>NC_037678.1:79523602-80272687 GCF_003255815.1 Theropithecus gelada | reverse complement strand
TAGGATATGGGAAGGGAAGGTGCTCCCTTCCTCCAGCCAAGTGAAAAGGGCACCGTAAGTCTGGTTACTTGGAAGAAAGAGGGACTTGCTTTCTTTGCCTCACTGCTCGGTGCATTTGTTGCCTGATTTCTGGATTTTTTGAGCAGATTAAAGTGATTGGGGAGAGACGATGGGGGAAGGGAGCGGCCCCACCTCCACTTTCTGAGTAGGGGAAGTTCTTGAGTTTCCGGATGAGTCAAATGGGCAATAGGGGCCTGATCTTGAGCCATCTTTCCAGTACCCCAGCCGGTAGAGAGTCAGAGGGGACAAGAGGAGCTGTGGAGTACACATTGGGTGTAGAAGATAAAGAGATGGAGAAGTATCTGATGAGGTCCCTGTAGAGCAGAGAGCTTCTTCTTGCCAGGGAACTATGCCCTTGGAAACATCTGCACATCAGGGCAGTATCGCAGCAGCACCAGCAAGATGCCCTTCTCTGCATATCTGGATTATTGACCATTTTCTCAGTCATTCTTAATTTTTTCTTTTTAAGGGATGGGGTCTTGTTATGTTGCCCAGACTAGTCTCTGACTCTTGGGTTCAAGTGATCCTCCAGCCTTAGCCTCCAGGCACAACCTACTGTATCCACCTCCTTGTTTTCTCAGTCATTTTAAATGAACTGTAAATTTCTACATCTTGCCCAAAGTTGTGGTTGGAAACATTGTCTACCCTACAAATATCTAGACAATACTGGAGTTCAGTTCCTGGGAGGAGTTTGCCTGAAGAAGCAAACCTGGTATCAGATCCTAAAACTGACATTTTTTCTTTTTATCTTAACTGCCAGTAACCTCAGAACCATGCCCTTGCCCAATGTGGACCATTAGCCCATCTCTCTCAACCAGAAACATCATCCTTTGCTCCCTTAAGTGGCCCCTACCATTTTAATTGTGCTGTTTGACAGTTAGTTTAATTTTGCAGACTGCCTCATGCCTCCTTGTTAGTGTTGACTCCAATTTCAGTCTTGCGTGTGTGTTCCCCAATGTGAGACGTGAGGAGTGACACATTGACATTGTGGGCCTTGAATCTGGATCAAAGGGTATCTGTTGTCCAAATACACAAATGACCACAGCTGAAAGCAGAAATGTAAACCTGACTCTAATCAGTGAATTTGCTAAGCTAGCATAGTTCCTATTTTTAAGAATTAGCTACAGTTTACTTTTACATATATTTTTGCTCTCTGAGCTCTCTATAGTTAGAAAAAGCCCTAATTTCTAACTACAGAGATTGGCCCATATTCAAGAGGAGAGGACATAGGACCCATCTTTTGACAGGAGGAGTCCCTTCAAGTTTGAGGCCATGTTTTAAAATTACCATGATTATCATCTGGAAGAGAGACTTTTCAAGTGATGTCCAGTCTTGGAAAATTTATTTGTGGTGCTTATTTTTAGCTTTAACCAGAAAACATTACCTCCTGAAGCCAGTTAGGGAATCTTAGGAAGATTTTATTTTTGTGATTTTTATAATGAAAGATGATTGGCCAGGCATGGTTGTTCATACTTCTAATTCCAGCACTTTGGGAGGCTGAGGCAGGAGGATAACTTAAGCCCAGGAGTTTGAAACCGCCCTAGGCAACATAGGGAGAATCTATCTCTATAAAAAATTTTAAAGTCAGTGGGACTTGGTGGCACATGCCTGTGGTTCCAGTTACTCAGAAGGCTGAGGTGGGAGGATTGCCTGAGTGCAGGAGGTGGAGGCTGCAGTGAGCCATGACAACACCACTGTACTTGGGTGAGGTGTCCAAGGGTGGCTCTTGTGGCTGACACAGGATACTGGCTGTCAGCCGGGAGCTCACCTAGGCTCTTGATGGAGGCACCTTCATATGGCATTTCCAATGTAGTGGCCTCAGGGTAGTTGGATTTCTAATATCATAACTGGTTTCTGCAGAACAAGCATCACAAGAGAACTAGCAGAAGCCACATAGGCTTTTCTTGGAAGTTACTCAGTGTCACTTCTGCTGTTTTCTGTTGACTAAAACAAGTTACCAGGGTTGGCCCAGATTCAAGTGAAGAGCCCATAGAACCTATATTCTGACAGGCAGAGCCCCCAGAATTTGAGGAGATGGTTTAAAATTACCATGATTATTGTCTGGAAGAGAGATTTTTCAAGTGGTATCTGTCTTGCAAAATATATGGGACTATTTAGGGAAACTACTTGAGATAAGACTGAAGCCATCCTTACACTTGCCTGGGTTCTGAATCTATACCAACAAAGCCTTCTATACTCCCTCTTCACCTACACTTTCTGTTAAGCCAATGGAGGCAATGGTTGCTCTACTTATTCCATTTAATATTGGGTTTTTAAATAGTGATTTGGGACAAAAACCTAGGCTGTCACAACTAGTACCAGTGTTAATAGTTGCAGCGTACTGATAAAAAGGAAAATTGTGCTCTCCTAAAACAAGCTTTCTTGTTTGGATTTACCAATATAAAACCAAAAATTAACATATAATAATGTGTTGCTTAATGATGGGGACAATATTCTGAGAAAAGCGCCATTAGGTGATTTTGTCATTGTGCAAATATCCTAGAGTGCACTTACCCAAGCCTAGATAGTGTAGCCTATTACACACCTAGGCTATATGGTATAGCCTGTTGCTCCTAGGCTACAAACCTGTGCAGCATGTGACTGTACTGAATACTATAGGCAGTTGGAATACAATGCAAAGTATTTGAGTATCTACATATATATAAGCATAGAAGAGGTACAGTAAACTGTGGTATTATAATCTTATGGGACCACTATCACATCAGCAGTCCATTGTTGACCTAAAAGTCATTATGAGGCACACGACTGTATTAACTATTTGTCCTAGTATAGAATTAATAGCAGAGAATTTAAGGTAATTTATAACATCAGATGTCACACATGTATCATATTACAGCAACCACCCCTGAAGTATAGTCACTGAGTATTCAATCCATTTCTATCTGCAACCTTTCTCAGCTTCTTAAGCGTACACTTTGCTGCCATCTGGCTCGCTCCACTCTGGAAGGACTTTCATTGAGAAACAACATATTTTACAATACAATTTTGAAGATCCTGGTTTCTCCCTACAAAAATCTTTAAGAAAACCTTTTGCAACTAACAGAACCTTTTGAACTAGTTAGGGATATAGATATTATTATATCACCTTTATTACAGCCCCACTGAGCAAGATGCCTCCTGAGGCTTCTCTCCTCCCCAAATTGTCCAGAATTTCAGTGCATATGGGTCACTAGCTCAGTTCAATGGGGTCAGACCTATTTCCCATCATCAGGCAGAGAGGGAACTGGTGGCGCTGATCAGTCTAATGCATTTGCTTTGCTGTCACATGGGATCACTGCTGAACACAAACCTTGCACAGTCCCAAGAACGCCTGCCCACTGCTGTAGCATGCTGGTCTGAATTTTTTATGGGCTGGTGCTGTACACCAGGTTAATCTTTGAAAGTTACATTTGTTTGGTGTTTATAGCAAGTGATTTTAAACATTTTTTGACCAAGACCCTCAGAAGAAATGCACAGAAGAAATACATTTCACAACATGATCTAAGACACACATACAAAAAAAGAAAAGTCATGGAACAATGCTTAACCTTAATATTTAAAAACCTGTTCTTCTTTTTTTCATGATGAATGTGAGCTACTAAATTGATATTATGACTGATAGGGTTTGGCTGTGTCCCCACCCATATCTCATCTTGAATTCCCATGTGTTGTGGGAGGGACCTGGTGGGAGGTAACTGAATCATTGGGGCAAGTCTTTCCTGTGCTGTTCTCGTGACAATGAATAAGTCTCATGAGATCTGATGCTTTTATAAAGAGGAGTTCTTCTGCACAGACTCTCTCTCTCTTTGCCTGCTGCCATCCATGTAAGACGTGACTTGCCTCTCCTTGCCTTCAATCTTGATTCTGAGGCCTCCCCAGCCATGTGGAGTTATAAGTCCATTAAACCTCTTTCTTTTGTAAATTGCTCAGTCTAGGATATGTCTTTATCAGTGGCGTGAAAACAGACTAATACAATAACCCACTATTGAGTCATGGATTTTTGTTGTTGTTGTTGTTATTGTTGAGTTGTTTGAGTTTCTTGTAGATTCTGGATATTAGTCCTTTGTCAAAGGCATAAACTACAAATATTTTCTCCCATTCTGTTAGATTGTCTGTTTATTCTGCTGATTTTTTTTTCTGTGCTGAAGCTTTTTACTCTAAGTCCCATTTGCCTATTTTTTGTTTTTGTTGCATTTGCTTTTGGGGTCTTCGTCATAAATTCTTCACCTAAGCCAATGTCCAGAAGAATTTTCCTTAGGTTTTCTTCAAGTATTTTTATAGTTTCAGGTCTTATGTTTAGGTCTTTAATCCATCGTGAGTTAATTTTTATATATAGTGAGAGATAACGGTCCACATTATTCTTCTGCATATGACTAGCCAGTTTTCCCAGCACCATTTATTGGATAGGATGTCCTTTTCCCATTGTTTATTTTTGTCAACTTTATAAAATATCAGTTGGTTGTACATATGTGGCTTCGTTTCTGGGTTCTCTACTCTGTTCCATTGATCACTATATGTCTATTTTTGCACTGGTACCATGCTGTTTCAGTTACGAGAGGCTTGGAGTATAATTTGAGATCAGGTAATGTGATGCCTCTGGATTTGTTCTTTGCTTAGGAGTGATTTGTCTATTTGGGCTTTTTTTTTTTGGTTCCACATGAAATTTAAGATTGTTCTTTCTAATTATGTAAAAAATGATGTTGGTAATTTGATAGGAATTATATTGAAACTGTAGATTACTTTGGGTAATATGGTCATTTTAATAATATTGATTCTTCCAATCCATGAGCATGGGATGTTTTTCCACTTGTTTGCATTGTCTGCAATTTTTTTTTCATCAGTGTTTTGGAGTTTTCCTTGTAGAGATCTTTCACCTCCTTGGTTAAATGTATTCCTAGATTATTTTTGTGGCTATCATAAATAGGATTGAGTTTTTAATTTGTTTTTCAATTTGAATGTTATGGGTATATAGAAATGCTACTGATTTTTGTATGTTGATTTTGTATTCTGTGACTTTAATGAAATTGCTTGTCAAGTCTAGGAGTCTTTTGGAGGAGAGGAAAGGAATAACATGACACATGTTTCAAAAAGCTTATTCTTTTTTTATTATTTATTTATTTTTTGAGATGGAGTCTCACTCTGTTGCCCAGACTGGAGTGCAGTGGCATGACGTCAGCTCACTGCAACCTCTGCCTCCCGGTTCAAATGATTCTCTTGCCTCATCCTCCAGAGTAGCTGGGAACATAGGCACGTGCCACCATGACTGGTTAATTCCTTGTATTTTTAGTAGAGATGAATTTTCACCATGTTGGCCAGGCTGGTCTTGAACTCCTGACCTCAGGTGATCTACCTGTCTTGGCCTCCCAAAATGCCGGGATCACAGGCATAAGCCACTGTGCCCAGCCTCAGAAAGCTTATTCTGCAAGCACTGTGGGATGGATTATTTGGGGGAGGGTGAGGCTGAGGTCTTTACCAATGGTCATGTGGTGTGGTGGTGGGGAGGAAGAAAATGCAGACTAACACAATGCTTGGGAGATGTTAATGGAGAACGAGAAATGAACTTGGAGATTAATTGTGTATAGGTAAGAGGAAGTCCATGGTGAGTCCCAGCTTCTGTTTAGAATAGTTTGGATGATAGGCAAGGATCTAATTCAATTGAATATGTTTGGCAAAGGATTGTGGGTTTAATGAAAAGCATATTTAAGGAGGCTGAGGAATTGGTGGATATCCAGGTAAAGAGATATTCAATAAACCTTTGCATATAGGTTTGAAACCCAGGGTAAAAAGCATGTCTAGAAACATAGACTTGGGAATTTTTAACGTATATGTGACAGTTCAGTTTGGATTAAGGTCCTAATGAAAATATATGGAATGAGAATAAGAACCAAATAGAGAATTCTGAGGTGTGCTGGAATTTAGGGATCAAGGGAAACATGAAGATTCTGGAAAAAAATAGTGAGAAGGATAGCCAGAGAGATTTAGGGGAGACCAAGAGGTAATGGAAAAGGAGGTATCAACAAGGGAGTGGTCAATCATGTCAAACCTTGCAGCAAGGTCAAGAAAGCCAAGGGCAGAAAACATCATTGGTTTGGTGGCTAATCCATTTGTCATTTAACCAGTGCATTTTCTTTGGCCTGGTGGGAACAGAAGCCAGACATGAAAAGGCAGTGAGTAAGTGGGAGATGAGAAAGCAGAGAGAGCTAAGAAGCTTGACTAGGGAGAAAAGGAGAGAGCACGGACTCATGGAAGCAATTGTGAGATTGAAGGTATTGGTTTTGTTGTAAATATTGGAAAGAATTTAATTACGTTGACTCATCTTCTACTCAGGATCTGTAAAAGGAATGACGGACAGTGAGAACAACTCTGAGTTTGTCTCCACCGTAGGAGAGGCTGGAGTCTAAAGAAGAGACACAAGAATTCAGCTTGGCGTTGAAAACATTGTGCTAGGTGAAAGTGTAATTTCCTGATAGGCTCTTCTTGCCTGATGCACAGATGGAGCTATTCACTGAGACAGTGGTATTGCAATAGAGAAAGAGTTTAATAAACACAAAGCTAGCCAGATGGAAGAATGGGAGTTTATTACTCAAATCGGCCTATCCAAAAGTTCAGAGGCTAAAGTTTTTCAAGGATAGTTTGGTGGGCAGGGGGTTAAGGAATGGACAATGCTGATTGGTTGGGTTGGGGATGAAATCATAGTGGGTGGAAGCTGTCTTCTTAGGCTGAGCCAATTCCTAGGTGGGGGTCACAGGGCCAAGTTGAATCAGATCCTTGGTATGGGTAATCAATTGCCAGAATGGAAAATAATGAAGAATATCTTAAACACCAGTTTCAGGTTTTGCAACAGCAGTGTTATCTATAGGAGCAATTAGGGAAGTGACCATCCATATGAGACTCCTGAGCAAACACAGTGACTAGTTACCTTTTAACTATAAGTAGGTCTTAGCAAAATTCAGACCTCTCCCATAATTCTAATTTCGTGGCTTCTCATTAGTTTTATAAAGGTGGTTTTAGTTACCAAACAAGGAGGTGGTTTCAGTTCCCAAACTTCCTTTGGGAAGGAGCTATTATTATCCTTGCTTTATGGTTAAAACATGAACTAAATTCCTCCCATATTTAGTTTGGCCTATGCTCAGGAATGAGCAAAGACAGCTTATAAGGTTAGAAGCAAGATGGAGTCAGGTATGTCAGATTTCTCTCACTGACTTAATTCGGCAAAGGTGGTTTCCATGGAAGCCCGATGCAAGAGGCCACATATTGCATGATTCTATTTGTATAAAATACAATAGGCAAATCTATGGAGACTGAAAGTAGATTAGTGTTTTTCAGGGGCTGTTGGGAGGGGAGAATTATGAATGACTGCTAATGGTATAGGGGTTTTGTTTGTTTTTGAGAATTCGGTAGTGGGGATGGTTGCACAACTTTGTGAATATACTAAAAATCACTGCATTGTGCACTTTAAATGGATAAATGTGATGGTGTGTGAATTGTATCCCAATTTTAAAAAACTTAAAAGGAAAAAAAAAAAAAGAATTCACTTTGGTTGGAGGAAAGCCTTCGTAATCCTGAGGCAGGAATGCCAAGAGGAGTATAAATGACATGTTTCTATTGGCAGGAGGCAGGGCCAGTTACATGATTTGTGGGATTCAGTGCAATATGAAAATTGAGGGCCCCTTCTTCACAATGATTAAGAATTTCAAGACAGTTACTGCAGAGCATTAAACCAAGCACAGGGCTCTTCTAAGTGTGGGGCTTAGAAGCCCCTTAAAAACCTTGTGTGGTTACACAGGTTTTGCACATTTATGAACTAGCCCTGGAGGAGGGAGAGCTCACCAGATGGGCTTTCTTATGGAAATAAGAAGTGAGAGGAGGTACTAAAGCTGCTGAAATGAGAGAATGGGTGAAATTTGGAACTGTCCTTGAGGGGAATTAGAGAGAAAATCAAATATGGACTTGAAAGGAATTACTAGGCAAGGAAGAAAGTCAGGCATTGGTTGGAGGGCATGAATTTGTAGGAGTATCACTGTGATTTTTCACCATTGGTTCTCAAAAGACGAAATATAGAACTTAAAACAGCAAAGAATGGTAGGAGTAAAGTTTATCTGGGCAAATGTGATTGAAGATTAAAGGAACAAAGGAATAAAAGTTAATGATTAAACTAAATGAAATTAATAGATTTCAATTAGCTATTGAAAGAGGATGGCCTAGGGAAATTATCACCCTTAGAAGGTGCTTGTATAATGCCTGGAAGTAGAATGGCCTATGGAGTTAAAATTAAAATGAAGTCCAAATGTAGAAAAATTGGAAGAAAAAAATGAAAGTCGAAGGATTATGGACTGTGATGGGATTTTTGGAATTTAAGATTTTAGGTGTGGAGTTCTGAGTTTTGTTAGGTTCAAGATCCAATTCTGTTCAGCTAAGGCTGCCTGAAATGATAATGACTCACAAAGCATCAAGATTCAAAAAAAAATTAATCTTAAGATCTAATTGGGGTAAGTTATTCTCCTACGTGGAAGGAATGTCCTCAACTACATACAGCAAATTGAGTGTTGATAGATGCTGCGGCATATGGTGTGACAGATGGGGAAAGTCGAGGAACATGTTTTTCCCTTGTCACAGAAGTGTTTTCTCTTGATGGCTTTGCTCTTTTATGGAGATAGCTGTGCTTCTTACAGTTCTCACCTCCTCTCCCCTCTACTACAGAGAAAGGAGGCGTCAGGCACAGCACTCAAAGGGAGAGGAAGACGTTGGCCAGCATACAACTGTCCAAAGATCCACAGAATCATTTCTTCTTCAATTTCTTTAAGTAAACTTTAGATGTTTAACATACATATAGAATAGTGCACAAATCATAAGTTTATGCACCCATGGAGCCAGTGTAGAAGGCCCTTGTTCTGCTTTCAGTAACAACTCCCCCACAAGGATAATGACTATTCTAATTTCTAGCAGTGAAAATCAGTTTCTCCTGTTTTGCACTCTATAAATAAAATCATACAGGATGTACTCTTTTGTATTTGACTTCTTTTGCTCAATATTATGTGTATTAGTCTATTCTCATGCTGCTATAAAAGACATACCCAAGACTGGGTAATGTATTTAAAAAAGAGACTGAATTGACTCACAGTTTTACAGGGCTGGGGAGACCTCAGGAAACTTACAATCATGGCAGAAGGGGAAGGAAACACATCCTTCGTCACATGGCGGCAGCAAGGAGAAGTGAAGAGCAAAGTAGTGGGGAAGCTCCTTATAAAACCATCAGATCCCGTGACAATTCACTCACTATCATAAGAAGAGCATGGAGGTAACCACCCCCATGATTCAGTGACTTCCCCTGGGTCCCTCCCATGACACATGGAGATTATGGGAACAACAGTTCACAATGAGACTTGGGTGGGGACACAGCCAAATCGTATCATTATGTTTTTGAGATTCATCTATGTTTGTTACATTAACTGTGGTTCATTCATTCTGGTTGCTGTATAGTATTTTATTGTATGAATATGCTACAATTTATTTATTCTACTGTTGATGGACTTTTGGGTTGTTTCTAGTTTGGGGCTACTATGAGCAGTGTTTTCTTATACATGTCTCATTGAACATATCTTTGCAGTATTGCTGTATATGTGCTTAGAGTTAGAATCACTGGGTCCTAGGGTGCACAGATTTAGTCAGCTTTACTAAATACTACCAAAGAGGTTTTCTAAATGGTTGTGTTAATTTTTATTTTCACCAGCACTGTATAAAAGTCCCAATAAATCTATATTGTTACTGATATTGGTATTGTCTGTCTTTTAAAAATTTAGTCATTCTTTTGGGTTGTATCGTATCACATCATATTATTTTCTATTTGTATTTAACATGTATTTATTAAATAACCCATTGTGGACCTAGCACTGTGCTGGATAACGAAGGATACTCCTAACGTATTTGTCAGGATTCTCTGCTTTCAAGTGAGAGAAACTCAATTTGAACCAGCACGAGTGAAACCAAAAAAATTTATTGTCCACATAAGTAATCTGTAGAAAAGAAGCTAGAGCAGGGACCTGAACATCATCAGGACTTTCTTGGCCTTTCAGCTCTGCTTTCTCTGAGTTTTAGCTTTTCTACTGAAGGCAGGCTTCTTTATGCAGCTGGGCACACGGGTGATGACAGGGCTGGGCTCTTAGTCCAAGAACAAAGGAGAAAAACATAGGTTTTTATCACTAGTTCTAATGATAAAAGCTGTATCTAATGATAAAAGAAGTATTCTCACTGGAAAAACTTAGATTGTATGCACATCTCTAGACCAGTCTTGGAGGTCATTGTTATAGGAATCAGGAGGGAAAATGGTAGATAACTTATTGTAATCAACACATTTGGGACAGGAGGACAGCCTTCATCCAATTATTTTGTCCAGGGAAGCATTGATTATGGAAGAAGATACAATTTTTACACTAATGACATAGTTCAAATTGAGGAAAGAGAAATTCCACACAATGAGAAGGAAAAATAGATGTGGTTCCTCCAAGAATTCATAGGAGCCAGACCAGCATTTTTGGTAAATTATTTGTAAAAATGGCTGCAACTATTCTCCTCTCTGTATCAAAATCTCTTTGCAATGTGATATTAGCTTCTCCTTTTAAGACAAGAGTCTATATTCTCCTTCCTTAAATCTAGGCTGGTCCCATGACTTTCTTTAATCAACAGAATTCAAAGAAGTAACAATTTGCCAGTTCTCAGCCAAGGCTCAATAAGCCTTGGGAGTTTTCACTCATTCTCTTGCCACTCTTCCTAGCTATAACATAGTGAGCAAGCCTAGGCTGGAGGAAGAGAGAATATGTGGATCATAGACAAATTTGTCCATTTCATCCCGCTGAGGACTCAGATGTGTGAGAGAGTACAGCAAGATTAGTAAAGCCAACTCATATGAGGGGGCCTGGCTAAGGCAAGGAGAATCATTCAGCTAAGTCTACCCTAAATTGCTAGCTCACAGAACTGTGAACTAAATATATGGTTATAATTAAATCATTTAGTTTTGGGACTATTTGTTACTCAACAATAGCTGCTTGATAATATACATCCCAATTTGTGATTACTACATGAGAAAATTGCATGGTTTTTTTATTCTAAAAACTTATAATTTTGGTGAGAAAACAAAGCATTCAGAAGCAAAAATATTAAAGAACAATATAAAGTAGTGTCAATCAAAGTATAAATAGCGTGTAAAAAATCCCACAAGCTAAAATAATGAATGTGGTGAGATTAAATATGATGCATTTGAAGAATGCTTCAAGGAAATGCAGAGATTTGTGGAAGCCTTTGAGGAAATGAGAACATGAACTACAGAAGAGGTAATAAAAGCCATTCCTAATGAGTGAGCAAAGAATTTGCATTCAAATATGAAAATGAACAGGGCAGGTATCAAGGACAAATGACCTGCATGGAACTGTGCATGGAGCCAATGCATTAATGGCAAGGAGAAAGAGGAAGGGTAAGAGAAAAGTGTGGCTCTATGAGTGAGGGCATAAGAGGGAAGCACAGGTAGCCAAGTGGAGACATACAATTTTGATTCATATTATTTTTAGTTGAATGTCTTAAAGTTTAAAAAAATATTTTGGCAGACTGTAGGAAGGATCCTAATCCTTTCTCCTTTCAATATCCATTCCCTCTACAATGTAACTTTTTATCTTCTCCCCTCAATAGATGTAGTCAATTTTTCCACTAGGTGAATCAGAACTAGCCTTGCGATTTGCTTTGCACAGTAGAATGCAGAGGAAATGATGCTGTGCTAGTTTCAAGCTTAGGCTTCAAAAGGCCTTGCCTATTTCCAATTATTTTTGGAATCTTGACTCTGCTGTATGAATAAAGCCAGGCTAGTCTGCTGGAGCATGAGAGACTTATGGAGCAAAGACAAGCTCTCATGGCTGACCCTTTCCTAAAAGAACTGATCCCTTCCCCAATCCAAAGTAGTAAAAACCCACAGATCTAAAAGGAAGCCCTGCTAAGATCAGAAAAACTACCCAGTTGAGCCCAGCCCAAATTTCTAATCTGTAGAATCAGTCACTATGTAAAAGTTTGCTGCCTTAAGTTATGTTTTGGAGTGGTGTATTACACAGTAAAAATGAACTGACTCAGATGCCAACATGTGATGGGTGATATCTCATAGAAATATGCCATCTTCCCTTGAAAAAAATCATATGATGTGAAATATGGACCTGCATTTCTCTTTGAGAACAATTATGACCTGGGCGATTCTACTTCTCTTAGACGAGAAATACATAATCTAGTTTGCTGCAATTCCCACCAGTCACTATTGTCTTATACCTACCCTAATTTACTCATTCCCATTACTTGATTAGCCCCTATCAGTATATTAGTCTGCAACACTAGTTTAAGTAGTGGAACTGTTTGCAGGAGAAGGGATTTGGGGGGCAATAGAATGACATGATAAACGTAATCTGTAAAAAGGCTATTCTGGTGGTAGGACTGGGGATGTGGAGGCAGGAGGTTAACAGGCTGAAAGTCGCTAGAGAAATTTTGGTATCTGAATTTAGAAGACATTGCAAATATAAAGTATCAAAAGACCTTGATAACTGAGTGGTTAGTATGCTGAAAATGGAGACATTTCTAGACAGAGTGGATCCTGAAGAGCCTGGAAAATTGGTGTCATTAATAGCAGTAGGAAAGTTGGAAACAGGTGCTAGTTTTGAAGGTAGAGTGATGTGTTTGGTTTATAAACTAAGTCCAGCAGCTCCCTTAGGAAATGAAGGCTATTACGGCCTAAAATTAATACCAGCTACTTCTAATGATGAGCTAATTATTCGGGGAAGAAAATTTAGTTGACCATTCAGGATCACTGGGTCTTCTGCCCTAGTTAACAAAGTGTTAACTTTTCTTTTGCTGTGTAATAAATCACTCCAAAATCAATAGCTTAAACCAACTCTAAGCATTTTCTTCTTATCTCTCATGGTTTTGAGAGTTGACTGGGGTTCAGCTTGGTGGGGTATGTCATGGATCTTGATGGAGTTTGTGACATGCTATTCCAAAATATGGCACCTTGGCATATTAAACATTTTAAGCTGAAATAATTTGAGAAACAGCAAGTTCAGGAAGGTCTCTCTGACCTTGCCCTACCCTTCTCCCTTGAAGCAGGTCATAAGACCCTCACGTGAGAGGTGCCCTCCCTATACCCAGAGAACGGAACATCTTTACCTAGAAGATAAGAGATGCCAACAAGAATCTGAAAAAAACACATCTTGCCATTTTCTCCAGTTAGCTCAGACTCTTCTTTTTACCCTGTCATATTTCTCCATGACTTTCCATTCTTCACCAAACCTACTATACAAACACCCATGTTTAGCTGCTTTCACTAGTCTTCATTTCCTAATGAAGGCTCCCATGACGTGTAAACCTTATATTACATAAAAATGCATGTTTTTCTCTTGTTCATCTGTCTTTTGTTACAAGGCCTTCAGCCAATAACCTAAGATGGGTAGAAGGAAATGATATTTTTCTTCCTCTATAGGCTACAGTCAAACTGTGACTGACGCTGGAGTCATGTAAAGGCTCCCTGAGAACATGTCTGGTGGTAGATGCTGGTTGTTGGCTGGAAGCTCCACTGAGGTTGTGAGCTGGGATACTTACATGTGGTCTCCCCACATGGTTTGGACTGCCTCAGAGCATGGCAAGTGCATTCACAAGAGCTAGTGGTCAAGGAGACCAAGGTAGAATTGAGTGCCAGTATTTTTTGACCTGTTCTTGAAAATCTCATAGTGTCACTCCCTCCATACCCTGTTGATCAAGGCAGTCACAAAAGGTCTGTCCAGGTTCAAGGGAAAAGGACATAAGTCCCCTACTAGATGGAAGTTGTGTCACCATCACACTGTAGGAGCAAGATCTGCTGGTTGTCTTTGGAAAATATAGTCTGCCGCACACACACCTAAGAAGAATTTTGAAATGAACATAATTCCTGTTCTTTCTTATTTCAGTGTGTTTCTAAGGATTGACAAGATTATGAATCTAAGTGATGGCAAAAGGAATGGACAATGGAAAGATTGGAAATTTGGGTTTGTTGTCAATACAATTAATTTGCCAGTTTTTCAGTTCTCAACTGAAATGGATTTCTACCTCAGGAATTCAAAAGTAAACTCTGAAGTGTAGAATTATTGTAGTAGATCAGGTCACTATTGAGTATCTAGCCCATTCCTTTAACTCCAGACTAAATTGAATTTAACACATTCCAAGGAGATTTTTTTCTTTTCATCACCCTGCCCAGAATGTACCCATACAAGAAGACTCTTCCATGACATTTCTTGGTTGTGTGTTCCAGGTTCTTTCAAAGAATTCAGGGCCTTTAAACTTTTTAAATGTTGTCAGTATTGGATTTCCCTCATCATAACATCTCATGGTATTACTAAAACCTAAGTCTGAATTTGAAATGTGCAAACAAAGCCTATCAGCCTCCGTGGATTGAAAAACATGCTTCAAGCCAAAATGTAATTTTTTATTCTCTTAAATGTTTCTCTTTCCTTCCCAGGAAAATATGAATACTAAATATTTCAAGATATTATATACTAATTATGGATTACAGTAGTAATCTAGGTTGCTTTAATAGGAGAATAGTAGGTCCTAAGAAATTTAAGTTAAAAAAAATGGCTTTGCTAGGCTTTAATATGTAAGAGCAGATGAAAGTAAAGATGCTTGGGTTTGTGTCCCTCATCCTCTGGATCTTAACCTCAATCCCTGTGGGTCAGCCATGCCACTCAGCCATCCTACCTCCTGCCTTCCACTCCCCTTGCAGTGACCCAGCGCCTAGGCCTCTGCAGGTCTTGGTTTGAAAATCACTGGTTACTTAGAATTCTAAGCAGATTGTTGAGAATGATTAGGAGGAGGCATTTGAAGCACTCTCAGCATATCATTACCATCACTGTCATTATCATTATCGTCATCATCTTTAGAAAACACTAAAACTAAATGTTCATAAGCAGTCTGTGCAAGGTCGAGCCTAAGAGCAAGATAAATAGTGACTTCATTCTAAGAAAGAGAGCCCAGGCTGACAAGCCCAGAAAACAAACATAGGATGAAATCATTTCACAAATTCATGAAGCGTCAATATTTTATTATTCATTCCATTTAAAGCACATATTTGCCCCAGTCACCAGTTCTGAGAGAAGAGGATGGGTTTGGCCTCCTATCTATTGCAAATTCAAGGAGGAAGATGCAGGACCTGGGAGGGGTGGTAGGGACTTCCTTGTCTTAGGCATTGACTACCTCCCATGGTATAGTTGAGCAGTCCTTGAGGTCTCCAAACTTTGGTTTAACTATGTTCTTCTAACCCAGAATGTTATTAAAATGTGGATTCTAATTCAGTAGATCTAGGATGGGGCAATATTCTACACTTCTATCAAGCCCACAGATGATGTCTATGGACCACACTTTGAGGAAAATGGGTCTAGAGAAGCATCCTTATTATGTTAAAATGCATACATTTACCAGGTTATGTCTACCTGAACAGGAAAGACAATACTTGGGACATCTGTCTCATCAATTGAAAGCAATGAGAAATTCTGTCTACTTCCCAATTCCTAACAATGGCTAGACAAGGCTATTTATTTGTTAGGGATCACGATGAAGTAATAGAAAATCTTCATATATATATGTGTGTGTGTGTGTGTGTGTGTGTGTGTGAGATAAAGTGTATTATGTATGAAGAGTATAACAAACATAAAGCATACATTCAAATACGTGTATATATATATAACATTTTTCACCCAACAAGAATATACTCCTTATTATTATTGTATTATAATAATAGCATGTTATTATATAGGATAATAATATGTAACATATACTATTATACAGTATATGGAATATACTATAACTTATATTATGTGAGAATTCTGGCATTAAAGAAAACTTTCCTGCCAGACCAACATAGAACAAATTTCACATCAAGGTTTGAAAATAAAGACAAAGTAATCACATAACTTTAGCTTATTCATTCATTAAAACAGGAAGCATTTATTTAGTGTCCATCTTATATCAGGCACTGGAAAAGAATCAGGGTAATGTCCACACTCTGTGGTGGGAGATGGGGATTCAGACTCTAGTGCAAGAAGCAAACATAAATTTCTAAGGAATGTGGCAACTTTGATAACAGATCTCTTTGCTGAAGTTTTCTTTCTATATTAAAGAAGAGTTTGACTCATTATCAAGCCTGAGAAGAAATTTCAGTTTGCAAACACATATTGAAATGGTCATAATGCAGGTGTAGAATGAGAAATAGTTCTTTTTTTTTGGGGGGGGGGATAGATTCTCACTCTGTTGCCCAGGCTGGAGTGCAGTGGCTCAATCTTAGCTCCTTGCAACCTTCCGCTCCCAAGTTCAAGTAATTCTTGTGCCTCAGTCTCCCGAATAACTAGGACTATAGGCACACGCCACCATGCCCAGCTAATTTTTGTATTTTTAGTAGGGATGGGATTTTGCCATGTTGGCCAGGCTGGTCTGAAACTCCCACCTGCCTCAGCCTCCCAAAGTGCTAAGATTACAGGTGTGAACCACCACACCCCCACCAAAAATTCTTGTCCTAGTAAACTAATGACTCCAGCAGATGGCTATTGTCTTAATAGAGGAGAATGTCTAATAGTGTGAAGAAGTCAAAACTCTTGTTTTGTTAAATAATTTAAGTGAATGGAATGAAACCATCAATTCTTGACAACTTGAATCCCTGTGAAGACTAACTTTTGTAGTGTTTAAGTGGCATGTATTTCTTTTTCTTTCCTTGAGGCCCTTTACTTAATATGTTAGCTTGGACTGTGGACATTAGCTGAGTTTTTTCTCTCTTGGATAGACAATAGCTTCCATGAAAAGCCTTGAAAGCAATTATAGATCTGTCCATATAGTAATATCTTCCCTCTAAGGAGTTCTGATAAGTTCCAATCTCAATTTTCTCGGATGAACAACCAGAAGGTGTACTAAAAGTCCTTAGGACTGCAGCCAGCCCTACAGGACCTTTGTGAGAATTACCAGATTAAAAGAAAGCATTTCCGCCAGGCAGTTGAGTTACAAAGAAGACATCCCTCTCACCAAGCTTCAACCCAGTATCATGACTCACAGCTTAATTTCAACCTCCTTTACCCTCTCAGTGGGTGCTCACAGATGAGCCCATGCAGCTGTCCTGAATCCCCTCAGTTTAGAAGACCTTCTTTTGAATTTGACAAGCAATTGGACAAATGAAAACCTAATCTGTACTCCAGAGAGCTTGATAAAAGCTCTCAGGGGACCAGACGTTTCAAGCACTGTTTAAGTAGTCAATAAAGGCAGGCAGAGACAAACTAAAGCTCAATAAAGTTTATAAAAGCCACCAACAGGGCAAACGTATGAATGGGACTGAAGAGTGGATGAAGTGTCTCAGAGAACAGGTACCTGGTTCCTTGGGATTTACCATTCTTTCCTGAGAAAGGATCATCTAGAGTATCCCAAGTCATCCTCCATCATCTTTGTACCTAACTTGTCCTCATCATACATGGAAAAGAAACCAAGGCTGGATGTCCTACCTACAGAAATTCAAAGACATTTCAGTGGACTGGCAGTATGTGAGTTTGTCTTATTCAGCTCAGGGTTTTATAATAAAATACCATAGACTGGCTTAAATGACTAATGTTTATTTCTCATAGTTTTGGAGACTGGGATGGATTCCAGGATCCAGGTGCCAGCAGATTTGGTGTCTGGTGAGGGTACACTTCCTGGTTCGCCGATGGCACCTTCCTGTTGTATTCTCACCTTGGCTGAGAGAGATCATCTCTATCGTGCCTCTTCTTATAGTGGCACAAATCCTACCGTGAGGGCTCCACTCTTATGACTGAATTTTCTCCCAAAGTCCTGACCTCCAAATACCATCACATTGGGGATTTAGGTTGCAATATGTGAATTTGTGGCAGGCTGTGGAGCATTCAGTCCACAGCAGCAAGGAAGACTTAATATAATTTTAGGGGATGAATACAAATAAAAGAGAAATTTGAAAAATGGCCTATCTAGGTGATCAAAGCACTTTCTAAACCTCACTGTTGTTCAGAATTCACACAGGCTTGTCAAATCCCCACTTGTGTCCAGGTTTCATTTCCATGATATCATTTAATCCTAATGATGACACCTTAAGGTAGGATTTTTTAAATTCCTGTTTTATAGTTGAAGAAACATCCAAATGCAAACAGCCAGTAAAGTGATGGAACTGGGATTTGAACCAAAGCCTTTAGGCCTCAATTCTATTTTTTTAACTGGAGCGTGGCTTTGAATACAACATCCAGCCATGGGAACTCTGGACCCAATGTGAGAGCCAGTGCTTGTCTGAGGTAAGGAAATTGACCCTAGCACGTGTGACCAAGGCATACATTCTACTGATACACATTCACTGACTCTTTACCTTCCAGTGCATCCCTTGTGTATCTGTTTAGGTCCCAGTTTGCTCTGTTTTTCCTTTTTTCCCCTCTTCAAGTGGGTCTTGCTCTGTTGCTCAGGCTGAAGTGCAGTGGTGCAATCATAGCTCACTGTGGCCTCTACTTCCTGGTCTCAAGTGATCATCCTGCCTCAGCCTCCTGAGTACCTAGGAATCATGCACCAACATGCCCAGCTAAGTATTTCATTTTTGGTAGAGATAAGGTCTTGCCGTATTGCCCAGACTAGTCTCAAATTCCGGGTCTCAAGCAATCCTTCTGCCTTGGCCTCCCAAAGTGTTGGGTTTACAGGTGTTAGCCATTGTGGTTGGCCCTATGTATTTTTTTTTTTTTAAAAAAAACAATTTTTGGAGAAACAAATGGGAATAATTGAAAGGAATAAATTTGATTAAATCGTTGTTTTGAGATGTCGGACTTCAAGAAGATAGGGAAGAGGAGTGTGTTGTGTTATGCAATAAAATTTGCCTCTATCTTTGACATCTCTTTGAGTCTTTGTGGAAGATTTTCATATTTCTTGGTTGGTTTGTTTGATGAGACACTTGTGTTTCTTTGGAATGTAACCATGTACCAAGATTGACCATGAGGAAGCCCAATTATCTTGAGTTACACAGTAAATAAGAAACCTGAGAACCTGGGTCAGTCCATGCTACTATCTCAGTCCACTTTCGACCAATATATACTTCCTAGGTTTTTCGTGCACCCTGGTTCTTGCATCTCCTACAAAACATCAGGTAATATGTGGGGTTGTTTATTTATTCAGGCTTGAATTTGCAGCATGTTCACCTTGTTCCATGGTTCCTTTAAAAAGTAATATTTTAAAGGAGTTTGTGGTCAGAGAGCATTTTAGGTATTCTCTATGCCCTGGTCCTCTATGGCTCAGACTTAAAGAAATACTCACTGTGACAGTAGTTGGCTTCTTTCTCCTTAGAAGGCATCAAAAGAGCAGAGTAAATAAAGCAATATTCTTAGCAAATAAACCACCCAAAGGCACCATTGATTTGTAGATTTCTTACATTAGGTTGCTGTCTTACATTAGAACAGCCTGCATGGGAACCAGGACCTATGGCAATGAAGGGAAAGAGAGGGCTTAGAGGCAGGGCACAGATGGGATGGAAAAACCTTATGGTCACTCCTCCTGGGTAATTACTTAAACATCTTAAATGAGGCATTTTTTAATGTCTTCAGCAAGGTCATTAGCTGTGTATGGAGCAAGGTTTATTTTTAAAGTTTTGACGTAGTCCATGGAATGCTTTGTTCCTAATTTAGAGCACTTGTCCTGAGAGTTCCAAGTCTTCGGCATTTGCTTCCACTCACCACGTGTTTCGCTCACAGCAGGCCAAAATCCACTTAGGGTGACGTCCCAGAGCCCAGCAGCTTCATGGGGAGCCAGTGAAGCCTGGGAGAGAGGTTGTTTGGGGATGATTTAGAAAGGAACCCAGCTTTTCAAAAAGACATGTAGGATACGAGAGTTTGGATTAATTTCAGTAAGCATTCACTTCTTTCCCCTTTCTGTTGCTGGTGGAGTGTCCTTCTTGGCCATTTGAGGGTGTGCTTGACTTTGTGACTTGCTTTGGTCAGTGATATATTAGCAGATGTGAGGCAAACAGAAGCCTTAGTTGAACTTGTTCAGTTAGGCTTGGCTCTTGCCTTCTGATGATCTGCTGTGAGGAGAGTTGCTGCTGGATAGATGCTGCTATTTCTCCCTGAATCTCAGAAGAGACACAGAGGAAGGAGACCTGAATGTAAGCCATAGTTTAGCTGCCTCACAGCCTAAAGCAGAGCCATCCAACTGAGCCCAGCCTAGATTAGCCAGCCCCAAAATATATGCCTGTGATATTAATGCTTGTTGTAAGTTATTTGGATATTTGTTACATAACATTTTTATAATAATAGTTGACTAATACACAGAGTTCATGACTGGTATTTTTTTTTTCTCCACCTGGGTGGATTTTTATATAACTGAACATAATAGTTTAAAACTTCTTCACACAAGATAAAACAAAAGGGGAGAAGGGGAGCTTTAATTATCTTCAATCTAGAATTCTGAGACAAAAGAGTGGCTTTTTATAGAAGTGGTTTACCCTCTAACAAAAATGACAGCGCTCCCCAAAGTGAGCCTGCTGGAGAGCCAGGATTAGCAGATACCTAAGAGTGACCATGGGGTATTTACATTAATTGATTTATTTTGACCTGTTAGCCTGGAGAGTCCACTGAAATCCTCCAACCCACAAAGACTACCTTAAAAATTATCTAGAAAGTTTTAAATTTAAATAGAAAAATGTATATTTTTAACTTCTTTTGAAAAAAAAATCAGAGTATCAGGAAATATTGTGCCTACATTGCTTTCTGATAATATATATGGGAGCTGAATATCTGTTCCCTCTAGACTTCGTGTGTGTTTTTCAGTTTGCTGAAGTCCTTGACATGTTCTGTTACTCAAATTCAGCTGTCTCATGTGTTTTTGTTACTTGCCTTGTCCTTGCAGCGCTATGATCTGTGATATCTACTAGTTCAACAACCCTCACCCCATTTTAAGGAGTTCACAGAGGTAAAGGAAGGCACAAGTGCTTAGCTCAGAGTAGATGCTCAAAAGGGTGACCATACATCAGTTTTCCCAAGACAGTCCTGGGTGATACCTGATGTCCTGGGCTCATATATCAATTTGCATGAGAAGTTATAGAGTTGCATGTGGCAGTTGTTACTGGCTTTCAGCTGGCACCTCAGCTGAGTCTCTCACCTGGGGCACCTCACACGGCTGTTCTGTATGGTCTGGGCTTGCTCACAGCATAGAGGCCTCTTCAGGCTTTTTGTATGGTGGCTCAGGGTGTCCCAAGCTACAGGGCAGAAGCTGTATCTGTTGTCTTATTTGACTTAGCCTTGGAAGTCACACAGCCCCACTGCCACCTTATTCTAATGGTCACAATCCTGTCCAGATTCAGGACAGGGGACATAGATACTTAGTGTGCAATGACCAGGTAAACAGTAGCAAAGCCAAGACTAGGGCTAAGACTGCTTACTCTATTCAGTGTTAATTCTTCTGTACCAAGAAGCCTTATGCAACATCATTCCTCATCACCTCTCCACTGACAACATAACAAATGAGCATCTATGTATTCTGAGAGCTAAGCCATGCATAATCTTCAGAAGATCTTGTAAAAATCTTGAAATTAAGTGCAAACTCTGTTTGTTTTTTTATATGCATATATTGGTCAGAGTTCTCTGTTGCACATATAGTTTAGCATTTATTGAAGGGCATCAGATGATTCCCAGAATCTCTGAAAGGGTCTAAGAATCAGGCTTGAAAGTTGTACAGCTAGGAACATCTGTAAAGTTACACTGCACAATACTTCAGGGAATACTCTGATGCCCCAACTCCTGAACAGCGTTGCTGCACCTCACTTAGATGCCATGCACCATGATATACCAGTATCTCTGCCCACTCCCTGCTGTGTCTGAAATCTCAATGTCTTCAGCTCCATCCTAGCCAGAGTGGATCTGTGAGTGCATGCTTCTGAATATAATTTGCTTTCAAATAGATGTCCTATGTGTGTCTACCTGAATAGTTGATCCTGGACCATGTGTCTGTGTCATAGCTGCAACCACGGGAAGTGAATTATTAGTTTCTACTCTGGAGGTATGCAGATTAAGAAGGGAAAAAAAATCTCAAACATAAGAAAAGTGTTTAGGCCAGGCATGGGGGCTCACGCCTGTAATCCCAGCACTTTGGGAGGCTGAGGCGGGCAGATCACCTGAGGTCAGGAGTTCAAGACCAGCCTGGCTAACATGGTAAAATCCCATCTCTACTAAAAATACAAAAATTATCTGGGCATGGTGGTGCATGCCTGTAATCCCAGCTACTCAGGAGGCTGAGGCAGGAGAATCACTTGAACATGGGAGGCGGGATCGTGCCACTGCACTCCAGCCTGGACGACAGAGTGAGACTCTGCCGCAAAAAACAAAACAAAACAAAACAAAAAAAGCAGTGTTTATAAAGTGCTGAGGAGGCAAAAATCATGAAAAAGTCTACTATGTGAATGTTTACATTTGTATGATTTTCTGAATCAAGGTTCTTAGTTTTCATCAGAATTTCTAAGAGATCCCTAATCTCCACTATTAAGAATCATTGTCACATGGGCTCCCCTTGTATAAGCACATATTTGTGTACTGGAGTCCATTATATATGAATCCATTATAGTTTTCAGAATTGAGGGCTATGAGGTACAATTATCTCTACTCCAATATTATAAACAATTAGTAAAAATCAGATGAATATTGGAGTGCTTGCTTTCTTTTTTTGAGTGATATTTTTGTTCCATTATTAAATCTCTGTTTTGTGTTCCTTTTTGGGAGGACGAAAAAGAACAAAGTTCACTGAAGCCTTGATTAACAAGGATATTTATTTTAATAGATTTTGTTTGTTTGACTTCTGCTTTGAGAATACCATAACAAAAACAAAAGAAAACACAAATCACAGAAAGCTCCCAATAAGAATTCATTCTAAAAATATGCTTTCAGAGAAGGCTTAGAGTAAGAATACATCAGCTCAATTTTCTAGAATTTCCAATACTTGATATGCAAGCAAATTCTTTGGAGACTCAATAAATGCTCAAGTATACAAACAATAAATAAACTTTTCTCACTATATCATGACGGATGGCAGGAATGCTGAGTAAAACATTTTGGGAGATTTCACATGAAAAATAAGATTAGAACTCAAAGGAATCTCAAATCTAAGGCGCAGAGAAGGCACGTTTTGTGCAAGACCAGCAAACTCATGGCAGAGAATGAACTGGAATTGAAGACTTCTGATTCCCAACCTGGTGTCCTTTCTTCTAAAACACCCCAGGAGGGTTTGTAACAATGATTTTGTGCAAGTTAGTCACTGCTATAAATGAACCACTCCAAAATTTAGTGGCTAAAACAACAACAAAAAAATCATTCATTAATGCTTACAAGTTTGCAGATTGGCTAGAAAGTTCCACTGCTTTGGGCCAGCTCTGCTACCTTAGCTGGGCTCACTCAGCTGTGCTGTCAGCTGCTGCTTGGTTAGGTGGCTGAACTGATCCTGGTTGGGCTCTATCGTATGTTTGGTCCTTCAGCTGGGAAAATGAGGTCAACTCTGCTTTATGAGGTTTCTCTTCCTCCAACAGGCTAGCAAAGGCCTGTTCTCATGGTGTTAACAGGATTCCAAAAAAAAAAAAAAAAAAAGAGGCCTAATCTGGGACCTGGAATAATAGAGTAACTCACTCTCTTAGGTGAGGCCTATCTTAAGACCAGCCCAGATTCAGGGATAGAGAAGAGACATGGCTTCTTCATGGCAAGATCTGCAAAGTCACATTATAAAAATACATGAAGGCTGTGAAGAATTAGTGCCATTTTTTTTTTGCAACTAATCTACCACGGGTTAATTAATTTATTCAACCTTTATTAATTGCCATTCATTGTGCCTGGCCCAGTGCTACTATAAGTCCTGGGGATAAAATAAAGAATAATTGATCTTATACTTATTTCTTAGCAAAAATATAATATAATCAAAACATCTGTTCCCTTAGGCAATTTGATGACCAAGGTTCAGATTTTATACCACTGTCCAGAAAGCCATTAGTGATTAAATTTGGTATTATACCTTCTATTAAAAATACACATAGAAATTCAGGAGTAATTTAGAGTGGATAAATTAAAATTGGCATTGTTGAGAATAATTGACTTCTCAGAGGTGCAGCCAACAGGGAACTGTCAAGCTAGATGAGTTTTTACACATCTTAGAGAGAAACTGGAGCTCTAGGTGCTAAATTTAGCTTACAAGGATATCATACATACATTTGACAACTAGAAGGTCTTTAGATTATAGAAGAAGGTTTTGCCATCCCTACCTGGTATTTTTCTATCTAGTTGCTATGAGTGTAAGGCTATGGAGTGTCCCCAAACAACAAATGAGCCACTTCATTTTTAGACGTTGATTGGCTACTTTCTCCAGGAGATTAAGAGTAAAAATTTCATGTTAACCAGATGCAGGGGCAGGTCTGGGTATCACTGAATGTGTTTTTCAGAAAAATAGTTTAAAATGTTCAAATATATCCAGTAGGAACTCAGTAACTCTTCTGAGACAACAACTAAAGTACTGGATAAAATAGAAACACAAAACTTTTTAAAAATAATGAAGATACAAGATAGCGTGTAATTATCAGGCCAAACTCTAAGGGAAATCTCGAATTCACAGAGGTAAGTAGAGCACTGAAGCCATTGTTTACCAATCCTGGCAAATTTGAACTTCAATTTTGATGGCCCCATGGGACAGATAAAAATGAAAGTCTAAGTTAATTTAAATCAGAAAGTCTAATAGGAGGTCATTTGACCATTAAACAGGTGCCCCAAAGGGTTCAAAATTAGGATAAAGAAAAATTAGAAGTAATCTTAACATTGTCTTTATGATAGGGCCTACAAAGAAAATTTCTTTGATTCTCAACTAGGAAAAAAGTTTTCCCAAAAAGGCTGCTGCAAAACTGCTCTCACAAGAAATTGTATTCTTAAAATGAGATAGTGTGTACATTAGTGGTTTAGAGACATTAAAAAACCAAACCAAATCAAAAATAAACAAACAAACAGACACTAAAGAGATTTAGGTTAGCTACTCCCCTAGGCACCATGTAGAAACAAACATGAATTCTTTCTGTGTTCTTTCATCTTCTTTCAGAAGGCACTTCCATCCTAGGTCACAGAGAATGGCCATAAATAATTTTTCAAGTAAAATAAGTACTATTCAGCAAAAATTAAACATACAAGAAAATAAAGCACTTTAAGCAAGAACCAGTAGAAACTAACCTGTGAAACTGACATTTATAAAACATCTTACCCTACTTAAAGGAAAAAAAGACAAGTAGAAATAATTTTCAGGGAACAGAAAACTATGAAAAGTGACCTAGCACTTCCAAGAGAATACCAAAATAAATGTCTAGAAATAACAATGTGCAAGAGCGGAAATAAAAAGCAAACAACTCAATAAACAGATTTAACAGCAGATTAGACACAGCTGAAAAGAGAATCATTAAACTGGAAGATAGATTGGGAGAATTGGGAACTAAGAAGCTAAGTGAAAATGGTAGCTTTCACAGAGGCCATTATAAAGTTGATGTGCTGAATGACATAAGAAGGAACTTGCAAAAAGCAGATAGGATTTGAGAGGTCATGGACAGCTGGAATAGCTAACATGAGTGGTTATCTAATGTCCCTTTGCATTATGCAGTGCTTAGACAGGCAGTAAATAAGATAAACAGCATAGACAATGGCTTTCTTTCCTCAGAATTAGAATCCAGCACATAATAAGTAGAGTAATCCAATATACTGGACCACAGACTACCGTAATGGGCCATTGGAATAGAAAGGACAGTGTATGGCATTAAGCATATTAAGGTAAATATTCAGGTATGCCCAAATCCCAGAAGAAGAAGAAGGGCAAATGTAGAAATTTAAGAAAACATTATCAGCAAGGTTTCAAGCACTGAGAAGAAAAATAAGTGGTCAACATGGGAATCTCTAAGGGAGCTCTTTCTTCATCATAGTTGGCCCATGGAACAACCTTTTATTTTCGTGTTGTATATGTATGTATTCCTTCAGGTCTTAATGGACATTTTGGATAAGCTCAGTCATTCTGGGTATAAATGACTATCTTCATGATTCAGAAGCTTTTGGTAGGATGTTTTTATGTAACTCAATAGTTCATTTCTTTAGTGCTCATCTGCTAAGAGAAACTCACTTATTTTCAGTTGTAGCTAAATTTCAAGAGGCTTACATAGTGCTAAGATGTGCCAGAGGAGAACCCACTGATCCTCAATGTCATCTTTCTATGCAGGCCTCTACTGAGACATCCACCACTCTAGCTTGTTGTTGTCCTCCTTGTCTGGTTAGATTCAATGGTTTTCACTGCTTTATCTGTTTTAATCTTGAGAATCCTGGAATTTTTCTGTAGTTTCCATGCCACACTAGAATATAGGAATTTATTGAAGCCACCTTAGTACAATTTGCTAAGGTTGACTGTGGTCCCTCTGAGATCTCGTTCTTTCTTTGGTGTTTTGCATAAAGAAACTAAATTCCTTTCTCAAGAACCTCTGACGTCTATACTTTTAACATACTCCCGGGTGCCTGTAGTCCCAGCTACTCGGGAGGCTGAGGCAGGAGAATGGCGTAAACCCGGGAGGCGGAGCTTGCAGTGAGCTGAGATCCGGCCACTGCACTCCAGCCTGGGCGACTGAGCGAGACTCCGTCTCAAAAAAAAAAAAAAAAACATACTCCTCCCTCCTCCACTCCCTGCCTCCAAGTCTGTTTATTTTGTTTATTTTTCCCAGATCAGGCAGAGATTATTTTGTTTCATGATTTCTTTCAACATTTTGTCCATAACTGGAATCCTTTCCATTCCTCCAATTATTCAGGCTTTTGAATGAGAAAGACCAGGAAGAGATTCAGACTTTCAGCTTTCCACCTTACTGCTTTTATTCTCTGAGATGTGAAACACAGAAAGGCTTGACTTTTGAGTAAATGAAAGATCCGATGGTGTATTAGTCTATTCTTGCACTGCTATAGAGAAATACCTGAGGCTGGGCAATTTATAAAGAAAAGAGGTTTAATTGGCTCACAGTTTGGCAGGCTGTACAGGAAGCATAGTGCTGACATCTGCTCAGCTTCTGGTGAGGGACTCAGGGAGCTCTTACTCATGGTAGAAGGCAAAGGAAAAGCCAGCATGTCAAATGTTCAGAGTGGGCGCAAGAGACAGAGAGAGAAATGAGGTCTCAGATGTTTCAACAGCTAGGTCTCATGTGAACTAACTGAGCAAGAACTCACTTATCTCCAAGGGGATGGTTCTAAACTATTCATTAGAGATCTACTCCCATGATTCAATCACCTCCCACCAGACCCCACCTCCAACGTTAAGAATCACATTTCTACATGAGCAACATGAGATTTGGACAGGACAAACATCCAAGCCATATCTGATAGGGACAATACTATATTACTTAATATTTTTGAAATTATCTAGCTACTTATGTTTGGAAGCAGTACTGTCCTGGATCCAGGCAAGAGAAGTGCTTGCCTTGGGTCTCATGCTTTAGAGGTCTTAACTCTGGCCTTTGCCTGGTTGTGTCTCCCCCACAAGGAGAAATCTGTTTGGCCTAATGCCAAACTGGTGGCAACATACCCTTTTTAGACTATAACCAGCACCCTAGAATTCCTGGCTCAAATGTTTACAAACCCAATTCTAGGGCTGGCATAGACTTCTTCCCTGGGTCCTTCCATTTGAGGATGAGTCAAGCTATAATTATGGTCACATATAAGTCTCAGAGTTGGGCAAGGGGGTGCCTTGAGGTTTAACAATTAAAGATCTATAATTCCTAGTGCATAGGTAGCTTTATGGAAACCAGTTTACCTAACTCTTCTCTGTATGTTACTTACAGATGGAATGCAACCTTTCTTGAAATGTTGAGTGTTAGGATGTAGCCGTTAGCCTTCTTCAGAGATCACCTGAGAAAAATCTCTATTCACCTAAAGAGTTTTTTCATTTCTGCCTGGCGATGCTTTCTCGCCACAGGAGCATACTTGGCTAACAGATTGCACAAGTTGGAAGCGTTAAGGAGCTAGTGCCTGAGCAGAAAGCTTCAACCAATGGGAAATCGTGGGTAAATGTCTCAGCTTCTTCATGTCTTGGTGAGTTAACTGTGAGGGGTGCACCTAAGGCCTTTCGAGTTTGATTGGGGGGCTTGAACACTTTTGTTCACAGTGATAACCCAGTCATCAGAATAACTTTCCTTACATCCCCATCTCACTTAAAGAAAATAGAAGAAATTAAGAAAATAGAATAAATCAACTGGGAATTGAGGGAAATTTTAGGGTCAGGTCTTTAATCTGTGACAGTAATAAACAGGGAAATGAAAAGATGGGAAAAGTAGAGACTTTGTAATGTGTTGAATCAATCCTAGTTTGGCATTTTTAATAAAGCTTTTAGTACAAACTCATCTCCCAAATAAACTACTTGAACTCATAAACTGTCTCTTGGGCTATATCCTAGGTTCCAAAACTTGGAGTGGCCTTTTGCTGCATGTAAGTTGCAAGTGAGGATAAAAAGATGGTAAATGCCATTCGATGCTGAAGACCCTCTACCACAATCTGGGGTTTGTGTGTGTGTGTGTGTGCGTGCAAATGGACCCTTCCTTCTGTCAAACTGTGTTGAGGTAGAGACACAGAGTTTGAGTAGAGGCATAGAGAGTGGACTTAAAGATATACTTACCTGGGAATGATTATCACCAAGAAACATGCACTTTAAGTCTGACTGAGCCTATGGCAGAATCAATGCCTGGAATATAGTAGGTGTTTATTAAGTATGTGTTGAGTGAATATATTACTGGGAAATATGTTGTTAAAGGTGTAGCTGTAGCCTCTTCCAGTGTAAAGATAATTCTATTTTTGCCTGCTTTATTTGTGAGCCTTTGGGTGGCTGAATGAAGCAACACTAGAGCATTCAGAAAGAACACAGTGATTCACATTGTAAAAATTAAAGGATTCATGCAAAGGTTAAAGATGGTTCAAGAAAATAGAGTAAATCCAGAGATGAGAGTGAGGGGAGAAAAGGCAAGAGCTGCACAAGCTGGGTTTTAAGGGCGGTTTTGGTGGCAGTTTCTTTATCAGTGACAATCACGAGAGAGACAAAGAGGGGGTGAAAGTAATTTTAAGAGACTATGGTAGATTATGAATCAAGTCTTACTTGGGCACTTTTTGTAGTAAGTTTAGTACAAACTTATCTCTGCTTTCCAATGATTTTTCTGGTCTTGGGGCATTTTTACTTTGAATACAATGCTGCCTGGAGATTGTGCTTTCTGTTGGTTTTAAATAAATTAATGTACAACCATAGGTTCTTATAGAACAGGTAGTTTTGGAAGTAAAAAAAGAAAGAAAATTATGATATTTCACTGATTCTAAGACATACTTTTGCCTTTAACCTTCTCGAAATTGAATTGGATGCCTTTATGTTTGATGAGGAGTCATAATTTAATTGGTAATTTGTTTTCCTTTGTTATTGGTGTGTTTCTTATTGACACATTGAATTTCTTGACAGCATCAGTTGGATAATGTGTTACGTAATTTGCATCAACTTTTAAAGTCTGTGGGGCTAAGATTGCCAGTGCAATATTCAAACTTTCACTTGCCCTTAAGTGAAGCTGAGACATTTACCCACGATTTCCCACTGGTTGAAGCTTTCTGCTCAGGCACTAGCTCCTTAAATTTCTTCTATAAGAAATTTACTAGATCCGAGTTAATGCAACTCACATTTATCAGACTTTTTATGTACTCTAATTTTAGGAGAAAGAGAAGTCTGGGGAAATAAACAAATATTTGACATTTAGTAAAACAATAAGCAGACAAATGGCTTTCTGGATTCATGTAGAAAACAACCAGGACAATTTCCTGCACAACCTACAGCTATTCAGTAGCCTCGAATAAATAATAATTGAAAGAGCCTTCCTTAGATGAGGTTTTGTGATGGACAGTCGCAAAATTACCAGAGGCCAAAAATCAAGAAAGGAGACCTAGATTTAAAAATAAATATTCAACCAATTAAAACTGGGCAAAGGATTTGAACAGACATTCCACTGAAGGAGAGATACATATGGTAAAGATACACAACATATTAGTTACTAGAGAAATGCAAATGAAAACCACAGTGAGACATTATTCCACACACACTAGGGTATTGATAATCAAAAAGACAGAAAACAAGTGTGAGCAAGAATGTGAGATTGGAAGCTTCATACATTGCTGCGTATTTAAAGCGGTACAGCCACTTTGGAAAATAGTTTGGCAGTTCCTCAAAGAGTTAAACATAGAGTTACCATATGACCCAGCAATTCTGCTCCTAAGTATATACCCAAGAGAAGCTGAAAACATGTTTCCACATAAAAACTTGTATGCAAATGTTCATAGCAGCATTATTCATAATAACCAAAAAATGGATGCAACTCAAATGTCCATTAGGTGTGAATGAATAAACAAAATATATTTCCAATAAAATATTATCCAACTATTAAAAAGAGTTAAATACTGATAGATGTATCTTGAAGACTTTATGCTAAGTGAAAGAAGCCAGATGGAAAAGGTCACATAATATATAAATCCAATTGTATGAAATGTCCAGAATAGACAAATCCACAGAGACAGAAAAAGAATTAATGGTTTTCATGGTCTGAATAGAGAATGTTTGGGGGAGAGAATGAGAAGTGTTTTTTCATGAATATGAGGTTTCTTTTTGGGGTGATGAAAATGTTCTGAAATTAGAGTGATGATTAATGAGAAACTGTGATTATACTAAAAACCACTGAAGTACGTACTTTGTAAAACAGTGTACTTTATGGAACATGAATTATAAAGTTGTTATTTTAAAAATTAGCTAGGTTGCACACACCTATAGTCCCAGCTACTTAGGAGGCTGATGTGGGAGGATTGCTTGGGCCCAGGAGTTTGAAACTGCAGTGAGCTATGAATGCACCACTACACTCCACACTGGGTGACCGAGTGAGACTATGCCTTTTTAGAGATTGTGCCTCTAAAAAATTAAATACAATATTAAAAAGAATAAAAGATCCAGAATCAGAGAGAAACATAAAACAAACAAACAGATAAAATATCCAGAGTGCTCAAAGAAGCAATTTAACAATACATAAATGTTCATGGGCAAGAATTTCTCCTGAATTTTCTCTTGTGGGCCAAAAGAGGCTGCTTGGTAACCCCAGGATCTAAGGTGAGCCCCACTTTCTTCACCAGTGTCTCAAAAATAATATTTGGTTTCATCAGTTACTAGCTCTTTCATGTTTTGGAGTTGGTACCGTAAGTCAAAGGCAAAGAGTGTGGCTCCTGTGTAGTCTAGCCTTACTATTATAGTGTTGCTGATTCAGAAAGTACCTAAATAGCATTGTAGCTTTGACTTAATGACATTTATTATTGAGATGATTGAGAGATCAGTTGTTTCTTTTTCTGGTTTTGTTCTTGTTTGTTGTTTGTTTGTTTTTTTTGTTGTTGTTTGTTTGTTTCTGAGACAGGGTCTTGCTCTAAGTCTCCCAGGTTAGAGTGCAGTGGTGCAATCATGGCTTACTGCAGTATTGAATTTCTGGGCTCAAGTGATCCTCTTACTTCAGCCTCCCAAGTAGCTGGGACTACAGGTGCATGCCACCATGCACAGCTAATTTTTTCTGTTTTAGGAAAGGGAAAAACATTTCTATTTAAGGCTGGGCGCAGTGGCTCACGCCTGTAATTCGAGCACTTTGGGAGGCCAAGGCGGGTGGATCACGAGGTCAGGAGATTGAGACCATCCTGGCTAACATGGTGAAACCCCGTCTCTACTAAAAATACAAAAAAATTAGCCAGGCGTGGTGGCGGGTGCCTGTAGTCCCAGTTACTCAGGAGGCTCAGGCAGGAGAATGGCGTGACCCCAGGAGGCAGAGCTTGCAGTGAGCTGAGATCACGTCACAGCACTCCAACCTGGGCAGCAGAGCAAGACTCCGTCTCAAAAAAAAATTCTATTTAAAATAGGAAAAATGATACTGGGTCTCACCATGCTTCCCAGGCTGGTCTTGAACTCTTGAGCTCAAGCAATCCAACCACCTCTGCCTCCCAAAGTGTTAGGATTACAGGCATGAGCCTTTGCACCTAGCCAATTGTTTATTTTCCTGTAATGTAGTACTAATAGCTAGATAAGGAAATGGATTTATTCACTATAAACACAGTATTTATTAAGTTATGATATTAGGTTGAGTGTGCAGATTCATCGTAAATGAGACATGACATCTGGCATCAAAGGTGTCCGTGGAGGATGTATTTTAGTAGGAAGGCCATTACATGGAGTTGGTATGCACTCTCTATGTGGAAGAAATAACAAGGGGTTGTTGGATTGATTGCCTTAGTAACAACCCTGTGTCTACATCCTTTTCCTTGTGACATTGGAGGCTCCTTTTATACTTTATCTGGGCTGGCCTTTTGGCTTATTTTCACCAATAGAATCTGGTAGAAGTGACGGTGTATGGTTCTGAGTTTAGACTTCAAGAGACCTTGAGCACTTTTATGTGTTCTTTATATCCTGCCTCTGATGTGCGAAAAAGCCATACATTTCGTACAACTGGATTTATACAATATGTGACCTTTTTCATCTGCCTTCTTTCACTTAGCATAGAGTTTTAAAGATTCGTCTGTGTTTTAGCATGTATCAGTATTTAACTCTTTTTAATAGTTGGAGAATATTTTATTGGATACACATTTTATCTCCTGGAGGATGAGAAATCCTATGAATTAGAGTCATGTCAGCCCAGTTGTTCCAGCCAAGGCCCCAGACATATCAATGAGCCCAGCCATGATCAGCCACCAGATAGCTCTCGGCTTACCGTAACTGCATAGATGAGCCCAGTTGAGACAAGCCTAGCCCAGCTCAGATCAGCAGAGCCATCTACCCATCCATAGGCCCACAACCAGTAGTAAGTGGTAGTTATTTCAAACACCAACTTTTGCTGTTGCTTGCTATGTAGCTGTGGGTAACTGATACAGGATGCATTGGGAGAATAGATGAAGGGGTTTGAGAGAAGCTTTGGTGGTTCCTAGAGGAATTGACATTTATGTTATAAACTGAAACATAAATAGAAGTTAGCCAAGGAAAGGAGGGAACCAAAGGAATTCTCTCTCTCTCTCTCTCTCTCTGTGTGTGTGTGTGTGTGCGCGCGCGTGCGCGCGCGCGCTGGGGGAGTGATTTAAGAGAAAGAGAAAGGATGGATGTAAGTAGTTTAAAGAAATTGTAGTTAAAAAGCCCATGAGGTGGAATGGTCCATAAGGTTGCATAGGCTGGAGTGTGATTTATAATACTGGTTTTGTTCACCGATGTAGAAAACAAAGGAGGTGGAGCAGCTTTGAAGGTAACACAAATTCAGCTTCATGCATACTGTGTGCGGCAGATTATGTTTTTTAAGACGGTCATGCCTATATTCATTCCATCCCTCATGTACTTCTTCAGGGTGATCAACTGTGTTCCCAAGGTAAGATGGGGTCTATGTTTGTTACTGCACCTTGAATCTGGGAAGAGGTTTGTGATAGCACCAATGAATAGAGTCTGACATAAGTGATGTATGTAACTTTGAGGCTTGGTTATAAAAATGTTGACGGTTTCTGTCTGGCTCTCTCAGGAGGCTCTGCCTTGGAATCCAGCCACCATATTGTGAAAAAGCCCAGGCCCAGGCTTCTCCATGGAAAGGGCATGAGCAGGTGTTCCACCCCAGAGCCCCAGCTATGCTCCCATTTGATACAACATCAACCACTAGATGTGTGAGTGGATTCTAGCCCAAGATTTCTAATCTTCTGACTGAGGCCCCAGATATCATAGAGACAAGCCATATCTGCTTTGCCCTCTCTGAATTCCTGACTCAAAAAAGCTATGAGATAACATTTGATAAAATTCAGCATCCCTTAGTGATAAAAGCCCTAAAAAAACTGGATATAGAAGGAAAAGCCATATATGACAAACCTATAGCTAGTATGACACTGAATTGAAAAAAATGGTAAGTCATTCCTCTAAGATCTGGAACAAGACAAGATGTCCACTTTCACCACTGTTGTTGAACATAGTACTTTAAGTCTTAGCTAGAACAATCAGACAAGAGAAGGAAATAAAGGGCATCCAAATTGGAAAGGAAAAATCAAATTACCATTGTTTGCAGATGACATAATCTTATATTTGTAAAAAGCTAAAGACTCCACCAAAAATTATTGGAACTGAGAAACAAATTCAGTAAAGTTGCAGGATATAAAGTTAACATACAAAAAAATTAGCATTTCTATATGCCAGCAGTGAACAATCTGAAAAAGATATCAAGAATATAGTCCCATTTATAATAGCTACAAGTAAAATACTTAGGAATAACTTTAAGCCAAAGAAGTGAAAGATCTCTACAATAAAAACTACAAAACATTGATGAAAGAAATTGAAGAGAACACAATAAAAAGGAACAATATTGCATGTTCATGGATTGGAAGAATCAATATGTCCATACTACCCAAAGCAATGTACAGATTCAGTGCAATCTCTATCAAAATACCAATGACATTCTACACAGAAATAGAAAAAAAATCCTAAAATTTATATGTAACCATGAAAGACCCAGTATAGCTAAAGCTATCATGAGCAAAAAGAACTGGGGAGGCTACATTATCTCACTTCAAATTATACTATAGAGCTATAGTAACCCAAACAGCATGGTGCTGGCATAGAAACAGACACATTGACCAATGGAACAGAGTAGAGAACCCAGAAATAAATCGCTACATCTACAGTGAGGTCATTTTCAACAAAGGTGCCAAGAACATATGTTGGAGAAAGGACAGTCTCTTCAATAAATGGTGCTGGGAAAACTGTATATCCATATGCAGAACAATAAAACTTGACCTCTATCTCTCACCACATACAAACATCAAATCAAAATGGACTAAAGACTTAAATCTAAGACCTGAAACTATGAAACTACTAAGAGAAAATATTGGGGAAACTCTCCAGGATATTGAAATGGACAAAGATTTCTTAAGGAATACCCTGCAAGTGCAGGCAACTAAGGGAAAAATAGACAAGTGGGATCACACAGATTAAAAATCTTCTACACAGAAAAGGAAACAATCAACAAAGTGAAGAGACCATCCAGAGAATGGAAGCAAACATTTTAAGACTTCCCAGCTCACAAGGGATTAATAGCCAGAATATATAAGTAGCTCAAACAACTCTATAGAAAAAAATGTAATTATTCAATTTAAAAATGAGCAAAAGATCTGAATAGACATTTTTTCAAAAGATGACATACAAACGGCAAACAGGTATATGAAAATGTACTCTACATCATTGATAATCAGAGAAATGCAAATAGAACTACAATGAGATATTATCTTATCTTATCCCAGTTAAAATGGCTTTTATCCAAAAGACAAGCAAAAATAAATGCTGATGAGAATGAGGAGAAAAGGGAAGCCTTGTACACTATTGGTGGGAACGTAAATTGGTGCAAGCACTATGGAGAACAGTTTGGAGATTCGTCAGAAAGCTAAAAGTAGAGCTACTATATGATCCAGCAATCCCATTTCTAGGCATATACAAAATAAAAGAAATTAGTACATTGAAGAGATATCTGCACTACTGTGTTTGTTGCAGTACTGTTTACCATAGCCAAGATTTGAAAGTAACCTAAGTGTCCATCAACAGATGAATGGATAAAGGAAACATGGTAACATATACACAATGGAGTTCTATTCAGCCATTAAAAAATGAGATCCTGTCATTCGCAACAATGTAGATGGAACTGGAGGTCATTACAGTAAGTGAAATAAGCCAGGCACAGAAAGATGAACTTCACATGTCCTCACTTATTCATGGGATATAAAAATTAAAATAACTGAACTCATGAAGATAGAGAGTAGAAGGATGGTTACCAGACGCTGGGAAGGGTAGTTGGGGAAAAGAGGGCATAAGGATTATTAGTATGAGCAAAAATGTAGTTAGATAGAATGAATAAGATCTAGTGTTTGATAGCACAACAGGGTGACTACAGTCAATTAATTTATTGTGCAATTAAAAATAATTAGAAGAGTATAATTGGATTGTTTCTAAGACAAGGAAAGGATAAATGCTTGAGGTGATGGATACCCCATTTACCCTAATGTAATTATTATACATTTTATGCCTGTATCAACGTATCTCTCTCATGTACCCTATAAATATATATACCTACTATGTACCCACACATTTTTTTTGAAAAGCTAAGAGATAACAGATAATTCTGATTGTTTTAAGCCCTTAGATTTTAGAGTCATTTGTAACACAGAAGTAACAAATACACTGTATTTGGGGTGTCTCTGGAACATTCACATAAAACTCACACATACATTTCTTATCCTATCAACATTGTAAATGCTTTTAAAATCTGTTTTATAAAAGAAAATTTACATCAAGTGCTCTGTCAATTCTTGTCACTGCAACTATTTGCCAAAAAACCTTTGACCGTTTTGCTTTGCTTAACTTTGGTCAAGGAAGACAGAGAGAAAGGAAGGAAGAGAGGAAGGAAGAGAGGGTCTCCATTATGGAAACAATGGCAAGTGTAATGCCACTCCTGGATGGAGGGTGGCAGAATGACAGCAATGAACACTGTGTCCTCTGGCACACCCAATATCCTTTACGGGCATAGATGTGCCCTGTCAGAATGGGCACCATGGCCCTAAAGACTGGCATTATGTCTGCTCCCACCACTTTCCCTGTCAAAAGAAGGTTGGCTCTGACACCAAGAAATAACAGCTGGATTGTGTTAAGAAATTTTTATTGTTTCCTTTGGATTTGTGATGAAAGCACATAAAATTACAAGTGGAAGAAACATCATGCCACAAAATTGCATAGAATTATTACAAAAATGTGAATTATGCATTTTAAATAATTTGAGATAGAAGAACCAAAATATGTACATTTTAAGAGCTTCAAATACTTTGTACTATCTTTTTTTCTTCTTAAAAGGCAAGAATCACAATGTCCAATCCATCACAAACAATATTAATACAGTGCACAAGCGCAACATTAAATTCAAAGTAATGCAAGCAATGGCCCTTTTTTTTGGAATTATTTAAAGACAGCTTATCTACTACAGGATTATTAATTAATGTGTGGTGATACTCAAATTTTAAAATGAAATGTAAAAAACCAAAAACACATGGCATGTCATTAGAACTTTGAAAATTGGTATACATGGCCAAAACCATGCTATTCTCAGTAGTGTACAGGTATCAGAGAGACATAGTCTAATTTAATACACAGCACTACTCTCTATTATAGGAAAAACCACAGTACAGAATTTCACACATTCAACAAACAACAAGGCAAATACATAAAGGCACAAAACTGCACATCATACAGACCCCTTTTCTTTATCTTAGTCTATTTCAAGTAATATTAATATTATTAAATGATAGTATCATTGTAGTAGTTTCAATGATGCAAGATGGACAGTGTTACACACTACCCCACAACTGCAAAAAGTGTCATTGTACAGATATAAAAATGTGATTACAGTAAATGGCCAAATACAAACATATTGTAAAATGACTAAATTCACTAAGATAATGAAATCCAACTACCAAAACAGTTTTGTGTAAGTCAAGGTTATTCAACTTTATTCTATCTCTGGACTAAAATGTGATACGATGTTCTGCAATAATCACCATTGTGTTTGGTTATGAATGCTATTATTAGTTCATTCTTCTGTAATTTCAGACAGTCTGTAATTTTGTTTATAAAAATGCAGCATTCGATTTTGACCGTTCTCGCTTCTTTATGATTAATGCCTTTCTTTCAAAGTGCAAAAGTAGAATGATTTACAAAAGATTTCTTTTTCAGTGGAAGTTTTATTAAGTGTCTAATGAACACCCCAAACCCTTCAGATCAAAATATAATAATCTCCAAAGAGGATGTGATTTTCCCCTTGCATCTTACTAGATGTGTTTTTTTAATCAAACACTGTTTCCTTATGTTTGAACTAAGCCTTCATTTTGATTAAAATTTAATTGTGATCTCTAGTTATTGCTTAAAGTTAAATAAAATAATTTTCATAAAAATATTAAATTCTTGAAACACAATTTTCAGGACACAACTGGTTTTTGTGTTTTAAGATAATTCGCTAAGCTACAATCAGACAGGTTTATTTTAAAGTAAAATAAAACTGTGATCATCTGGCTTCTGGGTTTTAACTTCAAAACTCATGTGTTACTTTCTAAGTTACATTTTTCTATATATTATTGTTTTTCTTTTTTCAGAACTTTCAATCATGCTTTTGATCAGTTTTACCTTGATGTAATTTGTTTCTCTTATGCCACCTAAAATAGGAACTTGTAAAGACACAGTTAAGTGAATTAAATGTACTTAGTAAATATATAATGAAAGTTTTTTTATGTTAGAATAAAATAGAAATGTTTCAGACTTAAAAATTATGGAAGATTCTAATAAATGTCCATATTTCTGTCCTAATTTTTTGACCATTAAAACAAGCTTAAAATCTGATACTTAACATTTAATTTTTGATCTTGCAAAATATAAATCAAATTCATATAATAAGTTCTAAATCTACTTCAGTTTGCATCAATGGCTCCATCAATTATTTCTTAGCATCTCCATATAATTTAACATCCATGTAATCTAGATGTTTGACCCTTTTCTTCTCTATCCATTTGTCCCTGATTTTGGTTTTAAGTCTTGTGGAAGAGATTTGGGTCATTGTCAATTAATAAACACATATCTACACTTATGTGTGTGTGTATGTGTATATGCACTTACATGACTAAGTGGGTACATATATACATGGAGATAATACCTATCATTTACATGTGAGTCTTTGTATTCTCTAGATAAATATTCAATCTCCCTCTCTATATTAAAAATAAATGAACCATAAAAAATGTCAAACAACAAAATAACCACTGGAACCTGTTCACTCTGATTGAATATCTGCTTAACATATGTCAGCTCAACTATTTTTATTCAACAGACCATTTGTAGTTATTTGATCATTTCAGGCCAAAAACCAATGAATACCCAGACTCTGAGTGCAAATAGTCAATGCAAACAGCACACTGCCTGGAAGTGTGTGGCTGACTTGTTGATGCAGCCAAATGTACAATCCATATTGCTAAGTCTTGGGATGGCTTCACTGGGCAAGGATACAGTCAAGTGATTTTTTTTTTTTCCAAATAGAAAACAAACGTATTTGAATCACTACGGTATCTAATAAAACCATGTCAGCAACAAATACATTGGTGACTCTATGATAAATAAATTAGCAAACTGCAAGTCACTGGTGCTTGCAAAGCGAAGGATGAAACAACGTAATATGCACGTTGACTTGAAGATAATGGTAGTTGAGGGGCAGTTAGAAAAAAAAAATACTCAAAGCAGGCTGTTCAATAGTGTTAAATAATGCTATGCATTTCTCAAACTATTTCTATGACTTTGAAATACTTTACACCAGAGCTTCGAATAAAAACATGAGCTCGATTTTCTTCAAAGAACACTGTCCTTCATTAAAAGTTCCATGAAGCCTGCGAGTTGCTTGCTTTGAATTTACTATTGGAAAGAAAACAAAAATCTCACATACATGCATTCTTTACTAGTAGACCTGCAGAGGTTTCCACATGACACATGGAGCCTGGGCATGGGACTTCTTCATGGATTCCTCTGGAACTCTCCCTTTGGTGTGGATTTTAGGCTAAGGGATGCTTCTCGGGAAGATGGTCCTGGGCAGTGATCTTTGTAATAAGAGAGAGTCCGATGTCGCTGGAGTGGCCATGCAATTTCTGAAGGCCTGGCAGGAGCATTCACAGAGGAGTATCAAATTCTTTTCCTGGGATGTCTCCTCCCAGCTCCTCACTGGAGGGAGTCTTGTGGTTCACTTTTCCAGGGTCTGAGGACAGGGAGAGAGGGGCAGAACCGTGATTGCTGTCTTCACTGATCTTTCCTTTCATGGCTTCCTGCACAAATTCCAAAATCTCGAGGGGCAGTCTTTTGAATTTGTCTTGGTATTCTTGCTCCAGCTCCACCTGCAGCTGGGAGACATCAAGAGGGGAGATGACTTGAGGTTGTTTATGTTTCTTTTTTTTTTTTAATTATTATTATTTTTTATTATTATACTTTAAGTTCTAGGGTACATATGCATAACGTGCAGGTTTGTTACATATGTATACTTGTGCCATGTTGGCGTGCTGCACCCATCAACTCGTCAGCACCCATCAACTCGTCATTTACATCAGGTATAACTCCCAATACAATCCCTCCCCCCTCACTCATAGGTGGGAACTGAACAATGATATCACTTGGACTCGGGAAGGGGAGGTTGTTTGTGTTTCTATACCCACTCCCATAGAAACTCTCTGAAAGAGATATACAAAGGGAGCCGATGAATATATCAACTGAAAATATCATTCAACTACAGAGCAGATGTAACAAAGTTTAGTTGGACACGTCATTTGTCTGTAGCTGAAAGTCAACTTCAAGTTATGTGTGGCACAATAAGGCTAAAGACTCAGAATCAGATGAATAATGGTATCTACAAATGCACACACACACACACACACACGTGGGTCTTTTGAAAAAGGTGTCAGAGGCTGGGCGTGGTGGTTCACAACTGTAATCCCAGCACTTTGGGAGGCTGAGGCAGGTGGATTGCTTGAGGTCAGGAGTTTGAGACCACGCTGGCCAACATGGTGAAACACCATCACTACTAAAATACAATACATTAGCTGGGTATGGTGATGTGTGCCTGTAATCCCAGCTACTTGGGAGGCTGGGGCAGGAGAATCGCTTGAACCCAGGAGGCAGAAGTTGCAGTGAGCTGAGATCACGCCACTGCACTCCAGTCTGGGCGACAGAGTGAGACTCCATCTCAAAAAAAAAAAAAAAAAGACAGAAAAAGAGAAAAAGGTATCAGAAAACTATAAATAAAATAAAATTACTTAAAAATATATAAAAAGTAAAATGATCCAAAGTTTACATTTAGGGGTTGAAAAATATTGCTAGGTGAGCGTTCCAAGGTCAGCCATGAACCTGGCTAGGGGAAGCTAAGAAGCTGAGTAGAGTAGACAGAGCAGTGTGGAGTGGACTTTGGGATGTGCAGCTTTAGTCAGAGGCTGGGAAGCCAATGCTGGGGTCTAAGGAGCAGCTCGATGCATTTTCACAAAGTAAAGAAACTCATGTATCCAACTTGAAATTTTATTTTGACCGCTTTTGCCACCTCTTTATTTTGATTAATTTTTCATTCTAATTTTTATTTGCCTTGTAAACTATTCTAGCTACCCTTTAAACTGTCTTTTAATGTGTCTATTTTATGCCCTGGAGAATTTGCAGATGTTTTAAAGTCCTGGAAGCCTTTCTTCAAACGGAGACTTACGTGGATGTCTCCGTCATAAAATAGCATTAAAAACTGGGATTCTCTGGTAGACAGGGAGAGAAGCGGGGCAGGAGGGAGCGTTGTCTGCTAGGGAGCTGTGCTGTGCTGAGTCCAAAAGAAGACCTTGAATTTTAAAGAAAATTATCTCTGTTTATCAATTGGTGAGCAGAAAGAATAATCCTTGAAACACCGTGTAAGGTTAAATGTTTCCCCCATACCTCCTTATTAGCTTGGAGGCAATTTTTAAGATATGGCCTTAACACCTGGACTTTTCCTCCCTGCTTTTCAAACTTTAAGGTGCACACAAATCATCTGGAATTTTGATCTTGATTCTGTCCGACTAGGAGGCCTGAGTGGGGCCCGAGCTCCTGCGTTTCTCAACAGTTCTTGAGGGATGCCAACGTGGTTGATCTGCTTTGGCCACTCTGATAGCTCCCTGTCTGGGTTCTACTCTCAGCCCCCATTTCTACTTTTTATCTTGATCTTGGCTGTGCATCCTCCATCTGCAGTTGTCAGGGCAGCCTCTGGGGCTTGTTCTGATCCCTGGAATGCCAGGGTGAAGCCAGTCCCCAGGGCATCTGTCTCTCTGAGTCTTAGCCTCCTTCTAGACAGTGACAGCAGCTTGGGAACATCTTCTTTAGTTCAACTCCTTTCACTCTCACTTCTGTGCCACATACATTTTGCCAATACTAAATTATTTAATTTATATTAAGCAATCCCTTATCTATCCCAAAGTTCTGAAATCCAGAAGTTTTCTTTTTTTTCCTTGCAAATTTGTGGCAAACTCATTGACATGAACTGATATTGGGATGATACTGATACATGAAATATGTATAATTTCATGTATCCCCTGTCATATGACTATTCATGAACTTAACTGCAGATATATTAATTTGTTTGATTTTGAGGATTACTCAGGTCTCCCTGAAGTGTTATGCTCATGATATATGCATCACATTGCCTTTCTAAAATCAGAAAAGTTAAAATTCTGAAAAACAACAGGCCCCAAGAATCTCAGATAATGGATTATGGATCTAGTTCAAATGACTTTTTTTTTTTTCACATCAAGAGGTGTGTGACATGCACTCATATGTTTATCATAGCATTATTCACAATAACGAAGACATTAAATCAACCTAGGTACCCATTAATGGTGGACGCATAAAGAAAATATGGTACATATATAACATGGAATAGTAGGCAGCCATAAAAAGAATGAAATCATATCCTTTGCAGCAACGTGGATGCAGCTGGAGGCCATTATCCTAAGCAAATTAATGTAGGGACAGAAAACCAAATACCACACATTCTCACTTATAGGTGGGAGCTAAACATCGGGTATTCATGGACATAAATATGGGAATGATGGACACTGGGGACTAATAGAGTGGGGAGAGGAGTCGGGGACAAGGCTTGAAAAACTAATTGCTGGGTACTATGTTCATCATCTGTGTGACAGGATCATTCATATCTCAAACCTCAGCAACACACAATGTACTCATATTACAAACCTGTACATGTACCTTCTGAATCTAAAACAAAAGTTGAAATTTCAAAAAATTTATAAATATTATTTAAATATCAAATAAAAATAAAAATAGAAAATAAAAGAAAAATAAAAGTGGTATCTGGTAAAAATGGCTTAGACTGAGTATTGAAAATCAACTATTCTCCCCAAATGTAAAATGTGGGGTGTTTACGAATCTATTTGCTAGCACATAAATTCTTATAAGCTGAGGAGGAAACACACTGTGAGGGGGCGCTCAGGGCCCTGGACTCATGTGGCTATGACGGAGCACCTTGTACAGGGCCCTACTCTTCGTGTCAGCACATATGAGTCACTGGAGCATCAAACAGGAAGAAGACAACTGCCAGTTCTTTCCCTGCTGTTCCAACAATTTAGAAGGAAGCGGGGGTTTTTACAATGTCACACTCTTTTGCACAAGTGAAATCTTAGCCTGGTGTTTGACAGCTTCCATTTACTACCATTCAGACCTCATCATCAACTCACCTCAGTTTTAATTCAGTAACACATGTGTTTCCAAGGAAGATAGGGAAGGGAGAAAAGCAAGTAACCCTGTTTTAAGAAAACAAATTGCTGTTCTCTTATAGGTTGGACTGGGGGACCCTCAGCTATGGATATATTGTACCTGACCTAGCAGAAAATTTCTCTTAGGTTAATGCTCATTGGTAGACAAGACCCCATAGTGCTTAATAAGTGCTATTTCTTTAATTATTAAAAAAAGAAGTAAAATACAAGAAAATGTCAAATACCTAAACCAATGATTTTTAACATTTTTAATAATTTAATTCTAAGAAAAACTTACATTTCAGTAATTTAATTTTGATAATGATTTTTAAGAATTTATAATAATTGACCCAGTTGTGGCTAAGTTATAACTTTAGTAGACTTTTATCGTGGGCTAGTAGTAGATTTTATCATATTCTAAACTAAGTCACTGCCTCATGACATATTATGTGCCATATATTTCACACTTTTTAAAAAGCTGTTCAATTGTTAATGAATTAATTTCAAAATTGTATTTATTACATTCCAAGTTAGAGCTTTTGCTTTTTCTTCTTAAAAACGAAATACTTGTTCATTGTAAGAAAATATGAAAAGAATACAGGGTAATTCTGGCTCCATTCCAACAAAGGCCCATCCTTCAGTGGTCTAGAGCTATTCCAGACCAAGGGTTGCAAACTCAGGTGTTTACAGGGGCCAGGCTTCTTATTTTCATTACACATTTTCATCAGGCTGTGTGCAAGAAAGTGGGGGTCGTGGGGGTTCTGAAGAGCTAGAGATGACAGGCACTGTCTAAAGGGGGTACGAACAACTCGGTTCTAGCTGATGCTTGTCAGATTGAAAATTGAAGTCAGAAATCCACATCTTCATGTAAGAACCTGAGTTTGTTGTTGGCAATCAATTCAAATCACATTTGTCAGCGCCACTGGGCTCATGGAGAATTTACAACCTTCCCCCTAGCAGATTTAAATCTGGCTTTAACCAGGGGACTCCAGAAGTGAGGTCCAACTGTGGAATTCCAGTTTAGACCTTTCCTAATTTTCCTTCCCCACAATCCTAGGCTTAGATGGTCCTCCACAGATCACCAAGGCTTCCTCTTGATTGCCTCTGTTCTGGGGTTCAGCATCATCCTATCTAATTGCCACATTCTAGGTTTTGTACTCTAATATGTGTTGAATTTTTTATTCTGTGCAAGTGAAACAGTGTGTTAGGTGTGAATGGTAGATCAGTTGTGCAAATGGCAGTAATTCTTCACCCCTCCTTGTAATCATAACCTTAGTGGTGTGACTTTGCAGCTCATCCCATCCTAGCAAAGAATGGAGTGGATTTCTCTTCTTCTTGAATCTGGGGAGGCCTTGTTATTTGGTTCTGTCTAGGAGAATGTGTCAAAAGTATATGCTGTTCTGAGTCCAGACCTCACAAGGCCTTGTGTGCTTCTGCTCTCACAGTTAGAAGTTTACTCAGCCATCATGTGAACAAGCTCAGCCTGGCTTGCCAGAAGAGGAGACACATGGCTCAGTTATTATACCTTTTCCATCACTTCAATTAACTATCAGATACAAAAGTGAAGCTATTCTAAACCAGCTCGCCCCTAGCTGACCACCAGCTAAACACAGACATGAGCAAGCCTACTGAGATCAGGTGAGCCTGGTTCAGACCAGAACCAGTCCATAGACTCATCAACTTAGCAAATGCTTATTGTTTTACTACTGACTTTTGTGGTTGGTTGTTAGGCAGCAGTATTATGGCCATAACTTCGAGTGAGGGGAACAGAAAGGAGTCTTATTATGTGGCCTGGCCCCATAAAATACTCATAAGCTAACTCAGCAGGCCCCATCCTTTCATTATTGTGGTCTCAAAGCATATTCATGGGGAAAAAAATCACCACAGGACAGATAGATTTTCAAGATACATGTGATTTTGTAGGCTATGCCTTGGAGCCTTTCTCGCATAACATTGTCAAACATGAGTTTGTTTGATCTTAAGTTGATAAGACCTCTTTTTGAGGTCTTATGAACAAGAAAGAGGAAAGAACATGATTGACTTTAACCTTTAAATTTAAGATGAGTTGTTATTATTATACTCAGATATTAATAAAGAAGAGTGTTGCCAGAGTTTGTTTTATTATAGGCCCAGTTCTTCAATTTGACTAGTCAGGCTCAAATTCTAAATTTCTCAGTTAACTTGATTTTCAAAAGATATTGCCCACTAGTCATTTTTGTGAACTCTGGGTAGTTAAGCAGGAAAAGGCAATACAGTCAAGTTCAAATGTATTCAATTCTGCCTATGTTATCAAATATTTTTGTACTTGGGATGCTTTTCTGACTCTGACATTCTTTTCACCTGTCTTTTTAAAAAGGCAGAGATTTGATCTAGTTAAGGAAAGCTTTTAGATGCATAAACATAAGTGAAGACCAAGGAGCAAGCAAAGTTACTCTTGAAGGTTAGCTTACAATCAGAAAACAAACAAACAAAACCCAGTATAACATAAACGTGGCATAAATATAAGACAGGTTACTGAGTTATGAATCAGAGACAATCAAACCAATTTCCTAAGGAAACAAATTGAAACCAGAGAACAATAAGCTACAATGGAATAACAGAGGAACTGAGAAAACTTAAAAAAAAACGCAGCTGGAGAATGTGCAGACAGATATTTGCAAGGTTTTAAAAATTTGGAATTCCACAGTCCAACTCAGGTCATTTTGCCCAATGAAGTCTATGAAAGATCTTAATACAAAGTATAAAGCCAATGTATTTTATAATATAAATATTAATATATTAATATACAAATATGTTATATTTTATAATATAAATATAACATACCATATTATATAATAATATATTCTATTAATATAATATATTACACATATTACATATATTAATATTTATATTATGTATATTACATATACTATATATACTATGTATAATATATACTATTTTATAATATAAAATATAAAGCCAATAACAATCTTAGGATGGTTATTTACTTCTGTCTAGGAGAATGTGCCAAAAGTGTAATTGTAATTGTGAATAACTGTATAATCATGGGGTACAGAGATCTTTTTAAGCAAGACAGAACAACATAAGAAAGAAAAACATAGATATTTTTATCTAGATGAAAATAATCCATTTCTCTGAAAAATGAGCATAAATAAAGCAATTCATAGGAAAAGAAATACAATACAAAGAATATATGTACAATACAAAAGAAGTACAATACAAATATATATATTTGAAATATAGATGAAAGCATCTTATTAACAATCAGAAATGCAATACCACAATACCTTTTCAAGGGGCATTTATTACATTGATTAATTTAATTTAATTCATTAAATTTAAAATAAATTTCTCTTAAAGAAGCAATAACATTGTGAGAAATTCACACTGAAACATTGGGTAATAATTTGACAAAATGTATAAGAAAGCAAACATAGGCTTGTAACCCAGCAACTCCAATTTTGGGAATTCAGTCTATAGAAACAAAACCACCAACATATAAGAATGAACACACTAAGATATTCATTTTTGTACATGAAAAATAGCATTGTTTTAGCATTGTTTGTACAGGCAAAGCAACCAAAAAATAAAACAAAACAAAGCCAGCCTGTGAAAACTACCTTAATTTCAATGTTTTGCCACATATGCATTATGTATTGTCTATCTCTACATTTTTTGCTGAGTCATTTGAAAATATTTCAGGCATCACGACATTTCACCCATAAAGACTGAAGCATACATTTCCTAAAAAGGTTTCTTTCTGATAACATTAGCATATTTATTTATTTGCTTTATATTAATATATACAGAAATAGTTTCAATATTATGACCTGTCAATAAAATAAGCAAATGAAGCTTGAGACTTTTTTAAAGTTCTTTTTATTCATCGGATATATCCCACTAAGTGTGCACAATTATATTACTCTGCTATAATTCACTGAAAGTAATTCTATTCTTTGTATAGTTATGTTACCTTGAATATAGACATAGGATCACTTGTTTCAGTTTGTTTCCTCGGTAGACTTTTTTGATTATTTTATTCTTTTTCTTCTCTGGGAGCATCTGGTGTGTGTGTGTGTTTGTATGTGTATGTGTGTGTACATACACACATATGTAAATAAAATTGACAATTTAAAATTGTATGTATTTATGTAGTACAGACTGATGCCATGATTTATAAATACAACATGGAGTAATTAAATAAATCCAATTAACATATTTATCACCTCAAATACTTATCATTTTTTGTAGTGAGAACATTTGAAATTTAATCTCTTAGCAATTTTGAAATGTAAAATACATGCTGCATATACTTAAAATTTAATTCCTTATAGTCTTTTAACACTTTAAAAATATATCTCCTAGCCTTTGAGAGGCAGGAATGATAATACGGTACTGTAATTATCTTGCTTAGAATATTCTGGAATTTACTGCTAAAGATTTGGGAAAATAGTAAAACTAACAAGCCAAGAAATAGCAAAAACATGAATAAAACTTAAGTGTTTCTGTAAAAAATCATAAGGCTCTCACTTAAAGAACTGTGATGTAGTCAAATAATATAAACCAATGGCTTTGAAAACAGGGAGAAATAATTACATTATTGTGATAAGTGAAAAAGTTTACCTATAGTTGTATATGTACTGTGATAATAACTATGACCATTTTTTAAAGAATACAAAACTACTTTGAAAAGAAACACTAAAATATAAACTGTGTTAGAATTATGAGTATCTTTATTTTTTCTATTTCTCATTTTTATGGTTATGTGATTATTTTATTTTTAGCATAAAAATAGCATTCTAAAATGAAAACAAAATCTAATATAGTTTTTATAAAATACAAAAAAGAAAAATGTAGAACTCTGAATGTGGGATACAGTGACTAGGACAATTTTACCAAGAATTACTGCAAGGACTATAGTATTTTAACCTCAACATCATCAGTTAGCTAAGTGGATATTAAAAGCAATGGGAAACACATTAAAATAATACATTCATAGAATGAATGGTTTCAAAATTAATCCTGAGCAAATGTGCAAGGCCTCATTTTATTTTTAGAATAATCTCATGAAGTTTGCTTCAAGAATAAAAATAACAGAATCATATGAAATTTACAGAGTGAGGTTAGCTAGGTTACCCAAGCATTGTTGGAAAGTGACATGTGGGAAAATGGGACCACATGCTATATCCCAACCGCTTCAGTTTTTGTTTGTTTATTTGTTTTCCACTAAGTTTCCTTCGAATAAATTGCCATGGGACTTTGAGTCAATATGGCTGACTGAAAATTTCCTTTTCTATTCCCAACATAGGAAAAGGCAAAATAAAACAGTACATACATACTCACTTATATTTACAGCTGAGTTTGAATATAAGGAAAAGAAATCCTTAAGTCACAGAAGTAACAAAAGAACTCACAGTTAACAGAGTTGATTCTCCATTTTGCGGGACTAGGAGAGATTGGAAGAGGAGGCCTCAGGATGCCGGGTGTTGGAGTGCTGAACCTGAGGTCCCTGCACAGAGCCAGGGGTGCCCACCCTTGAAATGGGAACTAGGAAAACCCAATCCACAACCTTGCGGAGGCGGCAAGGAAGCAAATGATTCATGGAGCACATCGAGGAAAAACATCCACAAAGCAAATCAGAAACCCATGAGTGAGGGCAGTTTCCAAATCATATTACCCCTGTGAATTGAGTACCCAGTTCCAATAAATTAAAGCAAAAACTGTTCAGAAACTGATAAAACCCGCTGAGTCCCAGCAGAGGCATAGCAAATTCAGAATGTTTGGATTCCTCGGCAACCAAGGGCAGGACTGACACCTATAGACAAACAGCTCCTAGGAAACATGAACTCAAGTTCAAAATTACAAACGACTTAAGTAAAATGCAGCTTTTGTTCAACTTTGTAATTCAAGGTTGCCATTGGCAACTGAAATCTAAAGATAAGGAGTGAAATGGTGATCAGTGTATTTCTAAGTCAAAGTTGAAAATACTCCAGACATAAACAGTAGTAAATTGGATAGTTCATGCCAATGTAGAAGAACACAGGCCATTCACAATGGAAATCAATTACTGCTGCTTTTTATTGGGTGCTGGAGTATGGTGCCTGCCTATATTTTGGGTTGATTTTCCTAAATATATTTTCTTCAAAATAATATTAAAATTAATTTTTAGCTTGTGAACAAATACCTATTAGCAATAGAACCTGTTACACAGGGCTAAGAAGGCAACATAAGTTAAACTGATGCCATAGATCTACACAAAGTAGACAATTCACTTAGGGATAGGTAAGATTCTTTCTCCACGTAGGGTTTAGAATGCTTGCATTTTATGAAATATGACCTTGTGCAGCTTATTGAATCTTCTGGAATTGTAACTGTTTCATATATAAAATACGAATAATAAAACCAATCTTCCTGGGCTGTTAAAAGGTTTAAACAAGATCATACATATTAAATGCTTAGCATACTCTGATTTGCTTATTAATAAATATTGTATAACCTCATTTTTAAAAAGAGAGAAAAATGACTTAATGCAAAAAAAAAAACCATCTAAAGCCCTGCCTATGAACCAGTCCTTGTTCTTTCCAGTTAATTTGAGTCGTTATTTGGTCAGTTATGGCACTTGATGGATTTCTCTTTTGGGACTATATTCTGGTTTGTTGTTGATTTTGATGCATTTGTCAATAAGTGGTATTTTCAACACTCTGACTCATGCAAGGCTCTGTTTGGTGTTGTGGTGACTGAAGAAATCAAAATCCTTCCAAGGTGAGAAGCAATGAAAGTGGGGAAAATAGAACATTGGACTGAATGAGTGCTACACACAAGACGGATTGTGTGGATGCTGAAAATGAAGACTGTACTGTAGCCTTAAGGTAATACGGGGAATACTTTATGAAGGACATTAGACTTAAAAATTGAGCCTTGTAGAATCTGCTAATATCTTTAGCATTATCCTTATCTTGGGCAGAAGCTCTCAACACTTCCTCCATTGGACATATAATAGATGACATTCACTGGGGAGACACAGCTCTCTAGCTGTAACTTCCCTTTTCCCTACACAATCTACAGGTATACAGTGAAAGTATGTAGATGTGATAGAAAACATGAATCTCAACTTTGAATCTACTCTAATATATAAAAACTAAATTATCACACATTTACTTTCATGAATTAGCCATAGGTTACAATGGAGGGATTACAATTCTCACATACTCTGTTTTCGTAATCTATGACTAATTTCACAGATGGATGCACATTAAAAGTGACAAGATAATGTACACACAAAGCACCTGGGGATTTTGTTAAGATGCAGGTTCTGATTCAGAAGATCTGGCGTGGGGCATGCTACTCTGCATTTCCAACAAGCCCCAAGGTGATGCTGTTGTTGCTGGTCTAAGAACCACACTGTGAACAGCACCACTTCAGACAAAGGTCTTCCAACAATTTTCTCCTTTTGTGCATCCTCTTCCTTCCTCAACAACATTATTTCAGGGTCTAGATGAATATTAAACAATTCTTTTGTAGATCTTGTATCTTCAGACGCTAATGGTCAGATTTAGATTCAAAGTGTTCATTGGAGGCTATTGGGTGAAGGGCAGAATAAGGGTTGCTAAGTGTGCCAGAAAGGAAGGATGGAGGAGTAAAGGACAAGGTAGGCAAAATGCTAAGTAGATCCAAATACTGAATCAATAAAAGAGGAAAGACAGAAGCTAGAGACCATATGATTTACCAAGCACAGTGCCTAACATGAATTTCCTCTTTATACTTTATTTCAAGTCAAAAGCCAAATGCATTCTGACATAGTTCTTAGGTGTGAACTCCTCTATATATGCATATACTCCATGAAACTGCCATAGAGGAAAACTCCTAACATAGTCCACGCTTTTATACCTCCTCTGAGTCCTGAAATATATTTCAAAATTTCTAATCATCTCACAGGTGTCTAGAGATTACTGTAGGAACCTGGAAAAGGAACACTTAACAATTATATAGTCAAACCCTTCATGACTTAGATGTCTCTGAAAACGACTTTAGTAATTATACTCAAATCCTTTCTTTTATTTAGTGAAAATCTGTGGCCCAGAGAAGTTAGTGTCTTTCTCAAGGACATGGCTGGCTAGTAGCAAAACTAGGACCAGGACCCTGTCAGTTCTCTCCCCTGTGGCAGATTGACTGGATTAATGGCTCCTCCTGTATCCAGAGCCTTTGCTTTATTATTCTCAGTTTCTCTTATGAGAGATGTGGAGTCTATTTCTCCATTCCTTGAAGATGATGTGGTCATGTGATGACATTGGTTAATAGGATGTTAGCAGGCATGGTCCATGCAGAGGCTTAAAAAAGCCTTTATTAGCTTTCACTCCTATTCCTATGGCATGCCATGAGAACATGCTTGGACTACTCTAGTAGAAGATTTAACACAAGGAAAAGAGTTGAGTCACCTCAATCATCCCGGTCACATACCCCAAATTATCCTAGATTCATCAACATCCAACTGATACCCAGAGATGTAAGATGGCCAAGATCAGCAGAGACACCTGCCTGACCCGCAAGAAACCACAGATGGATGAACACGTCCAGCTAAGCTCCGCCATACTCAGCCAAGATCAGCTGAATCCCACAATCTTATGAACTAAATAAATGTTTATTATTGTAAGCCAGTGAAGTTTTGTGTCTGCGATATGGTATTATTATTGCATTTCCCCCATGACTCTTATAATTTCTTTCAAAAGTATGCATTAAATTCTGTGGCCTTGACATGAAATGAATTGTTTACCATTTTCCAGGAGCAAAATTCTTTTTGCTTTATATACATACCCAAGCCACTTACCCTAAAAGCAACTTATACTACAATTTAGGACAATAATTATGCTACTCAGCAGGCCACGTCAGTCCAGCTAATACATGGGTTCTCAGTCTTGAACTTTTTGTGTGAGCACTGGAGTACTTTCTCCTTATAGGGGCCTGTGATTAAGACCTAGAAGTTTTCTATGTTTAGTTAGATGCTTTCTTTTGGAAGACTCAGCTGGGCATAAAAATGATTGTGAATTAGGAAACCAATTTTGATTTTACTAAAATGATAAATAATCAAGATAATAACCCAAAGGCATTTGTCACACAGAAAGTTACTATTATATTTGAAATACCAAAAGATGTTCTAAGTCTTTGAAGATCCTGTGCTCTGGGGTAAGGAAGCTTAAGAGACGTGTTTTATAATCTCGAGAGAGTAAACATTCAGCACATTGTTCATCAAGTCCCATCCATCATGAAGTGAGGAGACTAAAGCCTTCCATCCCAGTGGTTCAGTGCAGAATCAAGATCTGAATACTAAATTCTTGCCTCCTGGCCAGGTGCAGTGGCTCACGTCTGTAATCCCAGCACTTTGGGAGACCGAGGTGGGTGGATCACTTGAGGCCAGGAGTTTGAGACCAGCCTGGCCAACGTGGTGAAATCCCACCTCTACTAAAAATAAATTTTAAAAAAATTAGCTGCGTGTGATGGCCGGCGCCTGCAGTCCCAGCTACTGGGAGGCTGAGGCACGAGAATCGCTTGAATCTGGGAGGCGGAGGTTGCAGTGAACCAAGATGGTGCCACTGCACTACAGCCTGGGTGACAGAGTGAGATGCCGTCTCAAAATAAATACATAAATAAATAAATAAATAAATAAATAAATAAATAAATAAAATTCTTGCCTCCCATCCAGGGTTCCATCCCCACCATTCCAGGCCAAATGTTCACTGTGTAAAAACAGGATGTGTGAAGCTCTCAGGAACCTGATATTCTTGTGTGTTGAGGGAAAAATAACAAAACATTCCAATGTATTTTCCTTTCATGTTTAGGATTTCAAAGTTGCTTTCACAAAATAATCAGGAATTGTCTTTTATCGAAAAGTGATGCTGAAGATGGGTCCCGTGGCCAGGGTCTTACTGACCTGCTGTCCTCTAAACAATACAGTACGGTTTTATGGAAAGCAACAAGAACCCTCAACCAGCTGCAATTAGCCCAGCACATTTCCAAATCATCACGGGTTTTTCTTTGTGTCTGTCATACTTGGAAAATCCTGGTGTTTCACTCCCTCTGTGTTATTCTTAGTTTAAGAAATGTTTATTTGATCAGCTAGTTGTTTTTCTGTTTTCCATTAAGTACAGTCTAATTTAATCAGAATAGTTCTGTAAAGAATCAGATACCATAAAAAAGGACAAGCAAATGGAAAACTGGAATAAGGAAAAATCATAGATTAAAAGAAAAAGAAAAAAAAATCTCTCAGATTATAACCAACCTAGTAAATTGCTAATAAGGAAATATAGAACCATAAAATAATTATTTACTATAGTAATAGTAACATTAAAATTAACGGAGTGCTTCTTGTGTGGCAGGCACTGTTCCCAGGACCTTACATGTATCGTTAATACATGTACATTAATTTCAGAGTCTCTGAACTCAAATATATACGGGGCTCAAGAAACACAGATCTGTGAGTGAGATCTGGTATAAGGCAATTGCGAAGTAGTGGAATCTGTAGCCAAGTGGAATTGTATTTCTTGTATAAAACACTCAAATTCAGCAATTTTAACATATTCCAAGAGTCCAATAAAAGGCCCAACTGAGTCAAGTCACTACTTTGTGGCTTCGGATTTAGCCGCACATGAGGAGCAAGTGCATGCCAGCCTACTCCAGAGAGGCTAAGAAAGACACCACCAGAAGAATCCCATTCTCTTAACCACACAAACCCTGAAAAAAACCAATAAAAGGCCTCTGGGCAATTGAGATAAAAGGCCATTCAAAGGCTAATTATTTTTAGATGAAGGATGTATTTCTTTTCAATCAGGTGGAATGCCACCAACAGGAAAGAACTGAACATACATTATGAATTCAATTCTTACACTGAGTCACATTAGAAGCAAGGTCAGTAGTGCAGATGGTGCAAGCAACCATCTCAGAGAACCTGAAGTCCCATGAAGCAGCGTCCTCAGGAAGTCTCGGATCTCCAAAGACTTTTTCCTGTGGGGGTCCTGCCCTTGTGTGGGCCTCAGCTCAGATCAGTCTCCTCATCGGTGCATGCCTTTATGCTAACTCCTTTTCAGATTAACCAAGGATTAGTAATTACCCAACTTGAGCCCTAGCTACAACCACTTTCTCGACTCAAAGCCTGTGCACGGCATTTACAAAACAAGTGACAGGCTGTATCAAATGTCCTAGAATGAACTCAGCTATGTCCCTGGAGAACATCCTTCTCCCGATCACCTAAAATTAGTTTTGGTTTTTCTTTTTCTTTTTATAAATGTATATTTCAAGAGTGGTTAGCCGTCCTAGGGTTTTATCAGGATAATTGATTTTGATGCTTAAGGGAGTATGTCCTAATTACATAGTCCCTCCTTCTAAATATGATGTTTATGTCTCCTGCTTAAATTGCTGTGGTTTTAGGGTATTTACAATTTTTTCTGAAAGGAAACTAGGCATTTGTTTCTTGGCCTCACAGGCATTTTGAGAAGCTTGATTGTTGTGCTTGAATTCTCCACCCAAGGTGAAGCTGAAAATGATGATGGGATTTCTCAGCGACAGCAAACTGAGGCAGGGCCAGATCAAAAGACAAATGAGTGACAAGGGCTGGGTGGTTACAGACAGCAGACACCCATTCTTCTAACTAGATTACTACCACATGAAAGTGTACACCCAAGGTGCCACATCTGATTTTTCAAAAGAATCCAGAAATCTGGATTTTGTGTTAAACCTTCTAATTTGTCAGTGTTACCTTAAGTTAGAAATTTACAAAACACCATGCAGATCGATTTGCAACTTCTGTAGTATTTGGGTAATGTATTCCATCTGTCTGTCTTTGGACTTGATAGATAACCACCTGAAAGTCTGCTGGGGCCTCCCCATTCAGGGACTGGCCTCTATCCTTTTCTTTGTTGCACTAGAGGAGACTTAACCACATTGCGCTGGTGTCTCAAGTCTTTAACAAGGCGACTATCATATCCCCAGGTAAATTTTTGATCCTATTCTTGAATAAAAGGCATCTGCTAGAGAATATTGGACATCTCCCTCTTTTCCCTTGTCCTTATTCGTCATGTAAGTATGGTGATGTAACTGTGCGAAACACACCGGGTTTGGAAAGAAAAGTCAGACAAGCTGAATAGCAAGTTGTTTTTATAGAAATCCTCTTTTGCAAGTCTTCTAGCCCAGATCCTTTTGTTAATGGATCCATTTCTCGAAGAGGTCTACAGAGGTGACTTGGAATACAAAGTCATCACTTTACTGATTTTATCTTTAGGGTCTTTGTGAGTAGCAGTCAATTTAGAATAATTCTACATTTAGCAGATTTGGATTCCAGTATTTTGGTCTACATTGCAGAAAATAACTCGGTATCCTCAAAATTTGCATGCACCTGTCCACGGTGTCTGCTGTGCCTGGGTGCAGCTGCCAAATCCAGAGATGATGTTTACAAGTCCTCCCTACCACTTTTTCACCCAGGCATGGCCATTTGAAAAATTCTTGCCAAAGAGAAGTTAGGGCAGGGCATTTTGGAGACATATGGGGAATCTCTACTATTTCTTTCCCTTTTCCAGCAAGATCCTAGGGATGATGGAGCCCCATTATGAAAGGAACCTGGTTCCCTGAATTGCCATGATGAGATAAACTGTTCATCAACTGGAAACACATTGGATTGTTGTACAAAAAAGAAATAAACTTCTATTATATGAAGCCATTGATATTTTGATACTGTTTGTCACAGCAGCTAGTATTATGCTAACCAATACATTCTCACATACATATTTTGTGTTGCATGATTTATCTTGAGGTCAGGGGAGTGATGAATATACATGCAGATATGAGTGTTTCTCTTATTTATGATTAATCTTTATTAGCCAATTTTTATGCCATAAGGATGGCCTCTTAAATTTCTGGGGGCCTTTTTGGTTATTCTGAAGTTTAAGTGGAATTAGAGAATCATCCTAACAATAAATCTTGAGTACTTTATAACTACCTTATAACTATGAGAAAGAAAGAGCTAGTGTTATAAAGCCCAGGGGCACTTTTAGTTTCCATCAATCTTTATCTCTTTCTCCTTTACAAGGAAAGTGCAAGGATGAAAAAAAAAATCTCCCTTTTCTTCCATTGTTATCACTGGATTAAGGTACATACAGTACCTATGGCCACAGTGAAGTTACTGTTATAAGGACAGGAATGGGTGACTTCAATTTAGTACAATTGCAAATTAGTTTTAAAACACTATTCATTTTTCTTCTGCTTAGATTTAAAACGCAGAGCTGGTCTGCTAAATCTTGCTTTCTCCTTCCTTCTTCCCATCAGATAACTATATCCTGGCACATATAATTCTGGTGCTGCTTCCCAAAACTTGGGGTTTTCTTCAGATCACTCAACCCAGGAGATTAAAAGCCATTGTGATGCATCATAAGCATCCTTACTTACAGAGAGGTAAATGACATTAGAGAAAGCTACAACTAATCTTACTGTTGACAGGAAAAATCTTCTAGGTTCTAGTTCTAACAAGCCTGTTCTGGTTTTTGGTTGGCATCTCAGCTGTAGAACCATCCTAATTCCAAATCATGAGGACCATACTGCAATACTCAGAATACTGGATTGAACGGCCAATACCACTGACTCATGGCTCATTCTCTATTTACATCTCCTCACTTTTTGTGGCCTTCTCTACCTCACACATTCATTGATTCATTCATTCATGTATCCAAAAATTTAGCGAGTGTACTTCTATAAACCTAGCACTGTCACAGGTGCTAGGCATAGAGACATGAGTGAGACACAACCCTGGCTTCAGGAAGTCCCAAGACTAGTAGGAGACTGTGAAACATAACATAATAAGGTGCTACGCTGAGATGTGTAAAATTCTACGCAATATACATGGTATATTGCAATATACATGGGAAAATTATATGCAACATACAAATGTAACACAAAGGAGGGAGTGACTACCTCTCCTTAGCATCACAGAATAGAAATTACCTAAGACCAGAAGAGCTGGATGTTAGTAAATGCCTGTCTTTTTGCACATTTGTCCAGGCGACTGCCACTTAACTTCATCAAAGGCCCACCACATCATTTCCCCCTTTCTCTTTGCACACATCAAATCAAATTTTAAAATAACTAAAAGGGGAAAAATAATAAGAACTCTGAATTGTTTTTTGAAAACTGAAATATTTTGTCTAATTGTATGCCAAGAAGAATAAAACATTCTGAAAGTTGAAGATATCTCTGGATACATCAGTGATCAATAAGAAAAGATAATCATAGGCGTAATTTTTCATAGTGCTGTGTAAAATGCCACTCAGAAACCCTACCAACTTAATCTCTTACCTATGAGTTATTGCTATGAATGACCATCTTTCAATATGTGTTAATAAAAAATGATTATAAATATAATAGGGTTTTTAACTCTGGATAGAAGATTCCAACTTTGTGTGGTTTGCCTTCTTCAGAGGTAGAAACAACTTCCTTTGCTTAACTCTTCCAATTAGAAGCAGATTGAAAATCAAGGCCTCTTAACATTTTCTTTGTCCGAAGAATATAATGTACTTCTTTCAGTTATAATGATAAAACACAAAACTGATTAGGGCAGGAGCAAATACAATGTGTGAGGTTATACAGAGCAGAAGCTCTCAAATTGAGGTCTCTGGAACAGCGGCATCAGCTTCATCTGGGATCTTGTTAGAAACACATGTTCTCAGGCTCACCCCAAACTTAGTAAGTCAGAAGCTCTGGGGGTGGGAGCCCAGTCATCTGTGTTTTATTGTCTCCTACCCGATTCTGATGAATCCCAAAGAGTGAGAACCATTGATTTAGAACTTGAAGAAGCCTTGCCGGTGATTCTCATTTATGTGAATTGTAGAGAATCATTCATGTATTTAATGGTTAAGTCTTGCCAAAAAGGTAGTGTCAGATTTGGAAAATATTTTCTAAACCCAAACATACTTGATTATTGTCAGACACAGGTGTGGGTTTAATGCCACTGAAATTTGAATTATGGAGACTATAGCATTATAATCTTGGGGAACTTCTTATCCAGTTTGAAGCTAATGATTGCTAGTGCCCAGTTTAAAGCTCTTTGGCCTAACCATTGTCATGCAGACTGTCTTAATTCAACAGCTTGCTTTCTCTCGCAGGGTGCAAAACTGGTTGAAAGTACCTGTTCAGTTGGTGTATATAGACTCCAGCTCCCTCACCCTTTGCAAGAAATAACTCTAAGGTGCTTAGTCTATGCAGTTTCCCAGGATTTCATGGTGGTACTGATCACCAGTTGCCCCCATTTGTAACTTGTCTGAGAAAAGCCACACCTTTTAATTGTTACCTTCCCTTTCCTGCTTCACTTCTCTACTTCCCTGCTGGTTTCCTGGGATCACTGCTCAGAAACACTACTAGACTCAAATCCTTGTCTCAGGATTTGCTTCTGGGAGAACCCAAATGAAGACCTTAACTTAGTCCTTAGTTTGAATTTATTAGCTGGCATATATTGAGTGGACACATTACAGGGTTTTCTCTTAGTTTTGGATTGATGTGCCCTAGTCCCTGATGCATGTTGACCTTATTTGACTTGCTTATGAAAGGCTTGGGCTGGAGATTTACCATAAATTACCCAATCACTATGTTTAGATTGAAAAAATATCCATTTCTTTCTGAGTCTAAATAGTTCTACCTGGACTTGAAGTGATTACATTCAAGCAGCAATCCAAGTAGGTTTGAATATCTTTTGGTCCCTGACTCTAACCATAGCCAGTTAGATTCCTGGTACATTATATGTGATCACTCAGGTTAAGGTCTATAGACCTAACCTGCTAAGAAGCTATTTCCAAATGGAGAAGAGAAATTGATGTACAGGAGAAAAGATAGGCTGCGAACAAAATGTGCCCAGCACAGTGATGATACACATTCATTTTCCGCTTCATCCAGCAGCATATGGAATAGACGGATAAACTAAAATGCCAGTTGGTCCTGGTGTTTTTGTTACATAACATTTCAAGTGAAAGAACAGGTTGTCAAGAAAAATTATGCTGAAATTTAAATAAATAAATCATGCATGACATAGTGAGTATATTCAAAAGCAGTTTATCCCATCAAAACAAGACTAAATGTATTCTACAAGAGGAAATATATTACTGTGCTGTATTCAGTAGCAGAAATATAAATGGTATCCTTAAGAAAATAGCTTTTGCATTAAAATAATAATCAAATAATAACATAATACCAGTATATTTTTAAAGGAAATACAATTTTAAAGAAAAGTCTTCTGCATTAAAATAAATATCTAATATCCAATTGTCCCAATGTATGTTTTCCATGTTTTCCAATAAGTCAAGTTAATCAAGTTCCAATAAATCAACGTACATTTTCATTGTTTTCCAATAAATCAATGTTTTCCAGTAAATCAAGTTAATTAAATTGTTTTCATCAGCCTGCCTTTTAAATTTTATTTAAGTTCTAGATTTTTATAGAGATGGGGTTTTGCTACATTGCCCAAGTTGATTTTTTTTTTTTTTTTTTTTTTTTTTTTGAGACGGAGTCTTGCTCTGTCACCAGGCTGGAGTGCAGTGGCGCCATCTCACCTCACTGCAACCTCTACCTCCTGGGTTCAAGCGATTCTCCTGCCTCAGCTTCCCGAGTAGTTGGGACTACAGGCATGCACCACCACACCCAGCTAATTTTTATATTTTTAGTAGAGACGGGGTTTCACCATGTTGGCCAAGATGGTCTCCAACTCCTGACCTGAGATGATCCACCCACCTCAGCCTTCCAAAGCGCTGGGATTACAGTCATGAGCCGTGATACCTGGACTAGCCTGCCTTTTAACCAAATGTTTTGTCTCAAAGAAAATGATCGAACTTATCAACTAATGAATTATCCTTTGTTCTGTCCCAAACAAACATTATAAGTGCATGATTCTTTACTAACATTTCCTGTGCCTTGATCACATATTATTAATACAAACACACAAGTTAAACTTGTTTGCTTTATACAAGTATGTTTGCATTTCCTACTTGGGATACAAATACAACCAACATTTTCCAAGTAGAAATGCACTCATCAAGACATATAACCTGATTTAAAACATAGCCTTTTAGATTAAAATATAATCAGAAAGAAAACTGGTGATTTGGTTTTCCCTCACCTTTGCTCACCCATTAATTTCTATTCACCTTCTTTTTCCACTACCCTAAAATACGTATATTTATTTAATAAATCACTAACTAACTTCTTTGGAAAATGTCCAACAGAATAAAATCACAATATTTGTCTGTCAAATCAAACATGGACATAAGGATGGTATTGATTCCTCCAAGAAAGTTATGTCTACCATGATGTCACAGCAGTGAGTTGAAAGTCAAAAAACTGATTGAAACTACTTAGTTTCAAATGAAAACTAGTTTGAAAACTAATTAATGATTGTTCTATCAGTATATGAACTCTTCCCTGTGAGTCTTCTTTAGGCATCAGGGAGATCATAATTCAAGAAACACATGAGAATGCACTGACATTATACTAATTTCTCAAAGAGGAATAGATCTGAAGATGTGTCTCCTGATTCAGCCATCCTGAATCCCTGTGGAGATGAATGGATTACTTTAATTAATCAGTGAAATAACTAGTGAATATTTATTAAGGACCTACTAATGTAAACAAATGGCTCTGTGGTATTTGGTTTGGGGAGTCTTGAATAGTATAAAACTGTTACCTCTTAAAGGTTAGAAACTTAAAACATAATTAGTGAGCCAAGGCAAAGTAAAATAATAACATGAGCTAGTCATATAAGGTGAATTGCCAAATCAGTGATATGTACAGTGTTATGAATTCAGGAACTGTGAATCACTGTGGTAGGACTTGTCTCTGAGTTAATCTATAAAACCAAAGCTTCAAGTTACACCACATGGAAATGAACTTATTGCCAGTGTCTTAAGCACAAAGCTTTTCTTCAGTAGGCCCTTGGGAGCTATTCTGTAATAGTTATCAAATAACAATGACTACTACTATAAATATTTATCGAACATTTAGTATATCCTGGCACTAGGTTAAATGATTGGCATGGATTATCTGCATGGATTACCTCTGTGAAATCTCCCATTATTCGCTGGAATAAATATTATGAGCATTTTATGGTTAAGCAACACAGCTGGTAAATGATGATGTCAGAATTCAAACTCAGTTATTCTGACTCCACAGTCTCCAATTATGTATAATAATCTCTTCTCCTATCAGGCTTTAACAAGAAGCCCACATATTTGTATTCTCTCAATGACTCCCTAGAATGGAAAGTTAGTGGAAGTTTTTATATACAATAAAGAAAGAATAAAGGCAAAATTAATATGTATTATCATGGTAGGTAGAGTGGAGAAAAGTACATTATGTCTTTTTTTTTCCTTCCCTCTCCTACTCCCATTGTGTTTGCCAGGTTTCACCATATTCTAGTAAACATTTATTCAATTGAATAACCCATCACCTTTGACAACATTTAACTTGCTCTAATAGACCCCAAGCTAGAGTCTACCCTGTGGAAAAGACTTCAACAAGAAATACCTGAGCAACATTCCAGAATTAGAAGGAGATTCTTAAAATATTCAGAAAGATTGAAAAAATAGCCAGTTTTCTTGAAACAATAGAAGACTGAAGCAAAAAAACAAATCAAAAGGTTTTCAAAAGCTAACCATGATGCCATCTCTAGAAGGAAAAGTTACTTAATTCACTGTGTGGGAGAGCAGAACTTCAGAAAGCGTTGTTACTCAAAGTGTGGTCCTGGGACCAGTAGTATCACTTCAGGCCCACTCCAGATCTACTGAATCAGAATTTGCATATTAATGAGATCCACAGGTAATTCACATGCACATCACATTTTTGGAAACATGAGTTTAAAGGTAATTGTTATGATTTTCTTAGTGTGGATATGAAGCTGAAAAAGTTTAGGCTGAATTATTTGGAACAATGTTCTATTTGTGAGCAGATGTTATTTATAAATATTCCAGATTTGGTGCTTCTTTATTAATTAAAGTTCTTGAGCCAATCAAGAACAAGCTAACTCTTCCTAAGTGCTGGCCTTAGAAGTAGACGAACCAATTAAGAATCAGTCCCTATTTCCAAAGAAGAAACCTTGAGGAAGAGGGACCAGCAAAGAAGTAGCAGGCCACCATCCTCAGGGCTTCCGAGTTGGAAGTGTGTTGCCCTGTTTCCTTGCCCAGGCGGCAATCTGAGAAATTATCTTTCCCTCCAAACAAGAGGTACGTCAGGAGGCTAAAGAGGAACTATTTGTCCTACTTCCACTACTCTCATTATTTTGTTTCTTTTTTTTTTTTTTTGCACACTCAAATTGGCAGAGTTTGAGAACACTACCCTGAGAACAAGAGTTGGGAAAAAGGGAATGGCCTTCTTTGTCTACTGGATCCCTTTTTAAAACAAGATCTTATTTTAAGAGTCTAGCATTAGGGTATGTTCAGTTCATCTGGTCACCTCTAAGTAAATGAGCTAGGAAGACACGTGAGCTGTTTACACTGTTGAAATATTCCTATGACCTTACCTCCCTTTAGGACTCAAAGCTATGAAAACAAGCCATGTGAAGGTCAATGCTGTAGTCCATTGAACCCATCAATGGAAGTGACCCCAGTGGAATCATACAATCTCTGCATACTCACGATGAAGAGAGCCTACATCTTGGAAAAGGTCCAAGACTCCCTCAGGGATCTCACTTGGACTGCTGCAGCCTTATGCCATTTAGATTTGAATGATTTTTGTGTTGTTCTAGCCAGGGCCATCCCTGCCCTATCACTGGAATTTAAACATTTCCGTTACTATACAATATCAGGGTCTGGTGCCAAAAGTAAATGTTCTTTGAAATTATTCTTGCAACTTGTCAGAACGATTTAGATTTCTTGAGTTTGTGATATTTAGATGCTATTACTGAGGACAAGTCCATACCTAAATATTTCATAATGAACACAGGAGCAGCATTACCAAAACTGCTTGTAACGAGAGCAGGCCAAGGGGTGTGTGTGTGTGTGTGTGTGTGTGTGTAAATGAAATAGTATTGTAGTTTATGTTTTGACTGCTAAACCTTTAATCTATTTCAGATCCTGGGGTTAGTTAAGGATTGGCTAAGTAGACCTCAAATAAAGCTAACAATACAAATTAAATAAAAATGTAATTCACATACTTAAAATTATGAAACTTACTCAAATAACATTCTCAATAAAGTGAGAAGCAAGTTATAAACTGGGCAAATATTTTCACAACAAACACATCTGACAAAAGAATAGTATTGAGAATACATTGAGAATTGTTATGAAGTAATAAGAGAAGACCAATCACTCAATTGAAAAAAATAACCAAAAGATACAAAGAGGTATTTTGCTTAAGAAGGAACACGTGGCTAAAAGCAAAAAAGAAAGAAAAAAAAAAACTAAATAGAAGGGATGGTCAGTTTCTTCGTTGATCAGAAAAAGGCAGATCTAAACCACATTGAGATATCATTTCATACCCGCTTAGTAGGAAATATTAGGAAGTCTGACGTTAATATCAACTATTGGCAAGTGTCAGGGTAATAGAGTCTTTCACATATTGCTGAAGGAAGTGTAAAGTGGTACAGGTACTTCAGAAGACAATTTAACATCATCATGTAAAACTGAAGATTCATATCCCCTATGGCCCAGTAATTCCACACTTTGGTATACAACCAAGAAAAATTCTGGTACAGAGTTTGCATACTAGGAGATATGAGATGGCATGTTCACAGCAGATCTGCTTAAAACAGCAATCAACTGGGAATCACTAAATGCTCATTGACAGGAGAATGGATAAGTGCAATACATTCATGGAATACAATGCTATATAGAAGTCAAAATAAACTACAGCAACATTTAACAATATAGATACCTTATACATAGATATACTTTATTTAAATTTTTTTCATTAGTACACAGAGATAAGTTCACATAAGAGAAGTGTGGTAGATTGAGTTTTCAAAAACCCTCCATTCTTCACCCCTCTTTTGCGACTTGGTTTTGTCAATAGGATACGACAAAAGTGATACTGTTCCCATGCTGAGTCATTCTCAAAGGGCCACATGTGCCTCTACTCTTGCTGTTGAAACCTTGCCACCAGCAAGTGAACAAACCTGGGCTTGCCTGTTCACAGATTAAAGACTAAGTGGAAAGATCCAGTCATTCTAGCAGAGGCCATATTAGACCAGCCTACATCCAAGTGACCCTCAAACATGAAAGAGGGTCCAACCAATATCATCAGCAGAGCTGTCCACCTGACACTCAGCTGACTCTAGACACGTAAGTGAGAACAACTAAGACCAGAAGAACTTCCCAGCTCACCAGCTTGTGGATAATAATAAATGCTTATTGCTTTAGGTCACTGAGTTTTGTGGTTGTATTTGTTATACAGCAATAGCTAACTGATACAACAAATTCATGGACTTAGGATTTTCTTCCACAAAGTGAACACACCCATTTAACCAGCACTCAAATCAATACCAGCACTCCATAAGACCTCTACCTGCCATCCTGTCCCCTACCCGAGATAGCATATTTTCTAACTGTTCATATACACTGAATAATAATGTATATACTTTTTGTGTCTGGCTCTTTTTATTTATTCATTTTTTTGAGACAAAGTCTTGCTCTGTTGTCCAGGCTGGAGTGCAGTGGTGTGATCTTGGCTCACTGCAAACTCCACCTCCCTGGTTGAAGTGATTCTCATGCCTCAGCCTCCCCAGTAGCTAGGAACTACAGGCGTGTGCCCCCACGCCCAGTTAATTTTTGTATTTTTAGTAGAGATAGGGTTTTATCACGTTGGCCAGGCTGGTCTCGAACTCCTGGCCTCAAGTGATTCACCAGCCTCAGCCTCCCAAAGTAAGCAACATATTTTTAAGTGAAAAATTGTAGGCTCCCCAAAATTATATCTAGTATAGGTTCAGTATGGTCCTTTAACTTATATTATATTTCAGTATGATACTCCATATGATACCATTTTTATGAAGTTAAAACAACTAAGATTAAAAAATAAAGTGTTATAGGAATACATATGCATGATATATATGCACATGTATATCTAGAACCATGTAAATATAAAAGAACTGGAATATATATATGCACAAGTTTCAGATTCATCATTATCTTAAAGGGTAGAGGGTAGAGAATGAAAGGCCAGGGTACCAGAGGGAGAGAAAGCAGTATTGTAGTTTTTGTGTTGTATAATTATTTCATGGTTGTGTATTATATTAGAAATACACTAATACAGTCTTGCATGGACCAGTGAGAAGGAGGTTGTTTATCCAATTTTCAAAATGTGTGTGTGGAGCTACCTAAATAAAGTAGGAGAACAGAAGGGAAGACAGGGTTCTAAAAAATAACCAGTCTGTGGCAAATTTTACATTTGAAAAGACCAAAAAGACCGAAGACCACAAAATTTAAGTGACTTGGCCAGAAGTCATTCAGATATTCTTATGACATGAATTTGATATGAAGAAAATACATTGTAAAGGTAGTTTTCCCCTCTTATGGTTTATGCTTGAAGCAGATTCTATTTTCTTATAAATGCTGTGTTCTGATATTTAAAACGTGGTCTAGCATCATTAGGTCTCAATCCAGTCTTAGAACAAAATGTTCCTGCTCTCTCCCATTTGAAGAGTATTCTTTCTTCAGATGAGTTTTCTAAACTTTCCTATTAAACTTGCTGGAATGTGAATGGGGAAATTAGAAAGATCTTCGGTTTTTTGTGTCAGTGAGGTGATTAATCACAGCACATTTCTTAGAACTTGGAGGGAATCCTGGGTCTGGGAGTGCTGGTGACTTGGAATAGGTTCTGCTGCAGCTGGGTGAACTGGCTCTTTGTAGGCTTCTCTCTCAAGTTTATCTCAAGAAGGGGATTTGGCCAAAGAGTTAGAATGGAAATAATGGCATTGTTCTCCCATTTTTTATTTCTTACCTAACAGCACAACTCAAAATACACTCAGGTGTTCTTTCATCTTGTGAGATAATCCCCTAGAATTGGTGGGCATGAGTAGGGGGAAGAACCTGCTCCCCCCTGCACCTCTTACCCCATTTCTGAAATGTCTGAATCTTCCTTCCAATCATATGCTCAAGAATATCAAAAAGAGAAAGATTGCCAAATCAGTTCTACATTTTGATCACATCCCATTACTAATCAGATGTTTTTGCTACCATCTGCAACAGAGAGAAATTTTAAATTCATCGTGCACACATCATTTAAAATTTCCCCTCTCCCTGTTATGTTATTTAAACTTTTCCTACATATCAATTAGTTTGAAATAATAAGTCTTTAGGCTATCCATTAATTGCTGCACTGTAGACATGATCTGTATTTAAAATTATGCAAAGAAAATTAAGCTGAAGCACGAAGGAGTCTTGGCTAACGGTGAAGGCTTCTTAGCCCTTCAGAGCAAGAACTGAGATAATGAGGACAGGAAATACACAGGAGGCTCCTTGCCGAGTTTGTCATTCGCCAGCGTGGAGACGTGAAAACAGACTGCTCCAGCTGTGGGCTCTTCCTCGCTTTTCAGTTTTCCTTTTGAATTGTTACTGTATTTGGTCATGCCGAGGCAGAAGAAAATGATTGTCAGCCAAAGGTCCTTTTCTAGTAGAAATTTATTATAAATAGTTTAACAGCAACTTGGCTTCGTAATTAATTTCCCTACTTCTCTCCCCTTGCAGAAAGCAACACATCTCCATTCTGTAATCTTGGTTAAGTTTGTGGCAGGTAGAAGGGGCTGGACTCAGGGAGAGAGAGGAGAGAAATGAGAGGTGTTGGGGCCGGTAGCCTTACTCATTAGTGCCTTGATTTTAGTAAACACCATGGTTTTATTGGAAGAAATATTACTTTTAATGAAGAAGTCACAGAACTCTCTGTTGCCTGTTCAGAACCCCTGAGGCCTGGGAGCTTTGCAAGATTCTTGACTTCCTAATAAACAAGGATCTAGGCAGTGCTAAAAAATACCCTCTGAGACCTGTCTGCCTCACCTAGTCCCACCCTGTTGGGTGGTAGTTTAGCAAATGAAGACTGTGCAATTGAGTTTTGCACACTGGAAAAAGAAAGATGGAATGAGTGTTAGAAAGTGGCTCATGGGTGACATTTTTCAGATCTTCTCTACCCAGGAAAGTTTAAGTTTATGGATGTTTATTTTGCCTTTGTGAGCTCTTCCTTTTTTCCCTCTGGCTTCTTGTTTTTGCTTCATGATTAATCATTTTGACTGCAGATCTGGCAACGCCAAGCATTGTGTGGCTGCTCTTGCCCTCTAGTGGTGAGATAGTAAAGTACAGCACTCGAAATACTTTATGCCCATTATGAGTAAATGCTTAGAGCTTGGGAGAATAGCACTTCTTTGTTGAATAACGCTTTGACGGTTGCCCACACAATCACATAAAATGCCTCAGCACAGGGGATTGTGGAAGGAGAAGAAAGCTTCTTATTCTGAGTGTCATCATTTAGGAGACTCACATAAAGTAAGAGAATCTTTCTAGGGAAATGTTCTCTTCTCCTTGCTTGAACTGATGTTGCGATTTAGAGGCAGTTACCCTTAACCCTGGCATTTTTTTTCCCCCCGGTACAAGTGTTCATAGAAGCACCACATGTAACAGGCAAAAGCTGGAAACAACCTAAATGTCCATCAACAGTGGGATGGTCAAATGAAGTGTGGTGTATTTACATATTTTATAGCAATTTTTTAAAACCCAACTACAGCTATCTACAACAACAACAAGAAGCCAGATGCAAAGAACTGTAGACTACATGATGGTTCATATAAAGTTGCAAAGCAGAAAAATTAATCTCTGTGTTGACTGATATCAGAATAGCTGTTACTTCCGGATGGAGGTAGTACTGATTGGGTTGGAGCACGAGGGAAGCTTCTGGGGTGTTGACAATGTTCTGTATCTTGACACAAGTGCTAATTTCATGAATCCTGTAAAAATGTGTCAAGCTGCATACTTTTGATCTGGGCATTTACTTTTTCCTGAGGCTATCTCATAAGGACTAATAACCTACTTTATTTTATTTATATAACTAATTGTCATGAGCATACTATTGGATTTATTTCCTTATGTGCCCAAAGTTCCTTTGATAAATACTTGTTTTTTTATTTTGTGATAAGCCATTTTTCAGAAAATTCAATATGCACGTTTTCATGTCATCTGTAAATGCATGCATTCTGTGGAAGTTGTTTTTAGAGATGCTTCCATTTTCCAGGTGGTGACACTCGCCTGACCTGCGTGACAGTCATGTCCCCAATGGTCATGGGGGCTGCACACTGTAAACTGACATAATGTAACTTCTGGCCACCACTCAGGGGCAGTGATGAAATCAAAGGTCACTTCATGGCGCCTAGAGCCAGCCAGGGGCTACCGGATGTGATAATTCTGGTATACTGTGCTTCTGTTACCTATAGGATCTAGCACTGGTGAGGTAAGATAGCTGCTGTATATTGTAAGAAAACAATAAACATTACAGACCAGGAAAGGGTTGAGAAAATCAGAGAGCAAACTATGCTTTTGGAGACTTGTGGGTGCCTCTGGCACTTTCCTATCTTAGGATGTAAAAGTGAGCCTTCTCACACTAAGCCAATTAATCCAAGAAGTAAGTGCCTCCTTATTCACTGTATGCCCCTTGTCTGTGACTGACCCTCCACTGATGTGGCTTCTTGGACAAAGGAAAGGTTAGAAGAGCAGATTTCCCAGGACCACAGGCCCATCTTAAGGAGGCTGGGATATGGCTAGTGGGAGTTCTGCACTCCTCCACTTCTTGGGACAGGGGCCTTGATGTCAGTCCTGGAATACTGGGAATAAGGTAACTCAGAGTAGCTTCGGTCATTAGACTCAGAGGGGGTTGGACAGAATTGGGTTTGCTCAGCTCTGTCCTGGAGGATTGTTTTGTGGTTGATGAAAAGGAACACTTTGTAACAGAGCAATTTTATCAGGTTCTTCAATTAGGAGAGACCCAATGAAAAGATACTCGCTAATGTCAGTAGCTACAATTTAGAAACGACACTTAGTAACCCCAGATGTGGCTGAAATGATAGAATAATTAGGAGGCAGAGAAGAAACACAAAATAGAAAAAAAAAAAAAAAGAGAGAGATATGGAGATGGAAGCACAGGGCTCATGACTTCTGACGGATAGCAGCAGCTGGGGTGACCATGGCAGACATCACTAATCAATCTTAGTGGTACTTCCAGGCCATCTAGATAGCCTTGGAATCTTTATCAACAAAAAGTCCCAAGCATCTGCTACCGTATGATGAAGTTGGCATGCAAAAAGTAACCCACTGCCATACAGGATAAGGCACTTAAACTGAAAGTTGGGTAGACACTCAGGGTAATTTTGCAGACCAGTATAAATCTTCAAGCAATGACTACCTCCTAGGCTAGTGTGGCCTGTTGAAGCAAGTTTATATAAGCAAACACATATATCATAAATTGCTAGGGACCTTGAATAACAGGAAATTAGCAGTTATTAAATGCAAATGACTTTAGGAGGAAGAGAGGTAAAGAAAAAGAGTGAAAAGCACTGGTGGTAGTCAGTGGGGGTATGTGAGTATAAGATAACAAAGAGTGATGGTGATTGTGGCTAAAGGGAGCACATAAGGTCATCTAATTGGAGATTCCACTCCTCAGGTCCAGCTAGTTGCTGCCAAGTTCACTGGAACATGGCCCCAGTGAGCCAGGTCTTTGAATATTTCAAATAAAGCAAGGAAACATTTTTAAAGGCTATCTCCTTATTTTTAAAGTTGGCATGCTGTTCAACAAGAAAACAAAAGAACAGTAAGAAAAAAACACTATAACGATGTGTAAGCACAATAAACCATGTTTGTGGATTATTCAGCCAGGTTACCGGTTACAATCTCTGGCTTAAGGATTTTGGTTGGAATAGGAGCATCAGAGACAGGCTTCTGACACAGGCTGCTGTCTCGGTTCATTCCTGCTGCTATAACAAAATATCTTCAACCAGGTAATTTATAAATAACATAAATTTATTTCTCACAGTTCTGGAGGCTGGGAATTCCAAGATCATGGCACCACAAGATTTGGTGTCTGGTGAGGGCTCATCTCCTGCATCCAACATGATACCTTCTTGCTGTGTCCTCACATGACAGAAGGGCAAAAAGGGCAAAGCAGGCTCCCTCAAGCCCTTTTATAAGGGCACTATCCCCATACATGGAGGCAGGGCCCTCATGATCTAATCACATCCTACAATCCTCACTTAATACTATTTACTAGGGATTAAATTTCAGCATGAATTTTGAAGGGACACATATATTCAAACCATAGCAACTTTATTCCTGTTTTTTCAGATGTTAGAATGAAAATCACCAGTCAACTGCCTTGGGAAGTTTAGTCTTTTATCTTTTCCTAACCAAGTAAAGGGAGCCTGGTCTGCTTTCTCAGGAATGTTTGACTCTGGATGTCCCTCTTCATCCATAATTCATGAGCACTATTGGTGCTACTACATACATTTATACAGCCTTTTACATGCATGAACACACTGCCTGGCTCTGGAAGCACGATTAGAAAATGTTGTGCCTGTGGGTATTTTTGAGCATTTTCATTTGCCCAAAAGCTAAAGAGTGTCTGCTCTGGCTATGACAGACATTAACATTCACAGTGTCATCTCCTTTGTTCAAGAAAAAAGAAATCTGCTGGGAGTCACACAGCTCTAAATTGAAATCTGTGCACATTTACACTTACGTGTTTTAAAGAGCTGGTTTAGAATAGTTGCTTACAGCATATGAGTTCTAGAGCCAGGCTGCTTGGTTCTTTATTTGTTTGTAGACGGAGTCTCACTCTATCGCCAGGCTGGAGTGCAGTGGCGTGATCTCGGCTCACTGCAACCTCTGCCTCCTGGGTTCAAGTGATTCTCCTGCCTCAGACTCCCAAGTAGTTGGGACTATAGGCCTGCACCACCATGCCCAGCTAATTTTTGTATTTTTATTAGAGATGGTGTTTCACCATATTGGCCAGGATGGTCTCGGTCTCTTGACCTCGTGATCCGCCCTCCTTGGCCTCCCAAAGTGCTGGGATTACAGGCATGAGTCGCCACGCTCGACCCTGCTTGGTTCTCTTTTCTTCTCTTCTCTTCTCTTCTCTTCTCTTTTCTTTTCTTTCTTTTCTTTTCTGAGATAGAGTCTCGTTTTGTCACCCAGGCTGGAGTGCAGTGGCATGATCTCAGCTCACTGCAACCTCCACCTCCTGGATTCAAGTGATTCTCCAGCCTCAGCCTCCCACGTAGCTGGGATTACAGGCACGCACCACCATGCCCTGCTAATTTTTGTATTTTTAGTAGAGACGGGGTTTTGCCATGTTGGCCAGGCTAGTCTCAAACTCCTGACCTCAGGTGATCTGCCTGCCTCAGCCTCCCAAACTGCTGGGATTACAGGTTGAGCCACCGCGCCCTGCTTGGTTCTTAATTCTGTCAGTGAATAGTTGTATGAGCTTGGGCCAGTGGCCAGTCTGCATCTCAGTTTCCTTACATAAAATAAGAATGATGAAGCTGGCATCATAGATACTGTGGATGATTACAGAGGACAGCTCAGTGCTTGGGTAAGTAGTAAGAACTCAATCAATATCAAGATTTTGAATAATGAGACATTATTTTGAATAATGTCTCATTATTCAAAATTCTGAAGCAAAGGCAGGATTTACTTTACAAGGTAAAACCAGATGGAAGCAGTGCCCACTTGAGTGTTTGGCTTCTCTTTTGTGTCTAAGACCACATATAACAATAGCATTCTAGCAAAAAGAGCTTTGAGAAGCAGAGGGTGCAGCCAGCCTAAATTTCCCTCTCATGTTCTGAAAGCCTGCAGCCATTCTCTCCCAGGACAAACTATTTACAGATTCTAAGTGTTTGGCTTCCAAGTCCCCAAAATACAATCCATTTAGAAAAGCATGACAAATTCCTCGTTTGAAATTCCAAATGTGGCTCCCAGGCTCTGACTAGTACTGAGAACTGTTAGGGAGAAGAAAGAAAAGAGGGGAAGCTATTCTTCTTCAGCTCTGATCCTTCTGCAGAATTTATCTTTCTAAGTATACCCTGTGGACAACTGACATCAGAATCACTGGGGGGAACCTGCTGCAAAGGGACTCTCAGACCTCATCCTGGACTTCCAGGTGTGGGCAAGAGAGGCCCATCCCTTGGGCCCTCATGGCCCCCCAGCCCTCCTTCACCCACACCTTCATCCTCATGGGGTGAGTAGCTTAGTCCATAAGACCATGACTCCTGCACATGGAGACATGGCCTCCCTAATGCTGGGGTACCCACATGTGATATAAGAAATATATTTAGTCTTTGTCCCAGGTTTCTGGCATAGACCTCCTAAGACCCTTGGGTTTTCCACAGTGATAGGAGTGCCTTGTGTAAACCCTTTTCAATCATATCTGAATTTATGTTAATAAGTAGATTTAGAATAGGGCCCCTGGAGAGCCTCAGGATAGGGTGGATCACCAGACAGATAAAGTGACTAAAGGGTTGGAACTTTCAGCTCCCCTCACTAACCTGATGGGAGAGCTAAAGATGGAGTTATAAAAACCCTTAAATAATGATGTAAAGCTTCCAGGTTGGTGAATACCTCCATGAATTAGGAGGGTAGCACACCCCAGCTCCATAGGATCATAAGCTCATGTTCTCGGGACTCTTCCAGACCTTGTCCTGTGCCATGATTTGAATGTGTTCCCTCCAGAGTTCAGGTGTTGAAACTTAATGGCGAATGTGATGGTGTTAAGAGGTGGGGCAAACAAGAGGTGATTAGTTCAAGGGCCTTTTTCTCATGAATATGATTAAGGTCCTTAGAAAGGCTTTTGATAGCATTGGCCTCTCTTGCTCTTCTGTCTTCCATCATGTGAGGACACAGCATTCCTCCCCTCTGAAAGATGCGGCCCTTACCAGACAACTGAACCTGCTGGCGCCTTGATTTTGGATTGTCAAACCTCTAGAACTATGAGAAAATAGATTTCTGTTCTTTATAAATTGCCAGTCCCAGGTATTTTGTTATAGCAGCACAAAGCAGACTACTATATCCTATATACTCTTCATCTGGCTGTTGATCCGTATCCTTCCTAATGAATTGTAAATCTTAATGTAAGTAAAGTGGATTTTCAGAGTTCTGTGAGCTATTCTAGAAAATTATTGAAGCTGAGGACATGTTGTTGGAACCCCTGACTTATAGCTGGTTGGTCAGAAGTATGAGTGATCCAAGTCTTGCAACTGTCATCTGAAGTGGGGGCAGTCTTGTGGGACTTAAGCTGTGGGGTCTGCACTAACTCCAAGTAGCATCAAAATTGAATTGAATGGTTGGACATCCAGCCAATGTTGGAGAAGAGATTGGTGTCAGAAAACACTCCATCAAGATATCAAAATTCCCTTCCCAACTGCCCTAAGACCCCTTTCTAGGCCCTCTTACTCCTCCTTTTATGGCAGACCTTACAGTCATTTTGCATAAGTCTAAGTTCAATAGTGACCAAGGGGTAGGTGTCTGAAAGGGAGTAAGGACAGATCTTGGATGTGTGTCTAATTCTATGTGCAGAAGATCCTTCATGGTGCAAGAAAGTATAGAAGTGGGTGGGAAGTAGAAAGACAAGGTGAAAGGCTATGGGTTGAGACCTTTCTTTTGTCTCAGATCCTGCAAATATTAGGAAGTGGTGGTCCTGAGCTTCAGAATCAGAATGTCTGAGGATGGTGGGTGAGAATCTTGCTAGTATCACTGAATTGATTTAAACAGAAGTCTTCAACCTTGGCGTATATTAGAATCACCTGGGTAGCTTTTAAAATGTCCAGGCTCTTCCCCTGATGCCCACATCAAGATTTTTGGGGCTGAGACCAAGACATCAGTATTTCTCAAAGTTCCTCTGATTCCAATATTTAGCTTAGTTTGAGAGTCCTGGACTAAGAAGATTAGAAAGGCAAATAAAGAAGTGAGATGGGTGGTTGGCAAGATGTCAGTGTAGTGGAGGTGGGACTTATGGTGAAAGATAAATCATGGGCTTCCTAAAGCTAGCAGCCTCTACTCTGCTCCAGTGAACAGTTGCCATATATGGAAGCAGACTTGCCCTGGCCGGATCTTCCCAGTCTTCAAGAGAAGTTTCAGGTGCTCATATGAAACTTCATACTTCAGCAGCAACTAATTCTTTACTGTTTTAATCAATATGATACAAGTCAGGCGAAACAGCTCCTGTCATGATTTGGTGTTTAAGCTGGCTAGTTTGGGCTTCTGAGTTAGAATCTTCCTACTCAAAGTGTTGTCCACAAACCAGTAACATCAGCATGACCTGGGAGCTCATTTTAAAGTCAGTAATGAAGTATACTTGTTACAAGGTGCACCTAGACCTACTCTATTAAAATATGCATTTTAATAGAACTTCACGTTGATTAGCATGCATATTAAAGTTTGAGGATCCCTGAGTAGTAGGTTGTAACAGTGTTGTGCTACCAAAACCCAAACCATAGGTGATATGGTTTGGATTTGTGTCCTCCCTCAAATCTCATATTGAATTGTAATCCCCAGTGTTGGAGGAGGGGCCTGCTGGGAGGTGATTTGATCATGTGGGCAGATTTCTTCCTTGTTGTTCTCTATTATGTGAGTGAACATAACTATAACTCACTATTATGTGAGTGAGTTCTCATGAGATCTGGTTGTTTTAAAGCATGTGGCACCTCTCCCTTCACTCTCTTCCTCCTGCTCCAGCCATGTAAGACGTGCCTGCTTCCCCTTAACCTTCCGCCATGACTGTAGGTTTCCTGAGGCTTCCCCAGCCATGCTACCTGTACAGCCTGCAGACCTGTGAGCCAAATAAACTTCTTTTCTTTATTAATTACCCACTCTCAGGTAGTTCTTTAGAGCAGCGTGAGAATGGACTAATACAATAGGTGCGATTCCTTTGTGTGATACCAGTTTTGCTGGGTTTTGTGATTATGGAATTATATAGCACCTGCTGTGTGTCTCTACAATCAACACCTCCTTACAGGACACTTGGCAGCCAGATGTATCTTCCGATGTGTCCCCATTAGTCAAACACGACCTTTCAGTCATGTTCTACCTTTCTGAAAGGTGAAAGAGAAGAGAAACTCTTTTTCATTTTTTTCAAAAATAATTATTAAAATGTCCTTGTCTCCCCATACTGTTCATCGAGGCCCTTAGAAAGGTCACGTCCCCTGTTGTTCTACATATTCACAGATTTTTTTCCTCAGCACTTTAGTTTTAATCTTGATTATGCTCTTGTCATTATAATCCAACTAAACTGATGAAAAGCAGACTTGAAAAACCCTGGTATAATAGAAAGATAATTGACTTGGATGAAAGTTGAGCAAATTACAGTTTGGAGTAAACTTCTTTTATCTGGGCAACATATGTAAATAAGTTCATTAGAAAGAAATAAGTCCAAGCATGGTGGCTCACACCTGTAATCTCAGCACTTTGGGAGGCCAAGGCGGGTGGATCACCTGAGATCAGGAGTTCAAGACCAGCCTGGACAACATGGTGAAAACCCATCTCTACTAAAAATACAAAAAAATTAGCTGGGCAAGGTGGCCTGTAATCCAAGCTACTCGGCTGAGGCAGGAGAACTGCTTGAACTTGGGAGTTATTGTGACACTGCACTCCAGCCTGGGCAATAGAGTGAGATTCCATCTCAAAAAGAAAAAAAAAAAGAAAAAAGAAAAAAAAAAGAAAAATAAAAGAAAAAAGTCTTGCAGGAGGATTTATCAATTTTATTAATCTTTTCAGGTAAATAAACCAAACTTTTAGCCTTGTGGATTTTCTCTATTGCTGTCTGCTTTCTATTTTGCTGATTTCTGCCCTCATTTTTAGTATTTCATTCTTTTACTTTCTCTGGGTTTAATATGCAGTTTATTTTCCAGCTTCTTGAGATAGAAACTTACAGCATTGACTTTCATCCTTTCTTCTTTTTTAACATATACTTTTAAATCTCTGCATTTTCTTTCAAACATTGCATAAGCTTTACACATTGCATGTTGTTTTGGTATGTTGTATTCTCATTGTTGTTTAGTTCAAAGTATGTTCTTGTTTTTATCTTGGTTTTTCTCTATTTTTTTAATCCATGAGTTATTTAGAAGGCTATTACTTATTTTCCAAATTTTGAATATACTTACTTATTTTCCTGTTACTGATTTCTAGCTTAATTCCACTATGGTCAAAACATATACCCCGCATGATTTCAAGATTTCGAAGTTTTGGGTCTTACTTTATGACCTAGTACATAGTCTTTGTTCATAAATCTTCATTGTGTACTTAGTGCATATTGTATTATATAACTGTTGAATGTAATGCATTCAATATGTGATTTATATTATGTTTGTCAATTGTGTTAAACAAATTCTCTGTGTTCTTAGTGATTTTCTCTTTTTTTTTTTTTTTTTTCCTTCCTGCTTGTTTTGTTAGTAACAGAGACGGATATATAAAAATCTCCATCTGTGATTGTGGATTTATTTAATTCCCCCTATAATTGTCAACCAAAAAAAACGCCTGATATAGTTGTTAACATTAGATGAAGTAGCTGGGTGCGGTGGCTCACGCCTGTAATCCCAGTACTTTGGGAGGCCAAGGTGGGCTGATCACGAGGTCAGGAGATCGAGACCATCCTGGCTAACATGGTGAAACCCAGTCTCTACTAAAAATATATGTATAAAAAAAAATAGCCAGGCACGGTGGCAGGTTCCCATAGTCCCAGCTGCTGGGGAGGCTGGGGCAGGAGAATGGCATGAACCCAGGAGGCGGAGCTTGCAGTGAGCCAAGATCGCGCCACTGCACTCCAGCTTGGGCGACAGAACGAGACTCTGACTCAAAAAAAAAAAAAAAAAAAAAAAAAAAATTAGATGAGGTAGCCTTAAGGCAGCCTGACCCAACAGAACCTTCTGTGATGATGAAAATGTTATCTGTGCTCTCCCATAGGGTAACCAACAGCCCTATTGAGCAATTGAAATGTGACTAGCACAAAGGAGGGGCTGAATTTTTTAAAATTTCTTTAATTAATTTAAATTTAAATAGGCACATGGCTAGTGGCTACTGTATCAAACAGCATTACTTCAAGGCAAGAAAATACAGAAAGGACATTTCATAATAAAGAGAACAACATATTTGAGAAACTATACTAAAAATGTATACACCCAATATTTATACCTTCAAACTATATGAAGCAAAAATTAACAGATCTAATATACATAGATATGTTCGAAGAGATAATGCTTATAACGTGGGGACTTCCTATATCTTTCCTGCCTGCAAAACACCAGAACACCCTAGTCACCAAAAGAAATCATGATCTGTTTAATTGGGAAGAAAAACGTAATCTAGTACTTTAAATCTGTAGTCTTAAAGATGCATGCACATGTTCAGGGGATAAAAGGAAAGATGATCTATTAGAATATGGGAAAAGTGTACTAGAGTTTCACTTGTAGGGGAAATTAGCTTTACTCATACCTATTATCAGTGTTGACACTGGCCCCATATTAGTTTGTTAAAAGGTTATGAGTGACTTACAGGGCTTGAGGCCTTCTGAGGAAAGAAGAGGGCACCACACCTCCCCAGCCCCACTTTTTTTTTGAGACCAGGTCTTGCTTTGTCACCCAGCCTCGAGTGCGGTGGTATGATCATAGCTCAATGCCTTGAACTCCTGGACTAAAGTGATCCTCCTGGCTCGGCCTCCCAAAGCACTAGGATTACAGGCATTAGCCATGGCACCTGGCCTGTCCCACACGTTCAAGGACTTGGACAGTGGTGCCCTTGCTTATATAATGACTTTTCAGCTCGTTTCAACACATCCAGTGTACACACGCTCAGATTAAATGGATTTACAGGCTACCTTATCTATTTTAGCCAAACAAACCCTCACCAAATGGACTAAACCCTGCAAAGACAGGGAGATGAACCACATGAGCAAGTGTGCCAACGGCAAACACAAGGAGAACGGCAGAGTTGACTTTTCTCCTTCCCTACATTCCAAGGTGAAAACAATCAGATATTGCAGGAGAATCCATTTAAAAAGTAATTTTATGAAGAAGACTATCTGAAATATGTATTTACTTTCTCACAGCTAACTGTGAGCCTTGCCTTAAGTGTATGGCATGTTAATGAAAGTGACAAGCCATTGTAATTAGCAGACACTTAAAAATTAAGTGTCCAACAGAAAGTCAAACCTTTACAACTGGTAGATGGGAATGAATAAAAGGAGTGTAATAAAGCAGTAGCCTTGACAAAGGATGCACGTCTTCCATTTTAATCTTTAAATCTGTGTGAGGAATCTTTTTTCCCCCCAGCAGTGACAGCCATTAAAACTAAATATGAAAAAGACAATCCGAACTTAAGATCAGAGTTTTGGATTCCTGTATCAAAGTGTTAAGTGAGGAGTTTTGAAAATAATAGTCTATTCAAACATATGGACTCTCTATATTGAGGGCAAAGATTTGTTTTGAATAATTAACAAATAAAATAAAACATTTTCATCTTTATTCTTTTTCATTATTTATATTTTATTATAATTTAAAATATATATTACACATTCATTTATAGTGAACATATATATGTGTTAGTCTAGTAATACCTACAATGTAAAAATGGATATGCGAATAAGTGAATATGCCTATGATGGGGGCTGTGAGTGTCTAATTTTTAGGGGCATGAAATGGAAAAGTTTGGATACCACTGCCGCAAATTACTGGCCTAATATTTAATTTTGCTCTAGTGGAAAACTAAAAGGTATTGGGTTGCCAATGCCCAACTTTAATTTTCACAAAAATAAAATGTGCCAAAGCCAGGAGATCCTAACTTTGAAATAGTTACTACCTTACAGGGGTTCCATTATTTATAGTGTAGAAATTCCACAAAATTTCTGTCTAGGTGATGCTACCAGGTTATGATTTATTTACAATTTGGTAAAACAAAATGGGTGAAAGATTGCCATCCTTCAAGTTCAAATACTCATTTTTAACTCAGATTTTGTAGGGTTTCTAATATTTTTAAAACTTAATGTGTAAGTTAACATCAATTAAATAATATATATCCAAATATATATTAGGTTGGTATAAAACTAATTGTGGTTTTAGCCATTACTCTGAATTGCAAAGATCGCAATTACTTTTGCACCAACCTAATAAGTTTTTCTCTTTTATATTTTGGCCTGTTGTTATTGCAAAATCATTTAACTATTAAGGGAGGAAACCACCCCTTATATTGTCCTATGCCCAATTTCTGCCTCCAAAGAAAGAAGAAGTAAACACTAAAATGCAGAAATGGAATCCACAGGCAGATAGCCCAGCACCGTGCCCTGGGCCTGGCAGTTAAAAATCAACCCCTGACCTGACTGCTTGTGTTATCTATAGATTCCAGACATTGTATGGAAAAGCATCATGAGAATCCCTGTCCTGTTCTGTTCTATTCTGATTACCAGTGCATGCAGCCCCCAGTCACATACCCCCTGCTTGCTCAGTCGATCACAACCCTTTCATTTGTGGCCCCTTAGACTTGTAAGCCCTTAAAAGGGACAGGAATTGCTCACTCGGGGAGCTCGGTTTTTGGAGACGTGAGTCTGCCAATGATCCCAGCTGAATAAAGCCCTTTCCTTCTACAACTCCGTGTCTGAGGGGTTCTTGTCTGCGGCTCATCCTGCTACATTATCAAGTCTATGAATAAAACCTATTATGTACAGAATCCACATAATCTCTTAAGTTCAAATCAAAATAATACAAAACGTTTCAGTAGAAGATTTTGCATTGCCACGAAGCACTTTATGTGGTTTAAAACCACACTTCTGAATAAATTGTAAGGCTAGACTTACCATCAAAACCAGTAATCATTAACAAGAAGTTCTAATAATAAATAGCTGTTTATTTGATAAAAGGTTGACAATAGCCACCAAAATTAAATACTAAAAATTCGTATTAAAATATCATGCGCTTTCTATGTAAGCATTTTTTACTGATTGTTTGCTTATCCCTGGGCTTGAATTAGATGGTTCTGATCATTCTCTCCAGGTTTTTAAACTATTACGAAGCACAGCATGTGCAGTGGTCAAATCTCATTCAATCTTACACTGATGTCATCATTTCCTTGTTTTATCTGAATAGTGGTTATGTAAGCCAAGGTGCTTTCAAACCTATCGGCAAAGATTATTAATACTATAATAGGGGTTGGGCAATGTTAATGTCTTATTTCCATTTACTCTGTATTATCCCCAAACAGAGAACATATCAAATAACTAGGTTTTGCAGCAAGCTAAATAATTAAGGCCCCTCCAAACAAGTTCATTTCAATAAAATGACCCCATGATGATACCACAGGTGTGAATCACACATCAAGGACACGTACTCAGAGTCCATTGAGAACTTAAATTTGAAACTGCAGAGTCTGACACCTCCCTGACACAAATACAACCAACAGAAACTGTGACCTGTGTGGTTCAAAGCTTATTTCCTTCATTGGCATCCTGAATTTCTAATTTGAATATCCATTAGCACAAGTGTAAGAGTGAAGATATAAGTCCGGAGTTGCATGCACACATATACCCCTTGCCAGCAAAAGGATTTGTCTTATGGAAAGACAGAGGGAGGAAGGCAGAAAAAACTCGATATTCAACAGAACAAAGAATTAAGAGAGCTGTTGATCTTAATCACAATCATTGTACTGATTTCCTTTTAGTAAAGATCTGTTTTAGAAGGAAAATGGTAAACAAATTAGCCTCATGATTCCCGCAAGGGGAAAAATAATTTGTATTTATAACAGTCACGATAAAGTATTCTGTTCTTTAAAATATGGCCACAACTAAAGGTAATTATGGTAACAGTGACAAAGAGTATTGTTTTAGAAATGACTCCGTAAAATGATTTAATAGCCATTACTCAAGCATTTTAAGGAAACTGTCTTGTAGGAGAACACCAGGCTGTTTCTCTATATAGGTTGCAATCATAGAAAATGGTGATGTCTTATTATTTTTTTAAGTTATTGTTGCAGGATGCTATGCATGCATATAAAATAAAAGCTGATGGCCAGGCGCGGTGGCTTGCAGCTGTAATTCCAGCACTTTGGGAGGCCAAGGTGGGCGGATCACCTGAAGTCAGGAGTTCGAGACCAGCCTGGCCGATATGGTAAAACCCCATCTCTACTAAAAATACAAAAATTGGTTGGGCATGGTGGCAGGCACCTGTAATCCCAGCTACTCTGGAGGCTGAGGCAGGAGAACCACCTGAACCCAGGAGGCAGAGGTTGCAGTGAGCTGAGATCACACCACTGCACTCCAGCCTGGGTGACAAGAGCGAAACTCCATCTCAAAATAAATAAATGTAGAATAAAAGCTGATTTCAAATTTAAAAAGAGGGGGAAGTGATTTAGTATGATATGCAGCTCAGATTACATTTTTCTTGATGAGATTCGGTCTTAAAGGGGTCTCTGCCAAATTCAAAGAGAAAATGAAATCAATGGAGGGTTCTGTATTGAATTTCCTCTTATGGCATTTATGAAGTTATTGCCTCCAAAAAGAAAGCATGCAGGCCAAAGCAAAGTTATGAAAGTCTGGAACTTTAAAAGAGGGAATCCACAGCTTGTTCTGAGACCATTTGCTCAAGCCAGTCCCTCTACAGATGTGCCACCTTTGCCAGGCATCCTGCAAGACCTAACTCATTGTTTTCCACCCAGCTCACTATGTTCTTGCTACTGTGTAGCTTCCTCAGAGCACTCACTCTATTTTTGGAGCTTCTGTCAACCTATGGCCCATGTCACACAGTCTAGTCCTTGTCTCATCTCTTCATTCCACTTGGCTATGTTGCCCTAGTGAGATTACTAAAAGCAGAGACTGTGCCCCTTCTTCTTTAGAAGCTCGCTCTATTTCTAGATTGGCTGACTGAGGCACAGGGCTATGCTTAAGGCTTGGGCTCATCTAGGAAGAGACCCATTAATACCGCTTCAGTTCAGTCTGTGAAGCAGTACTTAGGGGCCCTGTGAATGCCGGAGAATAATTCCCAGTGGTTCTATGCGATATGAACAGAACATTGAAGAAAATATGTGAAAAAAAACCTGATAACATATAAATCACCCCTGATTATGTTAGAGTCCACCACATAAGCCTTTTTTTTTTTTTTTTTTTGACAGAGTCTCTCTCTCTCTGTCACCCAGGCTAGAGTGCAGTGGCGCGATCTCGGTTCACTGCAACCTTTACCTCCTGGGTTCAAGTGATTCTCCTGCCTCAGCCTCCCAAGTAGCTAGGACTACAGGCACGTGCCACCATGCCCAGCTAAATTTTGTATTGTCAGTAGAGACCGAGTTTTGCCATGTTGGCCAGGCTGGTCTCAAACTCCTGACCTGAGGTGATCCACCTGCCTCGGCCTCCCAAAGTGCTGGCATGAGCTACCGCACCTGGCCAAGCCTATTTATTTATTTATTAGAATTACTAAAAAATAATGTAACTGAGAAATCAAAAGCAGATAGGCTTTCTAGCATGCTGTGGTAATGTTTGGCTTCTGGCTTTGTTACCTGTGATTTTTGTGACCAGTCACCTGCTTTGAGGTCTCCGTTTCTTCACTTGTAGGGATGTGTGTGGGTGGGTGATGGCAATGGTGTTAATATCTACTTCCAAGCTTTATTGGGACATGACACATAATATTAAATCTAGACACCACTAGATCTGCTGAATCATATGGCCCAAGTGACAGAGCTGCTTGTATAGCAGCCTGGACCTGTTATAAAACCTTCTCTTGTTCTGGGATCCACTCAAAACTAGCAGCTTCTTGGGTCACTAAATAAACGAGTGGGAGTAACACATCCAAATGAGGAATATACTGCCTCCAAAATTGAAAGAAGCTCACTAGGCATTGTCCCTCTTTTTTGATTTAGGAGGGTCCTGATGCAACATCTTATCCTTCACCACACAAGAATATCGCGACATATCCCATGCCACAGGACTCCTAGGAATTTCACCGAGGCAGAAGGTCCCTAAACTTTGTCAGATGTATCTCCTACTCTCTGACATGCGAATGTCTTACCAATAAGACTAGAGTAGTTGCTACTTCTTGCTCACTAGGTCCAATCAGCATAATGTCATCTATATAATGGACTAGTGATGAACGCCAATTAAGATCCCTGTGCACTAAATTATAACATAGGGCTGGAGAGTTGATATGCCCCTTAGGAACGACAGTGTAGGTGTATTGCTGGCCTTGACAGCTGAAAGCAAACTGCTTCTTGTGAGTCTTATTGACAAGGATGGAAATAAAGGTATTTGCCAGATCAGTAACTGCATACCAGGTACCAGGGGATGTGCTAATTAGTTCAGGTAATGAAACCACATCTGGTACAACAACTGCAGTTGGAGTCACCACCCGGTTAAACTTTCCATGTTACTCTCCATCATCCTGTTTTGTGCACAGGTCAAGTAAGTTGAATGGAGAGTATGGTGAGACTCACTAGCCCTGCGACTTTGAAATTCCTGATGGTAGCACTAATCTCTGCCTTCCTTCAGGAATGTGGTGCTGCTTTTGGTTTACAATTTTTCTAAGTCGAAACAGTTCTAGTGGCTCCCACTTGGCCTTTCCCTCTGTAATAGCCCTCACTCCACAGGTCACAGGAACCAATGTAGCAATTCCGTCAGGGACTATATCTATTCCAAGTATACATTTCAGACTAGGGAAATAACCACAGGATAAGTTTAGAGACTCATGAAGTTCACTGTGAGATGGACCTGAATTAAAACTCTGTTGATCACCTGACCTCCATCAGCCCTACTCTGCCTGGTGGACCACAGTGAAATACTGGGTCTTCTGGAATAAACGTCAGTTCAGAGCCAGTGATCAGTAGTCCCCAGAAGGTCTGACTACTTCCTTTTCTCCAGTGCATAGTTACCTGGTAAAACACCATAGGTCCATTTGGAGAAGGGTGGGAGAGAGATGAACAGTATAAATTTTCAGTAATGTACAGGGGCCTTTCCTCAAAGAGACTCAGCCTCCCCTTCATTGAAAGGGTTTTGGGTCTATAAACTTGCTCAAGGGTGGGAATTCCTTGAAGGAGAGTGACTCTCTGCTTTCATGATTCAGGTAATACTTTTTTTCATTTGACATAGAAATTTTCTGCTTACAGACACTAAAAAAGAATTTAGTCGGATACCTATCTCTTTCACTTCCCAGGAACCTCATGATCAACTGGCCAGTGCCATGGTTCTCTGTGTTAGAGCATTTTGGTTGCTGCCTGACTCCACTGTTCATCATGGTAATCATGCCCACCTTGCCTTTGATGGTCGAGTGCTGCCACTTGGCCCCTGCCACACTGGGATCCAATCATTCCCGTTACATTTCGATTTCTCAATTCAGTGACTGCAGTTTCTATTGTAAGTTCTGGCCTACAGAGTAGAGTGTCACAGAGCTCTTCAAGGATGCCAGGACTCCTTCACAAACTTACTTCTCACAGTTATGGTGAAAAGTATGTCTCCAGGACCCTCCCAATGTGAGTAAGTCATTCTTGAATGACAAACCCACTCTAACATCCCAATGTCTCTAAGTCATTTAATCCCTCCCTCTACATTAAACCAAGGGAAGTTCAGCATTTCCAACTTGCTCACTGTGGGTGACTTTCTGGCCCATGTTCCAGCCAATGACTAAACAAACGATTACAGCACTTTCCAAATGCCTGAGCTGCAAAATTAAATGCATGCTGTCTCCTTCCTTTATCTATAACAATAAATTCATTTTGATCTAATTTGTGTTTCTCCTACCATGATCCTACGTTCTTAATATGCATTCCCTCACTTGTTTTCCAAACTTTCATAAATTAGAAAATTTAAATACTTAATATTTATTTGGAGTATAGTATAAATCCTCATGAACTGCACTTTGTACTTCACCTTTAGGGGCATCTTGGGACTTGAATGAATGTAGTTATAGGTCTAGAAACAAAGAGGGGTCCTGAATAGAATCAGCATCATCTTGCATGGCAACTGCCTTGGGGGAGGTCCTTAGAGTTTCCTCTGGTGATGCAGGATTAATCCCCTTAGAAGAGGCTGGAGAGGGCTCTTCTGCTGGCAAAGAACCCTTATCATAATTTAGGGGCTCAGTGTCCTCAGTTTCATCAGGGCTGAAGCTGATCTCCATTCCAACTTTGAGCAACACATTCTTTCCTGGTTAATACACTGACTTTATCAGAAGACACCTTGTGAGGCTGAGGGTTCAAATTGTGTTAGTTTGGCTAGTCATGGGATGAGATCCTGCATTTGATTTTCAGTGATCTCAGTCCTAAGGCTATAGGAGATAAAGGTCTCCTTGAGGGCACACAATTGCAGCTTTTAGATCAAGTATGCAGCATTTGACCTGGGAATTCAAATCCTGAGCTCATTCTTTGTTCAATGATAATGGAAGCCAATCTCTTTACATTTGTTACTTTGCCAATCATGTTCAAAAGCATTATATACACAGTCAACAAAATCGTTGCTTCTTATAAGTGGTTGATTAGGAGTATCCAATGGTAATATTTTGCATATCTCTATTGACAGAGTACACCATAGACTATCTATCAGTGCCTTCTTTATTAATGGAAACAGAGTTATTTGCATCGTTAAACCTAATTGGATGAGAGAACCAATTCCAGAAACCTCAGCACCGATTCAGGAAACTCATCCTTACAATTCTCTTCCTCTAGAACCACTCTTGGGGCAAAAATCTGTATTAGTCTTGGTTCTCCAGAGAGACAGAATCAATTATATGTGTGTGTGTGTGTGTGTGTGTGTGTGTGTGTAATACCCCAATTTTGTGTGTGTGTGTGTGTGTGTGTGTGTAATACCCCATCAGCTGTCCTCATTCTCAGGCCATCAGACTCAGACCAAATGAATGGGTACCCTGTGGACCAGTCAAGTTAACACATACAGTTAATTAGCATATTATGTATAGATTGAAAAAATGGCCACAGTTATTTTTCAGCTCCTCCTATTAACACTTAGAGTCTACTTCTTTCCCACTTGAATCTGGGCAGGTATTGGGATTTTCTTTGGATAGTAAAATGTGGTCAAAGTGACAATATGCCAGTTTTGGGCCTAGGCCTTAAGAAGTCTATGCTCCTGCTTTTGAGCAAGCTTTGATTAGCCTGCTAGTAGAAGAGAGACACAGGGCCCAATCACTCCTGATGTCCCAATTGCCAGCCAGCTAGCTGCCAGTCAGGTAGGTAAGACCATCCTCAACTAGCCAGGCTTCAGTTGATCTGCTAGCTGAACACAGATACCTGCCTAAGACCAGCTGGGATCAATGGAGCCCAACGAAAATCAGCAGAAAGTTTCAGCTGACCCATAGACTTGTGAGCAGTAACATATGGTTATTGTCTCAACAGTGACTTGTTTTCAAGTCATTAAGTTTTGAAGCGGTTTGTTATGCAGCTAAAGATCACTGACCCAGATGCCTTGTCAGTCATTTTAAGTTAGACGCATCTGCTTTGGACCATTTCCTGTGCCCTCTGAGGTGGGAATCATGAAATATGTATGGAGAAACTATTAAATCTATTATGCAGTTTATAAAACATAAACTCTCATAAGCTGGTTCTACAGCAAGCCTACATATACATGCATTGTCATTATAGACAGCCCTCCTCAAGAGTCCACAAATGAATTCAAACCATCAATACTCAGGACAGGCTAGTAACACAAGATATATCTGGAATTTTTTGTTTCATGAATGAGCAGATTGCTATATGTAAGTCATAATAGAATTGGATGAATCACTTTTTATACAGTATAGATCTCTAAAGCCTGTGGTTAGGGACTTAAAATAAGGTTTCATGGGTATAACCAGAAACAAAACAAAACAAAACAAAAAAGCCTCATGAAAAGGAAAGAATGTGACAATGGTGGAGACCCTGAAATAGGTCTAACAAAGTAACCAAAAGCAGACAAAAAGCCATGTCCGTGGTCTATCAGTCCTGCTACCAGCCTCACCTCAAGGGCACTCTGAATTTATCTGCTACTCATCTCTTGTGGCTCTCAGTCCCTCTTGCACTTGCTGCCTCATTGTTCAACAAGCCAGGCCCTTAGCTCTTGAAATTTACTTTTCCTAGAAAGCTCTTCCCACAGACACCTTATGGCTCACTGAACTCCTCTCCCATTATGGTTAATTTTATGTGTCAATTTAGCTGGGTCACAGAGTGCTAAAATATTTAGTCAATCATTATTCTGAATGTTTCTGTGAGGGTGTTTTTGGATGAGATTAACATTTAAATCAGTAGCCTGAGCAAAACAGATTACCCTCCCTAATGTAGGAGGGCCTCATCCAATCAGTTGAAGGCCTGAATAGAACAAAAGGTTAACATTCCCCTGAGTAAGAAAGAATTCTCCTGCCTGATATCCTCTGAACTAAGAATTAACTAAGACATTGGTTCTTTCTTTCTTTTTTTCTTTTCTTTTTTTTGACAGACTCTCACTCTGTCGCCCAGGCTAGAGTGCAGTGGCACAGTCTCAGCTCACTGCAACCTCTGCCTCCTAAGTTCAAGCAATTCTGTCTCAGCCTTTTGTATTTTTAATAGAGATGGGGTTTCACCATGCTAGCCAAGCTAGTCTTGAACTCCTGACTTCAAGTGATCTGGCTGCCTTGGCTTCTCGAAGTGCTGAGATTACAGGTGTGAGCCACTGCTCTGACCAGCAGCCTGTGGCTTTTGAACTCAAACTGGGACATGTGCTCTGCAGATTTTGGACTTGCCAGCCTCCATAATCACATGAACCAATTCCTTTGCAATAAATCTCATGCACATACACGTACATATGTAAGTGTGAATATCTCCTATTGGTTCAATTTCTCGGAGGAACTCTGACTAATATATCTCCTTTCTGGAGGTCACCTTCTCAGTAAAGTGTTCCATAGTCATCCTACTAAAACAGAAAACTATTCCCTATGCCTCTTTCTTTCTTAATTCTCTGTAGCTTTTTTTTTTTTTACTACATCCAACATGCTACAACTTTACCTCTTTATTTTATGTATTGCTTGCCTATGAAAACTTAATGGGAGCAGGGATTTTTGTTCATCTTTCCCCTCACTTCCCCAGGCTTCTCCAGCATACAGGACAATGCCTGGCACATAGTATATGTGCAATAAATATTTGTTGAATGAATAAACTTGAAAAAAAAGAAATTCAGTAGTTCAAGTGTTGCTTTTGATCAGATATTTTTTTTCTGAGCTCTGCAGATTTCACACATACAACCCACAAGAAATGCAGTTGTAATGGTCTGCGTAACTGCCACAGAGAATATTCCAGAAGGATGGGGAAGAGCATGGAAGGGAAAAAGACCTTTCAGATAACTCACCTGGAAAAGTAGACATTAGGGAAGGCATGAAGTTAGGGTATTAGATTTTTATGGCTGCTATATTGACTTACCAAAAATTGAGTGGCTTAAAACAATAGAAATGTATTCTTTCACAGTTATGGAGGCCAGAAGTCTGAAATCAACATGTCAGCAGGGCCATACTCCTTTGAGGGAATTGGTTCCTTGCTTCTTTCACTTTCCAGTAGCTGTCACCATTCCTTGACCTGAGCCTGCACCACCCCAGTTTCTGCCTCTGTGGACACATTGCCTCCTCCTCCTCTTCTTTCTGTGTGAAATCTCTCCCTGCCTCACTCTTCTAAGGACATACATTGATATGGTTTGGCTGTGTCTCCACCCATATCTCATCTTGAATTGTAGCTCCCATAATCCCCATGAGTAATGGGAGGGACCCAGTGGGTGGTAACTGAATCATGGGGGTGGGTTTTTCCTGTGCTGTTCTCATGATAGTGAATAAGTCTCATGAGATCTGATGGTTTTATAAAGGACAGTTCCCCTGCACATGCTCTTCTGCCTGTTGCCATGTAAGACATGCCTTTGCTCCTCCTTTGCCTTCCACCATGATTGTGAGACCTCCCCAGCCATGTGGAACTATGAGTCCATGAAACCTCTTTTTCTTTATAAATTACCCAGTCTCTGGTATGTCTTTATTAGCAGCATGAGAACAGACTAATACACACATCATTGGATTTAGGGCCCACATGGAAGACCCAAGATAATCTCCTCATTGCAAAATCCTTACCTTTATAACATCTTTAAATATCTCTTTTCCAAACAAGGGAACATTCACAGGTTCCAGGAAACAGGATAAGGACATATCTTTTTGGGGACCACCACTCAACAGTGAGATAAAAAATTGGATTGTGCCATGATTCCACATTGACAATCCTTGAGGTTGTTGTCCAGCTGCCGACACGGGGGTACTTTCTGAGGGATGTGGGCCTTTGTAGTCAAGATAACTAAACCCGCTCAGGGTTCCCTAAGGACTTAAACTAATTCAAATTAATAAGTAAAGCTTTAAACATTTACTTATTAAGGTAAAGATCATTTTCAGGAAACCATGTGCTGGAAGCAAGACCAAGCATTTTCTTTAAACAAGAGAGTCAGCTGTGGGTCAGGCTTTTGATTCTGATTCTTTTCTTTCCCTTCTCCTAATCTTATGATAGGGATTCTTATAATCTGGCTCAAGAGCTATCATGTGCTCTAATCCAGGGAAAGGCAATACATTGCACTTTGCACTCAAATTTTTAAAATGTTATCAAGGTCATCTCTTAAGCAATCTCTTAAGCAGCACAAGGACATGCAAAGAGATCCAAGTTCAGAATTTCTGGCTGTTTTTCCTGGTGCTAGTCTCTATATCCCATGACTGTATTTTCACCTTTCCCTGATGTTCAGGAGGCTTGAAACTTTTACGTGAAATTTATTTTGTTTAAAGTATTATAATGGGCAGTTTTCAGGACCAAGTGTTCCACAATTTATTTAAATATCCCATATAACCCTCCAGTTCCCTGAGTAAGTATAAACAACTATTCTATTTAAATTTTAAGACACTAAATTTTATTATAGCCAGAAATAGTTTCTTTTTGCTGTTAGAAGTGGAACCACTCAAGTCTCTGACCTTACCATTCCTAGGCCAATAAAATATCTATTAAAAGGTCATATGCCAGTGACATGTAATATCTACTGAGTGAATTCATAAGTCTGATTCTGGCATTAAAAACTCTTTGACAACTAAACTTTCACTACCCTGGGCACTCTGCCTATGGGATAGCCCTGTTATGCAAGGAGAAATATGAAAGAAAGAAAGAAACAGGGAAAGAAAGAAGCAGAGAAAGACAGAAAGAGAGAAAGAGAGAAAGAGAGAAAGAGAGAAAGAAAGAAAGAAAGAAAGAAAGAAAGAAAGAAAGAAAGAGAAAGAAAGAAAGAGAAAGAAAGAAAGAAGGTTAAATTTCAACTGAAAATGGACAAATACTTGTGAAATGTATTTCAAAAATTCATTTAGCAAAATATAAATAATGAGCTGGGCATGGTGATATGTGCCTATAGTCCCAGCTACTTGGGAGGCTGAGGTGGGAGGATCGCTTGATCCCAGGAGTTTCAGGCTACGGCGAGCTACAATTGTACTATTGCACTCCAGGCTGGGTGACAGAGTGAGAGTTTGTCTCTAAAACAAATAAATAAGTAACAATGTAAACTTTTATATTTTGGGGCTTAGTTTTTAGGAAAAAAGAGGCACATAACAATAAAATAAACTGGTGGCATTTATTCAACATTGCAATATCTAAGGTATAGCCTGAGGTCTTAGTGATGGACTCCACTATTTCCTTAAAAACTAATCAATTAATACAGTAAAATAAAATAAAGCAAATTTTTCTTAAACATGTAAGACAAACTTAGATCCAGATTGGGTGCTCTAGAGGGCAGTTTCCTGCATGGTTTGTCTCCTCCGTCATTATCCACAGGACTCTGAGAAGTTGTAGGAATATGCTGGTGCAGAGTTGAGGCCCAGTTTCATCTCCAATAGTTGAGGCCCAGCTTCATCTCCAATGTCATGGAAAGGGACTGTATATCCTGGGGACACAGCCCTGGGCTCCCCTATGCCACTTGGACACAGCCTGGGGAGAGAGTGACCTCCTGGGTGTATCCACATTAGAGACCCCGCTCTTTTATCGTGACCTGACCTTCATACTGATGACCCCAAGACACTATACACCAAGGCCAAATAATCTAATTAGTAATAAGAGCAGGGCGTTGGTAGAGTGATTTTAAAATAAGGATTGAGAGAAAGAAAGATCATCAGTTAACTTGCAGTCAACATTCTAATGCAATCTGGTATGGCTGTCCATCATGTGGCAGAGAGATGTGGGGGCCAAGGAAACAGCTAGGCTACCTTCTCCTCTTGTCCAGGGTGCTGTGAATTTAAGCAACAGTAATAGACTGATGGCAGTGGAAGCCTCTACCTGTGAAGATCAGTGTGCTTCTAAAGGCTATGTCTGAAACTCAAGGGATTCTGGATTCCCTGTGACATCTATGCAAAATCTTGGCTAGAATATACATCCTACCCAGACATACTGATGCCAGCCTTCAGACAGATTTTACTATAATGAGTACATGGAGACTCATATTCAGTAGGTTCTGATGAGATGTTTAAATATTAAAAAAAAAACTGTACAGCTTACCTTCATTTAGAAAGGGTATTTGATCTAACAAATAAAAGAAAATGAAGTAATGGGTGGGTGGTCTTGATTGTTTTCTTTATCTTCCTAATTCTTAGCTGGGGAATATTCTTTTTCTACCAAATGTGTATTGGGTGGTGCTTACCTATGCTTTCTTCTCAGAGACATAAAAGCAGAATATTGCCATTTCATGGATTACAGAACTAGCCTCCTAACAGGTTTCCTGGTTGCCCTCTCCAGTTCATTTTCCACATTACACGCAAAGAGATTCTGCTAAAACAAAAGCTGGAGCATGTCCTCTCAATGGCTGCTCCTGTTTTCTGGATAAAGCGTCAAGCTCTTGATGCTTCTTGAAATGGTCTTGCATGCTCTCGTCCCATTATGGTTTCCCTTGGTCTCAGTTCTTTTCATTGGAATGGACTTCTTTCTGATCCTGCAATGTTCCCTTTGCCTTAGGCCAGCTACATCTGCTGTTCCCTCTGACTTGAATCCCCTCCTACGACTTCTAAGAGTTCTCATTCCTACTCACACATCTCTTATATTGACTTAAGATTCACATCCTCTGGAAATGATGTGCAGTGAAGCTAAGACCCTGTTTTATATTAGTAGTAGGCCATCTCTTGGACCAGCAGTTATAAATCAAAGACCACTGGTAGTGTAAGTACTTTGAAAAGAGATTTAGGATTATATATGTAGACATTCTGAAGCAATTATTAAAGATATGTTGGCTTTGTAATATTTTCTGACAGAATCATCTCTTTGGCACTGGATACTCTATGCAACAAAAATATCCATCACGTCCAAAGCTGCCACTGCGTGCTTCAGAGCTTTCAAGAATAATTTCAAAATCCTTTTAGTCAGGCAAATTTTTACTCTGAGTACTTTTTATTTGGTTTTAAAACCTAATGATCTATACGTTGCTGAACAGTTTGTTCTACCCTCTCTACTCTTTAATATTCAATTGAATTAAATAAACAAGACACATCAATGAGAAATCCAAATGTCAAAATGACTGATTTTTAGCTCCGTTTGGTTAGAAAATATAAGTCCATGGACTCTCTCCTGGCATGCATTGCCAGGGCACTCTGTACTGAAGCAATGAGAAGTCTTCAAATTCATCTACAAAATACTCTAGAAAGCATCTCTTAACTAAGGACGTACAGAAAGACAGTACAAACCAAAGCATGTGTGTAAGGATCGGGCTCAGAAATCCTTTTAAAATCTAGAAGTCTAAGTGCTCACATTCTACGCACGAAGGTGTTCATCTGAATCATCTCCTACTGGTCAATGGGTGGAACTGTTGCGGGGAGGTCAGTGAGCATACACTGAGGAGATGGGAACTGGGAACTTGCATTTGTGCCTGAACCTGAGCAATGCCCAAGAAAACTTGAACAGCACTCTTTTGGGGTCATGGATTTTTCCTGATGATTTACTCCTTTGAAGACAGTTCTGCTTGTGGCTAATGCTGAGGAATTAGAGGCTTACATGAAATGTATTCCAGGAGGATTTTTTTCCTAACATTTTGTTATGAAAATCTTTACACATATAGAAGAGTTGAAAGCATTTTACAGTAGACACCCATATACTTACCACATAGATTCCACCAGTAGCATTTTACCATATTTGCTTTAGCATATGTCTATATCATTTATCCTTTTGGGTGCATTTCAACTTCAAAGGAAGTTGCAGGCATCAATAAGAATACTTTATTATATGTGTTATTAACTAGGTTTCACGAGGATTAAGAAGGGGGCTCTGCAACACAAGCATGATTCTCTTTCTAGACCATTAATTCCACTGGGCCTAGGAATTCCCTGGGTGTCCCTTAAGGGAATCTATGCAGGATAAAGCCATGCATTTCATCTCTTCCTAAATAACTACTTATACATATATCAGGGAAGAATATAAAAGGTGTTTTTTCTCCCTACTCCCCATACAATCTTGTCCATCAACATTATCAAATGGATTGGCAGGGCTCCCTAGAGTGCTTTGTCATGGAATCAGTCAATTCATAGGTAGAGAAGACACCATCCTAGTTCTGCAGAAATTCTCAATAGCTCCTATTCTGATAGGGAATGACTTAATGAAGTTCTTGCATGTATTTAAGCCTGTCCCAATAACAGATAATGTATTCTTATTAGTGAGCTCATCCTCAAGAGATGGGAAGAGAGCAGCTGTAATGAGAGCAACTTGTGTCTGGATTGGCTTGGGTCTCACTGCAAAATAATTTTTCATTGTCTTAGGCATTTGCCTAAGAGAATGTTATATATATTAAAAAAAAGATAATTGGTATTGCTGTCAAGAGAGTAACTGAATTTCCTTGTTTCATATTGTCAAACTTTTGAGAGGACTTAATTTGCCTTTTACAATGGGGAAGATGGTGAATTACAGAGAGACATGAGCTTTTGAGAGTATCCTAAAAAAACCTGCAAAGACCCTGAGAAAGCTGAGGGTTTGATGGAGCCTTTTGGATACATGTTAAAGGCTATTGCCAACATTTCCAGAGCTTTCACCCCAATCCACCATCACATCCCCAAATACAGGATATCCCACAGCCATCAAATCAGTGCATGAATTCTAGATACACTTTCCCTTCTCCTTATTGATTTCATTTTCCAAATCTATACACAACATTTTTTATGAAAGTAATGTGTGATACTACTCCTTTCCTTCCTTTAGCCCAAGAGTTAACAAACTTTTCTTATAGAGGCAGAGAGTACATATTTTAGACTTTGCAGACTATAAAGGCTCTGTCACAACTACTCAATGCAGCTGTTGTAGCGTGAACTCATAGACAATGCGTAATGGAATGGGCATGGCTGTGCTCAATAGAAATTTTAAGGACACTAAAATTTGAATCTCAAATGATTTTCACGTGCTCTGAAATATTCTTCTTCTTTTGATTATTTTTCAATCAGATCAAAATGTCAAAATCATTCTTAGTGCACTGGCTGTGCAGAAAGAGGCATTGGCCTGGATTTGAACCCTGTTCTTGTTTGGCACTATTCAATAGAACCGTCTGTTATTGTGGAAAAGTTGCATATTGGCACTGTCAAATACCAAAGCCACTAGCTACATGGGAATACTGAGCACATGAAATGTGGCTAGTGTGACTGAGAAACTGAATTTCAAATTTTATTCAATTTTTCAATAACTTATATTTAAATAGCCCTGTATGACTAGTGTTCACTACCTTGGACAGTACAGCTCCATAATTTTCTTTCCTATTAACTTGACAAAATGGTCTTATCTCTTGCCTACATTAAAATGGACCCCCAAGTCCTTTCCTTTGCTGCTTACGTGATATAGCTATAACTCTGTAGAGACAACAGTTGATGTCTTGATTTTATATATTACATAGCAAACACAGGGAAACACACAGAGCACATGCAAATACCCATACTGCACATGTGCATGAGTGCATACGATCCTGATATAGCTCTTCATTGGAATTCCATCACTTCCAAATTCAGTGAACAAATAATCATGGGGAAAAATGCCTACCACTTAGTAAGGATAGTCCCCTCCTATTCAATGTCTATTATAAAAAATGCAGTATTGGATAATGAAAGCTATCATATAGTATAAACTTAAACTTTTGTGGTGGTTTCCTTAATTACTTGTCACAAAATCCTATACCTCCTTTAGACAGCTTGCAATAATGAACTTGCAAAACTGACCTAAGAGATGTCATCATGTGAAATCCGCAAAGTGATCATTTCCAAGTAAATGACAGTACGTAAACTCTAGGTCATCTTAAATCAAATCTCAGCACTTCACGCTGAGCTCACAGGTCAAGGCCAGAGAAGCTGACCAGTGAAACACAAAAGCATAAAATCACTATTATTTAAATGGTTTTGATAACAATCATTTAGCATACCTATAAAGTCTTATTCATTATAAAATGATACAATTATATTTTTCATCTTGATTAAACCCATTTAGAGTGAAACTTCTATCATCATTGGCACAGATGATTTAGGGTTAACTAAGGAAATTCTAGAGCGAGAGATGAGTGACAGTCGTCTGTCATGGGTAACACAAAACAATACGGAAGAAGGTTAAGTTAATGGTCAGAAAATAAACACTTGTCCTTACAATCCTAGTGCTAAGTTTAGAATAATTCCAGGCCTAGTTGCTCCTTGAAAACTCTCCATGGCTCCAGCTGAGGCCTTCTTTTCTTTGTCATGCTATATTCTCTCCACTTTCCTTCCATTTTTGTATGTATGATTCACAAACCTTTGATCTCCAGCTAAGACTTCTCTTCTCAAATCCAAAGTGGTACATTTAGCCATCTACATGACTTCTCCAGATGCCTCAAAACATCTCAATCATACTATGTCGAACGTTGCTGTCATGGCTCCCTCCTCCTCATCCCCAGTTTGGCAGTTTGACACCTAGCCCAGGAATAGGTGTCAAAATCACCTCAGTTGTACAAACCACATGCCTAGGCAATTCCTTGACTCCTCCCTTTCCCTGTATCCTACAGTCAATCTGGCTCCAGGTCCTGTCTCTCACATCCTTCTGCCTCTCTCCATCACCACTGCCATAAACCAACTCCACACTGCCAGTGTCTCTTGCCTGCACTAACATAATATTCCTAGCTAATCTTTTGCATCCTGCTTGCCCCTTCTATCCTTTAATTTGCTCCCCACATCAATCAATAAAAATATTTTCAAAGCCTAAATCTGATAATATCACTTCCTTCAGCCAGCCTTAAGTCTTTTTTTTTTTTTTTTTTTTTTGACAGAGTTTCACTATTGTTGCCCAGGCTGGAGTGCAATGGCGCGATCTTGGCTCACTGCAACTTGCGCCTCCCGGGTTCAAGCGATTCTCCTGTCTCAGCCTCCCGAGTAGCTGGGATTACAGGGGCATATCACCACATCCAGCTAATTTTTGTATTTTTAGTAGATATGGGGTTTCATCATATTCGTCAGGCTGGTCTCAAACTCCCGACCTCAGGTGATCCACCATCCTCGGCCTCCCAAAGTGCGGGGATTACAGGTGTGAGCCACCATGCCCAGTCAGCCTTAAGTCTTATTAGGATAAAAGCCAAAATTGTTAATGCAGCAGCCAAGGCTTTATGGGTTTCATTTCTATCTACCTTTCTGGCTCCACTGTATACTCTTTTCCTGATGCTCTTTGGTCTATCTACCATGACTCTTCAGTTCCTTGCACACACCATGGTCCCTCCTATCACAGGGACTTTGCATGTATTATTATCTGCATCTGAAAGGGTTTATCTTCATCCACTCACACACTCTTTCTCACTCTACCAGACCTTATTATCATTTACCTAGTTAATTCCTACTCAACCTTTGGCTCTTAGTTCAAACATCACTTGCTCCAAGATGTTCTGTCTGATCTTCAATCCCCTATACCTAACTCACTCAGAGCAGTCTGGGTTTTCCTGGCACCATGCTGCTTTCTTTCAGAGAACTTGTCTGGGTTTGTAGCTAGACAATTAGTTCATGTGACCATTTGTTTATTGCCTCCTTCTCTCCTTTTTTGGGGGGATAAATTCCACTGGAGCAGGGACAATGTCTACTTTTTACCAAGTATGGTTTCCCCAGAACTTGGTCACTGGCATATTGAATACATTCAAGAAACATGTGAATGGATAAAATGAGTACAATGAGGACCTGGGGATAGTGTAGGTGAGTCTATGGTGGCATCTGGGGTTGGGAAGGGATATAATGCCAACCTTCTTTGCAAGCCCAAGCTACTTCAATGATGTTTCACCTCTGTGGACAGTGTTGACCCATGAACTCAATATCCAGACATCAACCAATATCCAGGATGTTATGGGGTGTGTGTTATGATTGGCTTACTAATTTATTCCTCCCTTCCTCCAAGTCACTTTTCTATTCTTATTCTCAATTTTCCCCTTATCTCATATTCCTCAATTATTTTTTATGGATTTTTATCTTTCAGTGCTGCATGCATTATTATTATCTGTGTTCCTTCTCTGAGACCAAAACTACCTTTTAATAAATAACATGTATAATTATAACTTATTTATCCCAACCCTCATTGTACTGCCAAGCGTCGAAAATCCAAGCTGAGATCCAATCCTGGTGGCTAAATGACAATACAGTAGCCAGCTGCATATGTAAGCCTCATTGTCTCAGTAGAATTATTCTTGTTTTGCCCTTAAGGCTACTTGTAGTTTCTATCAGATACTTTTTCTCATCCACTTCCTGCCCTTCCTGAGTTCCCCTGAATTTCTGGGCCTGCAATAAAATGTGGATTCATAAAGCAAAAACAGGGCCTATTCAAATTCTAGCATCCAATGAAAATAAAAGACAGAGAAAGCATGCAGCCAGGATTTAACCTGTGCTTTGATATCTTAGGATTTACCATGAAAATATTTTTCTGGGAACAGGTTCTGGGGTCTGTGCTTAGTGTATCTACTCTTTTTCCCAACGTACCCTTTCCAGAGATATATTTGTATCCATCTGACATTGATTCATGCAGCCAGATGGCAAAGGACAGAGCTGGACCACTCTAGGCAATGTGTGTCCTACTTACAGGCCCAACGATCTGTAGTCTAATACTAAATAAAGGTATTGGGCCTTTAAGTTTCAAAAAATGCAATTTTGTTTGTTGGTTATCTTACATGTAGCAGGGACAGTCTGAATGCTGGATGTATCAATTCCAACAAGCAAGGAGATAAGATGTTAAACTGATTCCCCAAGGCTGGATAGAGAGAAGTATAGTGGGTGTCATTGCCAACCCTGTGAGATGCTGACAAAGCCACTGAGAACCAGGAGTAAATGTTTAGGAACCTAAGGAACAAATTCCTTATCACCGGCAGACAATTGTAATGACCTTGTGATATGGTGGGAAGTGTCCCAGGGTATTCAGAATGTGTAAGATCTTCAAGGGCCTTCTGAACTATCTAAAAGAGATGGTAGAGACATTCCTGTGCAGAAGATGTTAGTGCCGAGAGCTTGTTCCCTGATGGAAACAGGGTAAAAATCAAAGGGATATAAACTGAATCGGAGCATTCCATAGAAACAAAGATGCCACTAGGGAATGTGCTCTCACATCAAGACATATTAGTTCAGAATGGCCTTGTTCAAAAATGGCCACAGGTATGTCAAATCAAATATCAATAGTTCAATATGGTATAAAACTGGGTAAAGTGTACATGAATTGATTAGCAACCTAATATAATACAGTTGTCCCTAGGCATCCATAGGGAATTGGTTCCACGACGCACTTTGGATACCAAAATCCATGTACGCACAGGTTCCTTATATAAAGTGGTGCAGGCAGGGGTGGTGGCTCTGGCTGGGGATGGTGGCTCAGGCCTGTAATCCTAGCACTTTGGGAGGCTGAGGTGGGCAGATCAGCTGAGGTCAGGAGTTCAAGACCAGCCTGGCCAACATGGTGAAACCCCGTCTCTACTAAAAATACAAAAATTAGCTAGGCATAGTGGCACATGCCTGCAATCCCAGCTACCCAGGAGGCTGAGGCAGGAGAATCACTGGAACCTGGGAGGCAAAGGCTGCAGTGAGCCTAGATCGCGTCACTGTCCTCCAGCCTGGGTGACAGAGCGAGACTCTGTCTCCAAAAAAAAAAAAAAAACAAAGGTGGTGTAGTATTTGCATATACCCTTTGCACATCTACACTTTGAATCATCTCTAGGCTAGTTATAATACCTAACTCAATGTAAATTCTATGTAAATTAGTTGTTATACAGTATGATTTAGGGAATAATGACAAGGACAAAAATCTATACACGTTCAGTACAGACACCATTTTTTTCCCCCAAGTATTTCTTATCTGCAGTTGGTTGAATCCACAGAAGTGGAACCTATGGATACAAAGGGCTGACTGAACTGTAACAGGGAACTTTATAGAGACATCTCTGTTCTCTTCTACTCACATCTTAGTTTTATTGCAACAGATCAACGGTAGAAATATCATTTCATCAGTCAGTCTTGGAACTCAGAGGGGTCTTCCCAACTGGGGTTTTCAATAACATATCTGAGGAAGTGTTTAGGAAGATGAGGGACTACTGTTTAACCAACTAATCCAGGGACTCGTGTTTTGCTGCTTTTTAGTTTTTCTTTCTCGTGGAAACTCTGGCATTGGTGCAATGACTGGCTTTGTGTCCTAAAGCTCCCCTTACCTCTGATAGTCTCATCCTTTAATCTCCACACTGGCTTCAGGTATCACTATAGAATTATTGAAGAAAAATGCCCAGAATCCTATCCACAGTATTTTGGTAACTTAGTTTCCAGATCATTTGGTTCCTGATTTTACTCTGATCTTCTTAGGCATCTGGAGGCCTGTCCATTCCCAGCACAGGGTTCCTGGCTACCTTCCTGTTCACTCTGTATCCTTAGTATGTAGCACAGTGCCTGACACACAGTATATGCTCAATAAATATCTTTTGGATGAATATTTAAAGTGAATGGGTCTGAACTTCACTGTTTCTTCAATTTAAAAAATAAGAATGCATATGCAACTTTCTATTGCCCAACTATTTAGTCTACAAAATATTAACTCATTCTATGAAGTCGTCAAATATCTCCTCTATGCCAGGTGCTTGGAGAAATAACAGAGATGCGGCCCCTGTGTGGGGATGAAACAAGTTATAAACAAGTAATCACATGAATAAGATATTTTCAGAAAGATGGTGCCATACATTAAAAAAAAAAAAAAAAAAAAAAAAAAGGAATAAAGACAGAAACTACTCTGCCATTTGAGAAAGTCTCTCCGTAAAGAAACACTTGAACCAAGAACTGAAGAAAAAGGTACCAGTGTGGAGATGTCTAGAGGAATTGTGGCCTAGCAGCAGAAACAGCAGAAGCATGGTCATGATTCCATCTGGGGACAGACAAAGAGCTGGAACAGTGGGAGTATAGTGTGCACTGGGAGGGGGCGGGTGGAGATGGAAACAGGGCCACGTTGTGCAAACACCTGCTGAGGAGGTAGGACTTGACACCTTCTGATAAATCCACAAAGGGTTTAAGCGGGTTAGTGGCTTTATCTGAATGACTTGAATGTCCACTTTTTATATGTAATTAGTGTTAATCAGTTTAACATAATAAAAAATTGGAATGATGCTGACGTGCGAAAATATCCCATCTGTCAAAATTATTCTTACAGTAAACTGATATATGATAGCTACTCTCCTCCCTCCATTTTTCTAAAAGTGTCTTTTAAATATATACACACACATATACACACACACACATATATATATGTTTTTTTGAGACAGAGTCTCGATCTGTTGCCCAGGCTGGAGTGCAGTGGCGCGATCTCAGCTCACCACAACCTCCGCCTCCCAGGTTCAAGCAATTCTCCTGTCTCAGTTCCCTGAGTAGCTAGGATACAGACATGTGCCACCACGTCTGGCTAATTTTTGTATTTTTAGTAGAGATGGGTTTCACCATGTTGGCCAAGCTGGTCTCGAACTCCTGACCTAGTGATCCACCCTCCTCAGCCTCCCAAAGTGCTGGGATTACAGGCGTGAGCCACCGCACCCAGCCTTAAATACATTTTTTAATTAAAACAATTTTTCTTTTACCTCTACTCAAGAAAGCTTCGATCTCTTAAATATTAAGTACATATAAAAGAGGGTAAAGTAGTCATAAGATATAAAGAACATTGAAGCAATAAACACCTACTGACTACTTTATAAAATCCTTTCTCCTTCCCTGACTCCTCAGAGGTAATGGTTTTGAATTTTTTGGTTTTATCGTTCTCATACTTTTAAAAATTTATTTGTATACTAAAACAATATGTTGATTCATTTTGCATGCTTTTAAATTTATTGGATTGAATCATACTGTATATATTTTCTTGCCACTTGTTTTTTTAACTAAATATTTTGTTGATGAAATGTATCCAAGTTGTTATGTGTAGCTACAAGTCATATTTATTTAGCTGTTGTATGATATTCTTTTGTAGCAATATATTAACATTGCTTTATTCTACTATTATAGGTGGGTTATTTTTCATTTCTTTTTCTAGTACAGAGAGTGTTGCTATGAACACTCTTGCACAACGCTTATGATACACATAGGCTACAATTTCTCTAGGGAGTTTCTACCTTGATGAGGAATTTCTGGTTACAGGACTGCATACCTTCAACTTCACTAGATAATCTCAAATTGTTTTTCAGAGTGTTTGCACCAATTTTTACTCCCACTTGCAGCTTACAGTTGTCCCAGATGCACCATATCCTTGCAAATTGCTTGATATTGTTAGACTTTAAAAGTGTGCCTGTCTGAAGGTATAAAATAATATAACACTGTGGTTTCAATGTGCATTTCTTTGATTACTAATGAGCTTGAGCCTACTTATATGTTACTAATCATTTGTGTTTTTCCATATTAGAAGCACCTGTTTGAGTTTTTCCACATTTTTCTATTATTTGTCTTTCACTTAATCTGTAGGAATTTCATATATAATAATATAATATTATGTTATAATATATTACTATAATTTAGAGTATATATAATACAATATAATACAGTTGACTCTGTATCCATGGGTTCTCTGTATCCATTGGTTGAATCCATATCCACAGATTCAACCAGCTGTAACTCAAAACATTTTGAAAAAAAAATACATAAATAAAACATAACACAAATTAAAACCAATACAGTGGAACGAGTTTATGGCATTTTAGGTATTATAAGTAATCTGGAGAGGATTTAATATATATGGGAGGATGAATAAATTTTATAATATATGTTTATAATACATATAAATAAACCACAGTGTTATATTATTTTATACCTCTACACTGGCATATCTGAGGAAGTGTTTAGGAAGATGAGGGACCATTATTTAACCAACTAAACCAGGGATTCGTGTTTTGCTACTTTTTATTTTTAAGTCTAATGATATTAAGTGATTTTCAAGGATATGGCACATCTGGGACAACTTTAAACTGTTGGTGGAAGTAAAAACTGGTGCAAACCTTCTGGAAATCAATTTGAGACTATCTACACCATTTTGTATCAGGCACTTCAGCATCTGCATGTTTTGGTATCTGTGGGGAGTCCTAGAACCAATCCCTCACGGCTAGCAAAGGATGATGTATAATACTAATTTTTGATTAAGTTTTAACTGTAGGAGTTATCTGTCTTTTTATTCTCTTCAAAGTGTCTTTTGATGAACAGAATATCTTACCTTTAATTTAGCCCAAATTATCAATCTTTCTGTTACATTTTGTTCTTTTTCTATATTGGTAAAGAAAACCTTCCTTTTCCCAAGTGCACGAAGGTATTCTACATAATCTAAAGATTTATAGTTTTATATTTCACATTTAATTCTTGAAACCACATAGATAGGATTTTTGCATGTGAGGTGAGGTAGGAATCCAATTTAGTTTTTTTTCCATATTAATAATAATAGTTCTGGCACTATTTATTGAAAAGCCTGAATTTCTCCAAATGAATCCAGTGCCATCTCTCTCATAAATCAAGTTCTCACATCAGTGTGCATTTGTTCATAGACCATTTATTTGTACCAATGTTAAATCTGCCAATATCCCACTAATATCTTAATTACTATATATTCAGAATGATCTTTGATATGTGATGAATCTTTATGTTCTGTCCCACTTCAGAAACATCTTGGTAATTCCTGGGTCATTGCTTTACCATAAAAATTTTGAAATCAGCTTGTCAAATTTTACAAATGTTGACTTTTTTTGGTACTGCATTTAATCTATAGATCAATTTGGGAGAAATTTTTCTTTTTTTTTTCTTTTTTTCTTTTTTTTTTTTTTTTTGAGACTGAGTCTTGCTCTGTCATCCAGGCTGGAGAGTGCAGTGGCACAATCTTGGCTCACTGCAGCCTCCACCTCCTGGGTTCAAGCAATTCTGCTGCCTCAGACTCCCAAGTAGCTGGGATTACAGGCACATGCCACCACACCCAGCTAATTTTTTTTTTTTTTTTTTTTTTTTTTTTGAGACGGAGTCTCGCTGTGCTCCCAGGCTGGAGTGCAGTGGCGTGATCTCGGCTCACTGCAAGCTCCGCCTCCCGGGTTCACGCCATTCTCCCGCCTCAGCCTCCCAAGTAGCTGAGACTACAGGCGCCCGCCACCACGCCCGGCTAGTTTTTTGTATTTTTAGTAGAGACGGGGTTTCACCATGTTAGCCAGGATAGTCTCGATCTTCTGACCTCGTGATCCACCCGCCTCGGCCTCCCAAAGTGCTGGGATTCACCCAGCTAATTTTTGTATTTTTAGTAGAAACGGGGTTTTATCATGTTGGTCAGTACTTATTTTTATGTTATTGGCTCTTCTAATTCATAAGCATGTTATAATATACCTTGTTTGATGTTATACCCAATAATAACTTTACTTGTTATGATGTTATATATTTTTAAAGTTATACTAGCTGCCTGTTGCTTATCTACAGAAATGAAATGGATTTTTATAAATTAATTTTATAGGCAGCATATTTGCTAACTCATTAATTAACTTATCTGTAGATTATTCTGAATAGTTATTCACATCATTTGCAAATATTTTTTCACTTAATATCTAAATATTATATCTTTTATTTACTCTTCTTGTCTTATTGCATTGGACAGAAAGGGATAATAGTGGGCATCCTTTTCTAAGGAGAATGTTTTAATTATAAGGTTTTCCCTGGATTTTGCCTTTGGTTTTTGAGTTTCACACACACATACATTAGTAAAGTTTCTAATTGTGTTGTCTTATTCAAATCTATACTATGACAATATTTGTTTGCCGTTTTCTTGATGCATCAATTACCAAGAGAAGTGTGTTGAACATTTTTGACTACAGAGGTAGATTCAGTATTGTCAATATTTTTACTATACATATTGTTAGAGTACATTATTATGTGCATATAAGTTTAAAATTGTTATATGCTCTTGGAGAACTAAACATTTTGTCATTATGTAACAACTTACTTTGTTTTTGCCTTAAAGTCTATTTCATTTGATATGAACATAGCTGAAGCAGGTTTCTTTTGGTATTTGCATGGTATATTTTTTGTTTCCTTTATATTTACAAGTTTTCTAAACTCCTATACTGCATACATGTCTTTTTGAAGCAGCATATTGCTGAATTTAAAAAATAAATACAAGCTGACAATCTTTGATATTTGAAAATGGAACATTTTTGCATATGCTGTAATTACTGATACTAATGGATTCATTTTTATGCTTTCTATCTTTTACTTTCCTTTCTGTGCTTAATTCCCCCCCTTTTTTGCTTTCTTTTGTATTATATTTTCATCCAAATATGGATGAAAGCAAGAAAATATTTTCATCCAAATATGCCTCATCACTTTTTTAGTCAGTTGCTCTTAATATTCTGTTTCTCATAATTCCAAAATCTCAAGTTGTTAGGGCTTATTCTGCTTTCATTTTCGCTCATTCTCACTCATGGACTTTCTTTGTAATCTCATATTTTTCCCTCTGTAATTTATGGTTTGTTCTTTTATTCTTTTAGCAGCATTGGATGTTTCAATATTTATCACATCCTAGAGTTAATCAATATTTGCCCTCTTCCTGAACATCACAAAGACTTAGAGTGCTTTAATACAAATTATCTCTTTTAAATTGATATTGTATTATTTTATGTTTTAGTTCTATTTTTATTTAACTCCATAACACATTGTTAGTCTTTTATATCAGGAATACTAATTTATATTTATCTACCCATTTACAATTTTCTTTGGTCTTTGTTCTGACTTTCCATCTGGGGTCATCTTTTCCTCCGACTAGCATATGGAGATACAGTTTCCTTTAGTGAAGAGTTGCTGGTGGGAAACCTTTAGTCCTCACTGTACCCTCGCTCCCCATGTCTTGTCTTCCTGGGCTGTGCTAAAAATGTCTTTATTACTTTCATTGTTAAATGATATTTGGGTTTCTGGAACTTAAATATGATATATTTAGATATGGCATTGTTTAAAATACACTATGCTTGAGATTTCTTAATCTATGAATTTGTGAATCTATTAATTAATCCAGAATTAATTTTATTAATTCTGAAATATAACCTCTTCAAATAATCTCCTGTACCTTTTTGCTCCCACCTCTTCTTCTCATTCTATCCTTCATGCCTCTTGATCTCTCTACCATATTTTCCATGTCTTTGATACTTTGCTATATTCTTGGTAATTATACAGATCTCTAAAAATTCACTAATTCTCTTTCTGTTGCTATAACTATGCATTGCGTTTTAAATATATTTTTCACTTACAGAGAATCAATCTGTTTGTTTGCAAATGTGCTTCATCACTTTTTCAGTCAGTTGCTCTTTACTCATATTGTCAACCTTAAAAGTACTTGCTTAATATTCTGTTTCTCATAATTCCAAAATCTCAAGTTTTTGTAGGGGTCATTTTGCTGTTATTTTTGCTCATTCTCACTCATGGACTTTCTTTGTATTCACTGTGATTGCTTTCATGTGGTGACATTTCCTGGAACTTTGTCTGTAGTCATAGTTTAGGTCTGGTTTAAAGATGGGTTCCTTTTTAAACAAGCTGATTAATTATGTCAGCAGCCCAGAGGATTTCCAGAATGAGACAGATTGAAATTAAATCTGTTTGTTTTTGGAATTCCGAAATTTTCCAGTTTGGAGCCTAAGCATGGGTCATTTCTTTCTTGTTGCTGGCCACTCAGTTTGGCCCTTCAGTCGGGCTCTGAGTTTGTCAGGTGGGGTGAATTCAGGCTTCAAACCCCCAGTGAGAACCAGCTTGCAATCACGAATTCTCAGGGAGAATTTTTTCCTCCTCTATTCTACACCAAGTTTCAATACCAAGTTCTACCATGCTGACCCTGATAGACACCTTCAAGATAAAGAACAGCTTGACTGCTCTGCTCACCTCTCTGGTACCTGCTTTCACTTGGACCTTGTCCTCTGAGCATTCCCTACTTTTTTCCCATTCATTGATGCATTTAAACATACTTTAAAAAGTTATACGGAGTTTTCATTGGAAACTCAGGTCTCTCTGTTTTGTTTTCTTGATATTTTGTTATCTTAGATTATATCAGCAACAGATGTGGCATTTTCTATGGCAGAGGGAAACAGGTGACTTCAGGATTGCTTCAGAATCACTGTAATTCTACTAAGAACCAATCAAGTTTGAAGGGCTCATTAACAGAAATGTGATGATATCAAGAGACTATAATGGCTCCTTTTAGCCTGAATTGGATTTCTTTTTAAAGATAGAAACAGAAAGGGCACTTGAAAGAAGTGGATCCAGATGAACAGTTAGAGGAAAGTTTAGAATTTCAAACAAGCTCTCATTTAAAACTAACTTTTATCAGTAATGGGTTATTTTGCATTAACGTGAAGAATACTTTTAATCACCCAAATAATACATAAATACATTATTTCAGTAAACACATGCAAACAAACAATACGGATAGCTGCGAAGCACCCTTTGGCCACCTCCCTAATCCCAGTCCCCTCCCTCAGGTTAACCATGGTTTAAGTTTGGTGTGTAAATGTCCAGAAATTCTCTGTTTATTCATATTCATATATATGCTTATAGAAAGAACAGAATTTGTTTTGCATTTTAGAAAAATATATAGATGGTACAGTATTTTGTATGTCTGAACATGTTTTTATTCTATTCTCTGGCTTGATGGTAAGGCTTTAGAATTCCCCATTAAATCATTTTAGAACTCTGAATGCTTTGCTTTACTCTTCAAACTTTCATTTTCTGTAGAGATGCCTGATCTCATTCTGACTTTCCATTTGTGAGTGGTAGTTTTTGTCCTGGAAATGTTGAAAAAATTATCTTTGTTTTTGGTATTCCAAAATTTTCCAGTTTGGAGCCTAAGCGTGGGTCATTTCTTTCTTGTTGCTGGGCACTCATTTTGGCCCTTCAATCTGGTAATTAACATTCTTCAGTTGTGAAAATGTTTCTTATAATATTTCTTTGATAATTTACTTCTCTTGGTTTTCTCTTTCCAGTGCCCCTCTCAGTTGGGATCCTGTGCTCTGGGTACTTAGCTGTATCTCCTGTTTTTTTTTCTAAAAGATCAGTTCCTTCCCATTTATTTGCTTTTAATTATTTATTGATCACTTATACACTGGTGTCTCACCTTTCATATTCTTTGCCACTGTTTTACTTTTCTCTTCACTACCATTTTATAAGATATCATTAAATATCACTTCCAGAAATCTTTGCCACAATCCTCCTTAGGAATATCTATAAACAGGTTATATAATACATGTTCTATTAATATATCTTATGGTTTCTGTTGTTTTGTGTCATATTACACATAATTAGATAGGTAGATATTATTGATGCTATAGAGGAAAACTATTGATTTTCAAATTTTAAACTGCATCTAGCCCCTAACTAAATTATTTTCTTTTGTATGTTTTCAATTGTTTTATGATCAGAACATAATTTTTTAATAGATATTTCTAGATCTTGTGTTGCACTGTAACTCACTAAGATGCAATATGGTTGGGAGAAGAGAGTAGTTGAGTTTGAGGCACAGAGTACAAAGCAAGGAGGCTGGAGATTAGACTTCGGACCCGGCCCTACCACTGCCTATAAGTGGACCTCTCTGGGCCTCTTTCCACATTGGCTAAATGAAAGCGTCAGCTCAAATTGTGTCAAAACCACCTCTTACCATCCATGTAATTTTGTGAAATTTTATACCTTAGGTCTGCCAGGGTTAGCAATGGCTCTTTTATCCCACCATTGCATGATTAGAAGTTTAACTTGCCCATGGCCCATCAGTTAGTTCACTTTTGTGTGAGTAATAAAAATAGCAGAGCATGGCACTACAGTCTGAACACCAGATATCGCCAGAAGTCAGTCCAGTGGAAAAATCTTCTATTAAGGAAGAGAAGATAAATCTGAAGAACTGTCATTCCTGAACACTGGAGGTAATTAAAGCAAAGCCCTCAAGGTTATGTCATCAATTTTTCAATTAATATGCCTCCCTCCCCCTTTAATTGTGTATAAATTCATAACAGCTGAAAATGAATAAAGGAAGGAACACAGAGAAAAGAAGACTGGAACAAACAATGAAGCAGTGCAGCAATTACCCGTTTACCTGACATTTGCACAGTAGAGAAGGGAAGCACATGATCTGAAATCAAAGGGGACTGGGTTTTTTTAAATAATGGACATTACACCTGTATAGTTAGTGTGGATTGCTGTGCAGCAAGACACAATCAAGTCTGCTCATTGGGGAATCTGTTTGCTAAGAAAAGGAAAAAGACTGGAGACTAGATTTCTGGCCTGGCCCTATTCCTGCCTGTAAGTGGACCTCTTTGGGCCTCTTTCCACATCTGCTAAATGAAGGTGTCAGTCCAACTTATGTAAAAACCATAGCAATAGATTAACAAATGTAAGAGATTAGTAGTACATATGATACAAAATGCAAAGAGAGTAAGAGGATATTTATAGGCACCCATCCTTCCTACCTGTTATTGTTTCATAATATAATTTCATGGACAATAAAAATACCAACATAAGCTTCTTTAGTTTAGAGAACCATACCAAAAGCAATGAGTAAACCTGCTTTTTAAATATGTTTGCACACACGTGCACACACACACACAAGTACATACCATAGGTGGACAGGTGGATGGAAGAATGGATGGATGGATGGATGGATGAATGGATGGATGGATGGATGGATGAATGGATGGATGGATGGATAGACGGAACACTACTTATAAATCCCTGTCCTCCAATTTTAAGAGAGAAAAGATGTTAAAAGGAAAGACCTATTTTCTACTGTACTCTTTGATAAGTGAGTGACTATTGTAATTTCAAGATTGGAAATCTAGGTGTTAAAATCATTCTCGAAATGCAATCTTTAGATTTCTCAACTAAATTAGCTTCAACCCTTAGAATGTTCCAAAAGGCCAGAATCCTGTCAGAACAAGGACAGAAGCATAATGCCATCGACGAACACCACACACGTCTCTACTCTTCATCTTGGGCTCTTGTAAAATCTCACACAATATCTTTTTCACATTTAATCTTGCTAATAAGATTTAAATACTGAGGGACTGTAGAAATAAGACTCATCATGATAAAGCTCTGACTAATACATCTAAGAATATAATTAGGCATAGAATTTAAATAAAAAGAATAAATCATTTCTAAAACTCCCAGCTGAGCCCCACTTCTGGTAGTCACATCAGGGCAGAGGAAAAACCTACAAATCACATAGAAAGCTTTGTTCATACTGGACCCTTGCTGGGGCAGGCATTCGCCTATTAATTCCTCTACAGGAGAAATCAATTGAAATACCACCAGAGATGTCAAAAACTAGTTTGTCTATTAGGAATATTTGATTTTATTCATTAATATTTATTTATTTAAAACATAATCTTGCTCTGTTGCCCTGGCTGTGCAGTGGTGTGATCATAATTCACTGCAGCCTGGAATTTCTGGGCTCAAGTGATCCTCCCGCCTCAGCCTCCTCAGTAGCTGGGACTACAGGCATGTGCTACCATGCCCAACTAATTTTTAAAATTTTTTTGTAGAGATAGGGTCTCACTATGTTGCCCAGGCTGTTTTCGATTTCCTTGGCTCAAGCGATCCTCCCACTTCAGGCTCCCAAAGTGCTGTGATTATATGCGTGAGCCACCGCGCATGGTCCTCATTCATTTTTATAATGAACCCATCACCCCCCAATGTTTCCTTCTGCCCCCTTTATTATGATGGTTGCGTTTTCTTTGTGTGTAGTGAAATAGTTTACTTTAGAGCTGGTCTTAGTAAGATATTCTGAGATTTTACTTATGAAACAGACATTTAAAAAAAAAAAAAAACAGTTTTCTGAATGTAACAGCAGAATTGAGTCTCTCTTTCAGCCATGAAATAGCAAACATTTTTTTCCTCTAAAAAATGTGAGTTTAAAGGCTTTACCTAAAAATCTTGCCAAAGCTTTCCATGAGTAGATTTGCTAGAGAAATGTATTAGAGAAAACAGGAAAATGCAGGCTCCACCTAAGCCAGTGTGCCTTTTGTTCCGTGTGACCTAATGTTCATGAGACTGCTTGTTATTCACCTCATTACAAACATCTATCTGTCACAGCAGGTGTTGGGTCAGGAGAGGACATGGTGTCCAGGAAACCTGAAATCAGGTTAGAAACCTCCCAGGCGACCAATTCCCTTTCAATTGACTCCGAGTAGCTGGCACTGCCTACCACAGTCCCTGGGCTGCCTGCTCGGGAAATGGCTATAATTTAAGTCACAGCGGAAACACTTCTCAAACCACTCTCCCAGAGGGCGTAGGAGCCACACTTCCCATGACAGGAAGGGAAGCTGCCCTAGCCTTTCCAACTGTTAAAGGAAATAGACAATTTCCTTATGGTTTCTTCAACATTTCACTCCCCACAGGATTGGTTTTACACGTTTTTTGCATGAGTCAGTCCCTTTGGGTAAAGTTGAAGCTTGTAAAGTTGTCCTTCCCATTTTCAGCTCCCCAAAACGGTGGGTAAATCTATTCAGGAACTCAGTGTGTCTTCTAAGAGGGAGAAAGGCACAGGCTTACACCTGCCAAGCTGCTCTCTGCATCCTCACAGGTCTGTGCTGTGAAATGGTTGGTCTAGATTGCTCCATGGATGAAAGACTGCTGGCCATTTGGGGCGAGATGCCCTAGTAGAGTCTGGCAAAGTCCACTCATTACTTGAGTCCAGCTGACTTCAGCTATGAAGTCATCACCAGAGGGAGCATCTTTGTCTTGTCTCCAGCTTTCACCAGCCCCCGCTCACACCAGCCCCTGCTTACATCACCATTTCCAATCACTGGAGCAAGCAAGCGCTTTCCTGTCCATTCTAAGACACGCAAGATATGAGGAGTCATGAGCCTGCTCCAGAATCTTCCAGATTTTTGCCTGGAGGGTAGAAGTCAGAGAGGTACATACAAAGTCTCATTTCCTGCTCTACACTCTCTCTCACCTTCTTCTTCCAACAATTCCAAGGCCTAGGGGAGAGGGGGGCAGGCTTTCCTCTTTGTCTATGTCTTATCCTGAGTTATGTCATCTTTGGGTACATAGCTAGCAAGGCTCTAGCCCCCCATACCTGGCTTCTGTGTTAGAAGAAGCTAAAGGAATTTGGAAAAAAAAAAAATACCTTCCTCTCTTGTAATCCCTGTTTTACAAAATTTCCCACCTGCTAATGAGGATCTTCTCTTCTAGGGAGTCCCATTCTTTCCTTTCCTGGAGCTGTGACTCAACCTTGCTAGTAAAAATCCTACAGCAGAATGTGCTTAAGTACATTACCCCTTAAGGTGTAAGGAAATATATGAGTTTATTATGTGCAAAATATTTTCCCTGCTATAGGAGGCTGAGTAAATACTAATTACAGAAAGGCACATGTGAAGCCTCTTCGTCTGTAGACACTTCAGTGTAGCAGCCATGCAGGCCTGTGGCTTTCTGTATCGGTTCTGAAGATCATGGTGTAAGTTGTGTAAGTACTGCCGGTTCATGTGTTCAACAGCAAAAGAAAACAGCCTAACATTTAAACAAGGTCTACAGAAATCCTTTATTGTTATTGTTCTGAATAACATATGCTGTATACTTATTAAGATATTGATCCTCCATTGAATATTCATTTATCAGAGGGAAATACCACTCTGCCAACCATTAATGTAGGTGAAATCTCTTTTTCCTGTTCTTCCTTGACAATGGGGTTGATCCGTACAACCCAATATAAAATCTGCCGATGGAGGTACACAGGGCTATAGAAGCAACTCTTTCATTTGATTTAGTGTTTCATGATAAACTAGACCAAACCATGAATTAGAAGGACTCATTAATCTCTTCTCAAATGGATTTTCCCTCCTATTTCCTCCATTACTAGTCCAGATCCCTGCTTCCCTTCGAGTCTATACTTCCAAATGGGTGTTAGATAAGCTGTCTCCTGTTCCAGGTCTCCTGTTTAATCCACTCTTACCTGGTTCCCTTCCCCACCTTTCAACTGATTCCTCACTAACACCAGGGCCAATAATGACCTCCTGGATACTAAAACCAAAGTAGACTCTTTTGTAGCATTCACCGGCTTTAGACACTGGGGATCATGCCCTTCATACTCATGCACTGCTTTTCCTCTGGGCTTCTTTGACCCTCTTGGTTTTCCTCCTACCTCATAGGTGGTCCCTTTTTTGTTTCTCATTTGCTTTTTCTATTCTTCCAGACTATTTATTTATTTGTTTTTGAGACAGGGTCTCACTCTGTTGTCCAGGCCAAAGTGCAGTAGTGCAATCTTGGCTCACTGCAGCCTTGACCTCCCAGGCTTATGCAATCCTCCCATATCTCAGTCTCCCAAGTAGCTGGGACTACAAGCATGCACCACCACACCTAGCTAATTTTTGTATTTTTTGTAGAGATGGGGTTTCGCCATGTTGCCCAGGCTGGTCTCAAACTCCTGGGCTCAAGCCATCTGCCTGACTTGCCCTCACAAAGTGCTGGGATTATAGGCATGAGCCACTATGCCCAGCCTCTGCCAGACGTTTTCAAGTTAAAAGTTATCCAGAACTACCTCCTGGGATCCCTTTTCTATTCTTTAGATATGCCAAGGATTTTATCCATTCTTATTCAATCTAAATTCATGATTCTTAAATTTGGAGGCACATAAATTTCACTTGGAGAAAGGGAGAAAACTGTAAATCACTTAACCTTTTCTGCTTGAATTCCTTCTTCTATACTCACCCTCATACCAGCCTCCCAAAATGTTATGATGGTAAAGGAAATCATAACTGAAGAAAACTCTAATCAGAAAACACACGTAGTACGGTGTACAACTGAAGTGAAAGGCCAGGCAGGAAACTGTGTGCTCTCAAGTATTTTCCATGTAACCTTGGACACATTGCTTTAACTTCCAGAGCCTTGAATTTTAGATCTCACCGGTGTGACATAATTGTAGGTTTAATAAAAGGTCAAATGTGAGTTCTGCCAGATGGTATTACATTTTCAAAGTCTGAGCAATTTTTTACTTGTTTGGGGATGGTGTGAAGGGGCAACACTGGAGAGAAATGTTTCCTACAGAAAATAACATTTAATCTGGAAACTGCCCAGCATCTATTCTATTTCACTCACTGCTACATAAAACTTTTAGAGGAAAAAAAGTGGCCCCTGTAAAATGGAGTCAAGTGTTACGCTTAGTATTAGCTGTGAGCTAGTACTAGCAGCGGGAGGTATGTTACGTTACAGCTGAGGCAATTTGCAGGTAGAAGACCTTGCTGAGGGGGCTAGAAAAATGTTGTCAATGCTAGGTTTAAGTTTTAGGGGACTTTTCTGTTGTCCTTAAAACATTTTATACTGAGGGCCTAAAAGTTCCTGGATCAACAGAGCAGTATAGGCTCTGTCTAGTGTGGGAAACAGAAAAAACCTTTAAAAAAGGTAATTTATTTCAGTAAAAAGTTTCATTTTGTTTGTAAAGGATGGGTAATAATGTTTCAGCCATGGAAAGCTGCAACAGGAACTCCAGATAAATACAGGGAAAACCCTGTACCATGAAAGAGGGTAAGGTTTGTGCCAGCGGTGTGCTGGTAAATGATTAATATGTGGCTCTACTAGAAAATGAAAGGGCCCAGTTTTAGAGATTGTTGATTTTCAACGGTGTAAATACTGCCCAGAGCCAGTCGCAAACTACCAAAGTGGTGACCCTGAGTAACAAGTTGGGAGGAGGAAGTTTTAGAGATGGTTGATTTTCAATGGTGTAAATACTTGCCCAGAGCCAGTCGCAAACCACCAAAGTGGTGACCTTGAATAAGGAGTTGAGAGGAGGTGTACAGTAGCAGACTGTCAGAGCCACCACTACCGATGGTGCGTAGTAGATGTAAAGATGCAAAGTACCTCAAGAGCACAGGCGATAGTGAGAAGTATTAAATTATTTGTAAGTGAGCCGGGCACCGTGGCTCATGCCTATAATCCGAGCACTTTGGGAGGCTGAGGCAGGACGATCGCTTTGAGCTCAGGAGTTTAAGATCAGCCTGGGCAACATGGCAAAACTCCACCTCTACAACACTAAAAATAAAAAAATCAGCCAAGTGTGGTGGCAAGCCTGTATTCTCAGCTACTTGGGAAGCTGATGAGGGAAGATGGATTGAACTGACCTTGGGAAATTGAGGCTGCAGTGAGCCATGATCGTATCACTGTACTCCAGCCTGGGCAACACAGTGAGACTCTGTCTTAAAAAAAATTTTTTAAAGTGGTTCGACAAAGCTCTAGGAAAAAATTGGTAAATGATGAGTTATGAGTATTTGTTACATTTGTTTTGAATAAATTTATTTCATTGAAAGTTTATATAATTTAATTTGTAGTAATGGTTGTGTTTAATAATCAGGTCACAAAATCCTTGAAAAATTTGAAAATGAACTGTTATGAACTTAGATAGTAAGCTCCAGCTCACCACTGGTTTGTCCTCAAAGAATAAAGGAAAATATTTGCTTAAGCAATGTTTAATTACATTCGAGTTCTGTGAGGTGGATACTTTGGTTTAGGTATTTTTTATACTTGTTAATATTCTAGAACCCTATGTTATCTCACACTATGCAAATCAAAAGCAGTGATTAAAATCACCAGATGCTAGGTAAATAGATGATAGTTTTCTACAGAATTTGTGTGAGCTATGTGTGAGAGATATACTTCCTTTATGGACTGAATTGTGTCTCTCCCAAATTCATATATCAAAGCCCTAACCCTTAATGTGACTCTATTTGGAGATAGAATCTTTAATGAAGTAATTAAGGTTAAATGAACTCATATGAGTGGGTCCCTGATCTGATGGGGCTGGTGTCCTTATAAGAAAAGGAAGAAGTGCCAGCGCGTGCATGCGCGCTCTCTCTCTCTCTCTGTGCATGTGCATAGAAAGGCCATCTGAGGACATGGCAAAAAGCCACTGTCTGCAAACCCAGAGGAGAAGCCTCCCCAGAAATGAATCTCACGGGCACCTTGATCTTAGACTTCCAGACTCCAGAATTGTGAAAAAATAAATTTCTGTTGCTGAAGCCACCCAGTCTGTGATATTTTGCTATGGAAGCTGAGCAGAGTAACATAACATGTAAATGATGAAATTACACGCAGTTCCACAAGAGTAACATGATCCTCGCATCTCAGGCTTTTTCATATTGTCATGAGGAAGTCCTTCCTATCTGTTCCTCTAGGTCTCAGCTCAATGACTGCCACCTCTGTGAAGCCTTCCTTGGTTTCCTCAATTATGTGTCAGCCTTTCCTCCCATGTAAACAGCTCTGTTATAATGATGAACATAGTCTTTTGTCCCAATGCAATCCTTTTTGACACAAAAGTGGATTACACATTATAAATTAAGATTAAGCATGTGGCTGTTTATATTCACATTTAAATATAAACAGTTAAAATACAATTAAAAATTCAACACCTTAGTTGCATCAGCCACATTTCAAACGGTTAATAACTACTTGTGGCTAGTTGCTACTGCACTGGACACTAAGACATGGAAAATTTCCATCAGTGCAGAAAATTCTATTGGATAGCACTATACTATAATCTACTTGAAGCGTGGAAAGGGGTGCATCTGTGTTTTTTCCCAGCACCTAGCCCAGTGCCTTCTGTGTAGTAGGCATTCAATAACTATTGGTTGAATTAAAAGGAAAAAAAAAACACTATTCACTTAATTGTAGCTACTTAAAGCATTCACGGTTCCCAAGTGTCACAGAAATCAGTACACACATATAAATTTATTTTATTATTGATAAGTAAAATACTAAATGTGAGCAATTTTCATTTTTCCTATGACAAGAACATCAATATTCATCATCAAGATATAATTATAGAATTTCTGTCTCAGGTGTTAATATAGCAATCTATAGCTGTTAATTCGGAAGCGCAATATCGATTCTAATTTATTTTTTCTAGGCCATCTCTGCACCATTTTTCTATAAGTGACCCTATGGTCTCATTAAATCTTTCAGCATGATATTTATGCACCTACTTAATGAGTCCTCCAACACCTTGAATTCTCTGGATCTCATAACTATTATTTTAGTGACAAACTTCTGACTTTAATTAATCGCATCCTTCACGGATTCAAAGGAGATCATAAAAAGGTCACTCAGTCATATTCAACCCTCTGCTGGTAGACGCCTTCTTTGTCTCCACATTTAAAGATCTTCAAAGAAACACAACATCCCTCAGGAATCTATCTGGGTATTTAGATATTTTTACTTTCAGAAAAATCTCTTTATTTCCTGCTTAAATCTTTCATAATTTAGCCCAAGGCAGTCGCCCTGAATCTAACTGCAGAGGAAAAGGAGAAGAGGGTCATCTGCCACAGGCCCCAAAGAAGCCCCTTTCTGTGCTATGACTGAAACTTAAAATACAATCTAAAAGGAGATATTTCTCTACCAAGATATTCCTTTAGAATTCCTAGCATCCTCCCGGTAAGTAGTACAGCCTCATAAATATTTTAATGAATAAATGAAATCCAAATAAAAAACAATTGCTTAACAAACGAAAGCAGACCCGTAGAAAAGCCCAGTGTGTCTCTAACTCCTCTCTTGTGTAGTACAGAAGAAGGGTTCGTTAACAAAGATTCTGTTCTCAGGCTGGGGCAAGAGACAGACCTAACAGGAGGAATGGGGAGAGGAGAGAGAGAAAGAAGACCTCAAGGGAAGCAAACCCACCGAGTCTGTTGTTGAAAGAGCATTGACATGTATAAGCTGAATGGCTTGCAAGTAGAGGAGAAGAGAGGAAGGAGGAAAGCCAAGGTTGGAGGGAGGTGAGAGTGGGTGAGCCCTTCCTCAATCCTGCTGCTTTAGAGAGTGGAACTGTGAGTTTTCAGCAGCCATAGACAGGGAAGGTTGATCCAAAATTCTCTTAACCGAACTGTGCAGGCCACACTGTGCCTCAGGTGTCTCCCTTTCCCTCTGCTTGGCATTGCTTCCCCAGCAGATGCGACGAACACAGAAAACAGCTGCCCGCCTCTCAGTGATAGAAACTGTGACTAATTGTGGTTTCCTAGAGGTGAGTCCTGTTTTCACAGGGCTGGAAGTTTTCTAAAATCTAGTCCTCAGAGATGTTCTTCTCCCAGACGTTTGTTAAAAACAAGTGACTCTGAGCAATGTGAACGTGCTGCCTGTGATGTTTAATGCCTTGTGCTGCTGTGATCAGTTTGGGGGTGAAATCTCTGGCAAATTGTAGCCATGACCTTGTGGAGGCTGGGCTATGCCACCAGCAAATGAAACAGTGTTTGGTATACATGTGTGGCGAGTATCCCTTCTAGCCACTCAAAGAGATATGCTTCCTTAACAAAGAGGCTCATCATCTTTCCATTTTACAGGTAAGTATATTGAGGCATAGGTGGTGTACCCTTATTGCTTGTTTATCCATGTCAACGTGAGAAAGAGAAGTCACCTACTCTGACATCTAGATCATAAAATCTTAGCTTCAGACATTCACTTAAAAAGCTGAAAGACACATAGTGTGTCCAAGGTCTGGTACTTCTTGTCTGACCTTAGTAAAGTTCATTAACCTTTTTGAATTTTAGTTTCTCCAAATGTACAATGGCAAGAAGAAGGAGATAACACATGTTATGTGCTTTAAAAGTGCTTGATGATGCAGTAAGTGCTCCATAAATGCTAATTTTTGTTTTTATTATTGTGTGTCAGAAAAATATCTTAATGCCTTTCTATGGCCTTAAACTGACCTTTATTATTTTAAAGCATGTAGGAACTATATTTTCTGTTCTTTTGTGCTTTCTATTGAAATTGGCATATTCTAGAATAAAGCAAGCATTAATAATTACCTGGCATATATTTATAATTTTCCAATGTTTCATTGGTGTTTTTAGAAACTGGTCATTCTACAGCTCTTTATCTAAAGACCTAATATACATAAAATGAGCAAACATCTCTTTTGTTTATTTTATATCTTGCTCTATAGTGATTTGTGGCTATTTTAAAAATGGGTTACCACAGTTAAAAGTATAACTCACCTACTTAGCTTCACCGATTAACGTCAAGCTGATAACAAGGAATATATTTTTTCACCAATGAAGATTTGCACTCACACATTTAAAAAATGTAAAATTCCAACTATTTATGTGATGACTACTCTTGGGGTCAATCTTCTATCATAATAGAAAACATTATCTTTTGGCAAATACATGGTAGCGTTATAGCTTTATGTACTATTCTTTTTTTTTTTTTTTTTTTTTGAGACGGAGTTTTCCTCTTGTTGCCCAGGCTGGAGTGCAATGGTGCGACCTTGGCTCAATGCAACATCTGCCTTCCGGGTTCAAGGGCTTCTCCTGCCCCACCTCAGCCTCAGCCTCAGCCTCCTGAGTAGCTGGGATTACAGGTACCTGGCACCACACCTGGCTAATTTTTTGTATTTTTAGTAGAGATGGGGTTTCACCATTTTGGTCAGGCTGGCCTCGAACTCCTGACCTCAGGTGATCCACCCACCTCGGCTTCCCAAAGTGCTGAGATTACAGGCATGAGCCACCATGCCCAGCCTTATGTACTATTACTTTTTATTCATCATTTTGTTTTCAGCTGTAGTGTATGAATGAAGATGTTTAAGGAAAGAACAAGAATGTAAAAAACATTCGGGGAAATATTAAAATTAGTACAAAAATCTACTTTCCATACACTATTAAAAAGAACATTTTGTTCTTTTTTCAAATATAAAATACTATAATGGGATTTTCTTTTTCCGCTTTAGCAATGAGACCTATTTTGACAAGAAAAGTGTGAAATATTTATTTTTATGTCATCTTTTATATGTGGAAAGCTAAAGGAACCAAACAAACTCACCATATGATTAAATTTTTGAAGTCTAGGTATTGTGGGGATATTTGTGTGTTTTTTAAAATAAATATTTTTCCCCAGTGGGCATCTCAGTTGACATTCTAAAGGGAATACAAGTTGTGAACAGACTATTGCAAGCCTGAGAAAGCACAGCAACACAAATGCAGCTTTTTTGTCTCTATTACATTTGTTTTGAAAAATAAAACCCAATTCATGTGTTCTTAGGTCCTCCACCCACTGTCATTTGCATCCCCTGAGAAAATATGATATTCTATCTGTGGTATTAGGTGGTTCACAACAGCTTTAAAAACTACCAGGGCAGGCCAGGCACTGTGGCTCACACATGTAATCCCAGCACTTTGGGAGCCTGAGGCAGGCGGATCACCTGAGGTCGGGAGTTAGAGGCCAGCCTGACCAATATGGAGAAACCCCATTTCTACTAAAAATACAAAATTAGCTGGGCGTAGTGGCAGGAGCCTGTAATCCCAGCTACTTAGGAGGCTGAGGCAGAAGAATCACTTGAACCTGGGAGGCCGAGGTTATGGTGAGCTGAGATCGCGCCATTCCACTCCACCCTGGGCGACGAGAGCAAAACAATGCCTCAAAAAACAACAAACAAACAAACAAACAAAAAATCCCCACAGAACTACCAGGGTGTAACAAGTGTAACAACAACAAAAAATCGAATGATGCTCATCATTGATGATTTAAATGATAGTCTTAACATTTATATCCGAATGAAGAAGACATTGTCAAGGTCTCCCTGATGCCTTCTTGTAGAAGCCAGAAATTGGTATTATATGTCTGTCCTCTACCCACCTTCCAATATGGCCTTCATCACAAGGTCACACAGAAACAAAATGATCACTGTTGAGAGGACATGAACTGAATCCACAACCATGTTGTGACTTTGTTCTGACATGGCATTCCCTGTGTCTCTCTTTCTAGTGTTACAGGCAGTAGAAAATTAAAAAAAAAAAAAAAAAAAAGAAATCAAAGGCCCAGGCTTGTGATTGAGTCAAAAAGTTAAAATACATTCAAACGCCATGACGGTGGCTTCAAGCTTCTTCCAGGTGCTTAAGCCTGGAGGTAGGAATGTACTAGATCCTGGCCAGTTAAAATGTGCTCCCTGGAACTGTGGCAGCATCTATATCCCCTGAAAGTTACTTAGAAAGGCAGACTTTCCGGCCCCACTCAGACATCCTAGATCAGTGTCTGCAGTTTAACAGGATGTCCAAGTAATTGAGATACCCACAAAGGTCTGAAAAGCTCTCAGCCAGAGCAACAACTGATGTCAAGGAAGAGGAATAAGTCATACCTCTTTCTCAGTAAAGAGTTATTTTCAGTAACTCTTTCACATGTTCTTAAACTGCATTATTTCACAGATCTACAAATACTTGAAGACAAAAACAGTATAAGTCTCATTGTAGAATTTTATTTTCATTACATCAGAATAAAGTTTGCTTTTTTTAAAATCACAAGAATGCTTCTTTTCTCTAAGAATTGCACACTCTTTGGAAAGACTTTTGCCAGTTTTCTTATTAGTGAAGGGGATATAATAGTTTTCGTGACGCATTTCCTTGGGTAAGTTAAAGTCTGCTCTGATTTTCAAGCTGAAGTTTACTCTAACAAAGAGCTCCTGGCCCAAGTATCCCTATTAGTGAGATATTTCCAAGAGCTCTTGCTTCTAGAGAATCAGGAAATCACAAGCTGTCCCCACTCACTCTAAATATCATTTAGAAATAAAATAAATTTTGCTGGACTTCCAAAAGGAGGGCATAAGTTGAGTGGAGTGGATTGAAAAAGATTTCCTTGAGAGTTAACTCGATCCCACTGGATTGTAAGACAATAGGACTGCGGGAAAACAGTGTAGTGAGAAGCAGAAATGGAAAAAATTGTTTCAAAGTGGGAATAATAGTCTGAGTGCAAGAGAGAAAATCCAGATTAAAAAGGAAGCCAAATTTGCTAATAGAGAAACAAAAAGGAGAAAGAGGAAGAAGACAATATGGAAGAATGAGATTTATGTCAGGAAGAGAGAGCACAATAATGGAGAAATTAATACCAGAGGAAGGCAGAAAGGATGAGGAAAGGATCATGGGTATGGCTGGGAAATTTAGCAGAAAAAAAAGATGGGAATGTAGAGAAAGGGAGGATGAAGGACAGAGGAGCAAGTCCGTGATGCCTGAAAACCGGATGGCTACACACCACCCTTCTCTCAAAAGCGACCCCTCCCATCCAGTCCTACCTGGCCGGAAGGACGGTGGTCACCACTTGAGAGCTTGAGGGTTGGGGGGAGTAAAGTTGGGGGAAACAGAGGGATCCTCATGGCAAGTTTCCGACAAGAATGAGGAGGAACCTTCCCCCTGTGTGGAAAAAAAGGGAGGCTGTCATTTTTGTGGCAATGAAATTGATTTCTAAGTCACCTGGTGTTTCCAATTATTTGTCTGGGACGTCTCTTGGAGTGCCTTCTAGAATACAGATTTAATTCCTCTGTTTGCCTTTATCTGCTCCAACACCCCCAGTGTGGGATGGCACCTGGCCTCCCACACATTCAAAGGAAGTGGCATTGAGTTCTCGTTGGCCTTCCCCACTCTCTGTAAGAATTAGTTGTTAAAAATGATCACAACTGTTACTTTTGAGATATTCTCCGCAAAATCCCACTACCATCAAGAAACTTGAGAAAAGATAGTGATGAATGATTGACAGCTGTTTGTTCAGTGAACAACACAGTCCAAGGGGTCTGGGCACTACTTTTCTCCCCACGAAGAGCCAGAACTATTTTTTAACATACAGAGTTAATGTTGTTAGCCCTCTACATACATCATGCATTCAAAAAATATTTATTAAACACCAGCTATATGGCAGGCGATGTTCTTGGGTGTCTGGACCTCAAGAGCGTCACGGAACGAAACAGACAAAGCCCCTGTTGTTGTAGAGCTTACATTCTGATAGGTGGGGCAGCACTCAAGGACACACTTAGGAAAGAAGGGTATGACTGAATGAGAGAAGGTGACAAATGCTATGAAAAACAGAAAGCACAGCAGAAGAAACAGGAGAGAGGATGGCAGGGATGGGGCAGTGGTGGAGGGGGTTGTAAATTTTAATAAAGTGGTCATGGAAAGCCTCTGACAGATTTGAACAAACATTTGAAAGACAGGAGAGAGTTGCCCAAACAGACACTTGGGAGATGAGGAAACAGTCCATACAATGGCTCAAGGTGGAATTCGCCTGTCTTGTTGGGGCCTAGCAAGGAGCCCAGTGTGGCCTGATCAGAGAGTACATCAAGGAGGAAAGGAAGAAAAAATGCAGCAAAAGTGGAGTTAGACCATATAGGACTTTTAAGCTTTTATTCTGAGGGTGTTGGGAGCCACTGAAGGGTTTTCAACCAAGGAGCGACCTGATTTAACTTTTGTTCTAAAAGGATGCCTCTGGGTGACATGTTGAGAATAGATTTTGAGTGCACACATGTGGCAGCAGGGAGAGCAGTTTGAAGGCTACTTAGAAATCCAGGGGAGAGACGGTGGAGGCTTGGACTAAGGTGATTGCACTGCAGTTGGTACTCAACAATTATAAAGATGTCTTGTCTGGTTTACAATATTTTTTTCAAGTCCTAAGGTTTTTTGGCTCCACCTAAAACACAGACCCAGTAAGAAATTTAAGACTTGTAACAGCTCATTGTGTATTTTGCAAAACCTAAGAGTGACTTTTTTCTTTTCTGGATAATACCTAAGGTGCAAAGAAAAAGGAAACAAATCTTTCTCAGCCAAAGATAGAAGACAACCTATTCCTGGTGTTAAAATCATTGTTTGCTGCAAAGACTCTGAACCCCACCAACATGTAGCCCCCTACTCTAGCAGATGGGGACGATTCTCTTTGCAGCCTCTGCCCTCTATCCAGTACATTTATCTTCACATGTCCACATTTTCTTATCCCCAAGAAAGAAAAATATGGACAAAGGAGGGGGAAAGAACGTTGATACGGTAAAGAAAAGGAGGAGGAATAAATGGCATCCATGGGAATCTAAGTTTTAATTTTTGTTTAAATCTCAAACTCAGTTGCCTTATGGGGACAATAGACAATATAAATCTATGAAACAGCCTAGGGAATACCATGCAGCCCTAAGGGACAGCTTCTTCCTAGCTTTAGAAATTCTTTGCTTGTTTCTATTATAATCTTAGGATCTCATTTTTCAAGAGACATGGTGTATTTTTGAAATAAAACATTTTCTGATTTTTACATAACAGCGTGATGCTTTTTATTGTGCCAACTGTCTCAGCCAAACTATATTTCCCAGAGTTCCCTTTCTGTATGTTTCCAGTTATTGTGGGTTCCACGGAGATTCTTCTGAGAATTGGAGGACTGATGAGGGAGGCAGCAGTCATTGTGTAATACGCAGGCATTGTTGCTGATCTGTTGATTTATGTGTCTGGTTGATGGGAAGCAGCGGCTGAGCCTGCAATCACTTCCCCTGCCCGTTGGGTCTTCCTTTAGTTTTCTGACTCCTGGGCCAGGGGTGTGTGTGTGTGTGTGTGCGTGTGCGTGTGTGTGTGTGTTCAACTCCATGACGAAGAGGTTCAGCTTCTGCAGGTTACTCTAGTCACGAAGCCTACTTGCAATTTTCCCTTCCTGCCTTCCTGCCTGCCTGCCAGGGTCCATCATTAAAAAGGGAGACAACCTTGAGAAGGGGGCAGATAGCCATCCACAAAAATTGTATAAGCCAATTACTGTCACACACACACAATTTTTTACTGGCTCTGTTTTTCTAGTTGAATCGTGACTAATACAGATGTTAACCAATTCAAATATTTCAGAAACACAACATGGAGACTTTCTATTTCTGATAATGGCTGATTAGATTATTTGGACCATCCTTTCCACTGAAAAAAGAAGCTGGATTTAATATGGTTTTTTTTTTTTTTTTTTTTTTTTGATATGGAGTCTCGCTCTGTCACCCAGTCTAGAGTGCAGTGGCATGATCTCAGCTCACTGCAACCTCCACCTCCCAGGTTCAAGCAATTCTTCTACCTCAGCCTCCAGAGTAGCTGGGATTACAGGTGCACACCACCATGCCTGACTAACTTTTGTACTGTTTTTAATAGAGTCAGGGTTTCACCATGTTGGCCAGGCTGGTCTCAAACTCCTGATCTCAAGTGATCCTGCTGTCTTGGCCTACCAAAGTGCCGGGATTACAGATGTGAGCCACCATGGTTGGCCATTAAAACTATCTTTAAAGACCCAAAGAACTACAAGAACTTAATGATCAGGGTCAAACTGAAGGGGGCATTGAACCTAGACAGGTAATAAGCAAGGACGCTGCTTTCACACTGATAGGCTTTTGCTCATGATGGAAATTTTGAGTTCACCCTTTGACAGCCTTGAAGGCTGAGGAGCCTACACTCAAGAGCTGAGGCTTTCCCAGGGTGAGGAATGTCACAGGAAAGCTTTCCTGCAACAAGCTAAGACATACAGATTATAGATTTGAAAATAAACCAAATAGAACATCGGAAATAAAATACACAACCTGAAATTAAACACTCAGAGGATGTATAGAATAGCAGCTTAAACAAAAAATTGATGCATTACAAAAAGGGTCAGAAAAAAAATTGCCCACAGAGCAGTACAGAAAGCTAAAGGATGGAAAACACTAAAAACAATTCATTGACAGAGGAGATGGAGTAAAAAGGTTCATTTTATTTTATATGCAAATATATATATATATAGAATCTTAGAAGGAAAGAAAAAAATGACAGAAGCCATATTTGCTTTCATGATAGTTTAGAGTTTTTGCAGAACTGAGGACAGGGATCCATCTAGCCACCTCAAACACATATTTAGATACATTATAGAAAAACTGCCCAAAATATAAGAAAAAAAATCCTAAATGCTATTGGTGGGGAGGAATACAAATTATCATCAAAAGAACTGTATTAAGACTAACAATTAACTTCTCAACAACAGCAATAGATGCTAGAGGGTGGTGGAATTTTATCTTCAGTGTGCTAAAGGAAAATAACCACCAACACAAAATTTTATATCCAGTGAACATATCATTCCAGAATGGAGGAAATGTGGATTCTCATCTATTAATACATTAAACAAATAAAGACATTTTTGCACAAAAACAAAAATAAAAACTCCAAAGAGTTTCCCACCAGTAGACCGCATGAAAGGAACTTCTAGAGGAAGTACAAGATGATGATCCCAAATGGGCAGAGGATACAAGAAAAAACGTTTCACAAAGAATATGTGAATATGTAGACATATCTAAATGAACCATGATGATAACATAGAATAATAATGCCTTATGTGTTTAAAAGTCTATTGGATTAAATTTCAAAAAAGAAATTGACGAAGCCAGTGAGATTAAAATTGTTCCAATGCCCTGGCATTGCCCAGAAGGAGAGTAAACATGTCTAAGTTTTATACTCAAGAAAATAAGGCATAACTATGTTTGTTTCCTAAAAAGGCAATTCTTTATATTGACAAAAATGAAAAAGAATTTTCTTCTACAGAACAAACAAAAACAAACCACTGTGTGGTTAATTGAGACTTGACAACGAGCAGAAACATTGTCTATATAGGCAGTGTTCCCCGCTATAGGCAGCCAGTTCCCACTCTGCGGTTTGGCTTCTGGGAGAAGATCCAATAGGTGCTGGCAAGGAAGAATCCATTTCCCCGTCAAGCCGCAAAAGATTAGAGGAGACACAAATACATTACTTTAAAAAATGTTTTATTTTAAATCCCTAAGTTTGCCTTTTCTCTCCCGAACACAAGAGATATCAGCCACATTTAAGGTTCTGTCTCAGAGCCCAGTGGTAGGTCTAACAAGACTAACTTCAAGCAGAGTGATGAGTCACTCACCCTGTTACAAAGATGTCAGAGGAGAAATAAGGAAAATCAGTCTATATTCCCTTGTTGGAGGAAAAAAAAAAGAGCCAGTAGCTACATGATGAAATATTCTTTGGGAATAAATTAAAATGCCCTAAAGCTTCCCGGAATTCTCTCTTGATGATGAGCTAAATTAAAACAGAAAACCTGTGTTCTAAGAAGCATCAAAGACAAATTAAGCATCAGAGAAAAAGTAAATTACACATTTATTGACTGTTTTATGAGGTTATGGAGACAGTTCATTAAAAATTCCCCTCAAAAGATGATTCTTCTTATAAAGAGTCAGGAACTGCAAAGTGATCAATAAACACTGGCATATTCACAACAGACTCAGGGCAACTTGTGATCTACCGTGTTTTCTTTTTTCTTTCCTTCTTTTTTTTTTTTTTGAGACCGGGTGGTCCCACTCAGTTGCCCGGGCTGGAATGCAGTGGCGCGATCTCAGCTTACTACAACCTCCACCTCCCGGGTTCAAGTGATTCTCCTGCCTCAGCCTCCCAAGTAGCCGGGACTACAGGCGCCCCCCACCATGCCTGGCTAATTTTTGTATTTTGGTAGAGACTGAGTTTCCCATGTTGGCCAGGCTGGTCTTGAACTCTTGACCTCAAGTGATCCGCCCACCTCAGCCTCCCAAAGTGTTGAGATTTCAGGCATGAGGCACCACGCCCGGCCAACTGTGCTTTCATATGTTAAAATGAATATCTTTGAAGTGTTCAGGAAAAAGGTAGAAGGTCATTTTTATAATGGATCAATTCAGGGTTGAGCAGGACCACAAAAGGTATGGATTCTCTCTGCACTGGCAGTTGGGTTCTTGAGTTGTTCCTAACATTGCTTGTACACATAAACACTTTCCTATTGACTTTGGCAAACCCAGGTATGGAAATCCCAAGGAAACCAATTATTTCCCCGAGTCAGAAGACTGGCCAGTGTTTACCGCATCCATCTTGAAAATTCTACCACTATGGATTTCAAAAAAAGGCACACCTCAAACAAAACTGAAACCCACATACACTCAGGGACTGAATCAAATATCTCATTGCTAGAAAACATGCAGTTGAATGTTTCTCCAGAATTCAGAACTGTCCTGGAAAGGAGCTAAGTATTCCCTTCTAAGAGTGTCTATTGTTGTTTATAACATAATAAGTTTCCATGGGACTTACGTACAGCAATGTACATCACTTTATGTCAAATCGAGGCCAAAATATTTTATTGTACAAATTGCCTGGAGGGACCACCTATTTCCATTTTCCCCAATGCCCTCAAAATTACCTACAAAAGGAATAAACTAATTGAATCTCTTTTTTCATAGGGGAAAAATGAACTTTCCATATGAAAAGAGCTTGGTGCATGTCACACAGTGGAACAATCTAAAATAAACTTTTCACATGTGACTGGCCACATTTGGTCCCCCAACAAATAGCGACCAGAAAGCCTGAAGGTCCTGGGTCACATGCAGAACTGAAACAAATTTTTAGCCTGATTTTGATTGAGGCATATTCTCGTATGACTGCTGTTGCAGGATGGTAAAAATGTTGGGAACTCTAGATGACATGCACATTGTTCAGTAAACCGCTAGCAAAGTCACACTTTGAATGAGGTTTCACATGTAGTTTGCTCTAAATTGAGCCAGAATAACTACTTCTTTGCTACTGAAAAACTGTTAACTTTGAGCCATTGGCTTTTCAAATTTCTTTCGCTGAGAGATTTACAAAATATCTGTTTGTTACTTTCAAAAGAGTTGTTTGTTTACCAACGGCTTAGAAAATTACACCAATATGATTGGGGTTGATCAAGGTTCAGAATACCTCAAAATAGTAATATCCCAGAGTAAACAGCAATGTAAACAAGAGCTTCCTCCCTGTTAAGAACAAGATTGGGAACACGAAACACATTATTACATTAGTTAGAATAAGTGGATGAAGAGAAAGTAAATTATTATATACAACAACATGGTGAAAGAAATGGAAGAACAGGAAGAAATACGATGTCATGTAGCCTATACAGACTTTTGGTGCCAGCAAAAACTTAGCTATGATCAGTTTCTAGTTAAAAAGCTTCATCCCATCTGTAAATTTTCCTCTGTAACCTACGGCAAAGTTTGGCATGCTTTCTTCTTCATAAGAAAGTTACAATTGCCTTTAATATTATCTGCTGCAATGTTGGCTCACGTTCCTCATCCAAAACCCAGTAATGGAACCGTTCATAAAGTTCTAGAGGTCACGAAATCACTCTGTCTTCTTATCTGACTGAATGGAACTGACTCCGTGGACTTGTTTTAGAGATACTCTTGATCACTTTCATTTCCTTGGGTTGTTCCTTGCTTTGTTTCTGCTTTTGCTAATTTCCCTCATGTCTATGTGAAGATTCAAAGCCTGTTTCAGTACTAGACGTGGAGAGGGATTATTTCAGACAGTGTTACTGTAGTTTTGATCCATGCCCCACAGTTACAGAAGCATCAGTGACTGCTACCCTGACCTGGCCTCTCCTCACCACCCATTTATTAATATCTACTTTGCTGTCCTGTGCTTTGGTCTTTCTTCACGTGCCTCACACTTGATTTTGTTGTTTTACTCTACGTCTATTACTGCTCCTCTTACCAGTGTCATCTCCCTTTTTAACCACCATGCCCCACAATGTTAACAGTCATGACTTATTATTTTATCAATAAAATCACAGCTCTAAGGCACAACGTTTTCAAGCCATGCAGAAAAACCCTCAAGAAATGCTTTAGTTTGACATGGAACCAACAATCTTCAAGGGCAACCTTCAAATCCAGACACAAAAAGATGGTCATAGAGCAACCTCATGGAAGAAAAGCACAGAGGAATTCATCATGGTACCTATTTACAATAAAAAAATGCAGAACTACTAAAAATTCATAGAAACACTTCAGATCTCTTTCCAAGGGGCCAAAAAGAAAGAAATTAAAAATTGTTAGAAACGTGGCTGTAACATACCCTCTATGTCACATATCTACCCAATTGCTGTTTCCCCTCTATTTCTTTGATGATGTAATATCAATTTTGTTCAGGTACCTGATGACCATGGAATTGAGAAACTGAACTCTCTCTAGCCTTGTGAGTGAATCTTAATTACTCTAAGCCAATCATGAAAGTGATACCCTATTGCCCATGATTGGTTTAAGAATGGGAATATGAGGCCATTGTAGCCAATGAGGAAACACCAGCTAGGGAGGATATAGGAAGGCTTTTCTCAGTCCTAGAAAGGGTTACAAAATGAAGACATTTGCCATTTGCCGCACGGCCTTTGAGTGGTTTTATGTAAGGTTATGATGTGTGGAGCTAGGGCAGCTGTCTCATGACTGAGTTCACGGCCTGCAGCTAGAAGGCAACAACAGTAGAAATCCTAAAAATACCTGGAGATGAAATTGTTAAGCCACTAAATTAATCATTGTTACAACTGTGGTACCTCTGAATTTCCAGTAATGTGGCTTACTAAATACTATAGCTGTTGAAGCCAGTTTTAATTGGGCTTATTGTAAAATTGCAGCTGAATGCACCCTGACTGCTGATAAAATGGCCAAAAGTTATTAGTTCTTTTCATGACCAGTTATATCCAGGGAAGAAGTTGAAGGGTGCTTCCACATTTATTGAGGTTGATTTTAATCATGATGACCTACAGCAGTAACATGAAAATCTTTATACGGGTTATTGATACTGAGAGTTATATAATTTAAACACATTAATGATTTTACATTCACATTTTATCTGTAAGTAAAATAGTTAACATTGTTGAACCGAAACACACACACACACACAAAAAAAAAAAGCAAAGTGAAACTCTGAAAAGAATCATATTCCCTAAGATAAATTTTTTTGAAATACAAAAACTAGCTGAGCCATCAAACATAAGCAAATTCTATTATGTCAATGTACAAAGTAATGACAAATTTAAATCCAGACAGCATAGATTAGAAATGTATGTATCTGAATATATCACCTGGGACTGATTATTGTAAAAGTGTTTCTTAAATTTCAGTCAAACTGGATCTTTTGCTCTAAATAATTTGAGCATTTTAAAAAGATCAATCCTGATTGGAAAGCATAGCAATTTCTGAAATTATGTTAAAATTTATTCCACTTTATTAGTGCATAATCAACCTGAGAGGGTGGCTGAGAAGATCTACATTATATGTTTATAGGAGAAACATAAGAATTAGCACCATATCTAAGTAATTATTAATTCTTGCTTGAGAATCTATATTGTCAACCCTAAAAACTTAGAAATTAAAAATATTAAATAAATGTCTTATATAATAAATATGAAAGCATAAGAGCACAAAGAACCATGAAAATGTATTCAGAATGATCCACAAGAAATCTATAAGAAGTAAATTTGTGAATGAAACGTACAATTAAATAAAATCCTAACGTTTTTTAACTTTGAGGACTCAAGAAATACTTGTGTGGAATGGCAATACTTTTTAGAGTAGATATTTTAAATTGAAAATAGAAGGGCAGGAAAATTGAAAAACACAATTTCCATAAACAGAAAACTATTCGGTGACGAATCAAAATGGAAGGAATGTTCTAAAACTGAGATTCCATTTGCTAACCTCAAAGTATTTGATCTACAGATATTCAATTCATTCAAAGTTAATATTCATAAGACAATTAATTGTAACCAAACAATGAACATAAGATAATTTTAAAGTAGAGCCCCAATCAACTGTTACTATGGGAAACAAAAGATTTGCTTTTCTCTGATTTATGAGACTATTTTGCTGTAGAAAAACCGAAGTGATTTTGGTGCAGGGCGTCCTCTGCTGGACAGAGGGTGGCATTACAACATTACATCAGCTATTTAGAACTCAAGTTTACTTAGTAGTAACCAAACTGAAGGTTTGGATAGTTTCTGATTCTCCAGGAGAAAGGGACTATAAAAATACCTTTATCTGAGCCATACCCCTGATTAGTTAAAGCCAAATCTCTGGGGCTGGGTTCTGTACATTTGTAGTTTTTAAAAGCTCACCAGCTGATGATAAATGCTTACCGAATATTGCTATATTTTTACCTTCATTGAGAAAGATACATGAGTTTCATATGCAAGAACTGATCTGAGACTGTGTACAAGGTACTTACGTAAACCAGGAAGGTTTTATTCTTACTAAATGGAAATCAAATAAAATAATTGTGCATTTTAATTCAGTTCCGTTTACCTTGGGCTTTTCATCCAGGATCTGCTGACGTATTTCCTTGTGTTTCTCTACGAGTTTTTCTTGCCGTTTACTTTGCGCCTCTTCTAGCTATAAGAAAAGTTACAAGAAACATTATTTTCATCTAAACGTTTAAAAGTGTCCATTTTCAGAAAATACTGAAAGCTTTTCAGATCTATGGCTTGCATTTGATTATTTGATCTCCTGATCAAGAACTACACTTACAAGTATAGTAGACTATAGTAAGTGTTGAAGCTGGGTGATAGGAACATAGGGTGGGAGGTGGTGATCAATGGACTGTACTGTTCTTACCTTTTTATAAATATGTAAACATTTCTATGACATTAATTGAAAAAAAAAAAAAAAAGGACAGCCCTTCAAGATTGCCATCATCTCTATCCTTGATGACAATTACAGGTTCTTTTGGGAAAACTCTCATTTACAGTATGTTTCTGGGCTCTTGACTTTGGAAATGACTCGACTGTCTATTTTTAGATGAATCCTTTTACATGGCTGTTTGCAATTCAACTTGCAGAAATGTTGATTAAGGAGTGCCCACCCTGTGAAACAGCTCTGCTAGGTGCTAGTGATAAAAAGATATGACAAGGCATGACATTTCCTTCCAGAAGCTCACAGTGAGCTCACCAAATGTTCACACATGGTTTGCAAAGGAGAGAGTGTGATGAGCCCACATACCCTCTTGATGTACTGCACCACTTCCTGGATATATGACCGGATCATCTCTGTCTTCTCCCTTAAAGCAAATGATGAATACATCATTATACCAACTCATCCAAAATTGACAAACAGGAATCTCAGACTTCTAAATGACAGGTTACAGAACTCTCAACATTATTTTCTTTTTTCTGATTTATTTATTTGAGACAAGGTTTTGCTCTGTTGTCCAGGGTAGAGTGCAGTGGCACCATCATGGCTCACTGAAGCCTTGACCTACAGGGCTGAAACCATCCTCCGGCCTCAGCCTTCTGAGTAGCTGGGAATACAGGTGTGCACCACCACACACAGCTAATTTTAAAATTTTTTTGTAGAGACAGTCTCTCCATGTTGCCCAGGCCCCTCTTGAACTCCTGGCCTCAAGCAATCCTCCCACCTAGGCCTTTCAAAGTGCTGAGATGACAAATGTGAGCCACAGCAACATTCTTATTACTGCTACAAGAAAGGTATAATTTGGAGCCTCCGGACAAAAGTCAGGTTCCTCCCAAGGCACAGGCTCTGTTTTCACTAAATGCCAGGAAGGTTATGGGTAGGAAGTGAGGATTTAGCCTTTCCCTGAGGGAAGCTCTTTGCTTACTCTTTATCTAAAAGGTCCTGGGTGTGCCTCACTCCTTTGTGGAACTACTCTTTGTTTGAGCCTTCCCTGTTAAAAACCTTACCAAAAGAACCTTTTGTAAGGCTGACTAGAGGAGAAATTTCATGGAGGAGTCTTTGACTGGTTAAGAACCTGTGACTCCGATGTACAGAACAAAATAATTCCCAGGTGAACTGTTGGGGAGAGGGGACACTTTTGACTTACTCTTCCATCTGACTTTTGTCTTTAGATTTAGCTTCTGTTATCTTCTCCTGCCTCTTTTTATCCATTTTCTTCTTTAATTCTTTCTTTTCTCTGAAGTCACAATGGAAGTAAAAGGGAAAAAAGAGGTCAATCAGATGGGAATTTGTGTTGAATAAATGTAGATGCACATGTCAATTGTAATGGGAATGAAGGCTTACTTCTCACAGATTTCTTTGAGCTTCTTTAACTGATTGTTCTGACACTCTTCTGCGACATCCGTCAACTTTTGAATAAGCTGGAAAAAGAAAATGTCAGTTTGCTATTTCAAATGATCGCAAACACAGCTTCCTTCCCACCTCCCTCAAACAACAGAATCTATAGTTAGAAAATCTGTGATGGATGTTTCACAATAGTTAAAGTTGCCAGACATCTAACATTGGCAATGAGGACAATTTAGAACCATCATATTATCTAGGCTTATGGGTTTTAATATAAAATTCTTATTATCTATTTTTAATGAAACAGAATTCATTAGATTGTTGTGGCAGTTACATAGCCCAGCTCAGCGCGAAGACAACCTACAGTGTGGGACCTGGGTACAATCTCTACCCTATGACTTACTAAAAGTGAAATTTGGGGTAAGACCCTACATTTTCAGAACCTACATTTTCTCAGTTATAAATGGGATTATCCCTGCCTTTATGTTTTGGAGGTACTGTGAAGCTCAAAATAAAAATAAGTATGACACAAATGTAAGTTATAATCAACAGCGAGTTATAATTCTTGGCTCACAACTATCATTCATTGTTGAATTGCTTTGAGGATGACATGAGTTTTCCATCTTAGAAGCTGACATTTATGTTCTTGCGTGGGCAATTTCCAGTAGATATAAAGAACATCAGAAATTCTCTTTGTGCTGTCATTGAACTGTCACTACCTCACCGTGAACACAAGTATTTATTGTAGTACATCTATTATCAAATCAAGCCCCAAGAGGGCATCAATTGTGTTTTGGTATCCTTGTTACTCTGCACAATTCACAATTCCTAATATTCACTTGATGCCCAATAGGTGTTTGTCAATTACATAAAGGTAATTCTGCCTGCCAATCTTTTCCTTTTTTCCACATGAGGAATCTGGAGAATCTTCTGCAAGGTTTTCAGGTGGCTCTAGCAACTGGACTCAACCCTTCTTACTGGAGCACCAAATAGATAGTGTGGACATCTTCTGAAAGGCCCCACTGCTTTTCCCATAGATGGAGATTCTCTTTCCCAAAAACATATAAGGCAAGCCAAGTTGACTAGTCTTATATAAGTGGTAGCTGTAATAGTGACAAGACAAATCATAATACCACAAATTTTTGAGACAGCCAAGTATAAGGGTCCCTGGAAAAACTCCAATGGGCCTGCTCACTGGGAGGAATGCACTCTGGGGTGCAGCCACAGAAGTCCACTCCAATTGCAGCCTGGCCACTCCTCTTCCTGGGTGGAAGTTGGAATTCAATCTGCAAGGTGGGAAGCACACTAGCAGGGACTCTGGCCTTGTGGAGAGAACCTGTTTCCCTCTTTTCCTTTGAACACAATCAAACCCTGTCCTCCTTACTCTTCAAATTGTCTTCAAGCCTAACTTTTTGTGGCCATGTGACAAGGACCCTGTCTTTAGCTGAACTAAGGAGAGGGCCCTACAGCGCTTTCATTGATCATTTCTATATGTCAGGCACAGTTTTAAAAGATTCACATGTGGCTGGGCGCGGTGGCTCACACTTTAATCCCAGCACTTTGGGAGGCTGTGGCAGGTGGATCACTTGAGGTCAGGAGTTCAAGACCAGCCTGACCACCATGGTAAAACCCTGTCTTCACAAAAACTACAAAAAAATTAGCCGGGCATGGTGGCAGGTGCCTGTAATCCCAGCTACTTGGGAGGCTGAGGCAGGAGAATCACTTGAACCCGGGAGGTGGAGTTTGCAGTGAGCCGAGATTGTACCATTGCACTCCAGCAACTCTGGGCACGCTCTGGGCAACAAGAGCAAAACTCTGTCTCAAAAAAAAAAAAAAAAAAAAAAAAAAGATTCACATGTATTTACTTAAGCCTGAGAGTTGCCCTGTGTGGTTGGTGTTATTATTTTTGTTTTACATATGAACATGCTGACACACCTGGCTCAAATTCTGGGCTTAGGACCCCAAAGCTGGTAAGTGGCTGAGCTGGTTAAAAACCCAGACAAATAAGGTTCCATGGCTTACAAGAGAATTATAATACGGAATTCACATTCATTTAAAATTATCATGAAATTTGATGCATTCATCTGTGAAGTGGATTAAATCTGAACAAATATTAACTAGGACTTGGGCCAGCAGAAAGCCTATTTGATCCTTCAAAAGGGATTGCCTAATTGTGATTATCACAGTTAAAGAAATCATGAGGCATTACTTTGTAGTCATGCCATTTATCGAGCTGTAAAATTCTAGCATGCAAAGACTCTGGCCATTTCCTTGGGGTCTCCTGCAATGCCTCTATTTAGCTGAAGTGTCCTTTCACTAGCACCTTCCCTTCCCTAGAGGGCCTTTCTCCTCTTCCAATCACTTGAAGGAGTTACAGAGAGTTACCCAGGGATCACCTTCCTTGGCTGCAACATCAGAATCACTTGGGGGAACTTCTTAAAAATACAGATTCCAGGACCTATGGACTCCAAATGTCTAGGGATAGGGCCTGGGAATCAATATTCTCAAAATCTCCCGAGGTGATTTGGATGCTTTGTGCCAGACTTGAAGAGGGAGGTGTCTTGGTGGACCCTCCCTCATTCGACAAGCCACTGCTAAGTCTCCCAGCAACTCTTTTGAATTATATTTCTGTTTCCAGGTTCTCATCACTATCATTCACCTGACTGCAGAATATTTTCTTGATTATGCCAGCATCTGCTCACAGGTACTGTTTTCCTTCCACCTACTACCCTCATCGTTACCAGCATCAGCATCCGGTCAATGATGAGACTAAGCTTGAGAACTCACAGACCTTCTACCCACTCAGTTCTGACTTTATGTTGGTTTGGTGTCAGGCTCCACACCATTGTCAGTGCTACACTCCCTCCAGGCTCCCCAGAAGTTCCCTCTCTGTTGCGTCCTCTTGCCTCCCTCTTGGCTCCCATCACACCCCCTGCATTTGCCCTTTACCGCTTCCAGAACTGGTTCCCACCTCCTGTGGTCCCAGAACACACACTTATCTAAAATATTCAATTTAGCCACAATGCAATGAATATTTATTAAGTACCTACTAAATAGCAGGCACTGTTTTAGACACTCTGAGCTGATGACCTGGCTTTCTAGATCTTGCTACTCAAAGGGTGGTCCACTTACCAGTGGCAAGAGCATCACCAGGGAGCACATTAGAAATGTAAGTTCTCAGGCCCTACTCCAGATCAACTAAGTCAGAATCTACATGTTCGACAAAATTCCTAGGAGATTTGAGTGCACATTAGAGTTTGAGAAGCATTGTCTAGGTGGTTGTGGAAGATGGAGACTGTCGGGAAGAAACTATTTCAATTTCTCTCTGCCCCTTCCCTTTCTAAGCCAGCCTTAGGTGATTCTCCCCTTTGATTGCCCAGATAACTCTGCCCAGAAAACCCCTAATTGGCTTTTCCTATAGGGCGTCATTTACTGACATGCCTTTTATATGTAAATACCTTATTATTGTTCCCACAAAGGGATGTCACCATTTCAACCTTCCATTCTTAATACATGTTTAGAATCCCAGGCTCTATACAAAATAGGCACTGAAAAACATGGTTATGAATGAAATCTTTTAAGTTTCAAAACTACACTGGACCCAACCTCAGCGATAGTTATGAAAGCTCACATTCAAGCCACAGGCTGCCTTATTGGAAATACTTTTTAAATTATATATTGGTGTTTAACAAGTTAAATTTTGTTCCTTTAGGAAAAAGCATCTTAATGCAAAATTCAGGTGTGTTTTTTAAAATGAGGTTTTTGCATGCAATTAAATGAAAATGGTGCTTCCTTAGAATCCCAAAGAGTGTATGTTTTAAAAGGATATCTCTGTGTGTAATATGTAAAATACGGAAAGGTCCTACTGTGCTGAGTTTGCCTTCATCTCCCCCATAGTGCCTTACTACACAACCACACAGCCCCGCCTCTGCTCATCTCAGCCTTTTCTTTTTTTTTTTTTTTTTTTTTTTTTTTTGAGACAGAGTATCGCTCTGTTGCCCAGGTTGCCGTACAGTGGTGCAATCTTGGCTCACTGCAACCTCCACTTCCTGGGTTCAAGGGATTGTCGTGCCTTAGCCTTCTGAATAGCTCGGATTACAGGCGTGTGCCACCATATCCAGCTAATTTTTGTAATTTTAATAGAGATGGGGTTTCACCATATTGCCCAGGCTGGTCTCAACTCCTGACCTCACGTGATCTGCCCTTCTCAGTCTCCCAAAGTGCTGGGATTACAGGTGTGAGCCACCAAGCCCGACTTCAGCTATTTTTTAGAAGACCCTCACTCTTACTGAAATTCTGCCCATACAGCATTTACTAATTTTATTTAAATTGTTTCTACTGAAGCTCCAGGACACAGAATAATTAATATTATGATTTTGTTAATATTAAATAGTATGCCACTACTGTCCAGCTCACATTAAATTGGCAATGGGATTTTATATGTGCATCAATAATTTATCTCTCTTTTATGCTGCAAAAAGAGGATTTGGGGTACACCTGTAGTTTTCTCTACCCAATACTAACTACTTCTCCAGGAAGAACGTCCTCTGCTTTCTGAGAATGGCCTCTCCCACATGCTTCCCTTGGGAGCTGCTGTATTTTTTACCCCCCATCTCTTGGCCAAGGTAATTGGTCCAGGGGAGACATTAATCCAAGTTGGGTCAGTCATACTCTGACTTTTGGTTGCAGGCTTGGTCATCATAGGACCTAAACAAGGTTTTCCCCAAGATTTTTCCTACATGTCAATGGAGAAATAAAACTCTGAAGGGATCAGTGCCTGTATTTTCTATCAAGGGGAAGCCTATCTGCCACTTTGGAAAAGAATAACATTAATACACAGAGGAAAGTAGGGGCAGAGTTTGGATAGCCCCCTTTCTTATGTGATATACCCTGTGTACTTTTCTAGTACATACCCTTCTGGCCTAAGTGAGTCCAGCATGGAATTCTGTGGCTTGCAATCACAAGAATAAGGACAAAATAAAAACAAACAAAAACAGAAATAAAACAATTCTGCTTAATCTCTAAACAAGATAAACTTCTGTGTTTTGGGCTCAGAGTTCTTACGGCATAAGATGCGAAAATAGTACCCAAAAGAGTGATTTTTCACATAATAATTGAAGTGCTTTTTGACTAACCTAAAAGCAAGGTATACCAACTTTTGGTGTATTTATCAGCAGGCTGGCTCTGCTCAAGGAGCCATTCAATCATTTATTAGTCACAAAACTCTGAAAGTAAACTGACTATTAAAGGTAGAGAAGAAGCGAAAATTCGCTTGGACTTTCTAGGAAATAAATTAAGAGGGTATGTGGTAAACTGAATGGTAGTAAACAACATTTAATTTTCACTTTGGGTATGATTTTTTTTTTTTTTCTGTCCCAAAGGAACAGACACATCTCAATTACTTTGCTGGTTTGTTTGCCATTCATGATAACTCTCCCAGCTCAATGTTCCAAGCCTTTTAAGGAGTTAAAAGAAAGGCCCTGGGGAATAAAACTTCACGCTTGTTCTCAACTCTGCTAAATTTCACTTGCTTTAGTCATTGGAGGGCAAGAAAATGGTTTCCATGGAGGAGAATAATTCCTTGACTCTAACTCAAAAGGGATAAAAAATATGTGGACAGAAATTGGTATGTTTGGAGTCTCTTCTAGGAAGCATACTCTTGGAACACAGGCAAAAAGCCAAGTCTAGAATATTCATACTTCGGGCTCAACACATCTTCCTTTCCCTTTCGCTAATGTCTAAAGAAGATGCCTCTTTCTTTTCTGTTAGTCAAAGCATTTACTCTGGATTTTCACTATACGTTGTTTTTCTTCTTCTATTTTTTTCTTAATTTACAAAACATCTGAACTAAGTAATGATCTACACAGCAAGCACATCACTGACAATTTGAAAACAAGGTAGAGGCAGGAGGATCACTCGAAGCCAGGAGTTTGAGACCAACCTGGGCAACATTGTGAGACCTGTCTCTTTAAAAATACAGAAAATTAACTGGGCATGATGGTGCATGCCTGTAGTCCCAGCTACTTGTGAGGCTGAGGTAGGAGGACCACTAAAGCCCAGGAGATGGAGGCTGCAGTGCACTGTGTTTGTACCACTGCCCTCCAGCCTGGGCAGCAAAGCTAGACTTTGTGTCTAAAAAAACAAAAACAAAAGCAAAAACAAGGAAGATGCTTATATGGGAGTGTGACCTGACCATTCATTCAAAGAGTATTTACCTACTATGTGCCAGTACTATGCTAGTATTGATGGTCCAACCTTTCTCTGTGAGTAGACAGAGAGGGCCTTGTCCACCCAGAGCTATAATCTCTACTAGCTCCCTTCTCTTTTCAGAAGGAGAAAGTCTTGGACAAAAAGGGCAAGTACCTTGATCATTCTATGAGATATTCTTTCACATCTATAAAATTATTATTTGTAAAATTTCCACAGCTAAATAGAACTTATATTAAACTAGCTGCTTATTTGAGTTTCAATGTTATAATAATCTTTGAAATGTTTTTTCCTTGCTGAGCAAAGAAAAATGAATGTGAAAGTCTGACCAAGGCTTCTATTCAATGTGGAGTTGCCACCTGATATGGTTTGGTTCTGTGTCCCCACCCAAATCTCATCTTGTAGCTCCCATAATTCCTATGTGTTGTGGAAGGGACCCAGTGGGAGATGATTGAATTATGGGGGTGGGTCTTTCCTGTGCTGTTCTTGTGATAGCGAATAGGTCTCACAAGATCTGATAGTATTATAATGGGGAGTTTCCCTGCACAAGCTCTCTTTGCCTGCCGCCATCCATGTAAGATGTGACTTGCTCCTCCTTGCTTTCCTCCATGATTGTGAGGCCTCCCCAGCCATGTGAAACTATGAGTTCAATTAAACCTCATAGTTTGGGTATAAATTGCCCAGTCTTGGGTATGTCTTTATAAGCAGTGTGAAACGGACTAATATACCACCTTGAGTAGGGAACTAGATAAATAAATTAAGCTACATTCATACAATAAAGTAATACAAAGCCATGAAAAAGCTTTAAAAAGCATGACATGAAAAATCACCATGACATAATGCTAAGTAAAAGAAGCAAATTGAAAACTATATGGATTTGGATCGTGTGTGTGTGTGTGTGTGTGTGTGCGTGTGTGTTTGTGTGTATCCCATTAGGGTACTAATCAGGAAAATTGACAAAAATGTTGACAGTTATTTTATTTCACATTTCACTACTAAAATCTTTTGCTTACTTGTCATTTCTTATTTAGTAGGAAATGCAACATTTCTTGGGAAAGCTAAATTATTTTTCAAAAAAAAAAAAAAAATGACCCTATGTAAAGTCTGAATATTGGAGGAAGACAGATAGCACTACCACAACTGTCCTAGGGATACTTCCTGACACTGCAAATACTCCTGGCACATATACTTCATCTAGGCAACCACAGAAAGGAGAACATTCAAGTGTGGCTCCCAGATAGCTGGGAGAGCACATGGTGCTGGTAGAAATCATTCAAAGAGAGACAACGAGTTCCCTCAAGCTGTGGCAGGATATAAAAAACTGTAATACACATTTATATTTGAAGTGTATATAGATTTCCTAGTCAATTCAAGTATTGTACAGAAAAAGGCTTTCATTAAAAACAATATTTCAGGTGCATTATCTTGTTGTTCCTCCTTACAGTTTCATGAGGTAAGAGATATTTTTATCTCCATTGAACAGGTGAGAAAATTGACATTCAGGTGGTCATGCAGTGACTTGGTGGAGGAGCAGTGGCCTGAAATGAGGACATATGACCCTAGACCCCTCACTCAACACCATTCGCATCCTGATGGGCCTGTCCATTCATAGCTGATCAATATCTGCCCAGAGCTTGCTGTCTGAAACACAACTTTTTAACCTTCTGGGGCTGAACTCAGTTTGATGGTACTAATGTTGGTTTGGGGTCCTGGAATGACTGCTGGTGGGACAGACATGAGGATGTGTAAGAAGAACATGAGCCGTTAAGGTTGATGTAAAGAAAGAGGTGAATGGATGTGATTAGAACATATGGGAGATATGGGAAAGGGGAGAAAAGACAGGAGGCAAAGCAAAGCAAAGTAAGGCTCTGCAGAGGATAATGCATATGGTGACTGTGAAAGAAATGAGGAAATCTCTTTGTGAAGCCACTAAAAAGGAGGAAGAAGAAAGAAGACAAAATGGTGGGTCAAGCACATCTGTGGCTGAGAAGCAAAAACTCCTTAACTTTACCACAAAATCCCTGCTCACTGGGCTGTGGATGTTTAGTAGAATGTGATACTAGAGCTGAATACCCAGAGTGATTGGAGACCCTCCGGTGAATCCCTAAGAATTTCCACCCCTCACCAAAGTCACTTTTAAAATTAAAACCTAATCCTAATGGTATAGACAAAACACAAGTTTAACCAGTGACAGTTGATGAAAAACAGATAAATGAATTAGAACAGATTTCCCAACCCTGTAGTTCTTCTCTGGAGCAAGAGTCCTTACCTGGGGTTTACAGACGCCCAAGCTGTTCATTGAGAGATATCATGGAGCACAAGCACTTGAATGGGGTGGAGGAAATTCCATCTTTATTTTCACTCACTTCCAACTAAAGCAAAAAGTACCTTCTACTGTGGATGTAGGGTGGGAACCACACGGGTGATTTCCACAGGAACTATGACTTTGTCACCAACGGATAATACAATCAACTTGATGACCAAGCTCTGAAGAGCTCACCGTATTTCCCATTTCAAATAAAAGAAATCGTAGGCTTATTCTAAAATGCATTTGGAGCAAAGATACACACTCCAAAACTGTGCTTCTTCAACTTGACCATATAACAAGTCCCTGGGAATCCTATTACAATGCAAATCATGACTTAGCAGGTCTGAAGTGGGGCCTGAGACTCTGCATGTCTAACACACTCCTAGGTGACTCACGGCCCACACTTCACACTTTGAGTAGCCAAACTATAGAGTTATTTCAATGGAGAGCTCTAGGGACACAGATCTTTTTTTTTTTTTCTTTTTTTTTGACAGAAGTAGAGTCTACAGAGCTAGTGTGCATTTTACATCTCCTATGATGATATGAATAATTACATCAAAAATATCCTCTAGGTGCTTATCAATTGATAGAGTTAGGCAAATAGTTACCACATCTGTGCTTTCATATCCATTTCTTTCCTGCTTTTATTATTTCATTTCTTAGAAGTGTTTCTTGTACACATCCCCTGAGTGTGTGTGGCGACTGTGTTTTATTCCTTTTCATCTCCAGTGTCTATCAGAATGCTGTGCAAATACTAAGTTTTCAATAAACATTTGACAGGGAGTTTATAGATGCCATGCTTTCTTTCTTAATTCTTGAACTGTGGATGTGGCATTCGAAATGCATAATCCTTAACCAAAGCACGTTGGTATTTAATCCCCAAAGCAATTTTGGGAGATGAAATACTGTCAGCTTAATTTTCCTCATCACCCAAATACTCCTTTTAACCTGGGGCTTACTTCTTTTTTAATTACACTCCGGTTTGTCTAATTTAGCCTGGGAGGCCTGTTCATTATTTAGAACCACCGGCAAAGATAGAACTAACACTTCTGGGTGCCTTTCAGTCAAAAGATTTCCTGACAGAACAATCTCTGGTTATTACAAATGGAGCCAGTAGGAAGCTTTGGCACACACGTCGCAGCTAAAGGTAGGTAGTAAAAATTGTAAATGCTCCCAAATGGCCATAAAATAAACACTGTGTGGTACTAATTCCAAGATATTCAGGCTTTAATCTTCCTAACAAGGCAGGTATAGGTGTGTGTAGCAGGCACTGGGACTTTACCTGAAACCCAAATCCACAATCACAGTGGTGCAAGGGTGAGCACTTTGAGTGGGTGGCTTACATTTGGCCTGAAAGAGCCAGGTTGGCTTGGGCATGTATTTATGTCTCTCTGAACAGTCTTCAAAACTTTTACAATGTGTACTCACATTCCTTCTTAGGGAGAAGGGAGTGGAAGGGCATATGGTGGAGTTGCCACCTCTAGTAGGATTTCTACCACCTCCCTAGCTCCTCAAGTGCAATTTTCCCACCTACAAGCTCAGCTGGTTTTCCCCAATTCCCAACCAACCTTCTCTTCCAGTAGAAAAGCTCCTGAGCTGCTTTCCACACCCTCATCAGTGGGATTCCATATGGTGCCTCATGCTCAGGCATTGTTCCTGGGATGTTTAGGTTTTGCATGACTTTCCTGTGACTTTAGCACCCTATTTCTGCAGCTCAAACCTCCCCAAGAGGGTTTCTTGGGATGCTTTGGCTTCTGTTTTTATCTGTACTCTGAATTCCTCTTTCAGGAATCTCCCGTGGGTAACAGGCTTCCCTCTCACTCTGCCACCTCTCTTCTGAATTGTTATGTGTCTTTCCTTGGGGAATGGTCTTGCCCAGGGGTTGGGGCCCTGGGGAAACTCCAGATGATTATAGTTGGTGATATGGTTTGGCTGTGTCCCCACCGAAATCTCATCTTGAATTCCCACGTGTTGTGGGCAGGACCTGTGGGAGGTAATTGAATCATGGGGGCAAGTCTTTCCCATGCTGTTCTCATGATGGTGAGTCTCATGAGATCTGATGGTTTTAAAAAGAAATTTCCCTGCATAAGCTCTCTTTATTTGCCTGCTCCCATCCATGTAAGACGTGACTTGTCTTCTGCCATGATTGTGAGGCTTCCCCCGCCATGTTGAAGTCTAAGTCCAATTAAACCTCCTTCTTTTGTAAATTGCCCAGTCTCAGGTATGTATTTATCAGAAGCATGAAAATGGACTAATATTGGGGTGTCCGGACTTCTTTATTTTTTTATTTATTATTATTATTTTTTTGAGATGGAGTCTTGCTATGTCACCCAGGCTGGAGTGTAATGGCATGATCTCGGTTCACTGCAACCTCTGCCTCCTGGGTTCAAGCGATTCTCGTACCTCAGCCTTCGGAGTAGCTGGGATTACAGGCACCCACCACTATACCCGGCTAATTTTTGTATTTTTGTAGAGACAGGGTTTCACTGTTTCCCAGGCTGGTCTTGAACTCTTGAACTCAGGTGATCCACCTGCCTCGGCATCCCAAAGTGCTGGGATTACAGCTGTGAGCCATCGCGCCCAGCTGGGATGTCCAGACTTCCAAGCAACATTCCCCCTGTTAGTAAACTTGAGTCATCTGCTGGAGACCCCAGGACTCCTTAACCCCTTGGACTGCTGTTGGCCTGAACTTTGGGATGGCTCTTTCCTAGGAGACCACTTTCCATAATGTACTGGGACGCACAGCCCCAGGGTGGTTCTTGTGGAAGTTTCTTCAGATCACATCAGTTCTCTGCTTAAAAGCTTCCAACAGCTCCCACCTCACTCCTAGTGAAAACACAGAGGCCTAAAGACCCACAAAGATCTGTCTCCCACCCCAAAAGTCCCATCTCTCTGACCTGATGCCCTATAATCCTCTTCAGGCAGAGCCACCCTGCTGTTCCTCCAACACTCAGGCCCATTTCCAGCCCAGAGTTTTTGCACGTCAATCTTTCTGCCTGGAGGAATCCTCCTCCCTGTGTTGGCTGTTGTCAGTTCTTCACCTCTTAAGTCAGATGTTGCCTTCTGCGTAAACCTTTCCATGCCTACCCTATTTAAAATTGCCAAGCACACTCATCATCCTTCCCCAAACCGTCCCTCCCTATTCCCCCATTTCTGATATTGCTTTTCTCCTAAGCCCTTATTACTACCTAACATACTACATATTTTACCAACTTATTTTGTTTATGGTCTGACTCTTCCTTCTACAATATAAGCTCCATAAAGCTTAGGATTGTTATTTTTATTTACTACTGTTTAAAAATACTTAACAAGCAGGTGTTTAATAAGCATTTGTTCAAGGAATGAATGAATGGATGAATGCCTAATTTATTAGGATTTCTTTTTAAGGTGATGAAAATGCTCTAAAATTGATTCTGGTGGTGGTTGTAAGTATCTATGAATATACAACAGCCATTAAACTTTAAAACGAGTGAATTGTGTGATATGGGAAATAAAGCTGATTAAACAGAGACAGGCATGGCATTCCAGGTATCATAACAAAGAAGTTTGCTGTGTGTTCTCTGTGTGAGCAGGATACCAGAGAAACTCCTTCATTTTGATGATATTGGCTTGAAACCTGAATTAGCAGAGGCATCTACACAATGGTTATAAACCAGGGGCTCTAGAACTTGAAGACCAAGGTTCAAATCCCAATGGCACCACCTTCTAGTTGTGGAACCTTGGAAACGTCACTAAAGTTTGCTACATACATTTTTTATCTGCAAAATGGAACTGACAATAGTACCAAACTCTAATGGTTATTGTGAGAATTAAATAGGACGTTTCCTGTAAATGACTCAGCACAGAAGACAGCCCCATGGTGAGTGTTTAATACACAGCCAGCCACTATTTTAATTTTTATTATGTTCTGGAGTACTGGGGATGAGCTGCTGGAGAAAGTCAGATGGCAGTGGTTGTAGCCAGGTCTCAAAGCCATTATTGCCTGTTAAAATTTAATTTGACTTTCTCAGGTCTGTCAAGGCAATCCCTCCTTATGCCCGATCCAACCCCTGCCCAGACATTCTTTCACTGCTTTGATCTTACTTCAGTAGTTCACAAATAAGGCAACCCCTCGAAATCATGTGGGGCTTGTTAAAAAGCAAATCCTGAGTCTCACATGTAGGTATTAGGCAGTAGTTCTTGAAGTCTGGTCCTGGGACCAGAAATATGAAAACACCAGCCCTAAAAGAGATCGGTTGAAAATTTAAGGTAGGCCCTAAAAATCTCTTTTAACAAGCTCTCCAGGTGATTCTGATGCATGCTCAAGTTGAGAATAACTGGCCTAGTTAGAATTTGATTTTCAATAAGCAATTCATGCAATTTTGATCTACTCATTGCATACAGTCACTGGGGAACCAGTACTAGAACAACAGAATTACACGGAATCACCTATCATACAGTGATGGTTAAATCATCTATAGGCTTCCAAACTTACAAGCTGAAGCAACTCAGAATTCTCTTATATGCACAGACCCTCAGCAAAGAAATGGACAGTTTACACATCTATCTCTTAAAACCCATTTCTTCTGGATACACTACCTTAATTTCTATCAAGCTTACTTATTTCTTTGGTTTTCGCATACGTTTGTTTTCAAGAATATTTTATTTAATCTATCTGTCACCAAATATTTATTGTGTCCCTACAAGGACACAAGGAATCAACAAAAATGGAGAGAATGTCTCAATTCATGAGGAAACATTTTGGAAGATAAAACTGATTATTAATGGTGAGGATGGCATTTCCTTTCACAGGGAGCCTTAGGAATTGGGTAGCTAACATTCTGTGTTGGCCATTTAGGTACTGCCTTTTCTAAATATAGGAGAGTGGACTGTATAATTTTTAAAAAATGCTTGCAAAGCCCAGTGCTACCAAAAAAAGGGGGGGAAATTTGTTTGCAACACGTTCTTAATTTCTTAAACAAAGGTAAGTGTTTTCTATTTCCTTGTGAGATTTCAAAGATTCCTAAAAGCAATTACAAAGTCAACGTAAGTTAGTGAAAATAAAAATGATAAAATATAGCCTTATTGGCAGAAGACAGAGAAGCTTGGTAAAGATGCTAAGACAGTGGGCCTTATAAAAAATAGTCATGTGATGGACACCGTGTCAACTAAACAATCTCTCAAGTTGGTGCCAGTCACACCCTCCCTTGTTTCCTTTTAGTTATCCAAAAGCATCCAAAGTTTTCTATAAGAAAGAGAGTTCCAGTTGCACAAACATAAATCATGTTTCCCAGGCTTACCAGTTTAATATGTTCTCGCTTCTGGTATTTTTCACTATAATACTGTTCTTGCCGAAGATTAAGCAGCTGCTGCTGTTGTTTGTCCTTCAAGTCTATCAATTTTTGGGTCATTTCAGCATCCAGGGCAGCGAGGTCTTGCTCAATCGTTGATGAACCATGATCAGGGCTGCTGGGTTCCGATCTGCAAAGACACAGAGCTTGACTCACAAAACAGGAAGCCCATAACAAGATGGAGGGAAGGTTATTCACCAGAGTTCCTCCTAGAGAAAGTTCTGTTTGGAAATATGTATTTTCATAAGCCAGTTGGGGTAGAGGGTGAGACCCCAAGGACAAGCTTAGCAACAGTGTCTCCAATCCCAGAGACTGAATGGAATTCACGGTGCTATACAAAGAGGCAGGGGCAGAAAGAAAAGCAGAGGCTGGGGGCCCTGGGCATGGCAGCGGTGAGAATAATAATCTCCCTTTGGGAAAAACAGTGTCTAATAAAAAATTTTCAGGTTTTAATCTTTTTTATTATTTTAAAATGTGACAAGCATAATGGCATTCCCAGTTACCTTTCCCATATGAAAACTTCAGTGGACACTGCACTGAGTAGACTTTGTTAGAGAAGCTAAAGATGTGCCCTGTTTAGCATCAGGGGTGATGATTATAAACGGAGAGCACGTGTAGATGCCTCGTGTGGATAACCCCCCTGGCTGCCATCTGAGTTCTCTTTCTTAACAAATTTATTGTTGTTGTTGTTGAGACAGAGTCTTGCTCTGCTGCCCAAGCTGGAGTGCAGTGGCATGATCTCGGCTCACTGCAACCTCCACCTCCCACGTTTGAGTGATTCTCCTGCCTCAGCCTCCTGAGTAGCTGGAACTATAGGTATGTGCCACCCTACCTGGCTAATTTTATATTTTTAGTAGAGATGAGGTTTCACCATGTTGGCTAGCATGGTCCCAAACCCTTGACCTCAAGTGATCTGCCAGTGTCAGCCTCCCAGAGTGCTGGGATTACAGACGTGAGCCACCGTGCCTGGCCTCTTAACAAGATTTTTAATAGCAAAGACACACTATGAAAATAAGGCTCTTTGGAGGCTTCACCAATTTCACTGATATGTTTACCCAAATGGCAGTTTCCACACAAACTTACAAGGGGAAAGAGATGGGTTAGTTCATTCTAAAATATTTCGAATGCTTCCTCTGAGCAGCATGACTTTCTCTGCATTGTTCTTAGAGAATCATACAGATATTAAGAAGGTTAGGATGAAGGTCAAAATAAATAAGTAATTATCATTAACTTATGGTGTGATTCCTTCCACTTTTGTACTCTGTAGTATTACCTGTAGGAAACAATGGAAGGAAAGACAGAGTATTGGGAACAGGGTCCAAAGAGTAGGTATGCTCTTTTCATTTATATGGAACCCCTTCCAGAAAGACTAAACCACCACCTAAGACATCCAACACATCAGACTCTGCCTCCATATTTTTCACTTGTGGTCCGATGAGCCAGGTAAAGTTTCTTAGAATCAGCTGTTACTAATTCTGGTTGCTTTTTCTTTGAATTGGGCAAGTATCAGTGGCATCACACGGAGAAGGGAGTTGGCTGAAGCTGGTGTTAGAATCAGATTTTGTCAAATAAGGAATGCAGAATTCTCTCAAGTTTCTTTTTGCATTTTTATGTGCAATGCCAAATGAGGACAGACACTCTATATGGCTCCTCACTGCAGTGTTGAGGGGACCTTTCCTCTTGGCATGACACAGGTAACATTGAATTATCTTTTTTCTTTTCTTTCTTTCTTTTTCTTTTTCTTTTTTTTTTTTTTAGCCAGGCTAGAGTGCAATGGCATGATCTTGGTTCACTGCAACGTTCACCTTCCTGGTTCAAGTGATTCTTCTGCCTCAGACTCCCGAGTAGCTGGGATTACAGGCATGCACCACCACCCCCGGCTAATTTTTGTATTTTTAGTAGAGACAGGGTTTCTCCATGTCGGTCAGGTTGGTCTCGAACTCCCGACCTCAGGTGATCCTCCTGCTTCACCTTCCCAAAGTGCTGGGATTACAGGCGTGAGCCACCATGCCCAGCCTGAATTATCTTATATAGCAGGAAGTCATTGTAGCCAGGGCATAAAGACATTTCTTTAATCAGTTCCAACCACCCCAGCAGAGGCAGCCCTCATTGCTGACCATCCCCCCATGTGCTAGGCACACTCATATCCAAGTAAGTCAGTATACCCATCTCCAGCTTACATTTGAGGAAACCGGGCTGTGTGAGATAATCGGTCAAGGACACAACATGGAGGCGCAGTAGTGCAACTTGCCCAAGGCCAAAGATTACAGGGGCAGACGGGCAACACCTGTGCTCTTAAGAGCACCACAGCATGACTGCGTGCCATGTCTGGACCCAAACTATTTTCGAGTAACCTGTTCTTCACATTATGTAGAAAGATCACTTGAGATGATGAATATTAAAGAAATTGGTGTGATTCATTCCAATTTTGTACTCTGTATTATAATCTGTAGCAAACAGGGAAAGAGAGATACAGTATTAGGAACAGGTCGGGTGTGGTGGTGGCTCGTGCCTGTAATCCCAGCACTTTTGCAGACCGAGGTGGGCAGATCACTTGAACCCAGCAGTTCAATGTCAGCCTGCGTAGTAAGACCCCATCTCTAAAAAGAAAAAAAAAAATTAGCCAGGCCTAGTGGCATGCGACTATAGTTCCAGCTACCCTGGAGACTGTGGCAGGATGATTGATTGAGCCTAAGAGGTCGAGACTGCAGTAAGCTGTGATCGTGCCACGGCACTCTAGCCTGAGCAAAAGAGCAAGACCCTGTCGGAAGGAAGGAAGGAAGGAAGGAAGGAAATAAGGAAGGAAAGAAATAACTTCAATGGATGTAATGTCCATCCATTCATTTATCTGAGGTGTTTTCAGGATTTTATTGCATATCAAGAGAGATGGAAGACAGATAGACATAATCAGACCCACTGGCTTTGCCACTTGAAGAAAAGCTCCTTATGACGTATCTTTAGATACTATGTACTAAGGGATTTTTTGGTTTTGTTTTGTTTTGAGGGACAATACAAAAAACAAAAAACAAAAAAACAAAAAACAAGTGAACAATATCTCTGCATCTTCTACAAAAACAAAGTTGAAGGCATTATCCCCTCTGCTGCTTGTATAAGATCCATGAAATTAAGTCTGTGGCAATTTAATACTAGGAAAATTCTTGTCTCTCTTGGAAGAGTCAGCAAGTTTCCTTTAATCAGGTAAGGAGAATTATCAAACCCATATTCCTTTTCTCAGAAGCTAAGAACTGAATTCAGTGTTCAAGGACTGAGATAACATTAAATGGTTGGTGCTGTCTGGTAGAAACAGAATGAGAACTACATATGTGATTCCCTTCATAGACGTAATTTCAAACTTTTAGTAGTCACTTCAAAAAGCAAAAAGGAATGAATGAAATTAATTTTAATAATATATTTTATTTAACTTAATATGCCCAAAATATCATTTCAACATGCAATTAAAATAAAATCAACAGATATATTTTAGATATTTTACATTCTTTTTTAAAAAAGTGAAGTCTTAGATATCTGGTGTGTATTTTATAGTTATAACATATCTCACAAGCAACATTTCAAGGACTCGAGAGCCACCTATAGCTAGTGGCTCCCATATTGGGCAGCAGGTCTAGATAATTTGTGCAAAGCTCAGTCTATGCCTGTGTGCGGTTTCTCTTTCTATTTTTGTGGGATTTTTACATACAAATCTTCTATGATGTTACTTCAATATTCTATTGGAAGTTTGCAGGATATGACTTGTAAGTACATACAAAAATGAATAAACAAATATGTACAGTGAAAGCAAAATAAATCTTGTGGCCCCAAATCACTAAGCTAAAGGGAAAAGTCAAGCTGGGAATGGCTTAGGGCCAAACTGCCTCCCATTCTACTCAAAGTCACTCCTCTGCTCACTGAGATAAATGCGTATCTGATTGTCTCCTTCAAAGAGGCTAATCGGAAACTTCAAAAGAATGCAACCATTTGTCTCTTATCTACCTATGACCTGGAAATCCCCTCCTAGTTTCCGGCTTCCGTCTTCCTGCCTTTGCTTTGAGTTGTCCCGCCTTTCCAGACAGAACCAGTGTTCATCTGGCATAGGTTGAGTGATGTCTCATATCTCCCTAGAATGTATAAAACCAAACTGCTCTGACCACCTTGGGTACATGTCGTCTGGACCTCCTGAGGCTGTGTCACAGGCACACGTCCTGAACCTTGGAAAAATGAACTTACTAAATAAACTTGCTAAATTAACTGTCTCAGATTTTCGTACATATGACTAAAGTAGAAACTCAGGAGAAGTTTTAGGCCAAGCTTTGCTTGAACTGGCTATGTAACTACAGGTAAATGATAATACCATTAGCTTTCAGCTTCCTCCTTGAACAAGTGACAAATATCACCTAGGTGGCCCTTAAGAAATGATGATTTTACTACTTTTTAAAGCCCAAGTATTAGGTTTTGATAGTGCTTTCAATTTAAGCATGTGTTAAATCATATGTCACAATATAAATCTAAAAAATGCATCTTATCTCTATGACTTGGCATCAAGAGAAGATTATTCAGTAAAGGAAGGATGTAATAGTTTGTCTTATACTTCGCTTATTGACAGGTCACTTACATGCTTACATAGTTTCAGGGTAATTTATAAAGTTTTCAGTCAAAGAATGAAATTATATTTCTCAGTGGCAATTATTATCAGTCAAGCTTTTGAGATAATCTTTACTGAGAAAGCTGATGACAATGATTCCAAAAAAGTTTTGAGTAAATGTACAACTAATTCTACATAAAATTTCCTAGAGTTGTGAAGATCATTGGATTATCTTTGGCAATACATTGTCCATTGGTTAGCCAACCTATGAAAAATGGGCTATCTGATAAGAGTAATTTATATACTATAGTATAGAAAATTAAGTGGAGTAATAATTTCAACTTAAAAGGCTTTTTTAAACTTCTCTTGATGCTACAATTCATTAAAATGCTATATATATATATATATATATATATATAGAAATGGAACTAAGGGATTCTTTTGCTTTTGAAAGTTATAAATCTTCTAAATGATACACCTTTATTAAAACCACAAATAACATTTTATTTTAAACATAAATATTATTTTAAAATTTTATTTTTTAAATGTTATGAGTTGATGTTTAAAAAGACTTAAGAACAATGTCTTACACAATGCTGTTAGTGCTTAATAACTGAAATTAAAACTATTCTTGACAGCTAAATAAGCCCTGAGGAAGACAAGAACTGTCTGTGCCCTAAAAAGATAACAAAATGTAAAGTCACTGCATTTACTTCCATTTCCCTAATTATTCAACTTTGAAGAAAACATTTTAATGTAAAAATTAACACTGTTGATTAGGGAACTTCATGCTGTGAAACATTATTTATTGTCAAGAAGTTCATACTATATACCTGCAAAAGATGTTCAAAGAAATTTCAGGAATCTAAATTTAGAAGAGAAATCTCATAACATTTGGGATAGTTAATGAGGGAATTTATTTGGACATAGTTATTTCATGCATCTGTTTGTTTTGTTGTGTAGAGATAGAAGATTATAAGTATAGGGACCAGAAGCAGTCACTGGTCTACAGAGATGCAGATTCCAGATCTGCTATGTCATCGGACACAAGCAGTATCTCAGGGGGCAACATGCCATGACCTCACTGTCACTACAGCCTTTTGTGTTGCATGTGCCCCTGGCCAGGTTACTTGGCCTTGCTGAGTTTTAGGTCCTCTCTTATCCAATGTGGGTGACGCCTGTACCTACTTCACAGTGCTGCTGTGGGCAATATATGGAATAGTACATAGAAGTGGTTAGCACATGTACTGGGTTAAATAACATCCCTGTAAACTTCAGGTTCTGCCCAGAACCTCTCAGTCTGTGATCTAACTTGGAAAGAGGTTGTTGCAAATGTAATAGAATGAGGTCATAGTGGATTAGGGTGGACCTGAATCTAATGCCTGGTGTCTGTCATTAGAAGAGGGAAATTTGCACCAAGACACACCTACGCAGGGAGAATTCATGTGACAATGGAGGTACAGACTGAAGTGATGTATCTGTCAGCTAAGGAATGCCAAAGATTGCCAGCAACCACCAGAAGTGAGAACAAACAAACAAACAAAAAAGATTCCTCCCTTAGACTTTTCAGAGATCGCATAGTCCACTGACACCTTGATTTTGTTTTTTTGCTTTGTTTTGTTTTGCTTTGTTTTCTTTTGTCTTGTCTTGAGACAGAGTCCTTCTCTGTTGTCTAGGCTGGAGTGCAGTGGCACCATCTCGGCTCACTGCAACCTCCATCTCCTGGTTCAAGCAATCCTCCTATCTCAGTCTGCTGAGTAGCTGGGATTACAGGTGTGCGCCACCATGCCTGGGTAAGTTTTGTATTTTTAGTAGAGACAGGGTTTCACCATGTTGCCCAGGCTGGTCTCAAACTCCTGGCCTCAAGTGATCTTCCCACCTTAGCCTCCCAAAGTGCTGGGATTACAGGCATGAGCCACCATGCCCAGCCGACACCTTGATTTTTGAATTCCTAGCCTCCAAAAACTGTGAGAAAATACATTTTTATTGTTTTAAGCCATCCAGTTTGCTGTACTTTTTACAGCAACCCTAGGAAACTGATATGACACATATGCCCAGCACTTCGTTGACACTCAATGAAATGCTATTCCAGGACTGAGATCAGTCCTTGACAGGGTATAAGAGAGGAAACCCCCTGTGGTCCACCAGACCCTGTGTCCACAAAGTCCCGTGATAAGCTATGATGAGCAGTCCACATGTGGGGTTCTGAGAGCACGTGACACTCTGAAATCCACACGGCATCCTCACATTTGGAAGCAGGTCTCTGTTGGAGTGAACCTGCATTGTTCACACAAGAGTCTTGCAATTGAAGAAGGGCCCTGAGCCCAGAGAATCCCAACTGCCCTATGTCATCATGGTGGGAGCTAAGCAGAAGGTACAGGTTTTTGTGTGAAGTGCTTGGAGATGGCAGCTGGGAAGGGAGGTAGGGATTAGACCAAAGAAGGCCTTTCAGCCACCCTTCAATTTCTAGGATGCTCCTGAACGATTATAGACCGGGGCCCATCAGTGGAAAGTCTGTGGACCAACAGCATCAGCAAACCTTAGGAGCTCGTTAGAGCTCAGAAGCTCAGTCCCTATGGAAGGAGGCCCCTGAGGCAGAAACTCTAGGGTCAGGCCCAAGGGTCTGTGTTTAGCAAATATGCACACTGAAATTTGAGATGCACTGATGTAGTCTAGATAATGGAGTGTCATGAACATATTTGGTGTGGGTAACACCATGAGTTTCATTCTCTAAAGGACACCTGGGAATTGCAGACATAAAAGCAGGCTACTCTCTTCAGGCCTCTGACCCCATACCTTACGCTTTTTTAAAAAACAAATCAAGAATTCATCCCCTTCTCTCCATGTCTACCACCTTCATCCTAGACCAAACCACCATCGTTACTCAGCTGGACTCATGAAAAAGTTTCCTAACTGGTCTCCCGCTTTCACTCTGAGCCCTTGATCCTCACTATTCAGAGTGTTGTCTATGGAACTGCAGAATCAGCATCACCTGGTGCTGCTCAGGCCCCAGTTCAGACATGGAGTCAGAACCTGCACCCAACAAGATCCCGGTGACTCATATCCATTTGAGATGCACAGCTCAAGGGTCTTCCACACAGCAACTAGATTCATTTCTCCGAGACTCTCAAATTTCACTATATCAATTTCTTTCTTCAGTAGCATCTTATTGCACATTCAATACATTTTGAACTGTCGCTTGCTCCAGCTCTAAAGAACCTAGCAGTGGGATTCTTTCCTGTTTCTCTGATCTCATCCTGTTTCACTCCTTCATGGTTTACTATGTTTCACCCACTTTGCCAGCTTTACTGTTCCTGGAACAAGCTCATTGTTTTTCCTGCCTGAGGGCCTTTGCACTTGCTGTTTCCTCAGCCTGGAATAAGTCTCCCTAGTTCTTTGCATAGCTGACCAGGCCTTATTCTTTCTGTGCCACCTTATTGCAGATCAACATGTCAGAAGGGATCACCCATCTCTAGTCATTCTCTATCCCATGGTCCTGTTTATTTCTTTCCTTAATAGTACTCATCATAGCCCGAGATGATGCTGTGTGTTTGTTGTTTATTGTTTACGTTGCCCACATTACCACGTTAGCTATTTGAGATGATTGGGTAGGTCATGTTTATTGCTGTGTCCCCAGGGCACGGTAGGCACTCAATAAATATTAATTGAGTGAATGTGTGAGAGATGCTTCTCATCATCAAGGTTTGGGTACATGGGGCTGTGGGAACCCAGGCCCAAACATAAGAGTCACCTGTGTAAGGCATTATACATTTCAGACAGGGTAGCAAAGGATAGTCAGCTTCTCTTTTCTATAAGACCAGTTGTGGCCGGGTGCGGTGGCTCATGTCTGTAATCCCAGCACTTTGGGAGGCTGAGGCAGGCAGATCACTTGAGGCCAGGAGTTCAAGACCAGCTGGGCCACCTGGTGAAACCCCATCTCTACTAAAAATACAAAAATTAGCCAGGTGTGGTGGTGTAATCCCAGCTTCTTGGAAGGCTGAGGCACAAGAATCACTTAAACTCTGGAGGCAGAAGTTGCAGTGAGCCGAGATGATGTCACTGCACTCCAGTCTGGGTGGCAGGGCAAGACTCTGTCTCCAAAAGAAAAAAACAGCTGCCTCTCCAAATAGGTTCTAGGTACCCAAGGCAAAAATCTCATACTCATGGCAGCTGTAATACAGGTAATTAGTTAATTGGAATTGGGATCACCGGCTAGACTCACGGGAGGACTTCCTGCATTTTTATTCTCAGAATTTGGTCAAATAAAAAAATTCAATCCACAAGCAAATTTGGGCTAAGGTACCTCAAAAGCTGTGGAGAACGGAGGAGGTTAAGTGGCCTTCTTGCTGTGGTCCAGGTCCAAAAACATGATATAAAACATTAAAAATCCATGTTAACGACTCTTCATGCTATGAAACAAACTAAAATTATTCATTGAACTTACTTTTTCTTACTGTCCTTTTTGGCGGACTTTTCCAAAGCTGCTCTCCTTCTCAAGTAGTCATTCTGAATTTCATTATACTTGGTAGTGTGTTCTTTGATAAGGTCAGTGGTTTTCTTGTGGTGTCTCTTAACCAGGTCTTTCATTTCTTTGTAGTGCTTCTTTTGAAGTTTCACAAACGATTTCTGTTGCTTTAGCTCTTCGATGGTCTGTGCTTCCACTTCTGCAACAAATGAATGTGAAAGCTAAGGGAATGGGAGGGCTCAACGTCCAGACGGAAAGAGGAGTGGCCACCTTCTTAGGAGGAAACGTTTGATCTTGCTCAGCTGGAGTTTAAGAGCGACGCTTGATGTCAGCTCTATCTGGGTTCCAGTCTGACTCTATCACTTGCTAACTTTGAGACTATGTTATTAAACTTCTCAGAAACCCGATTGCTTCATTTGAATATATATATTTTTAGTTTGGGTTCCCTAGAAGCAGAATGCGAGATGGGGATTCAGGTGCACACACTTTACTGAGGGACTCTCAGAGTAGGGGAGCCAGGGAAACAGACGGGGCTGGGGAAGGAGCTGAGCAAGGGTGTGGTCTCAGAAGGATGGAGTCTGGTCTCTGCCTGATCCCATGCGGGAGTGCTGGAGTGTGAGTTGTACCACTGAGCTGGTTTTATCTTGAGGCAAGAAGGTGAGGTTCTTGCATGTTTGGGACATTCAGTGCATGGAGGCATAACCATCTGGAGAGGGGGCTTCCTTTTGGTTGAGGGCAATTTTGCAGAGAAGGACAAGTTATGAGCTGTTAGCAGCTAACTCTCACCACCAGCCAGGAGACGGGTGCACCAGCTGTACAAGGAATCTGGGCAGGGCACCAACAGCATTGCTAGAAGGATTATAATACTTCTATAACTTTACAGGGTTGTTAAGATGATGAAATAAAAGAACTCACAGAAAGTATTTAACCCAGTTTCTGGCACTGTGCCTGTGGAGGCTTAGAAAATAACTGTGCAGGTTCTACAGCACCATTTCTAAAGGTACCATTTATAGTATAAACATCATAAGTTTGTACATTTATCATAAAAGCATATAGCAGTAAAGTGTCTGAGGGAAGATCTCTTATAATTTGCACAAAGTCACCAGAGGCTTACTAGCGGGCCACATTACTATATTATTTTTATTATTATTTTCTTTTTTGAGACAGTCTTGCTCTGCTGCGCAGGCTGGAGTGCAGTGGCACGATCTCAGCTCACTGCAACCTTCACCTCCCGGGTTCAAGTGATTCTCATGTCTCAGCCTCCCAGGTAACTGGGATTACAAGCATGCACCAACACGCCTGGCTAATTAGTTTCTATTTTTTGTAGAGATGGGGTTTTGCCATGTTGGCCAGTCTGGTCTCAAACTCCCAGCCTCAAGTGATCCGCCCTCCTTGGCTTCCCAAAGTGCTGGGATTTCCAGGCATGAGTCATCATGCCTGGCTGCTTTTTTTATCCCATGCTGAGAAAACTTTTAAAGTGATAGGGCCTGACCTTAAAACATTCTGGGCCGGGCACAGTGACTCATACCTGTACTCCCAGCACTTTGGGAGGCCCAGGCAGGTGGATCACCTGAGGTCAGGAATTCGAGACTAGCCTGGCCAACATGGTGAAACCCTGTCTCTACTAAAAATACAAAAATTAGGCCGTTGCGGTGGCTCACGCCTGTAATCCCAACAATTTGGGACGCCAAGGTGGGTGAATCATCTGAGGTCAGGAGTTCGAGACCAGCCTGACCAACATGGCAAAACTTCCATCTCTACCAAAAACACAAAAATTAGCTGGGCATGGGGGCACATGCCGATAATCCCAGCTACTCCGAAAGGCTGAGGCAGGAGAATCGCTTGAACCTGGGAAGCAGAGGTTGCAGTGAGCCAAGATCGCGCCACTGCACTCCAGCCTGGGCGGCAGAGTGAGACTCTGTCTCTAAATAAATAAATAAATACATGAAAAAATAAAAATGCACAAATTAGCCAGGCGTGGTGGCAGGCGCCTGTAATCCCAGCTACTCGGGACAATCACTTGAACCCAGGAGACGGAGGTTGCAATGAGCTGAGATCACACAATTGCACTCCAGCCTGGGTAACAGAGTGAGACTCTGTCTCAAAACAAAACAAAACAAATCTGTATTTTACTGATATATTCAATCAATTCTAGAATGTGCATTTAAAAAATATGGTAACATTTCTGAAATCAAGATGCATCTTATGGTTGGTGGGGTATTACGGTGGGTCAGTGCTTTTCTTTTTTTAGCAACACATGAGCATAGAATGCTTTACAACTGATGGTATCTTAACTTCGGTGAATTGTCATTTATATGGACCTAGATCAAGTCATAGTTCACGTTTCCATGCTTTGAATTGAATGTCCTGCTTCTGGGAACAAAAAATGTCACCATAAATATTTAAAACTATCAACTGATTCAGAAATAATATATGCTGTGAGTAACAAGAGACCTGAATAGAAAATTAGATGTCTAGTGAATAAACGTTGGAACTAGAATAATAATTGATGCTATTAAATGTTAAGGTCTTTAAGCAATAGAAATATGTTTCCTTTTCTTATACTGTGTCTATTCTCCTGACATTCAATTTCTTTTGAGAATGAGGCCATGGAGAAAACCAGGTACATTTATTTAATGGTTTCCCTCAGGCCCAAATTGACTCATTATGGTTGCATAATAAGTTATTACATTAAGAATTTATAATCCCAAGGAATTGCTGCATTCTTGGTGGCAGATGCAATTCTATTTCTTTAAAAGTGGTTTACAGCATATCAGCTATAGGCAGTTTGGAAATAAGGCTCTAGATGTTCTTACCTATGATTAGAAATAAAGCCACATAAACTATTATTTTTAAAAAGTCTGTAGACGAGAGGCTGTTCCTTAGAATATGCTCTTAAGTATAAAGGTAATGCCCACTTATATAAAGACACAAATATCATTTATAAAGAAGCCACCAAGATATAATCACAGCTAATGTATTGGTACAGACCATTGCCTTTTGTCCATTCATTTACATTCTTTTAAATAACATTAAAATCATGTTCTAGGAACATTTCTGTCTCTTGTTGTATGCATTAATATGGTATTGTTTCCCATGAAACTAAATCTATTTTTTTTTTTTTTTTTTTTTTGAGACAGAATTTCATGCTTGTTGCCCAGGCTAGAGTGCAATGGCGCGATCTTGGCTCACCGCAACCTCCGCCTCCTGGGTTCAAGTGAATTTCCTGCCTCAGTCTCCTGAGTAGCTGGGATTATAGGTGCACACCACCACAGCAGCTAATTTCGTATTTTTTAGTAGAGATAGGGTTTCTCCATGTTGGTCAGGCTGGTCTCGAACTCCTGACCTCAGGTGATCCACCCCCTTGGCCTCCGCAAGTACTGGGATTACAGGCATGAGCCACCATGCCCAGCCTAGAACTAAATCTTTTAAAAACATGTTTTGTTGGGAGGGGTGTGGTGGCTCACGCCTGTAATCCCAAAACTTTGGGAGGCTGAGGCGAGTGGATCACCTGAGGTCAGGAGTTCGAGACTAGCCTGGCCAACACGGCAAATCACCATCTCTACTAAAAATACAAAATTTGCCAGGCGTGGTGGTGCATGCCTGTAATCCCAGCTATTTGGGAGGCTGAGGCAGGAGAATCGCTTGAACCCGAGAGGTGGAGGTTGTGGTCAGCCGAGATTGCGCCACTGCACTCCAGCCTGGGTGACTTCATCTCAAAAACCAAACCAAACCATATTTTGTTTTTTTTTAATACTTTCCTCAAGTAATTTTTCTATGCACATTTTATGCATTTCTTGATGAAATACAAATACATACATCAAAGTGCATAAATCATAAATGTAAATTTTTGGTTTGTAAATTTTTCCAAAGTCAATGTGCTTCAATATCCATCACTCAGGTCAAAATCAGAAGTTTGCCAGCATCCCAGAAGTCTTCCTTTTTGGTTCCTGTCTCCCACCAAGTATAATCCAAATCCAGGTTTCTATAGCATGAATTAGTTTTGTCCTTGAAGTTAGTGTATATGGAATCCTACAGAACATGCTCTTTGGTGTCTGGCTTTTCTCCTCAACATTATGCTTGAGTTTTATCCAGGTTGTGTGTGCCTTGAGTTTATTTATTCCTGCAGCTGCCTCCTGTTCTATGCTAGGAATTTATCACAATTTATTTACCTACCTTACTGCTGATGGACATTGGGTCGTTTCTAGATTAGGCCCTTACCAGTGGTGCTGCTTTTGATGAACATGTGTGTACATTTCTGTTGTATATTGAGCTGAGTATTATAAACATTTTTAACATTCCACTACCTACTGCTAATTGTCCTGCACAAAGCTTATACCAATTTTAGTTCCACTAGTTTATGTGAGTAACCAAATATAAAATAATTCCAAACTGTATCACAGTTCTGAAAGACTGTGCATTTTATGCTCACAAATGGATATTCTTCATATCTAAAATATAGTTTATTGTTGGCAATTTGGGAAGACAGGCATTCTTGCTCACTGGGTTACATTTCCAGCATGAAACTATTCTTTGATGCTGAAATAGCTATCTTGTGAAACTACATTATTTTTATGCCAGTAGGGTTCTAGCTACAAAGTATGGTTACTTCTCTGTGATGATATCATATCACGTAGACTAAACTAAAAGTGTACGTCTGTAGATGTTTTAGAAGAAGAAATATTAATGACGTTATTTTTCAGATACGAATGGAAATTTCCTCTCCTCTAAATACTTCCACTGTGTAATACTCAGCTGCTGAATTCCACGGGGGGAAAGGGTGGCATTTACCTGTTAAGACACTCTGAATAAGATCTTCTGTTTTGGCAGGTGCCTTTACAGAACCTGTAATATAAAAGATAAAATAAATAGCCTCTTCAGCTTTTTAAATTGTATTTTTCCTATAAACAAACAAGCAAACAAACATATTTGGGCCTTGAATCTAAATCTCTTTTCAGAGAAATGACAAATTGTGTGAGAAAATTCTTTATAAAAATTATGCTTAAAAAGTCTTTATTTGCAGCTTTGAGACAAACCTAATTAAATGTAACATTAGGCCAGGTGCAGTGGCTCATTCCTGTAATCCCGGCACTTTTGGAGGCTGAGGCAGGTGGATCACTTGAAGTCAGGAGTTCAAGACCAGCCTGGACAATATGGTAAAACCCTGTCTCTACTAAATATACAAAAATCAGCAGAGCATGGTGGCAGGTAGTTGTAATCCCAGCGAGTTGGTTGGTTGAAGCAGGAGAACCACTTGAAGCCAGGAGGTGGAGGTTGCAGTGGACTGAGATCATGCCACTGCACTCCAGCCTATGTGACAGAGTGAGTGAAAGTCTGTCTCAAAAAAAAAAAAAAAAGTGGTGATATTATATGTCCCATTTATAATGAGAGAAAAGAGAAAAGACATCCACCTGGAAGCAAAACAAATTCAGTTTAGGCAATGCTATTGCCACCTTCTGGCAAAATCAGGAATGACAAGTGGCCTTTTAGAAGTCAAATGTTGGGAGGCCAAGGCCGGTGGATCACCTGAGGTCAGGAGTTCGAGACCAGCCTGACCAACGTGGCGAAATCCCATCTCTACTAAAAATACAAAATTAGCTGGGTGTAGTGGTGCATGCATGTAATCCCAGCTACTCGGGAGGCTGAGGCAGGAGAATCGCTTGAACCCAGGAGGCAGAGGTTGCAGTGAACCAAGATCACACCACTGCACTCCAGCTTGGGCAACAAGAGCCGAACTCCATCCCAAAATAAAATAAAGTAAAATATAAAAGTCAAATATTGACCACTAGGCAGTAATAACTTACAGGAAAGATTCATTGGTGAATGTTAAAATCAGTAAGTAAAAGTTTAAGGAAGAACAGGATATTTGCATAGTCTCAAAGTAGCTCTCCCAATATATCTAACAGGGGAAAATAAATAACTTTCAGTGGAGAAACCACCTTAACCAAGTGATCCCATATCATCAGTGATGAGACCCAGCAACAATGTATATCCGTGATGTGATGCACTGAGAAGGACGAGTATCACTTGCGTGGTGCTCTTGTCAAAATGCATGCCCTCAACCTAATCATGGCAAAACATCGGACCAACCCAGACTGAGGGACGTTCTACAAAATAACTGACTAGAGTTCTTCCAAAGTACCAAGGTTATGAGAGACAGGAAAGACTGCGGGACTGCCAGAGATGAAAGGAGACGAAAGAACCATGACAATAACATACAATGTGGGATCCTGCGTTGGAATCTCGAACAGTAAAAGGACATTAGCGGAAAGCAAGTTAGTCCAAATAAAGTATGCGGTTCAGGTCAGAGTATCGTGCCAATGTTAGTTTCCTGGTTTTGATGATTGCCCCATGATCCCGTGAGATGTTAACGTTAGGGGAAGAGGAGGCTATTTTTGAATGTATTCTGTGCCATTTAAAAAATGTTTTCCGTAAGTTAAATTATTCCAAAATATCAAGTTAAAAAAGTTAAATGTGAAAATGCTAAATTCTCTTTTACTTTCAGGAACACATGACTATTTACTCACACATTTAAATGATGGATTTATATTTCAGAAGCACTCAAGATGTTTGTATTTGGTATATAAAACTCTTTATTTGAAAATTTACTTCTTGTTCATAATTAAGTCATCTTCTCACTATTATTGACTTTGGCAACTTTTTTTTTTTTTTGAGATGGAGCCTCGTTCTGTCACTCAGGCTAGAGTGCAGTGGTGCAATCTCAGCTTATTGCAACCTCCACCTCCTAGGTTCAAGCGATTCTCCTGCTTCAGCCTCCTGAGTTGCTGGAACTACAGGCATGCACCACCATGCCAGGCTAACTTATGTATTTTTAGTAGAGATGGGGGTTTCACCATGTTGGCCAGGTTGGTCTTGAACTGCTGACCTCAAGTGATCTGCCTGTCTCAACCTTCCAAAGTACTGGAATTACAGGCATGAGCCACCATGCCTCGCCAGCAACCTTTTAAAAAGCAGTTCAAGCATGTCTGATACAAATTAAATATAATTCCTTTTTTTTTTTAATTTCTCATTCTCCCCAATGAGAAATACCCTTCCACCCTAAATAAAAGATCTGGATCTATTGGCGCTCTGACCTAGTATGACAAAGAAAGGAGCTCCTTTCCACACCTTCGTAGAAGGAAATTCTGTTCCCTTTTGTTTACTTTATTAAACCAATTCAACAAGAAATTATCAGGTACATGCTATTCTCCAGCACTGTGTGATGTACAGAGGAGGCACCAAACTGAAGTCTACCTAAGAGGCCTCCCATTTACTGGAGTAAACAGGACATACACACAAGGAATAGTTACAGAAAGCTGCATAAGATTAAATGTCAAAGTTAGCTGCATAGAAATCAAAGGATTTTTTTTTTTTTTTTTGAGAAATGAGACATGAGTGCGGCTTTGGTTGGAATATAGGAGCTAAAAGCAAGAATGTTAGTATCATCGGGAATTGTGTCAGGCCTAAGTTCACTCTTCCCTGGCTCTGTGGCCTTCAATAAGTACTTTATTACTTGAAAATGTCAGCTTATTCATCTGCACAATGGGGACAATAGTAGAATCTACTCTCTGGGCCTGGTATGGCGAGGGGTGGGAGCAGGAATTGAAATGATCCATATGAAAGGCTTAGCAATGTGTCCAGCACATAGCAGACACTCAAGGATGTTGAAAAGAAAGTTGGAGAAAGAGGGAAAGGAGCCCTTAGCACAGAATTAATGAAGCAGGCCTAAGAATGCACTTCTAAGGCATGGTTGTTTATAAGCTGCTTGGAGAACTCTTCTCAAACCGTGCCAGTAGATGGGTTATAATTCATCACTAAAAAAGGACACAGGAAACCTGGGTGATTTTTTTGTTGTGGTTTAATAAGTTATCTGTAGAGCCAGATGAGCACATATGAATCTCTTCTGGCCTTCATTCATCAATTGCACATTGTCGGAGCACCTCCTAAGTCCACACATCTTTCCCCACTTAATGCTTTAGCTACCCACATCACAGCGCCTCCTTCAGTCGCACTAATGAACTGAAGGATCTTGCTCACGTTGTCCGCTCTTTCCAGATGGCTTACCTGGAGCTGGCTGGCTGTGGAGAGCCTGGGAGGGTGGCTTGGGTGTCAGGGATGTAGTGTGATTCACCCCGTTTTCTGCTGGAGTTGTTCTCACTTCACTTGGAGTCTCTGATGGTGTTTCTCCAGGATCAGCCTAAAATTAAAAATATCCTTTCATTTTCCACATTTCTTTTTACTCTTTTCTTGCCTTCCTAAACCGACAAGGCTACATTTTGCAGCATCTTCACAATTCTTTTGGAGTTGGAAATATCAAATTTGATACTGCCTGGAAAGCAGGGTTTAAACAGCATAGTGTTGAGCCATGACTATGGGAGGTTAATTGTATTAAAGTCTCCAATTTTTACACCAACCTATGTCTATGCCTGTTTGTGGTGCCCTTCCACACTGACTCTGTACTAGACTATGTGATAGGCTTTGGTCCATCAGAGAGTAGCAAACTTGATACAAAAGGCCCTCGCAAATTTTTCCACTGTTTCTCAGGGCCCTATTATAGCAATGGAGAATGAGAGGTCTGAGTCATCCTGGTCTCTCATCCAGCTCTTCTGGAGGAGAGCTGAGTCATCTTGGTCAAGGATGTCCTGGACCAGCCAGTCCCCAGCTGAGCACACACACTTGAGTGAGCCCAGCTGAGATGAGCTGAGTCTATGAGTCTGGTCTGGATCTGCAGACCTGCCCAGCTGACCAGATAATGCATGAAAAATAATAACCAGTTGATGTTATAAGCCGCCAAGTTTGGGGTTGTTTTCTAGAACGAGCTAATTGATATGATGGATAAGAACACACATTTTGGAGCACAGCTTCCTTGGGTTCAGATTCCCGCCCTGCAATTTACCAACAGTGTGATTTTGGATGGTTCACTTAACACTCTGTGCTTCAGTTTCTTTATCCTTATAGATGAAGACATGTGTGTACTGGGAATCATAATATTATCTTGTTAGATTGTTGAGATGATTAAATAAGTTAATACTTATAAAGTGCTTGGAATTGTTTCTGGCATAGAGTAAATATGTGGATGTTAAATAATGTGAAAGTTGTCAGAATCCAAATGGAGTCCCTTATATTAAAACAACAACAACAACCCAACAAACCCTGACAAAAAGAGCCAGGGAATGTCATAAAGAGAAGGTTCTCACTCATAAATGCCTGATAAGAAAAACTCTCACAAAAGACTCTGCAAAAACCATCACCTTGTACAAAGGCCATAACAACTTTACACAAAAAATACTTCTGTGAGGACACCTGCCCAGCAACTCCCTGTCCAGCCTCGGACTGATGTCACTCTTGTTATTGATCCTTGTAGCCAAGCATAATCATCTCAAAACAATTATGTAATCCTCCTCATTTACCCTTTAAAAACCTTTGTCTTCCTTCCCTCCCTGACTACGCACATAATTTAGTACGTCCTATTCTTAAATAATATCATTTTCTTTTAGAGGGCATCTCTGTTTGTTATTTATGTTGACATAAAACAAATAAAATATTTAAGCTTGTGGAATACTACCAATGAATAATAATAATAAATGCATTGAAACATTTCCCTCCAGCAGCTAATTCAACATACCTTATACAGAGTAAACAGTTTAAAAATGTTTGTTGAATAAATGCTGATCCTTATAAAATAACTGCCTACATATACTCTTTTAATGTTGCTTTTCAGTGTGCCAAATTCTCTGTAACTCTTTATCAGAATTGCCTTCCAAGTCCCTGGCAGGTTTTACTGACAATGAGGCTATCCCAATGTTCTACTTTGTAGCACATTTTAAAAATACATTAGGAAATACATTTTTCCAGAAGCCGTTTGGAGCCCAACATTGCGACATTTTGGCATGTCATTAGAGATGAAAAATTGTCCTATAATAACATTTTTATAAAAAGTAAGATAAGAGTGAAAATAGTGACACTGATTGTTACCAGCGGCTTTTAATCTGTTCCCCAAATCATCTTTAAAGCATCTTCCAAAACTGCATTAAGTGATGGCAGAACTTATTTTAATTCAACAGATCATCCCTGCTTGTTTACTACAGCCTGCTGAGTGCTGGATGAGCCCTTAGTAGCAGTGGCTGGACATCAATTAGGGCAGACAGGAGCCTAAACAAGTAACCGGGGCAGCCTGTATAGGTCACTATGGCAGAATCTTTCTTTTGAAAAATGACTGCTTCTGATGGGTAAGTGCCAGTATGGTCACACTATTTAGTTACATCCATCAGAAAAATTCTCCCTAGAATTATATGCAAAGGGAAAGGATTGTGTGTTTTGTTCAGCAAGGCATTGCAAACTGGAAACTCATGGTCCCAATGGGATACATGGATGCATTTTCTTTGGCTCATCCAATGTTGTCAAATCTTTTAATTAAGGTGATTTTATACTGAAACAATGGATTTCTTGCTTCCCTTGAAAAACTAGATTTGACTACCTGGGGCCTATACACCCACAGTGGGTGGTTCTTTGTCTTAAATATAGCAGCGGTAACGCTTTCCTGGCCTCCCAGCTGAAGAGGGTGCCCTTGGTTACCAAACTCAGCTGCTTTAGAAAGCAGATAGGAAGATGTCCCTGTTTCGTGGGGATCTGACCTTTCCCGTTATATCCAAGTCGGTTTCTAAAACCATGTGGCGAATGAACCAGATTCTTCCCAATGTGACAGTTCACTAAAATTAGCCCTCTGAAAAAGGATAGAAAAAAAGAAAATTTTGATGGAGGAAAGAATGGAAGTTAGGGAAAACCAGCTTCTGTGAAAGTAATAATGGTGGCTTTTTTTTTTTTTTTTGGCAACTAAAATTAGTGTCTTGAGGTGTTAGGCTGGAGGTGCATTCAAACTGGATCCAACAAGTTTATTGTTAGCTTTGTATTGAGTTTTCAGATACTCCATGTAGCTGTACGCCCTTGGGAAACCAAGTTCAGTTGTCAATTTGAGTCAAATAAAGGAAAAAATACATCTCTGCTTATCAAGGGCATGTGAGACAAAGCCTCCACCTTCCAAAAATGGACGTAAAATATAAAATCAAAGATATTTTTTAAAGCGGATAAATGTTAAGTAAACATTCAGGCAAATACTTTCTGGTTGCAGTTGGGGATGAAGGGGTCACCAAGGGTTGGTGCTGGACTTTGAAGTAGGCGTTGGAGAAATACTTAGTCCAGGTGTCACACCTGGAGATGTCTCTATGTAGAGTAGACTGTGTCACTCTAGGGACACAATCCCTAAGGATACTATTCACACTGCAGAGTAATAGGCAGTTAATGTAAGTGATAGAAACCAGTGAAGTGGACTGGATTTAACGCAATAGGGCAAAGTGAGGTCATGTCCAGAGCAGGAGAGAGACAGCCTGTAAATGGGGCAGTTGCTGCTGTTCATTTTTAGCCTATTGCTGTCCAGGTTTTGAGAAAAATGGAAAAACTAAATTTTTGAGTGAACTCTCCCAGTTTCCAGTCACTGAGAGGCCAAACAGAGAACATCTTCAGACTGCATCTGGCCCAGAAGCTGCCAATCTGTACCCTCTGCCAGGAGGAGCAGAGTTTGCCTGGGACTCTGAGACGGTGCAAGAGTGAGCCATGCATCCTTAGCAATGCTGAAGGGACAGGGCTGTGCTGGGAACTCAGTGGGCCAGGAGCCAACTAGTCTGCAGCCCACAACTCCTTACCTTCTCACCCCAGTGCCCAAGCAAAGGCATAGAGAAGAGGGTCAGTAATGAGGACATTAAACACTGGGCTAAGGAATTTGGAGATCCTTGCATAGACTGACTCTTGCCAGGGACCTCGTATGATTTTCTAGAGACCAATGTTATATACAAGTTAAGTCAGTGGTCCCCAGCCTTTCTGGCACCAAGGACCAGTTTCATGGAAGATAATTTTTTCATGGACCAGGGGGAGAGGAGGTTACTGGGGGGATGGTTTCAGTATGATTCAAGTGCGTTGTATTTATTGTATACTTTATTTCTATTATTATTGTTACATTGTAATATATAATGAAATAATTACACAACTCACCATAATGTAGAATCAGTGGGAGCCCTGAACTTGTTTTCTTGCAACTAGATGGTCCCATTTGGGGGTGATGGGAAACAGTAACAGATCATCATGCATTAGATTTTCATAAGGAGTGTGCAACCTAGATCCCTCGCATGTGCAGTTCACAATACGGTTTACAGTCCTATGAGAATTGAATGCCGCTACTGATCTGACAGGAGGCGGAGCTCAGGGGGTAATTTGAGCGATGGGGAGCACCTACAAGTACAGATGAAGCTTTGCTTGCTCGCCCACCTGCCACTTCCTGCTGTGCAGCCCAGTTCCTAACAGGCTATGGACCAGTGCTGGTTGGGGACGCCTGAGTTAAGTAAGATTCTTTAATAACAAATGTATGTGACTGATGTTTAAACTTTTTTGCTAATGGCTGTAGATAAACTTTTTTTTTTTGAGATGGAATCTCACTCTGTCACCCAGACTGGAGTGCAGTAGTGCAATCTTGGTTCACTGCAACCTCCACCTCCTGGGTTCAAGTGATTCTCCTGCCTCAGCCTCCTGGGTAGCTGGGATTACAGGCATGCACCACCATGCCCAGCTAATTTTTGTATTTTTAGTAGAGATGGGGTTTCACCATGTTGGCCAGGCTGGTCTTGAACTCTGGACCTCAAGGGATCCGCCTGCCTCGGCCTCCCAAAGTGCTGGATTACAGATGTGAGCCACCTCGCCTGGCCCATAGATACAAATTTTAATTGACTACATTTACCGAATGGACACTGCGATTAGAAGTGGCTGTAGGTCATCCTGGGTTAGATACTGTTATATATAATAGCTCTTTCACAGCCAGTCAGTGTAGGCAACACTCACAGCACCATAACATAGCAAAAAAATCGGAAGTGTTATTAGAAGTCTTTACCAAAAACTTCATTAAAAGTCATGTAACTTGCCAGAGGTCACACAGGAAACTGTGAGCAAGTATTTGAATATGTACTACATGGTAAAGATTAAATTTCTCTACTGCATCAGTCCGCTCTATGATAACAGCAGCTTAAGGAACCGTAATAATAACTTGCTGCTGAGCTAGAGATGTATACATGTAAACATAATTCTCAAAGAACTACCCTGTTGCACTAAAAAGGCATCCGTATATACAAAGTTAAATAAGTTAAGCAAAACAATGGCTGAAAAATGAAGAAAAGCACCTATAGGAGTACAATACTAAAATTGAACTTTCTGATATTATGATTGAAAGATCAAATAATTCCCACTATACGAATCTGTAAGCCAGAGGGCAAAAACCAAATTCCTTATCCCACTCAAGAGAATCAGCAGAAGGCAATACTTTATTTCTCCCCCATTATTTGTTTTCATGAGTGAATAAAAATCTGGTACTGGAAATTGTGATAGAAACAGAACCTAGGAATGTCAGTTTTCTTAATTTGATTCAAAGACTTAAATTCCAATTAAGCAAATATCAAGGAAAGAAGGTTCAGAAGGTAGTAGTACTTTAGTTGCATTAGCTAGATTTTGCTCAGGTGGGTAGCAAAAAAAAAAAAGTGCAGAATGAACCACAGAAGTAAGTTCCTGCCCTCTAGTGGTTAAATGAAATCATTGCAATATCTTTTTCTTCAAAATATGCCTAACTTGAATGTTAAAATTAAATATAAAAAGAATTTATAGGCTTCCTAATTCCAAAATGAACAGAAGTGCATTGAAAATAGAATACAGATGGAGCAGTAAAAGGGTAACTGAAAAGATCATCTTTATAAGTTTTATAGAAGGAGGAAAAGCTATTTGATGTACTGGTTGAAAAGATTTCCATTCTGGGCATTGAAAGTTTGGATCTGAGCCGGGCGCGGTGGCTCACGCCTGTAATCCTAGCACTTTGGGAGGCCGAGGCGGGCGGATCACAAGGTCAGGAGATCGAGACCACGGTGAAACCCCGTCTCTACTAAAAATACAAAAAATTAGCCGGGCGCGGTTGTGGGCGCCTGTAGTCCCAGCTACTCGGGAGGCTGAGCCAGGAGAATGGCGGGAACCCGGGAGGCGGAGCTTGCAGTGAGCCGAAATCGCGCCACTGCACTCCAGCCTGGGCGACAGAGCGAGACTCCGTCTCAAAAAAAAAAAAAAAAAAAAAAAAGAAAGTTTGGATCTAATGGCTAAGCAGCAGAGAATTAGGATTTGGAGGATTTAACTGAATGGTTAACATGGTAAGTGAAGGGTCTTTCAAATATCATATGTGTTACTGGGCTATTAGAGGTGTTGGATCTTGCTTTCCTCGTCTGAGTCATCTAAAGAGTGCAGTTCCTTCTGTGTAGCTGATTAGGATGACAGCATCTTCCTTTGGATGGGCACCACATGGGTAAGAGGCAAGGCCATCAATTTTTCCAGCATATTATGGGTGAGTCTCATAATTTCATCATGCAGGAATCCACTCCACTGAGGACAAATATTGTCATAAAGTAGCTTTGTTAGAGCCAGCCTTTCCCTTAAGGAGGAGCTTCTTCAAACATGAGTACAAATTTTGTACCTTAAATTTCTATTACTTGAATGAAATTAGATAATGTATCTGCCTCCTATTTCTAAGAAATTCAGAATCATTCTTACAAACTTCATCCTGCTGTATGCACTCCCAAATATTTAGGAGTGAAGTATACTGATGTTTGCAACCTACTTTAAAATGCATCATATTGAACTAAGATGGATTGATAAATGGATAGAGGGATTTATATGTGATCAAGTGAAAGCATCAAAATTTTAATTATGGAATCCAAGTGGCTGATATATAGGTGTTCCTTATACAGTTCTTTCAATGTTAGCTTAGAATTTTTCATAATGAAGTATGCCAAAACTCCTAATTTTGAAGAGTCTACCAGTGTGAGTTAGAAGCAAGAGACAGCTTTAACGAGCTGGATAAATTCATCTGTTGACTTCTTCATTGACACCAAGTAAAGCCCTTTTGGTGTTTTGCACAGTTAATGTCCAGCAAGTTCTTCTAGCGGTAACTGGAGCATGGATTCAAGTGAATCTTGACACAGCATGGCTGTGTCATCATATAAGCACTCGCATGAGTCATCAGCACTCATATGGTATCATTTTGTTGAACATTAGTAACAGCTGCAATTTTACATGTAGATGTATAAATTTTATAATGTCACTCTCTTCCTCCAAGTTGTAAGGGCTATGAGAGCATCTGATTTTCCTCAGCATTACACATATAAGGGCCATGAGAGTGACTGACACATAGTTGTGTGTGTTTTTTTTTAATTGAATGAATGAATGAATGAATGAATGAATTCACATTTATTTTCCTGCTAGTATACAATAAATAGCTATACTATTAATGGCTACGTCCTGAAAGTAAAGAACCACCTAAATGTTAGGCTAAAATAAAAAAAAATTTTGAATGAATGAATAAATCAATGAATGAAAAGAGTGAAGATGCTGCTTTCTGCTGTCTGTAAAAAGTTTGTATTTAATGCATAATAGCAGCAGGCTATTCAGAAGTCTATAAAAGGGTAAAGGAACATAGCTCTGCTGACTCATTTATATGTGTTATATATATAAACTTTAATATATATATATAAAAAAGTTCCTACCAACTTTAATTTATTAGAAGTGTTTTGATACAGTTTCCAAAGAAATCAGAAGGATTAAACCCTTGGCTGTTAGGTAGAAATCATGGATTTCTCTTTTTAAAAGAAAGTAGACCAACAACTCTTTACATTAATTTTGTGGAAATGTATCTTTGAAATTAATTAAGTCAAATCATTTGGTAAGGACTACAGTCAATCGCTCACAGGACAAATTCTGGATAATTCCCAGAAAAAGTGTCTCCTGGAGCCCTTCCCAGGTTTCTGTGATTAAGCCAACATTTTAGAGTGGATGGAATTAATGGGTTTCATCTGGGGAGAGCCACGCTCTTGCAAAAGAAAGATGCAGGACTTCAAAGCAGCAGTTCTTAATGTGTGGTCCCTAGACCAGCATCAGCTTCACTGCAAATTGTTAGAGATGCAAATTCTTGGGTCCACCCCAGACCTACTGAATCAGAAACTTTGACTATGACGCCCATCAATCTGTGTTTTAGAAAGCCATCTGGGTGAGTCTGGTACATGCTAAAGTTTGAGAGCCCTGCTACTCCAAATATGGTCCATGGGCCATAAGCATCACCTAGAAGCTTGTTAAATATGCAGTGTTTTGTGATCCATTATGACAGAGCCACTGAATCTGAATCTGCATTGTAACAAGATTCTCAAGTGATCTGTATGCACCTTTAAAAAAATAAATTTTATTGTGTATATTCAAGACTTACAACATGTTATAAGATACCTACATAGAGTAAAATGGTTACTATAAGGGAACAAAAGACATATCCATCATCTCACACAGTTACCCATTCTGTCCCCCTGTGGCAGGAACAGCTATAATCTACTCATTTAGAAAACATTCTGACTACGATACACGATTATTAATTATAGTCCTCATGCTGTACATTAGATTTTTTTACTTGTTCATCCTACATATTTCCTGCTTTGTATCCTTTGACCTACATGCCCCCCATTTCCTACACCTGTATGCAAATTAAGATTTGAGAAGCCCTGCTCTAAAGCCGAGTGAAAAACTTCATCATTAATTGAGAGCCATGATTTTATAATCGGACATGACATGGATATTTAAGTTACTGTACTCATACCTATTTTAGGCAGATGAATCCAAAGTCCCTCATTAGAATCTACTGAAATTTTAGAAATTTTTATGGAAGATATTTGCAAAAGCAGTTGAATTGAACCAATCATTGACCAGTTTCAAGTCACGTGAATGAATGGTCTTTTCTTGATACTTATTTAAAAAGACCCTAGTTCTTCAACTTACTGGCCATTGATATTAGGCACCAAATCACTCTACCATAATGAGCAATTGTTCCCTTCTCTAAAAATGGAGATTACTACGGTTTTCCTAGTTAAGACCCAGTTTTATCCAAGGCATCCAATGGAAGTGCATTGCCAAATCTGTACAGTATAGAAATGAACAAGATGGTGTCATTATTTAAAGGAAAGCCTTTTCTTTTTACTGTATTGGATGCTTTAAAGTTCAGGGATTTTGATAAACTATTGTTTCTATAAATTAATATCTTGCAAATTTATTATTTGAGGAGGAAGATTTGAAGGAGGAAGAAGTTTATTTAAAGAGAATCCAAAATGAGCTGTAAACCTCATCTTTGATTTAATGTGAAGTTCTTAATTGTGAATGAAATATCAAACTTCTGTTTTGAATAATTAAATGGTATCCAAGGCCTTGGGCAAAACATTGTAACCTTATGAAAGCACTACCTTGGATTCTATTGATGTCACATTATTTTATTGGCGAAATTCATATCATTATTCAAATAATCAAATTGGGGCCATACACTGAATTAGGAAATATTTACCAATTATTTTATTTTATTTTATTTTATTTTATTTTATTTTATTTATTTTTAAGAGACATGATCTCTGTCACCCAGGCTAGGGTACAGTAGTGCATTTACAGCTCATTGCAGCCTCTGCCTTCTAGACTCAAGCGATTCTCCTGCCTCAGGCTCCCGAGAGCTGGGACTACAGGCATGTGTTAGAACACTCAGCTAATATTTGCAAACAATTTTAGATGAATTTCAGCTCACTCACAAGAACATGTGAGTCAGACAATATAAAAAGTAGGCCTTTGGAATAAATAAACTTTTAGTATTACCAAACAACTTTTGCTTTTCAACATCAATATTACACAAAGACCACTCACACACTTTTACTTGCAGGATGCAAACACAGACGATGTTGGGAATTCTTGTGAACATTTTTGGCCTTGAGGGCTGGGTAAGGTTTGTAGTGTCAGGGACTCTGTGTTAGAGGACAATTTTCCCAAGTATGGAAATGAATGCTTGGCAGATGAATACAGCTTTTGTAACTTCCAAGTTGAGGGATATGTATTTTGGCCAGCCAATGCACAAACCAATCAAATAGAACCCACAAAGATAAACCTAACTTTCTGAAGAATAAGTTCTGACAACATCCAGTGATTAAAGGGGGAAAATTCTTGACATTCAACTAAAAATTCAATCAAAAGATGTTACTATTTAAGGTAAAGGTCTTGTACCCTGTGCTCACTCATTCAGGTAACCTGCTACAGAGGACAGAAAGATGAACGAAGGTCCCATCCTTGCTAAAGGTTACCAGAAAATTACAGCTTTGTTACAGAGGTGATGCACGTGTGGTGAAGATGCTTGTTAAACTGTGCTCCAAGGACCAGCAGTACCCCATCACTCGGGGGCTTATTAGAGATGCTGAGTCCCAGGCCCTACCCCAGACCCAGTGAATCAGGATCAGCATTTTATCACGATGCCCTGGTCTTCACACTTAACATGGAAAAGTGCTGATGTGGAACATGAGTTGTAGAACCCAATCCTTGTAGTTAGGATTTCAATCCTAACTCTTTTCTTTACTAATAGTATGGCACAGGCAAGCAATTTAACTCCTCAATGCATTAGTTTCTTCATTTGTTAAATGGAAATAATGGTAATTAGGACATCCAGAGGTTTTAAGACTTAAGTGAGTGAATAGAGTAAAAGCTTCATGGCCAGTCATGGTGAATCACCCCTGTAATCTCAGTGCTTTGGGAGGCGGAAGTGGGAGGATTGCTTGAGCTGGGAGTTGAAGACCAGCTTGGGCAACATATTGAGACCCTGTCTTGATCAAAGAAAAATAAAATAAAGGGCTCAATATAGTGTCAGATATACAGTAAGCACTCAGTAACCGCTCATTATATTTATTTTTTCTTTACTTCTCTAACATTAAAAAAATCACTTTCAAATATTGCATTTATGAGATTATTATCACAAAATATTTCCTAATAAATGTATGAGATATTTACTTTTTCCTTTTATAGGTATTTTAAAGACAGAAAAGAAAAAATATGTTATGATATTTCACTAGGCATCTCTGTAATTACATTATTCGGTCTATAAAACATTTAAAAAATTATTTTTAAAAATGTGCATAGAGGTCAGCCACGGGGGCTCACGCCTGTAATCCCAGCACTTTGGGAGGCCGAGGCAGGTGGATTACCTGAGGTCAGATGTTCAGGAAGAGCCTAGCCAACATGGTGAAACCCCATCTCTACTAAAAAGATAAAAATTAGCCGGGTGTGGTGGTGAGTGCCTGCAGTCCTGGCTACTCAGGAGGCTGAGGCAGGAGAATTGCTTGAACCCGGGAGGCAGAGGTTGCAGTGAGCCGAGATCACGCCACTGCATTCTAGCCTGGGCGACAGAGCAAGACTTCGTCTCAAAAAAGAAACAAACGAAAATTTACATAGGAAACGTGCTAGAAGGATATACATTAAAAATGTTAACAGTATTTGCAGAATTAGAGGGTTTTAAATTTGTATTTCTTTAGTTTACTATGTTTTAAAATTTTTCTACATGACTTTTTATTTAGAGGAATTAACTGTGAATGTTATACCTCGTTAGGATTCAGTAAAGCACTTATTCTACAACTTGACTAATCTACCACTCTGAATTTACAAAGACAAAATAAATCCAATAACAAATCTTTATTATTCCTTCACTTCCAACCATTATTCAGACAATATGTAACCTAATATATATTATACACATAATATATGTATAATATAATCCGAATAATATATTTTTGCCTTATCTGAAATGAATATCTATTGTTCAAATCATGGGGGAAAATTCCACCTATCTATTTGGTTTATAAATTACTCTAGGAAGATAATTTATAAGACTATTAAAAACCTGGTAATATTTTGCAGTCCAATGAAGTTTTTAATGTTCAAACAGAAATGACCTTTAGAAGCATCACATTAAAATGATGATACTAAAAAAGTCTTTGATGCTAAAATAGTGTCTCCAGTGCCTGCCATGTCCTAGATAGAATTTTCTTCAGAGAAAACCACAGTTACTTATTTTCAATGGCATCATTCAAACAAACTTACATTATTCCAAGACAAGAAAAAAGACACACTGGTGCTCAAAGTGTGAAATGACTTTTCTTTCCTAGCATTACATGTTAAGGGCAAATGATTTTTTTTTTTTCTTGAGTTGTAAAAATGAGGCCAGTGAAGAGTTTAAACATGTCAAAGGAAAAAAATCGTATTTTCTCTGTTAGACCAATACAGAGTCTATGTGATTCAATGCCTCTAAAATTATTTCTAAAACTGAAAAATGTCCAAATATTGTCCAAGTTTAAACAATATTATACATTTCTAAAATTGCTTTCTGCTCACCTTTAAGAAAAGAACAACAAAAATAAGAGTGACCTGAAACTACTTCCGTAGTTTTGTACATTTTATTCTCCTGAAATACCTTTTTGATGGTGCAAAGATAAGGTTTTCAAAGGACATCAATTTGTAAAAAGAGTCCTACAATCTCAAAGGCCTTATGTCTCCCATTCTTTAGGGTGACATTTTCCCCTAGTCATTACAGAAATTGTCTCTCTGAAGCACCATTAGGAAAATGTTCCTTTATGAGACCTTTAGCTCAATTACTATATCTAATCGGAGCCATACACTGAATTAGGAAATATTTACAAACAATTTTATCTCATTTTATTTTATTTTATTTTATTTTATTTTTAAGAGACATGGTCTCTGTCACCCAGGCTAGGGTATAGTAGTGCATTCATAGTTCATTGCAGCCTCTTTCTCCTGGACTCAAGCAATTCCCCTGCCTCAGGCTCCCGAGTAGCTGGGATTTCAGGCATGTGTCAGCACAGCCAGCTAATATTTGCAAACAATTTTAGATAAATTTCAGCTCACTCACAAGAACATGTATGTCAGACAACATAAAAAGTAGGCTGAAATATGGTAGTGTTGAAATGTTCTCTTGAAGCAAGTGCTTATTCCTTAGACACAATGGCTAACTAATAGGTTAAAGTTGATAATCTAAAAAGTATTTCCTCTAAATACCGAAAATACATGTAATTTCACTTGAAAATGCTTTCATTTAACCTCTATTTCTTACAGAATAAAATACATCCAGTTGAAAAAAGACATTCCTGTTTGTTTCTTTTTTTTTTTTTTTAACTTTTATTTTAGGTTCGGGGTACACATGAGGGTTTGTTATATAGGTGTGTCATAGGGGTTTGGTATTCAGATAACTTTGCCACTCAGGTAATATGCATTGTACCTAATAGGTCCTGTTTTCTATTTAGAGAAGAATGCTATTAATAGTGATTTATTTATATCTATGTAAATTATCCTTACCTTTAATTATACTTTATTAAATATGCTATTAAGTAAAGCAGGAAAAAGAGAAAAGAATTTGAGAACCTTTGGTGGATTTCCAAAGAGAGAAATTTATTTCATACTGATGTCCATATGAGTAAAATGAAAGACTCATAGAATAGCCTTAATCTTTTAAAGGTCATGGAAAAGAGAAAAAGCACTATTATCGTTGAAGAAATACCAGAATGAAAGATGTAAGTATTGCCAAATATTTAAATTCTTAATTAACTAATTAAGAATTAATTCAGAAAGAGAACTCATTCTTATATTTATTTATAAAACAGCAAGCTACTTAGCATTGCTAGTTTCCCTAGAAGCAGAAGTGGACATGAGGATTCTTGAGCACATGAGTTACTGAGAGAATGGTCTCAGGAAAAAACTGCAGGGAGGTGAGGCAAACAGGTTAAGACAAGAAAGAAGATAAGTCGAAATGTGGCCTCAGGCAAACTCCAGTCTCAGGCTGATACCACAGGGCGCTTGGGAGCATGAACTACAACACAGAAATTGCCCACCACAAGCAAGGGGCTGAGCTATTATTCTCCCAAGTGGGATTTATCCCAGAGATGCAAGGATGGTTCAACATACGCAAATCAATCAATGTGATACATCATATCAGCAGAATGAAGGGAAAAAAACCCATATGATCATTTCAATTGATGTTGAAAAAGCTTTTGATAAAATTCAACATCCCTTCTGGTAAAAACTCTCAAAAAAACCCTACCTGGGTATAGAAGGAACATATATCAACACAATGAAAGCCATATATAACAGTTCAACAGCTAGTATCAAACTGAATGAAGAAAAACTGAAAGCCTTTCCTCTGAGATCTGGAATAAGACAAGGATGCTCACTTTCACCACTATTATTCAACATAGTACTGGAAATCCAAGCTAGAGCAATTAGACAAGAAAATGAAAAAAGGGCATCCAAATTGGAAAAAGTCAAATTATTCCTGTTCGCAGATGATATGATCTTATATTTGGAAAAACCGAATGACTCCACCAACAAGCTATTAGAACTGATGAACATTCAGTGAAGTTGTAGAATTAAAAATTAGTGTACAAAAATCAGTATGCCTGTATCAGAATATCAAATGCACCCCATAACATATATGCCAACTATGTACCCATAAATAAAATAAAATAAAATAGTGCAGCATTGCAAATATCCAATAATTGGGGGCTTAGTAATTAAATTATGGTGGAGCTATATGATAGAAGGTTATGAGTTATTAAAAGTCATGTCATAGAAGAATATTTAACGACATGGACAATGAGATACTTAATACTTTTATTTTCACTTACAACACAAACTATGAATATTATCCCATTTTATGAAAGAGTAACAGTTGTGCATAAAAAGGCTAGATATGTATACACCCATATTCACAGTGGCTATCTCTGAGTGGAAGGGATATTTGAATTACAGTTGATTTCTTTGTTGTTTTCTTTTGTCATTTTTATGTTTTAAATTTTCTATGATAAATCTAGAATGCTTTTGAAATAAGAAAAGCATTACTTAATGAACAATATCAACTTTAATAGACTATTTAACTGAACTATTTAATGGATAACTATTAGTTATAGTTATTAAAACAATTTTCAAGGTTTTTTCCCCCAATACTGACAGTTCTCCATTTTCTATCTTTTTTCTCAAGTTTTTCCTCTGAATAAAATATAAAATAGCAAAATTTTATCACTATTTTTAATATTAGTATCACCTTTAATAATCAAGCTATAATTCACTTTTTTAAAAGCAAAAAGACTGCCAGTCTACATAGAAGCTTTGTATTTTTAAACTTCATTTCTACTATTTTTAGATCCTTCCTTAATTATGTGTTGCATTGTGACATCTAATTTGGAATAATATATCAATTATTTGGAGGACATACATTATAATATGTAAATAAACCATCTAATAATGATAGTAGACTCTTCATGGCTCATACTATTTTCCAGGTATTGTGTTACATGTTTTACGTATTATAAAAAATCAGAAAAGCACTTTGAAAATCCTGTGTACTACATTAAAGACAAAGGGAAACCTTAAATGATTTGATGATTATCTTCCTTTTTAAGTGCCTTTATCACCTTTAATTGGCATGAAATCATGTAGAAAGTTTCAATGGAAATAGCAAGATGTGTACAGTTTAATTTTATCACAAGATAAGATGCTCATGGTATCCACAGAACACCAAAAGAAAATGAAATGTGAAAAATTTAAGTCAGTCATCTAGATGTTCTGTGACATGATGCTGAACTCCATGAAAGTGTTCCAATGTGCTATTTCTTCTCCTGAGGTATGTTATATTACCTAGACAAAGCCAACAAGTAGGTGTGGAAATCATGCTTAATGCTGTATGTGAGATTAAAACACCCTCTCACCTCTTTCTTTACTTCTTCTTCATCTTCCAGTGTCAAAGCAGCCAATTGCTTAGCTCTCTGCTCCATCAGGTTCACATACCGGATTGGGTTTGATAAAGCTTCAATGACATCTAAATAGGGAAGAGACATTTTAGATCAAAGGTCCTGGAGGTATTGATTATCCATCATTCATCTACTTACTCATCTGTCTGACCATCAGTCCATGCATTCATTCATCACCCATCTACCCACCCATCCATCCATCTATCCACTCAGTTATTATCCATCTTCCGTTCTTCCATCTACCCATACAACTATCCACTCCTCTAACCAACACTTTGAACATGGACAAGGGTTAGGACTCTGTTGAAACTTCAGGAAGAGACAAATTAAGAGTTTAGTTCTGAGAGTCAAACTGGACAGGCTTCAACTCAGGATCCTTCAATACTCTTGATCCTTTAGTTTCTTTTTGAGGGGCCTATCCATTCCAGCAATGGCCCACACAATTGTCCTATTTGGCTCAAATGATGTTTCATAAATGGAGACATTTCATATAAAAAGCCTGCTTTCCAGACTGTTGAGACAACCCAATGATTTGGCAATATAGTTATCATTTGAATGGCAGTACCTAGCTGGAATGAGTTATGGCTGCCAGCTGTGGATGGACCATGTGCCACAAGCTTACCATGGTCTCCAGTACTCCCCAGTGTCTTACACCCAAGCTACTTGGCACTATAAGCATTTATGTTTATGATTCTTGGTTAATTCCTTAAATTTAGGATGTCACTCATGAAAAGAATCAGCATTCTAAAATTGGTGGAAGACAAATTCAGTGTACAGACCTAGACATCTGTTGTAATGGATAACATGAGTTGGTAAGTGCTGGGCCCATGAGAATAAGACTACCAGGGAATAAATATTCAAAAAACTGAGGTGTTGTGATTTTAATTAAAACACATTAAATTAAAATGTATTCACAATGGCTCAAGCAATTTACCTCTAAACACACATACGAAAATAGGGGTAATTCTGAAGCCAGAATCTCCTGCTTTGTTTGGTTCAGTTTTCCTTCCACTAACCCAAAAATATATGGTGACCCAGACAGAAATGCCCCTTTGAGTAAAGGGGTATTTGAGTTAAGTTGTTTACCTGCATATGTGTCTGGCACATAGTCTTTCACTTCTATGTAGACAAAGACAGCAGGCAGCATCAGTGGCTGGTTCCTTTCATTCCTTAGACATATATAGTGATAGCCTGGAAGGTGAGAATAATGCTGTGTAGCACATATTTCCTTCCCAATGTTAGTTATAAGTATGCACATCTATGTGACGAAAGCATGTATTTCAGGTTACTTTAGATGAAAAACAGGTCACTTTTTTCATTTTAATAACAGTTATGAATGATAAGGTATTATTTTTCTCATCAGAAAAGAAAACATTCATTGTGATTTTTTTCCTTTCCAACCATATGTTTTTTTTTCCTACAAAAGAGAATTCAAAATCATATGTCATAGACTGAATTATTGATCCAAACTTGCCCCCATAACAGAATTATACTTGACATGAATTCTTTTTTTTTTAATTGTTATTACTATTTTTTGTAGAGACAGGGTCTCACTCTGTTGCCCAGGCTGGTTTCAAACTTCTGGCTTCAAGAGATCCTCCTGCCTCAGCCTCCCAAAATGCTGAGACTATGGGGGTGAGCCGCCATGCTCAGCTTTGACGTGATTTCTTGACTTGTGCTTAAGCTCTGCTTTGGTCAACAGTATATTAGTATTTTGGTGTAAGCACAGGCTTAAAATGCTCATGCAGAATTAGACTGGCCCTCTGTATTCCAATGGTCTGCCAAGAGAAGTCCATATTGTGGAAGGAACTGCCACTTCAGCCTGGGCCCCAGAGTGAGCACGTGTGGGACAGACATAGACCCAACCCAGAACCTGAAGCACAGCTATGCTGCTGAGCCCAGGCTAGATCAGCCAAACCTGGTCAACCCACAGACCTATGAGCATGAAGATAAATACTTGCATATAAGTTTTCAGATTGTTTGTTACACATAATTATTGTTGAAAGAGTTGACTAATATGTTAATACTACAACATGCCACAAAAACATGTAACTAAATCTCATAGCTCTTGTTACATAACAAAATTACAAAGCAGAAAATAGTTTCCTAAATCATTTTCTAGTAATATTTTAAGCAGTGATGATTTTCTTTGCAACTTTGATTAAAAGTTTCTCAGCACACTATCCATACCTGGCCGAATGGCTTGCACTGGCAAGATACGGTGGCCAATGAATTTACCTCCTTCTTCATAAACTGCTATTCTCAAACAGGCCAGAGTAGGAAGAACCACCTACAAAGGACATTAAGGACACATCTGGTTATACGAATGAACAATTCCAAGAAATAATTAGAAAGGTATTATTCAATCAGGACCAGCTTTTCTTCTTTTCTTTTTTCTGTCTTTTTTTTTTTTTTTTTTTTTGAGACAGAGTCTTGCTCTGTCACCCAGGCTGAAGTGCAGTGGCATGATCTTGGCTCACCGCAACCTCCGCCTCCCAGGTTCAAGCAATTCTCCTGTCTCAGCCTTCTGAATAGCTAGTACTATACAGGTGCACGCCTCCACGCCTGGCTAATTTTTGTATTTTTTTTTAGTAGAGACAGCATTTCACCACATTGGTCAGGCTGGTCTCGAACTCCTGACCTCAGGTGATCCACCGCCTTGGCCTCCCAAAGTGCTGGGATTACAGGCGTGAGCCACTGCGCCTAGCCAGGACCACCTTTTCAGATCCAAGTAGAAGTTTCTACTTAGCTACTTTAGACAAAAAGTTGAGATGTTGCCTTATAAATTTCATTGTCAGAGGAGAAGACATGGGTTGTCAGAGATAGGGCTTCATCTGTGTTTTATCACCTTGCCTAAATGAGGCATTTGTTAAAAAAAATAGGCTGTTTTATTTTTACATGAACATTCTCAATGTGGAAATGACAAAAGTTCTATCTTTAAACAAAAAGAGTTCAGTGGTCTTATCACCATGTGAATATTTCATTTATGTTTTCAAAGCAAATTACTTTTGCATCTTCAAAGTGACAGCAGAAAAAAGTGAAAACAACCACCACCGAAAAACAAGAATAACTTTCAGGATAACTTTCAAAGTACAATTGCTTTATAAATTTGTAAATTCCCATAGTAAGCAACGAGCAACTACTCATTTCTTTCCTCAGTGTGAAACATCTAAAATATGCAGTTATATCTCATGTCAAGAACATGAAGTCAACTATCTCTTTAAAAATGTATTGTTTACAAAACCAGCAAACTCACATTTATTGAATATTTTCATTGTGCTAGATATTTCTTAAGCGTGGTTAGCGTATTTACTTACGGAATATTCATAATAACCCTAAGAAGTAAACATTATAGTAAACATTATTATTAAACTCAGTTAACATATGGAAAAATCTCAGAGCACAGGGAGTTTCCATATAGCTATTCTCCTTGCAGAAGACTGGCTTTGTAGGTATTTTGGCCAGAAAAAAAGCAAAGAGTAGGGTAAAAATTCTACTTCCCACTGAACTTACTTTCTTCCTTTACATGATAAGCATGTGTGAAGAAGATTTGCTTTTTGGTGAAGAAAGAGAAGGGCCCAGTTGAGTGTGAAAGGTTTCAATTTTATTAGATGGAACCCAGACAAGATTGAATGACCAGCTCTCAGAGGCTAGAGATTTTGGGGAATTTAAATAATATTCCTTTTAAAGGACGTATGAATTTTCTTTCTCTCAGCCACTACATTATTCCCTACTTCCACTCTACTTCATTTGAGTTATAATTAAAAAGTATCATTTATCACTTGTACTATCAGATGATAGGAGTTCAATGTATATGTTTTTATGGCTGTCCATTTGAGGCATACTAGAATGAATTGATTTACAATACAATTCTGAAAATCCAAACAAGTGATCAACAGAATTCTTGAAGAGTTTTCAGAATGGCTTTCAAAGGGTAATTGCTTTATAAATGTGTAAATTTCCAAATTAAACAACAAGTAATTCACCATTTCATTATTTTCTCAGTGTAAAACACCTGAAAATGCAGTTATAACTCATATCAAGAACATGTGACCAACCTTTTTGAACACAATAGGTTCTTCTTCCCAGACAGGATTCACAGCATTTCCTTGGGATGTCTTGGTCTTAAATGCCTTCCTCCTTGTATCCACAGGCAAACCAAACATATCCACTTCCACGTAAGTCCCGACTTTCTTATCAGAAAGAAACTGACCTGATATAATCTAGAAAATAAATCAATCAATCCATAAGGATTTTTGATATGCAAATAACACAGACATAAGAGAATACTTTAAAGAGCCACAAATGCTGCTGGCAAATGTTGAATTGTAAGCAAAATGGAATAGAAGCAAGAGTAGAAATATGGTTTCCCTTTCACTTAACGGGTTGTGATATGGTTTGGTTCTGTGTCCTCACCCAAATCTCATGTTAAATTGTAATCCCCACACGTTTGGGGAGGGACCTGGTGTGAGGTGATTGGATTATGGGAGTGGTTTCTCTCATGCTGTTCTCCCTTTGCTCTCTCTCTCCTTCCCTCGTGTGACATGTGCTTTGCTTCCCCTTCACTTTCCACCATAATTGTAAGTTTCATGAGGCCTCCTCAGGCATGCAGAACTGTGAGTCAATTAAACCTCTTTTCTTTATAAATTGCTCAGTCTCAGGTAGTTCTTTATAACATTGTGAAAATGAACTAATACAGATTGGTAGAGGGATATTGAAAATGGTAAGGTTAGAAGTAGTCAATTAATAAGACAAAGTATTGTAGGAGGAATAAATGAACAAGTATTCACTTTAAACCATCAAGATCAGTTTATTGGTACCCCTAATCTCACATGGTGTCACCATCTACAGTTAGGTATTCTTTGTCTAGCTACAGAACTAATTGATATTATAGACTTAAAAGAGATTTTTAATATTACATATTTATAAATGTCTTCCAGGTCTGCCTCTGTTTCTGTCCAAATTTTCAAAACCTGAGGTATCCATTAGCTGTCATAAAGGTTAATGGAGGCAAACAAGATGTGCTTCTGCTGTATACTAGGAAGGTGAACAGCAGGAAGCAAGTGCCGACAGAGCAAACCTGGTGAATCCGGGTTAGGTGGTTACAAGAAAGTTGCCTACTGGTCAAGAACTTTCTGAGCTCAAGATTGTGAAAAGGAAACAGCATTACGGCTGGGCTCACAATCTGAGCTCAAGATTGTGAAAGGGGACAGAATTATGGCCGGGCCAGAAATCAGACAAAACGGTGGCGTGAGAATAGCCATCAAAGGTTGAGTAAAGTCAAAGTCAGTTACATGCTGATGTGGTCACAAATTCTGAGTAATGTGAGAGAAAGTCATCAGGAAGGCTCTCTGAATTTATCCTGGGACAACTCATTTCCCCTGTATGTTCTCTTTGGCTTGAGTGTATGGGACCTGCTAGCAACAATCTCTTTGTTTAACTTGAGGTTCTTCGTGAGAACCATGTCTATAAAATGAGCAGACATTTCAAAACATGTTTAAAACTTCTAAGTTCTAGAAGTCCTACTTGGAATTCAGATGCACAGATTTTGTGTGTTTAAGATGTTTGACCAAAGTAGAGTCCTATACTAAATTCATGACACTAAACCACAATGTTCTCATCAGTAAAATAGGATGGTACAACATTGTGTAAGCTCATAAGTCCATTCTGACATTATAAAATCTATGCCAGAAAATGAAAACAAAGGCATAATTGGAAAGTTATGATCTGCATCTTGGCTCTAGCTATAATGTGAAAGGTAGGGCTCTACTGCAGTGAGGACTGTCCATTCTGGGGAGACTGACAGCTCTGGAACAGCATCTCTGGACAGGAGCAGCAGGTTACACTTGTCTGGGGCTCAGTTATTTCCCCTTCACAACTCAACATACTTTCCTGCTTCTGTGTCATTGTTTTATAATTGCTTACTGTTACAGTAGAATTTTCAAGACAAAAAAAAAGCAAACAAATACATTCAAAACAAGACGAATCTACAAACAAGACAAAAATGTTATTAATTCAACCGAACTGTAACAATTGAAAACGATTCTAAAAGCAGCATTCTATCAGTACATGAAGCTTATGAGTTTATCTTAATCACACCTGACAGAAATTAAACAGCCTTTTCTGAAAACAGTTTCCTAAAATAAACTCTAATTCTGCCAACTTGAACTCTTTATATATGTGGCTTGAAGTAATTTCAAAAGATATAATTATGAGACACTTCATTGAAATTTTATTCTTTAACCCTTGATATAAAGTGACAAAAGTTTTAAGGTAAAAATGTGCTCAACTGCTTAGGGTAGAAAGAAATTAGTGAAGCTGTTATAGAAAGTTTTTTACATAGTTTTTCAAATGCCTTTGTTTAAGGTTAATCAAAAAATTGCATTTATGTCCATTAAAAAAATTTCTTAGTTCTGTAGTTATTCAGTTAAACAGAAAACAGATAATATTTTTGAAAAGCTTTAACAATGAAGAATCCATGTAAAAATGTATTCTAAAAAATTGATTTTCCTTTCACAGTATTAAAAATATTTTCTGATAGCTAAAAAATTATATCTGCTATAAAATCAATTTCAAAGAATAAAAAATCATTTGGAATTATTTAGGGTCAGATATACATATGTATGTATATATATGATTTTATATATTTATGATATATGTATATGTATATATATCAATATATACATAAATATTTAATAAAGCAACTCTTTTATTTAAAGATCATTAACATGTGTTTTAAAATCTCTGAATGCTCTGGAAGATTTTAAAAAACCATTTAAAGTAACTTGAAAGCTTTTGTTTAATATTTGATAATTTATTGAGGGAATGTTCTTTCTCTAATTTTGCTAAGAACCAAAGCGGGGCGGGGGGGGGGGGGGGGGAAAGACCAGAAAATCTCTCCAATATGGGCCACTAATTATCATGTAAATTTCACAGTAGGATAGTTACACCAAAAAAGAGAATTGGTTATGACGAGTCTCTCTAACTTATTTTATTGATTTAGAGTCCGATTTTTATCATTAAGAATGAGATTCAGTCCCTTTATCTTATCCATGTGGCCTACGAAAACTTTTAATGTGATCTTTAGAGAAAAAAAATGTAGGAAGAAAGTAGAATCTTTGCTAGTTACTAAATTTGTAATGACTAAGCCACTTCTTTATGCATTGTAAATTCAACACTATTGTTAGGAACGCTTTTGTGATGGGGAATACATACCTTAACAGACAAAGTGTTTGCCACTATCCCATCTACGATGCCTTCAGTAAATGGATCAAAATGCTTGTCAGGCCTCCTCATGAACTCTGGCTTCAATCTATAGCCACTCTTTCCGTTGTATTCATACATCCCCATATTTATTTGCATAGCCAGGTCTGAGTATCAAAAACACAAGCCTTATTGTGAGTTTATCTATATTTGGGATAAGAAAGTAAGATTGTAAAGTTAAGTTTATCACGGTCTACTTTTATGACTGTACTCCTTTAGAAGAGAGTTAGTTATTGTAGAAATGTAGAAAACACAGATAAGAAAAAAAATTTACCTGTAATCCCCAAATCCAGAAATAATCACTGCCAACAGGGGGGTGTACAGTCTGCTTTTCCACTTCAAATATATTTTGACATACAGTATGTTGATTTCATTTAATATTTATCTGCCTTAATTATAACAGCTTTCTAAAATTCCTTTGATTAAATATATTAGAATAATATATTTAGATATTATATTATGTATTAAATATTATATTAATATATAATAGAATATATTATATTGTAATATATAATATACATATATAATGTATCTAGTATCTATATATAATTATATATAGTATATATAAAATATCTAATATATAATAGATCTAATATATTAGATATATTATTCTATTATTATATATTATATATTATATGTCTATATTATATATTATATATCTATATTACATATTATACCTATATACTATAGATAATATATATTATAATATAATTTATTTATTCTAATATATTTACTAATAATTATTCTATATTATATATCATAACATAATAATTATATTCTAATACATTTAATATATAATATATTAAATATAGTATTCTAATACTTAAAGCATATATTAGAATATAATGTATTTAATCAGTCCCCTTTTGGGCACATTTATGTTTTTTCTAAGTTTTCACCCTTATAATGTTTTGATAAACATCACTGTGGTGAAATCTTTGAAGCCATCATCAGTGATTTTCTTATAAGTAGAATTTCTGGGACAAATGATGTCCACATTGGAAAACCTGTCTTTGATGCCTTGCTAAAATGCCCTTCCAAAAGCTTAAGCCAGCTTATACTGCTAAGCCATGTTTTTGAGAATGGACTTCTCCATACCTCATTAAAAGAGGATTCCGACATTCCTTTTCTTGGTTTTTAATTTGTACATAAAATTACTTTTTAAAAATTTGCACTTCTGTGATTACTTACAATGAATATCTAATTATGCATAGACTCTTCCAGCAATCAAAGGTTACTGGTCAAAATTTTCCTCAGACTCAGTGCATCAAATGAACGTTCACACATATTGCAATTGATAGGGTGAAAAAATACATATTAAAGTTGTAAAGAATCTGGGAAGTTGTCAACTGTTCCAGGTTATCTGTGTCACAACTCATCTCTATGTGGATAATAAGGAGGTGATGATAGAATTATTCTAAAGTTTCATGTAACAAATCATTTTTAGAGCAGAAAAAAAAGTGAAATTTTCTCTTACTAAACTATTATTTTATAAACATAACTATGATGCCAAAATTGGACAAAATTTCAAGAAAAATAATGGATTTATGACACTTGAAAAAATTAGCTTCAAAGGCCTGAAAATTACATTAGCAAGTCATATATTCTAAAAATAATACACAACAAATAAGTAGAGCCTACCTTGGGAACAAAAGGATAATTATATAATAGGAAATGAGATCTATTAAGATAACTTATCACATTTATGTCTGAAAGACGAACATTTGAGCATCCCAATGGATGTCCAAGAGACATTTAATAACATTCAATACAAACTTCTAAAACATTATTCAAATAGGACCCATGTCCTTTAGTATGTTAAAGAATATCTGACTCAAAGACACAGCCAATATCTGACTTGATGATATCACAACACTGAAATTTATATTAGGATCAGGATGAAGAGAAAGATGCCCACTCTTCACTTAGATAGAAGATGTAAGACCTGGTGTTTGATAGACAAGGAGGTGACTATAGTTAACATTAATAGTTTGTACATTTGAAAATAGCTAGAAGAGAACAATTCGATTGTTTCTAATGTAAAGATAAATATTTCAGGTGATGGATATCCCAGTTACTCTGCTTTTATTATATAAATGTATCAAATTATCATACGTACTGTAAACATTTGTACAGCTATTATGTATCAATAAAAAATAAATTAATTGATTTTAAAAAGCCATAAATATCTAGCAAATTGCTCTTAATTGTGACTTAGAGCTTGATAGATACTTAATAAAAGGCATAATGTTGAACTTCCTACTGAAAAAAAAGGAAGATGCCCACTCGGAACCCTCATTTAATACCTTAGAATGGTCAGGCCAAAGCAATAAATAAGGCAGGCAGAGAAATGAGATATGATTAAATTACTGTCTTTGTGTGTCTAAAAATTCCAATAGAATGTACTGCAAAAAAATAGGCTATTATAAGAATTTAGGAAGATGATCATTTGTAAAATATAATAATTTATAAAATAAATAAACATACAAATATAAATATCCAGAAACAATCTGTTAAAAATATAATATAAATAAAAAGAAAGAGCCAATCTAAGAAAAGTACACCTCTGATGAAGACAAGTGATTTTGCTGAGGGACTAAACACAAAAAATTTTAAAGTAAAGAGAAAAGCATATTTCCTGTGACAGAAAGAGTAAAAATTAAAAAGGTGTCAGCTTTTGTCAGATAAATTTATAAATTTAATATGATTTAAAAAATAGTTTTCTTTTTTTTAGTGGTCAAAGTAAACACAACACAGTTAGATTAAGTTTATTTGAAATAAGAATTCCACTGGCAATGGCAAAAAAGGAATTGAAAATTAATGGTAGTAAAGGAGAATCACCACTTCCAGGTATTAACCCATATTATAAAATACAGTAAAAAACAGTGAGTTATTGCATTCCAGAAGGCAGACAAATTTATTAATGGAAAAGATATAAAGTGAAAAAAAATGGGTCTGAATTAACAACCACAATGAAAAAGGCTGCATCTATTAACTTGTAATTCCAGTTCAGTGGGATGACTGTTTAGGATGAAAAAAAGGATTGATCTCACTTAGACTATGGACCAAAATTAAATTCTGATGGATGAAAAGGCTAAATAAAAAAGAAACCATGGGAAAAATGGGAGCATAAGGCTCTCATCCTGGGGTGAGAAGGCTGTAATCACACAAGTAAACCAAGAACTTTAATTAAACATTAATCAGCCCGACCCGATCCGATGAATTTGTCTGGTTCACAAAAGACATTATACCCTTTAAATAAAAAAGTGCTGTTATAAATCAACAAGAAAATTGATGATAGTCCTGAATATGTAATTCATAAAAGCAGAAATACAAAAACCAAGAAACATATTTTTAAAAGTTCAATTTCAATAATGATTCAAGAAATGAATTTAAAATAACAGTAGAATAACAGATTTTTGTCTGAAGTTTAATTACTATTATTATTATTTAATGATAATACTTAATCACCAAGATCGCAAATAAGAAGCCACCTCATATTAAACTTTGCCAACAGCGGAGTAATGTAGCGCAACATTTTTTACAGACAATTTGGCAATATTCATAAAGGTAATTAAAACCTTCACGTTTTTTAACACTAGTAATTCTGTTTTTAAAATCTTTTCCAAAAGAAATTTAGGGAATAGAAATAAGTTTTTAGTGAATTGTGAAATACACTTAGTAAGAAGTTATTGAAATTCATGTCTGTGTATGGCCCTTAAGTGAGTGTATGTTTATATATGTATATATGAATTATATATATGTATTTATTTTAAATGAGGAGTTACATAAAAAAGCATTTATATGTAGACAAAAAAGACATAGATTACAAAGCTAAAAGTCAACACTGTGGAATCTCTGAGTTGGTAGCATTCCTGGCAGTTCATTTTTAAAATACTTACTGAATTTTCCATTATTTTCAAAATAAATATGTATTATTTTTAAAAGTATAAAAATTTTTGTTTGAAAAATAATGCAAAACCTGCAGAAATAAAGATCCATTTACAGAATAATTGAATAAAATGTCTTGATTTTCAAAATTCACTTTTTTTTATGCATGGATATTCCCTTCATTGAAATTTGCTTTTATTATTTTTTTCAATCAAGTCTGGCAATTTTCTCTCTCCCAATTATGTAAGAATGGTTTTTGGACACTTGGCAATGTGACTTTATAGCAGAATGGGAACAAGCATGTACTTACCCATTGTCTGGAAATTAAGTGCCACCATCTGACAACCTGCATTCCAGAAGAGCTGAGGCATATAGTTGGATGAATCCACACGTGTTCCTTTTGGATATATCCTGCTAAGCTGCATTTTGTTATATCTGGACCATCATGTTAAGTAGTGAATACAATTATAAAAATATTTAGTCAGTAATACTAACTAAGAAGCTATCTTCCATCTTTCTCCATTTGGAAAATGAAGTAAATATTGATGATCTCATTGGGCTACTTTGGGATATTTAGTGCTAATTTTATGAAAGAAATTAAATACCCTGTTTCATTTTAATTTAGTTCATGCATAATAGCAAAAATTTTTGTTGTCAGTAATATCAAATATGCAAAAAGCTTTCTAAACCAACATAATAAGTATGCTCTTATCACATAGGCATAGCATCACCTTTGCAGAGCCCCGTGGGTAAAAGTCAATGAGGTAGCAAAAAGTGGCTGAGGCAAAGTCAATGTGATTTTGTGGAGAGTATTAAGGATGGACTTAATGACTAAGGACACACAAGGAGGCTGGAATGTGTTAAATCATTTGAAAGAATGATATTGTGTTTGGCAGAAGTAGATAATATGCACTGTATAGCTATTTTTGAAATGCTGTCTGCTCATTTTATTAATTTTCTCTGGGAATGCTATTTGCCAAGACTGTGGTACTCTTTATAATTGATAATAAGGTCAATGTATCATGGAAGTTTCTGATCTTGCTTCATATTTTGGTTCCTATCATCATCAGTTTTCCATCCTAAGAATCTTGTAGTTGTTGGACCATGCTATGTCTTTAAAACATGACTGACTAATTCCTATCACCAAGTTAGGTGAAGGTTGGTTAGGATTCTGAGCTAGGCAAAATGAAATTGAACCTCAACTCTCAACCTTGCTAGCTGAATAACCTTGGACAAGTTATTTTGTCTTTCTGTGCCTCAGTTTCCTCATCTATAAAATAGATTGAACAATTTCTACATCATAGGACTACTGTGAGAATTTTTTTTTTTGTTTTTTTTTTTTTTTTGAGACGGAGTCTCGCTCTGTCACCCAGGCTGGAGTGCAGTGGCCGGATCTCAGCTCACTGCAAGCTCCGCCTCCCGGGTTCACGCCATTCTCCTGCCTCAGCCTCCCGAGTAGCTGGGACTACAGGCGTCCGCCACCTCGCCCGGCTAGTTTTTTGTATTTTTTAGTAGAGACGGGGTTTCACCATGTTAACCAGGATGGTCTCGATCTCCTGACCTCGTGATCCGCCCGTCTCGGCCTCCCAAAGTGCTGGGATTACAGGCTTGAGCCACCGCGCCCGGCCTACTGTGAGAATTGAATGAGCTAAGACAAGGTCTATCACACAGTCAATAATGAATACTAACAATGATAATTTTCTAGCAGGACTTTATTTATGGAGTCAACATTTATTTCTTCTTCCATTGATGAATTTTAAAGGTAACTTTATTCTAGGACTTACTACATGAAATTGAGCACTTTGTGATATTTAGTGTTAATTTTATGAAAGAAATGTAATAGCCTGCTTCACTTTATTTTAGTTCATGGACAATAGCAAAAATTTTTGTTGTCAGTAATATCAATAAATCCATTCTTAGTAATGTATATTTATATTTACAATGTCATCATCATCATCTTTACTATTTGGACATATGGTACATATAAGTATGTGAGATGCCAAGTCAGGCATATATTTCTTTACATATATCTTACATATGTGTAAAGTATGCATACTCATGTTACATATGTTGTACCTAATCCAAAGAGTAAACCATAAAGATAGTATCATTACTTCTGTTTTATAGACAAGGAAAGTCTCGATTAAGCAAATTGCCAAAAGACACAGAGCTTGGTGGTGTGAAGGCAACCTTGAAATCTAGGCTTCCTTTATTCCAAGACCAGTTTTTTATTCCATAGGCCAGACTACCCCGCCCAGCACTGTAAATGATACCTGAAACTATTTATCCGCCCCAGGCTATATATTTAAGCTATTTTATGCATCTTTCTCCTTATTAAAAAACCAAATGAACAAATAGCACAAGACTTCAGCAGTGTTCATTCTGCAGCCATTCGTCAAATCAAGGATACTCTACAAATTCCACCGGAGACTTGGTGAGTTGTTCAAGTCCTTTGGTTTCCACGAAGGAAGACATTTCAAAACTTTTATTTCTTTCTGAGTTAAGCAACAACAAAACAAAAAAAGGGAAGATGAGAAATACAATTCATTGTTATAAATTATAACTTATAAAAGAAATGGGTAAATGTTCAGTGAAGTTGAGAGCAAACAAACCTCAATGTAACTTTAATATTTAATTTTTTTTCTAGTGCACTATCTACCTGTAACAAAAGCTGAGTCTTGTTAGTTGTCTTTTCTAATATTTGCTACTTGGGTCAGAGCTACTTATGCTTTTGTAATTTAGGGACATAAATGAATTTTAGATAAGTATAGTGTGGCAATAAAAAAATTTGTCAAAAGAGCAGGGACCCTGTGGGAATCTTTTGTTCTAAATTCACCCAGATTTTGTATATACAAAAAAGTATATACAAACTGATAAGGGCCAATGTGGGGTTTAACAAAAGAGACCATGGGAATGCTTGTGCTAGGTGCTATCTCTCTCATACCCACATTGTCACCTTATCAGTTTGTATATACTTTTTTGTTCAAATAACTAATATGACAGAATTATGGTCTTTGAAAACAGAAAGATCCTTGGAAATTTTCCAGTCTCATGGCTTCATTTTCATATTAGATACATGATATGGTTTGGCTGTGTCCCCACCCAAAATCTCATCTTGAATGGTAATACCCACAGTGTCAAGAGGGGGTTACCAGGTGGGGGTAATTGAATTATGGGCGTGGTTCCCTCATGTTGTTCTCATGATAATGCATTAGTCTCATGAGAGCTGATGGTTTTATAAGCATCTGGCATTTCCCTTGTCTGTTCTCATTCTCTCTCCTGCTGCCCTGTGAAGAGTTGCCTTCCACCATGATTGTTAAGTTTCCTGAGGTCTCCCCAGCCATGCAGAACTGTGAGTCAATTAAACCTCTTTTCTTTACAAATTACCCAGTCTTAGATATTTCTTCATAGCAGCACGAGAACCGACTAACACAGTATGAAATAAAATGGAGACCAGAGAGGAGGATGTGCTAAACACAAGAGAAACATCTTGAAAGTGAAATTCAAGCCTCCAATTAAAGTGAGAGAAACAAAACAAAGTTATCCTAGTTTAGAAAGACCAAGAGTCACTTTCTACCCTCGTCCCCACTAAAAAACAACTATTATGAGCAGTATTTTAGATAAGTATCGCACAGGGTGGTTATACAGCTCCAAATTTTTTAAACTGACTTATCTTTGAGATATTTTCCCTCTTTGACCTCTCTTTCAAAATTAAAACCTCGTTTTTCTTAATGATTTCCAGGCTTCTTTATCCATCTTCTCATCTTCTCCAATCCACTCTGAGGCAAACCTTGGCTTGTCTTATTTTGGTCCATCATGAATCTATTTTTATATGACTTATTAAATTAAGAATAACTATTAATTAAATTAAGTCAACATTAATAGGTACTTGGTAAAATATGTTGAATATTCTTTTTTTAAGATTATAAAATCATATTAAACACATGGAGAAAAGTGCTTGTTTATGAGTCTAGCTGGTGCTGTTGTTTCCAGGTTCTGACGAATCTAAATATATCGGCTCTTTCTCACACTTGGCTACTTGTCTTGGAACTTTAACTAATGAGTTAGAGAAACTCATTTTGCAGTCAATGAAATTACAGTGGTATAAAAATAACTACGCAAGGATGTTTCAAATAAAAGAACTTGTAGGAAATATCAGAAATTAGGACATCGAATTAAATGTTGAGAAATCATTATATATAAACTCTTGGAAGTTGAATTCTTTGTTGTAGAGATCTAGATTCCATATATCACTAAGTGAAGACTTTTTGTAAAATTATACAAATATAAACAAGTGTGTTTTGTAGAGGCTTGGATTTTAATACAGCTGCAAAGCCATCCTTGATTAGAAGCTAGTACATTTAGGCAACATTTCTGTTTTTAGTGCACACCCTTATAAGCAGCTAGTAAGTTTCAAGGATTCCCTTAATCTGATAACATGTTACACTTCATACAAATACAAGGGGCATTTTCATAAAAGAACCCTTTTTTCTGGGTAAAGATGATATTTTTATTTGCATAAGTATGGATGTATAGTTGAATAAAGGGAAAACACAAAGTGATGTGAAGTTAATGCGTTTTATTCTAAACATACAAAATGTGCTGGTCAAATGGAATATAGATAAATTGGTTCTATTTCTAATTATCAGGGTTCATCAAGTCTCTGCCTGCTTCCCTTCTGGGAAATAGTTTATTTCAACATTATCACTTATGTAATAGATGGATGTCACTGTGCGTTGCGAACAAAAAGCAAAGTACAATTCCCAATTGCACTTTCTCATATGGTTATTTTTATATATTACAATACATGTATATTTATTATATATATGTGTAAAGGTAACAAGACAGTCAAAATGTACATATATTTAAAAATATATTCAAAAGTATAAATAGCTCTATTAAGGGTAACATTCTTTGGTCCCATTACTCTGCATTTAAAATATAATCATTATATGCTACAAGAGGGGTTTTTCTCCAGGGAAAACTTACTTTTTGAAATTTCAAATGACTCAAACTTGACCGGCTGAATGTAGTTCACCAGGTTAGACATTTCCTCTGTGGCCATAGCCTCACTTCCAGCGGTCCCCTGGAAGTAGGAATAAAACAGAAGACATTGCCAGAGTCAGCATTATATTATCAGTTATTTTCCTAGGAAAATGACAACATGACTCAAGCATGCAGATAATCATCCCTCCCTTTCTGAAAATTACAAAAAGAAAAATCATTACAGGAGAAAGGCAACAGCAACACCTCATTTGATAAAAGGGAGGGAAGAAGGGAGGTGGGAGGTTGAATGGCGGCTGGCAGCACGGCCCCAGCAGAATCACTCCGTACCCCCTGCCCCCTCCTAGAAATGCCTGATCTTAGCCCCTCTGCAGGCCTCAGGCTCAGATCCTGCATTTTACTGAGGTGACTGGAATGCCCATCAAAGTTTGAGAAGTACTGAGCTATAGCTCATCTTCTATTGCAGGGGGTCCATAGGTGTTGTCTAAGGTTAGTAATTTTTTTTTCTTAACTTTTATTTTAAGTTCAGGGGTATATATATATATATAGGTAAACTCATGTCACAGGGGTTTGTTGTCCAGATTATTTTGTCACCCAGGTATTAAGCCTGGCATCCATTAGCTATTTTTCCTGATGTTCTCCCTCCTCCCACCTCCACCCTCAGTTAGGCCCCATGTCTGTGGTTCCCCTCTATGTGTCCATGTGTTCTCATCAGATTAGTAAATTAAGAATTCACTGCACAATAAGAAAATTATTAGGCAGGTGACCACCAAATGAACTGAAAATTGTTAATAAAAAAGGTTGCTTTGTGGAAATGGGCAGGGGTGGGTAAACAACTCCTGCTTTCCTTCATCAACACTCCTCCCTCCCTGCCTTCTTGGTTCCTGGTGTGTCTTAGACAAGCAGGGTAGTATAGTGCAGGGATTAATGGCTCGGGTTCCAGAGCTAGCCTGCCTGATTTTGAATCCCAAGTCCACTAGTTAGAAACCGGGCAACCTGGGGCAACTTACTTAACTGCTCTGTGCCTCAGTTGACTCATTTGTAAAATCAGGATAAAATCAGTTCCTACAGCATATAGTGGTTTTTGATTAAAAAATAAGTTAATTTATGTGAAGGAGCTTAGACCAGTACCTGGCAAGTGGTACAATCTTACGTTGCTTTTGCTATTATTAGATATGGCATATTACTTTGCTAGAGTTTTTAATGAAAAAGGAAACCAATAATACAGTGTTGGCACAAGTTGGCCCTCTGTAGAGTGATCTAACATTTTCTCACACTTTTAGAAGAGAGGATGCATGGAGATGAGTGTCTTATAAAAATTCTGGGAGTAATATTTAGGTCAAATGTTAACTGGGAAACATTCATTTGCAAATGGACTATCCAATTAGCAAGAGAGTTTAAAAATTATTTAGAATCACTGATCAGAAATTATACACAATTGCAATCATGCTCAGGAACATATACTTTGCCAGACACGGTAAGTTGTTTTCTTCCTGGAAATTAAAAATTGAAATTTAGTGGGGGAACATAATTAAACAAAACTTTAGACATTAAAAAATAATTCTAAGAGGAAGGACATGAAGTAAGAGCAGCTTATTGTTTGTTTCATTTTTACTAAATTGTAGAGCTACGAGTGCTGAGACAGAACATATCTAACAAATTTGAAAGCAGATTCAATATAAACTTAAAAATATGTATTTTTAAAGAGAGACAGAGTCTTGCTCTGTTATCTAAGCTGGAGCACAGTGGTGTGATCATAGCTCACTGCAGCCTCAAATTTTTGGACTCAAGCCATCCTCCTCCCTCAGCCTCCCTAGTAGCTGGAACTACAGGTGTACACCACTGCACCTGGATGTGTTTTATCTTTCATTTTAACTTGTTTTTAAAGGTATGAGGTCTCACTCTGTTTCCGAGATCATTTCAGTATAAACTTTTGCTAAGACAAAATTCTAAAATTCCAAAATTCCGATTGACCTGCTTCTGATTCTCTTCTAGGTTCTGTGCACTTAATATTTTTGAGCTAATCAAGTTACTCGGGATGCCTAAGTTTATATAAATAGGTAGCTCTAGTGTTCCAAAATTACAACAATGCAATGAATGTCACAGTTCTGAGCATTTTTCTAAACCGCATATCTTCTCTGGTCTTTGGAACATTTCATAAGCCATTTAATTGCATCAAAAATTGAAGCTGGTCATTGGAAGGCACAAATTTACTTTTTGCCACTAGATGGCAGAAAGTGACCATGAGACAGATCCAGGAGGGTACAGGTTGGTGGAATGCCTTTGGGACCAGAAACCCTAAGTACCCACCTCATCCATTGAAGATTTTTTACAGTCATCATCATCATCATCGTCGTCACTTTCCGTATCAGCTTCTCCTGTCAAATTTTAATAACAGATCATGATGTCAACATTTCAACATTTAGCTTTAAAGCACTTGTAACACATATTTTATCAAAAATTAATTACAGATTTCCTTGGAAGTTGGGCTTTCTGTTGGTTTTAAAATTATTTTTTTCAGGGATTTAAACTTCATTCGTTATAGGAAATTATACTGACCTTTTAAATATAGATTTTTTTCCTAAACTGGATTTGTTCATAAATACCACTTAAATTTTTCAAAATTCTATTAAAAAATGCTTGTCTTAATATTTTTTCCCTATATGTTTTTAAACATATGGCATTGAACACAGTTTGCCTTCTATTGTACGTGTATTTTGTTTTGATATACAAACACTCTCTCAGGGTCTCTATGACCCCGAAAACAAATAAATTATCCCTCCTTCACCTTTCCCTTCTTTCCCAAGCCCCAACTCTTCCATGCAATGCTTGGTCAGCACATAGCTCAGCGATCTTGTGTTGACATTTTCCCCAAGGCCAGAGAGGACCTTGCAGTAGTGAAAGAAGTTAGGAGCTGGGGCAGGAACTCTGGGGCTTTGGCAGCAAACTCCCTACACAATAATCGTGAAGGGCCAACTTTATCCTAATATTTGTCTGCAAGCTTATTTGATGGACGTATTGTCATCACAACAAAGCACATATCGTAGAAAATGCTGATATTCTTTTTAAGAGGTCAGGATAACATGGGTGCATCCTTAAATATCAGCATGATTGGAAATCTAACTCCATCAGAAATAATTCAGCTTCATATTTAGCCAATATACAGTAATTAAAGCTACATATTTAGCCAATATACAAGTAATTAAATAAATTGTTTTTCCCCTGAAGAATTAGTGGATATTTCTGCTAGGTTAAATATTCACATCAGTATGAAGCATTACATTCTTCCATAGCTATGGGCTTCAGTCAGACCCAGTAAAATCCATTATATAAAAAAGATTTTCAATTAAAAAGTCAACGAGGTTCGAAAGTTCTAAATTGATTTAACTACTATCTTCCAGGGTTCACACGATGCAATAGCATGATGAGTCCAATAGATGGCAATAATGGTTCAACAATGAAATAACTTGCACCCCCCCCCCCACCCCCCCGCCCGCTGCCAGCCTTCTGAAAGTTAGCTGCCCTACTCGATCTATATATAAATGGAGACAGTACCACTGCACTGTCCTCTGAGAAGCTTATAAATGTTTTCACTTGGTTGACACAGTTCAATTACTGAATGACAGCACTGAAAAAAGTATTGCTTAAAAATCTCCAGGGGAGAAAAGATTTCTGGGACCAACAAGGGTTATTATGTATTGGATTGTTTATTAAGGAAAACCACATACAACCACTTTATAACGCTGATATTGTATTAGTTAATAAGGTGAATTGATTATATTTTGGATATAAAACGTGTCTTACTAGTATATTAGAGACACATTCTTTTAGGGTATTGCCACTTAAGCATTTTTATAATGAAATTTATCCCAAGTTCTCATTACCTTTTAAAAAAAAATCAGAGAGGGGATTCTTTTAATTAAGTAATTAAAAAAAATTCTTTGGCAGAGCTTTCTACAAAATACTTCATAGGACCCAACAATTCACAGTCATTTCAAATAGCCAATCAGGTCATTCTTTAGTTTCTGTGGGAAAGAAAGAATTTGTCTTGCTTTACTGGAAAAAGCAGAAGCCTGATATTTCTCTTGTAAATCTTTGGAGGGATGTTCGGGGAATCTTGTTGAACTATAAAAGATATCTTACTTTACCCTAGTTCGTTAGGATAAGTCTACTAGCAAAGGGCTGAATCCTGCAAGAGGCATCTGGCCTACGGGGGTCATGATAAGTCAACTAGCTTTGAAATACAATACCTTTCACGTTTTTCAAGTTACTGAGTTCCCAATACTGTGAATATCTACAAACCAAATGGTAAATTAGCAGTGCTCTTTATTCAGGGGCCTACCTACGTATTAAAATGTCCAAAAGTTTCCATTGATTGCATAAGAGATGACAGGGCTAGCTTAGGAAATCTACTGAATAACTAACAGATTGTTGCCCTTTCTCTGTATTAAGCAATAACGTTCACAGCCTGTAAAAATCGTCATTTGTGTTATGCATCCTGTTAATAAGAGGAAGAGAACTGGTAGTGGGAAAGGCAGATGGTAAAAAACACAAGCATCCACATGCAAAGGATGACAAGGTTTGCTTGCTAGCATTCAAGGGATAGAGTTGTGTTAGGAAATAGGTGTGAATGATAGGCCTGTTAATGATATTCACTTCCAAACTTCAAAGAGAACATTTTTACTGAGAACAAAAATTATTTTTGAAAAAATTTTGAGAGACCTGCACAATAATGATGAAAGTCCACATTCACAAGCTACAGGACAAACCCTTTCAAATAATTATATAATGTCTGTTGATAAAGATTTTAATCTAAACAAAAAACAGGCAACTGAGACAGAAAAATAGAAGAAAAGATAAATCAGAGTCTCAGGCTACATTTTTTTTTAACCCTGATTGTCCTAGAGTTTATATTTTAATTATTTTAAAATCTTATAGCTGATGCATAATAGGCGTACAGAAAAGTACACATATTGTAAGTCCACAGTGCAAAGAATTTTCCCAAATAAACGCGTCTGAGTAAGTGATATCCAGATCAAGAAACAAAATATAACCAATCTCTAGAAGGCTCTTTGGCTCTCTTCTGGTTGCTTTTCCCCCAAGGGAACCCATTATCCTGACTTCTAATAGCATAAATTAGTTTTGCCTGTTTTTTGTACGTTACATAGGTTAAATCATACAGCATGTAGTTTTTTTGTACCTGACTTCCTTTGCTCAGCTTATGTTTATTTATAGTGATTCATCCATAGTTTTCATTTAGCTATAGATCATTCTCATTGCTGCATATTCTTCCTTTGTGTGAATATACCATAATTCATTTATCTGTTGATGGGCATTGGGTTTCCAGTATTTGGCTATTCTGAATACCGCTGCTTTAAGCAATTCTTGTACGTGTCTCTTAGTAAACCTAAATACACATCTTTGTCAAGTATATACCTAGGAATGGAACACCTGAGGTACAGGGACTGCATATATTCAGCTTTTACAGACACTGCTAAGTGGTTTTCCAAATTGATTGCTCCTATGTTTAACTTACAACTGAAAAACTTCCTAGAGTCAAGCTTAAAGTTTCTTCCACTTAATCACCCTGCAATCAGGAGATGTCTGGAATGCAGTCTTCAGATTGCCAAGCTTCTGACTGAACTTGGAAGATAAATTAGACTAAATGACAAATAATCCAAAGGAAATGAGTGACCACTGAATTCTTTTCTCATCAACCACAGAAATCTATTTCGACCTTAATTTAAAAGGGAAAGAAATGATATTAGGCATCCTCTAGGAGCTTCGAAAGATAATTTAAGCAATTTTGCCATGTCACAGATTTTAAAAAGCTCTTCAAAACATGAAAAGATTGAAATGCCCAGAACTCTTCAGCATATTGTCATTGACAATGCATCCAGCGCTCAGTTCTATAGTTAATATTTCCCATTATGAAGCTCAAAGTCATATGGTCACTCTGAAGACTATTTGGCTTACATGGTAGCCAGAATAATGACCTTCTAGAGATGTCTCTGCTCCATGAATATGTTAGCTTGCATGACAAAAGGGACATTGCAGGTGAGATGGAGTTAAAGACCTTGACATGGGCGCAATTATTCTGGATTATCTGGATGGACTTGAGTTCTTGCCAGCAGAGGACATTTCCTGCCTGTGGTCAGAGGGAGATGTGACCACAAAAGAAAGGTTAGTGAAATGCAGCCTTGCTGGCTTTGAAGCTGGAGGAAGGAGCCCCAAGCCAACGAATGTGGGTGGCCTCTTGAAGCTGGAAAAAGCAAGGAAACAGCTTCTCCCTTAGAGCCTCCAGGAAGGAACACAGCCCCTCCGACACCTGGAGGGTAGCCCAGTGAAACCCAGGGGTCTTCCTGACTTACAGGATAGAGGATAATGCATTTGTGTTGGTTTAAGCCACTAAGTTGGTAGCAGCAAGAGAAAACCAGTAGTTTAAAACTGTGCAGAAATAGGAATGTTCAAAGTCCTTCAAAGCTAATTTCAGAGCAGCAGAATCTTTTTAATTCTTTTTTTTTTTGAGATGGAGTCTTGCTCTATCACCAGACTGGAGTGCAGTGACTAGATCTCATCTTACTGCAACATCTGCCTCCCAAGTTCAAGTGATTCTCCTGCCTCAGCCTCCTGAGTAGCTGGGACTACAGGCACATGCCACTACGCCCAGCTACTTTTTGCATTTTTGCCAAGAGACAGGGTTTCACCATGTTGGCCACCAAAGAAATGGGATTTCACCATGTTGGCCACCAAAGAGATGGGGTTTCACTATGTTGGCCAGGAGGGTCTCGAACTCCTGACCTTGTGATCTACCTGCCTTGGCCTCCCAAAGTACTGGAATTACAGGCATGAGCCACCACGCACAGCCCAGAGCAGCAATTCTTAAACCAACACAGAACATGAGGGGGAGAGCCCACCAGCCCCTCACCGGCTCCTGGGGATGAGGGCTCGAACATGCTGGAGGAGTCGCTGCAGGTGTTGGAGGCTTGTTCTGAGAGTTTCTTTTTGCCGCTTCCTTCTGATGACTTGTGTGATTTCTTCTTATTTTTCACCAAAATTTTATACATTAACTCCATAGGGCTTGGAAGAGGAACTCCAGATTCCAGCTAGTAGAAATGAAAGGCATACTCTTTAAAACTACTGCTCCCTCTTTCAGATCCCCTCCCCAGACCCCCTGTTCAGCTTTGGATACCAAATGTCTAGACTGTTCTTCCCCACCTTCAACACTGCTCATTAAACTCTTAGTGTATCCTGCACAGGCGCTATTTTTTTTTTTTTTTTTTTTTACATCAAAGATATATTTTCATTACTATACTGTTTTTTTTTTTTGCAACACCTTCTACATGAATAAGACCATAGAAATATACTGGTAGATTTGATGTACTAAATCTGAACATTTATGAATTTTCAAGTTTGTACATCTAATGGGAAAATCAATTTCCCACGAGAGGGTCATTAGATATTATATCAGAAAGCATGTGTGCAAGCCACAAGATAGGCTACTTTGAGAAAATCTATAGAATGCCTAAGTTGGTCCTCTATTCTTGGCTTGCAATGAGTGTAGGGACTGGTATAAACTCACTTAAAAATGCATGGAGATCAGGCAAAAGGGTGCAGGAAGGAAAATGTTACTTTAGGATATTTCTGCTGCTTTCCTTCCTAAAACAGAGATATCATCATGGCAATAGGCGACCTGAGTTGTGCCACACCAAAAGGTGCATGCAAGGAAATAGAGAGCAGACAGCAGGGACAGGCCAAGAAGACATTGTGCCACCTGCAGTGTCCTGTTTTGCCAACCCACTCATCTCAAAGGGGTGTGATGAGGTTCCTTGGGAGTGAGCAGAGGCCTGTCCTCTTGGACTGTTTCTATGGGCTGATTGTAATTGTTGGGAAATCTGCACTCTTGATTGAGTTTCATCAGGCAGCCAGTGAGAGAGAAGAGCGTGGGAAGAGGAAGAGAGCAGAGGCACTTCCTGCACCCTTGGGGGGGTGCCCATTGCTGGTATCCTCCTTGTCAAAGATTTCATCATCAACTGCATTAATCTTAGCAAGAAACATAAACATGAAAAGGAAGTAAGTTTTCCCTCAACCTTGTTCATCAATAATGCACACATTCCTTCAAGGACAAACATCAAAACTGCTTACTGGATATTTTTCCAGGGGCTCCATGAGAAGGGCATCCCCAAAGATCAGTCGGCAGTACTCCGCCATCTTGGCTTGCTGCTTTGGGCTAAGGGAGAACAAGAACAGAAGAAGGAAAGCAGGGAGGCTTATCCAAAGAGCCTGAACAGGATTGCTTTTTGTTATTAACTACAGAAAGAAGTGATTCTCTAATCCCACCCGTCAGGATTGGTTTTTATCATCCTAGATATTTATCCTAACTTATGTGAATTTGAATAACATACACAAGTGGACAGTGAAAGCATTGACGTGTGAGGTGGTTCCCAGGGCAGACCTGCATAGACACAGGTGGAGGGGACAGCAGGTCATTTGCTGTCACTGGAGCCTTGAAATTCCCAGAGTTAGAGGCTCAGTCCCTTTTGTTTAACTCGCTGATTCCAAGTCAATTGCAAGACACTTGGAGAAAGAACCCTTTCATATTTCCATGTAAATTCTCAAGTGAAATTTGTAAAGCACTGCTGCAAAGGAGTGTTTATGAGGAGATGAAAGAGGATAGATAAGGAAGGATGGCAGGGAGGGAGCTGAGTAGGGAAAGAGAGACAATGGAGAAAGAAAAAGAGAGGGAGAGAATCTCAAAATGTAGAAAAGGGCAGACAGGCAAACAAACAGTGTGTCACTTGGGGAGGGGGTCCTGGAGGAAAGATAAAAGTAGCAGGCACCTCGGGGAAAGTTGTGTGCAACTCTTATGTACATAATAGAAAAGCAAAGGTGGTATCATTCTGAATATGTTGCCAGTAGGGACCTGGTATAATGGAAAAAGGCTGGCACTGCAGGGTTTGCTGAGCTGAGCTCCAGAGTCTGAACCACTCTGGGTCTATATAATGAGGAGAATAATAACTGTTCTTGGAAAGGGACAGAGGATGCTGAGAAGATGAAATGAAGTAATGGATGCAAACGCCTTTGAAACATTAAAAGAGCAGGGCAAATGTAAGATGATTCCACTGTTACAAGGCGGCGTCCGCCAGCTAGACTAGACAAATCCTATGCCCAGTAACTTGTAAACACAGCTGATATAGGGGAACATTCATATTCTTTCAATGCTACTGCTTCCCTTGACCTTTCAAAAAGCAATAATTTTTTTCCTCACTTTGTGGAATGTTAAATATCATTATAAAGGTATCCAATTCCTTTAGGTTTTATGGATTTTGAATTTGATCTACAGTCTGTCGAACTTGATTTCCAATCGTTATCTCTACATGCTGCAATGATAATACATTTTAGCAGAACTGTGACTGTACTAAGAATAAGTAACAGCGATGAAAAGCCTTCTTGATGAAAATTCAAATCGATCATAAAATGTAATTCTTATTTTCATTCCCTTTTCCATGAATGTTTAAGCCTGGATCATGAGCTGTTCTTTTTTTTCCCTGGGGTTAGGGGGGTAGTATTGAGGGTTCAAATCATATTGCAATGGTCCACAGGAAAAGTCACTATTTTGTATTCCTTTTTTTCCTTTTAAAAACAAAGCATGTGCTCTCGGGGGAAAGTGAGTTCTCTGGCATTTGAATATGAACCCTCAAGTCATGTGCTCTGGGGGGAGAGTGAGTTCTCTGGCATTTGAATATGAACCCCCAAGTCACTGCTTTCTTGGAACCGCAGGGAGAGGCTAAGGAGAGATTCAAAGGACTTGCAAAGTCCTCCACAGCAACCTTGCCCCTTCTCACCAGGCCTCTCTTGGTCTGTATGGGAGCTTACTAAATGGCTTATGCAGCCCTCAGAATACAGTACCACATTCCTCAGTAGTATTAGGGAGAGAAGAAAAACTACTAATCAGAGAATTGATCCTGAAAAGCATCAGAGGTTGTTGCAGAAGGACAAGTCATTAGAAACTGTCTATGAGAGCTTTGGGAGCAGGCAGAGAAGTGGCTGAATAGGTAGGGCCAGCCCCGGGCATCCTTGGGTTCAGGTCTTCTTCCTCCAGTGATAACTTGCACAGGGGTTCAACCAGGTCAGCCTGCACTGTGGCTGCTGCCGATAAGAAATGCATTTGTGCTGGGACGACATGTTCCAGAGTGCACTAAAGAAATGGCCAAACCCTCCATTTCCCTTTTACAGAAAGATGCTGCTCAATATCATGGAGCATTACTTCTTCAAGTGTGGTCCCTGAACCATCAGCAGCATCATCACTTGTTAGAAGTGCAGATTCTGAATCAGAGACTCTGGGACACTGGAGTCTGCATCTTAACAAGCCCTCTTGATTCTGGTGTGCGTTCAAGTTTGAAAACCACTGTGATTGATTAAAATAAGTCAACACGTGCTGAAGTTGATGACATTTTTCCTGAATATTGGAATTGGGAGCCCCGAATTATCTTTAATCAAACACCTGGAGTGAAAGCAGAGCGTTTTACCTGAAAGCCCTGCTCTCAGGATTTTCCAGGGAACCATATTCTCTCCAGTAGAGGAATTTCAGGGAGATGTCCCAAATATCCCCAAACAGGTGCCCTCTGTCAGGAAGTCCCCAAATCAGGCCCAGATAAAGATTTTACTGGAGCCATGATTATCACTCAGTTCCACTAAGGAATCACCTGAGCTGTTAATACGCAGGTGACAGGATCAAGTCCACAGTCCCCTGATTCACGTAGCTTGGACAAAAGTCCCGGAACGTGCATTTTAAGCCAGCCTGCAGATAATTCTGATGCAGGTGGTTAATAAACCATGGTGGTTACAGCTTAGCTCTTCTATCTCATTCACATCACCTGGGGTCTTATTAAAATGAAGAGTCCAACAGAGAGTCCAGGGTGGGGCCCAGGACTCGGCTGCAGCTCTAACTTGCTCACCAGTGATGCAGATGCTGCTGGTCTGAGGACCACACTTTTAAGAACAAGAATCTATGTCTAATGTAGACGTTTAGAACCTGCCTGAGGGCTGGGCGTCGTGGCTTACGTCTGTAATCCCAGCCCTTTCGGAGGCCGAGGTGGGCAGATCACCTGAGGTCAGGAGTCCAAGATCAGCCTGGCCAACATGGTGAAACCCTGTCTTTACTAAAAATGCAGAAGTTTGCCAGTTGTGGTGGTGCGTGCCTGTAATCCCAGCTACTCAGGAGGCAGGAAAATGGCTTGAACCTAGGAGGCGGAGGTTGCAGTGAGCCGAGATTGCACGACTGCACTCCTGCCTGGGTGACAGAGCAAGACCCTCAAACCAAACAGACAAACAAGAACAAAAACAAAAACAAAAACAAAACCTGCCTCAGAATCAACTGAGATGGACAGAACAAGAGATAGGTGTCCAAGCAAAAAGTAAAATGAGCTATTTGGTAATCAGGCTATCCATGTTCTCAATAAACATGCACACCCACCTGATGGAACTAAATCAGAGCAGAGAGCAAATACTGAATTGAAAAAGTCAGAGCAAAACAAACCGACTTTAATTGCAGGTCAGAACTGCAGAAATAAAAGGCATTAAAATTGCAATTAGCAAAAAACCAAAATCCTGACGTGTTTAGAGCATCAGTATCAGCTATTATGGAGATGAAGTGAGAGGAAAAAAAAATCACAAATGCATTTTGAACTTCAGGTCATAGCAGACATTTCTGAGCATAATAAAATACTCCCAGTATTTTATTATATGCTGGGACAGAGGTCAGGGCAGAGGTCTGGGGCAGAGGTCAGTTTTCCCGACTGAGGAACTCACTTGATTTCTTGGGGGTAAATCCTCCAATCTGAATTAAACCAACTTCTTTCCCTATAAAGGAGGAATCTGCAATCCATGGAAATTAAGAACCTTGTTCAAAATTTCACAGTTTTCTGTGGCTGAACATGGGTAAAGCTTACTTTACTTGAATTTGGTGTAGAATTCTTTTTATAAAAGTGCTGGTTCACAAGTAGGATGTCAGAGTCAAGTAGGGCTTTCAAAAATATATTTTCAAGTCTTCTAGAAATTCTAAGTCAGGGTAAGAGTATAACTCAGGAATCTGCATTTTGAAGACACTTCATGGGATTCCGATGTAGCAACAGGATACATTGAAAGCAGCTAATAGCAGATTCCCTTTTATTGTCCATGGATAGGTGACTTCAGATATTGGGAGACAAAACCAGAAATTTCAGTGGCTTTTCTCGTTTTTTCTTTCTTTTTTAATAAATTAATTTTTTGTTTTTTGTTTTTTGAGACAAAGTCTCACTCTGTCACCCAGGCTGGAGTGCAGTGGCGTGATCTCGGCTCACTGCAGCCTCTGCCTCCCAGGTTCAAGTGATTCTCCTGCCTCAGCCTCCTGAGTAACTGGGACTATAGGTACCCGCTACCACACCCACTTTGTATTTGTAGTAGAGACAGGGTTTCACCGTTTTGGCCAGGATGGTCTTGATCTCCTGACCTCATGATCCGCCCGTCTCGGCCTCCCAAAGTGCTGGGATTACAGGAGTGAGCCACCGTGCCCAGTCCTTTTCTCCTTTTTTTCTAGTGTAAATTTGTTTTGGACGTGTGGCCCAAGTGAGCTGGGACCAGAGTTCTAAACCTGAAATTCCATATATGCAGCACACAGGGGAATAAAATAGTTCATCAGAGATAGCAGATAGGTGTCAGATGTCTTGCTGGTCTATTCTGAGGTCACTGTGCTGAGAAGGATTCTGAGGTTACTTCTAGGTTTAGTGGGAAAGAGTGTTGCTACTGCCTGCTATGGGTTCAGGAACTAGATGAGGTGACTCACAAGTCAAGCATGGGGTTTTAACAGCGGAGGGAAAGCTTATCGGTTTTCTTTGGGTGTGTGCTAGCCTCCCAGGAAAGAATGGTGGCTGAGCAGTTTTGATATCTGAAGGACAAGGGAAATATGAAGCAAGCAACTCCCACCCACTTCCTCCACAATAGAATTTTATCTTTTAGTATTTCACTGCCATTACATTATCTCAGTGGTTTGGGACACAATCATGGCATCCTGGAAAGGCTGTTTTCCTGTTTTCTTTTGTCATATATAAATTATTAATGAACTTGTAATAGCTAAATTTATCATTTTTAAGCCAGTAAGGGCAGTACAATGGCACTAGTCTCTTAGCCTTTGTGCATGATGCAGAAATTAGTTTTCATGTCCAGTTCTGGATCTCTACATGACTGGTGTGAAGAACTGCAAAAACCATCTTGTGTTTAAGCATTACAAGCCACAGAGGTGAACACTTGCTGGCCATTGTCTGGTGGATGCTCTCATTGTCTGAATTTGATGTTTTGAAGGCTTGTGATGCTTCTGTTTAGGCGTAGGAGATGTGTTGGTTAAAAGGTTAAAAGTGTGCATTTTGAAGTCACACTAACTGGATTGGAATCCCATCTCTGTCATGTTTTAGTTACATGGCCTTGAGCAAGTTGTTCATCCTCTTTAGGACTCAGTTTCATCATCTGTAAAATGGCGATAATCATAATATTTACTCTTAGAAGCTCCTGGGTTTGTGGTGAGGCTTACATGAGCTGAGGCTTGTAAAATATTTCAAAAACTGCTTGCCACAAAAAAATGTTTAATAAAGGTTAGCTGTTATGTTGGTGGAGGTGGCAGTTGATATTTTTCTGGCTATGTCAAGGGGAAGCTCAGTGTAGCAGGTGTGACAATACAGAATGGAACCATAGCCTTTCATTTTGTCTAATTTAAATAGAAACATCTCTTTAAGAAAATAAGTATGCCAATCCCAGCACTTTGGGAGGCCAAGGTGGGCGGATCACCTGAGGTCGGGAGTTCGAGACCAGCCTAACCAACATGGAGAATCCCCGTCTCTACTAAAAATACAAAATTAGCCGAGCATGGTGGCGCAGGCCTGTAATCCCAGCTACTCGGAAGGCTGAGGCAGGAGAATCACTTGAACCCGGGAGGCGGAGGTTGCAGTGAATCAGGATCGTGCCATGGCACTCTAGCCTGGGCAACAAGAGTGAAACTCTGTCTCAAAAAACAAAAAACAAAACAAAACAAGAAAAGGAAAGAAAGAAAGAAAGAAAGAAAGAAAGAAAGAAAGAAAGAAAGAAAGAAAGAAAGAAAGAAAGAAAGAAAGAAAGAAAGAAAGAAAGAAAGAAAGAAAGAAAGAAAGGAAAAAAGAAAAGTATGCCAGATGCCCTTCTTCTATTTAAAAAAAAAAAAAAAAAAAAAAAAANAAAGAAAGAAAGAAAGAAAGAAAGAAAGAAAGAAAGAAAGAAAGAAAGAAAGAAAGAAAGAAAGAAAGGAAAAAAGAAAAGTATGCCAGATGCCCTTCTTCTATTTAAAAAAAAAAAAAAAAAAAAAAAAAGCGTCCTCAAGTTGAAACTACAATGCCTGAAAGAAAAGTGCTAAAGTATTGTGATAGGGTTTAAATCTGCCTCTCTGACCAAATCTCATGTCAAATTGTAACCCCCGATGTTGGAAGCGGGGCCTGGTGGGAGGTGATTGGATCATGGGGGTGATTTCTTTTGGTTTAACACCATTCCCCTCAGTACTGTTGTTGTGATAGTGAGTTCTCACGAGATCTTGTTGTTTAAAAGTGTGTGACACCTCCTCACTCTCTCTTAGTCCTCCTCCTGCCATGTAAGACACCTGCTTCCACTCTGTTTTCCCATGAGTAAAAGCTCCCTGAGGCCTCCCCAGAAGCAGATGCCACCAGGCTTCCTGTACAGCCTGTGGAACTGTGAGCCAATTAAACCTCTTTTCTTCATAAATTACCCACTCTCTGGCATTTCTTTATAGCAGTACAAGAATGGACTAATACATATTGTTACAGGCCAATTACAAATGAATGGACAGAGATGAGAAATTGTTTAACAGAGTCAATTGCAAAGCAGAACCATCACAGCAAACTGGGTATTAAATACAGCCTCTAAAGAGGTGCCCCTTTGAGTAAGAACAGAAATAGCATGGAACAGAATAAATTCCTTTCTCTTCCTTTGACCCTCAGAAGCGTTGGAGAAGCTATATGCCAAAGGATTACATCATTCATTGAATGATTGTTGCATAATGAAACAGAACCACAAGCCAGTAAACGTAATATGGGTTTCTGGAGGGCAAACTGAAAAAATACAGATAATTATAAAATTGTCACATTTAACTACTTAGAAATTCTTCAAGTTGAAATTTGCTCATGACCAATCTGCATCTTTAATATTTAGTGAACGCTTTAAGAATTAGAGAATTGAAGCACGTGTTGCAAGTTACTTGGACAAAGAGGCTCAGTGACCTGGGAAAGGCTCTCATTAGGAAGGAGGGTCAAAAGAAACTTGTAATCCAAATTAGGACAGGTACTGCTGGCTTTTAGTTGAAAATTCTGGCTTAGGTTCCTGAAATGAAAGCGGGGGCTTTCATTCAATATGGATAACAATCTTTCATTCTGTAGCTCTTTAAAGTGAGTAACTACATGATAAACTAATATACATCTATCAGATATAAATGTGTCTCTCTTTGGTAATGTGTGCTAAAATGAATATAAAACAGTGAAGTCAAAATAACCTTTTCTTTGTGTAGCTCAGCAATACATGCAGGCTATTTTGAAATTGGCAAATACAAATATTGACAAACGGGAAAGCCAGTGAAAAGGGGGAATATGGAGGTTTGGTGAACTGAGTTCTGTGTAAGTGCAAATTGGTAAAATGGAATTCACAGCTCTCCCTCCACCTGCCACAAGGTGATGTTGGACTCAAATTGTGTGCAATAGAAGGAACTCATGAAGGAGAGTTATAAAAGTGGCCCACAGCACCCCAAATCTATGACAGAGACATGTATTGTGTAGGAAAACATGTTCCATTGCATTGCAAAAAGAAGAGATTTTAATTTAAAAACCATACTATGGTATGAAAATAAATCCTACAAGTCCAATGGACAATTTTAATGTTGATTATTTTAAGTGAATTCCATCACCTACAAATGAAAACATGCCAGTTAATATATAACATGACTGAAGAACACCATTAATAATGTCAAATAATTTTAAATCTGATAAACAATTACTCAGTATGCCCCATTTGGGAAAAAGACTCTTTCCTGAATATGTTGAATACTTACGAATCCACATGGTTCTCAAATGAAAGGAGAATTGGAAAAGGTGAAGTCTTAAATGCACACTCTGCAATTGCTTCTATCACTTCCTGAAAATGAGAACACATGTATATTCAGTATGCCAGAAATTTTCATCTGTATATTCTTGAGGTGTATTAAATCTATTAATATAGTTGTCTTTTCCATTCAGAGAATTGTATCAAATGGCCTGAAATGGCTAGAAGGGATTTCGAGGGCTGCTGGACGGTGCTATTTCCAACTCTTGATTCTGCAAAGTTATAAGAAGATTGGATTTTGGTGGAGGGGAGAGAGAAATGCAAAGGAGAGGATTCTCCTGTCTGCTAATTGTATCTATTTTTTAATAATGAAAGAAATCTAATCATATTATAAATATTTGGGACAGTAAGAGAAGGCAAAAATTTTCACCCACAAATCCACTTTCTGAACCAAACCATTGTTAGCATTTCATTATATTCACTTCTAGTCTGTCTCTCATGGATTTATGTAGTTTAGTTTTAGTTACAGTATATACTCAACTTGTATTTTTAAAAAGCATTGTTATTGAGATGTAACTTTTTTGAGATATAATCTGCCCATTAAAAGTGTACAGTTCAATGGTTTTTAGTATATTCAGAGTCACACGAGCGCCATCTCAATATAAGTTAGAACATTTTTATCGCCTCAAAAAGAAACCATGTACCCACTAGCAGCCACTCCCCATTCCTGCATCCCACCCCACACACCTAGTCCCAGGCAATCATTCATCTACTTTATGTCTTCATAGATTTGCCTATTTTAATTATTTCATATAAATGTAACCATACAATATATGGTTGTTTGTACTGACCATCTTTCACTTAGCATGGTTTCAAAGTTCATCCATGTTGTAACATGTATCAGTACTTCAATTTTCAATCTGCATTTTTAAAAATGTATGTGCCACAAGTTTCAATATGTGTACAAAATTCTAGAAAGTAAAGGTATCAAAATTGATTTAACCATTCCCCAACTGTTGGACAGCTACATTTGCAGAGTTGTCATTCAAGTAATTCTACAAAGAACATCTTCATTTTTTCCCTAATATCTTGAATGATTTTCTGGGAATGAATTCTCGGAAGGGGAATTCTTGATTTAAGAATATGAATACTCTTACAGTCCCTCATGTATCTTCAAATTGCTTTTCATTTTAGCATTTTAGATTGCCCAGAATAAGGCATGCAGGACCAGATTTCAATGCATATTCACCAGTTTGGGGCATTATTCTTAAAAATGTTTTTCTTATTTAAATGGTAGTAAAGTGCAGTCTCATTTATTATTTAATTATATCACTTTCAGTAGTAGTGAGGTTTCATATTCCCATACACTTGTTTTTAGTTATATTTATTTTTTTCATATTCTCCTTTTAAGTAGGTATTTCCACTCCTATTCCTTACGCCTGAGCCTTTTCTGCTATCGTCTCTACCTTCCCCATTCAACGTATAGCATTCTTTATATCCACTCCTGAAAGCTATTTCCCTGGCCCTAGAGTATAAATAAGGCTTTCTAATTCTGTACTATATTTGCATATATCCTCTAAGAAGGATTTGCCTGCATGGAGCGAGAAGAATCACTTTTACTGTTTCTTAGAAATGAACTCACAGATTATCTTTCATACATAATCAGTTTAACTTTTATGATAGTTGAGTCTGTCAAAAAAAAGCAAGCACTATAAAAGGTAAGCAACATCCAGATTTTAAATGCTATATTTGATTTATTTGAGCACAGGCTTTGGATTCAAACAGACTTTTGAATCCTTGCCTCTGAGATTTACAAGCTGTGTGACCTTGGGAAAATCACTTAATGCCTCTGTGTATTGGTTTGCTGACCTATAAAGTGGAGGCAATAAACCTCATTTCACAGATCTGTTGTGAAGACGCAGCAAGAGAAGGCAAAGGACTCAGCTCATCATGGTTATATATTCTCAGTTCAACTAAGGTGCAGAGATATTAACTGACTTACCTTAAGTCATAGAGAAGAGAATCCCAGGAAGGGATTAAACCCCAGGAAGATTTGTCTGACTCTAGAGCTTATTAATACCCAACCATTGCAGTAACTTCCATGTAGCTAATAATCTCAGCCAACTAAGAGCAAAGCCCTCAAAAGAACTGAGAATAGAGGTCATCAAGGATGTGGATACTAAGTGTGGGAAAAAAAGGGCTGGATTTTGTTTATTTCATAAATTTGGCACTAGTGTATCAGGTAAAGGATAAATACAGTAGAGCCATTCTCGCCTCCTCTCCTTCTCTCACATCTTTTAATTCCTCAGCAGTCTTGTCCAAAATAGATCCCGAGTACAGTCAAGTGTCAGCACCTCCACTGCTATCATCCTAATACAAAAACCACTGCAGTCACTGCTGTGTTAGATTTTATCATCATTGCCACTTATTTGCTTCCCCCTTCCTTTGGGAGGAGTCTATCTACACACTCTGTTGACCATAGGCTTGGCCGTGTGTTTTATTTTGGCCAAGGGCCTGGGTGTGAAAATGACATGTGCTGCTGCTGAGTAGAGTCTTGAAGATCCATCATGTTGTTGTCCAGCCATTACTCTTTCTCTTCTCCCATGAGTCCAGTGATATCATAGATGGGGGTTGTTCATTCAATATGAATTCCAAACAATAGCAATCAGAGCCACAGCTGACATCTAACCCGAGTGAGAAGTAAACCTTTGTGGCTGTAAATCACTGTGATCCTGGGGTTTCTTTTTATTGCAGAAAAACCTAGGAGAAGCTGACTGACAGAGTCTTTTTACTGCTTTCTGGCTTCTAGTGCTTGCCGCTGTATTCCACACCATAGCCAGAGTCATTGCTCCTAAACATGAGTAGACAGTTTCACTCCTTTTAATAAACTTTCCAATGACTTCCCATTTCACATGGAATGAAATCCAAATTCATTATCATCATCTACAGAGCCTAACTTGATCTGGCACCTGCCATTTCTTTAAATTCATCTCCTTTTCCTCTCCCTCTCTGTCACCTGGATACAGTCCATTGATCTTGTTGCTTTTCCTTGAATATATCAGGCATGCTTTCATCTCACCATCTTTGCACTGTGTTCCTTCAGTCAAAAATACTCACATGAAAGCATGATTTATTGCATTGATTTGGGAGTAAGTACAGCATCTGTGCCTAAACATCATCTTACCAAAGGCCTGCCTCCACCATCCAGACAGCATAACTCAGCTCTCTCTTTTCCTTGCCCACTGATTTAGATTGTTTTAAAGGGCATGTTTCTATGCACTGTATCTTTGTGTTTATTTTGATCTATCTTTCCTCACTAGACAGTGTAAACTTCTTGAGGTAAGAACTTGTTCTCTTCACTGTTCTGCTAAGGCATATTCTAGATGCTCACAAAATACTTTCAGATGAATGAATGAACTCCTGATATGTAACAGAAGAGAAACAGAATTCATCTAGTTGCGTTCCCATTTATTCTTCTATTGACTAGCTCAGAGATCAGCACACATTTTTCATAAAGGACCAGGTAGTGTTTTAGGCTTTGCTGGACATAGAACTTCTATTTCTATGGCAACTATTCAACTCTGCCTTTGAAGCTTGTGATGATTAATTTTATGTGTCAACTTGACTGGGTCATGGGGTGCCCAGATATTTGGTTAAACATTCTTCTGGGTGTCTCTGTGAGGGGTTTCTGGAAGAGATTAACATTTACATTGGTAGACCGAGTTAAGCAGCCTGCCCTCCCTGATGTGGATGGGCCTCATTCAATCCACTGGAAGCCTGAATCGGAGAAAAAAAAAAAAAAAAAGAAAGAAAAGACAGAGTAAAAAAGAATTTGCTGTTTCTGCTCGAGTGTTTTTGAGCTGGGACATCGGTCTTCTCCTACCTTGAGACTTGGACTTGTACTGCAGCTTACACCATTGCCTCTCCTTATTCTTACGCCTTTGGATCAGGACTGCTATTGTACCATTAGGTCAGCTGGGTCTCCAGCTTGTCAACTGAAGATCTTGGAATTTCTCAACTTCCATAACCACATGAGCCAGTTCCTTTTAATAACTCTGTCTCTCTAGGAAGAGAGCCAGTCCAGACTAACGCATAGCCCCAAAGCAGCCACAGATAATATGCAAACAATTGGATGTGGCTATGTTCCAACAAAGCTTAATTCACAAAAGCAGATGGCAGGATAAATGTGGCCTGCAGAAGATAATTTGTTGACCTTTGGACTAGTCTGATCATTGGCTTAAGCAAAGCTTAAAACTTGATTGTAACCAAAGTAAATGTAATTTTGTATTATAGAAGGTTGAATGTTGATTCATATTCAATAGCCAGATTAATTTTTTTTTTTTTTTTTTGAGACAGAGTCTCACTCTGTTGCCTGGGCTGGAGTGCAGTGGCCAGATCTCAGCTCACTGCAAGCTCCGCCTCCCAGGTTCCCGCCATTCTCCTGCCTCAGCCTCCCGAGTAGCTGGGACTACAGGCGCCGCCACCACGCCTGGCTAATTTTTCGTATTTTTAGTAGAGATGGGGTTTCACCGTGTTAGCCAGGATGGTCTCGATCTCCTGACCTCGTGATCCACCCATCTCGGCCTCCCAAAGTGCTGGGATTACAGGCTTGAGCCACCGCGCCGGGCCCTAGATTAATTTTTTAACAACTTCATGGCTGAAATTTCCAATAAACATTGAGCTTTAATTTTTTTTAAAGTCCTTCAAATATACATGTAAATAAAAGTGTAGTTAGTCTTTGCTACCTGTTGTTTTTCTTGAAATGAAGTCTTTCTCTGTTGCCCAGGCTGGAGTGCCATAGCATGATCTCGGTTCATAGTAACCTCTGCCTCCTTGGTTCAGGCGATTCTTGTGCCTTAGCTCCCAAGCAGGTCGGACTACAGGCACGTACCACCACACTCAGCTAATGTTTTGTGTTTTTAGTAGAGATGGGGTTTTGCCATGTTGGCCAAGCTGGTTTTGAACTTCTGACCTCAACTGATCTGCCTGCCTCAGCCTCCCAAAGTGCTGGGATTACAGGCATGAGGACTGTGCTGGCCAGCTTTGCTAACTTTTCTGATGATGGCTCTCTTCGTTGTCTATTTGAGAACTTCTCCAGCCACCTTTAATAATGAAAGTGGATTGTGGGCTCGCCTCATTGGTATTTAGGCCAAGGAGAGTTAAATCTGAAGGTGGGTAAGCCCCTCCTCCCCTCCTCTAATTTAGGAAGTGAGTATTTAGCTTCAGGTCAAATCTCTCTCATATCTTTATCTTAGGCTGATAAAATGTGAGTGCTTCTCTGGGCCTGCTCTTAGAATTGTAGGGAGTCCATGCACCCCCATCTTCGTAGCTCCCTGGGTTTCATTCTCTCTTCCCACAGTGGGGATGCTAGTGTGGTCTGAACTACAACTGGGCCACTGGGGTTCCTAGATTTTCCTGTCTTGCTTCCCCTGCTTTTCCCTTTGTCCTGCCTCTGACATTGTGTACTTCTGATCTTGTGTGCTTGACTTAGGACTCATGTTTGCAGTGGAGCATCCAAGCTCATCTGTTGTTCCCTTCTCTGCTCCTACTGGACCCCTAACCAAGGCCTGGGCTGTGTTTAGTTTACTACAATTTGGGCTTCTGGTACCTTCCTGGAAGTGAAGTGGATGCCATGGGTTGAGCGTAGAGGATGCCCACAGCTTCTACCATGGCAGCCTTACAGATAACTTAATTCAGCCCCCCACCTTCACTCTGGCTTAATAAGTCCATGCCCATGTAATACACAACCATTATATTTACAGAAAGAAAGCTAAGATTTGACTTTTATGCATTTCAATGATAACATCAGAAGCTCACATTTATAGAGTAGTCACTGCATGCCATGCATAGTTTAAGCAATATTTGTGTATTAAGTACAGTTACTGAATGCTTACTTATAATCACTCCAGGAGGTAAACACTATTATCATCTCCATTTTGCTGGTAACAAAGGAAACTTGCACTGGGAAGGAAGCTTCTCCAAGGTCTTGCAGCAACTGAATGGAAGAGCTGGTACTGGACCCCTGTCAGTCAGCTCCAGAGAGCATCCTTGCCTTCTGCGTTCACCTTTCTCTCTTTCTCACCCACCCTTCTCCCTCCTCTCTCTGTCCACCTCTCCCCATCTCTACCATAACTTTAGCTAGCAGCTTAGGAAACCTTTTGCAATTATTAAACCAAAAAAAAAAAAGAATTACTAAATTTCATCTAATAATTTTTAGTTAAGAGCAACTGAAAACTTTAGAAGTTCCACTGGAGAACTTTCATGCTTTTGTGCCTTTGAAATATTTTGTATGGTGTGCATGATCAGTCAGAATGAGAAAACCAGTTATCGCTTTTAAGTTTCACTCTTTCATACTTGCCATAATTGGTAGACATTGGATGTGAAAGTACAGTAATGCTCCATTGTTCCTTATCAAGCCAAAACTGTTTTTCAGAGACTTGTAGCACTAGATTCAATAATCTATAAACCGTATGGTTCAATTACTAAACTCCAGTGAGACAAACTGCCCTTGAAATCCTTTATCCTTGACAGACAACAGTAGGTGTATTTGGATATCCATTTTATATGTGCATTTAGGTAGCAGTGAAATTGCATCCTAAATTATTGTTTCTCTCAGGGAATGAATGACATTTTATTTTCAGAAATGCTCAATTTAACCTACTCAAATTTAATACATTTTCCTCATATATTTTATTACATTATCCAGTTTTCCATCTTGTATAATTGCCGGTTAAAAGGAAGCTGCCTAAAGGGAGAAAAATCACTCAGGGAAAGAGGTGGGTGGGTGGTGTCAAGCGTAAGGAGAAAGGCTATTGGATGGGAGAAGACAGAATGAAAACCAAGTGGTGAATTGCTATGTCTAGGCCACCAGGAAGACTAATGTGATGAGGCATAGAAACAGATACATGGGACAAATAATAAAGCCAGACTACAAAACAAAAAGCCCTTCATAAAGAGGCTGAATGTCTCCTTTCCCAGAGTATAACTTTTTATTTTGACCCATATAGTCAATAGGGAGCAAATGCCAATAGGATCTCTTGCTTTTGGGATCTATCACACAGAAGCTTTCCAGGTCACACACACTGAAAGCAGATACACTGGGGGACATAAAAATGAACTCCGCAATCAGTGTATTTTGCTGCAGTGCTATGCAGTGGAGCTATAGAATATAGTCTCGTTATACTGTGAATATCTGGCCCAAATGTTCAGGGCAGCTAAAACTGGCAAATGTTGGGGGAATGTTTTTCCCTGCCTCTACCAACATATTATGTGTAGGATGGAGAAAGACAAATTCACTTATCTGATGAGCAGAGGCAAGAAAGACTAAAAATGGAGGTTATGCTATATTTGATCTACTTGCTTTGGGAAGGGAAAATTCATCCAAAAACATTTATTGAGCACCTACTATATGTCAGGTTCTGCTCAAAGAAGAGAACTTGGGACAGATCAGGGAACAGAACAAAGAGCCCTGTCTTTGTGGAGCTTATGCATTAGTAGAAGAGACAATAGACAAGGGACATAGGAATTAAGCAAATTAGGCAGATTGTTAGAAGGTGATATGATAAGAGCCTTAGGAAAATACAATACTAAAAAGTTGGCATGTCAGGGTTATAAAGCGTGGGGATTGGGAGTGCTGGCTGGTGACAGTAGTAAATAGATCGGTCCCAGGAGGCCTCACTGAGAAGGTGACATTTGAGGAAGGCTTCAAGGAGGCAAGGAAATAACCAGGCAGATACCTATGGGAAGACCATTCCAGGCAGAGAGAAGAGCCTGTGCAAAGGCTGTGAGGTGGGACCAGCCTGGCACAGCCAAGGAACAGCAAGGTCAGTATAGTTGGAGCCCAGTGGGTGAGGGGGAAAGCAGTAAGAAACAAGGTAATGGGGGGATTGCAGATTATGTAGGGCCTTGTGCCCTGTTTCTCTTCTTACTCTTTCTTACAAAGTCACCTTACACACTGGGTTCAGGGAAAGCAGACTGCAGGCTGATAATCATGCAAGCAGGGTTGGGACTAGGATGAGGCAAGAGAAGCGACTAAGTGCAAAATTTAAAGAGACACTCACTCTCTAGTGCCAGCTCCGTGCTTACACGGCCCTGAGAGCAAAGACACCCTTAAATTTTACTTGCTAGGTAACTTACTTGCCTTCCTGTAGTCTCAGTCCTGATGCAAAGCATCCTTGCTACTATATATCTGTCTGCAAAATAGGTTGGCATTTCTACTCCCCACATCCATCCTCACCCACTGTCACCTACCCACATCTCAGCCAGAACTGTCTATCCTGCTATGGGCATTAGCAGGAGGAACAGCTGGAAAAACCAACTGGGATGATGAATTCACTCCTCTCTTTAGCCATCCCCACTCCCAACTCTAGCAGGCAGACAGGAAGCAGCATTCTGGGCTAGATTTCGTCTTTAAGCCTCTCACCCGCTGGCAAGTGTGTGGACATGGTTGAGAAGCCTTGCTTCCAGAGCCCAGGAAGATGTATTCAATCAGCCCGTGACTCTGGGATTACAGATGTAATTGAAGAACCACTTCTATGATCGAGTGCACAAGGAGAGTCACTCCAAGTTGACTCAATGGCAGGCAGAGGCCAAGAAGCAAATGTTCCACATAAAATAAATATGCCTTAGGATATGCTTGCTGTTTATTCTCCCCCAAGGAACTCAGAGAACTTGGAGGATTTCAAATTATTAAGAAAATAACAATTGCTTCTCACAATGTCTCTGGAGGGTAGACAGGGCAGTGGCCTGGGAAGGGAGGCAGGTCTTCCTGGCGGACGGACAGTGTGTGGTGCCACCAGCTCTCATCTCCATCAGGGCATGCTGTCTGCCATTCCAGGAGCATCATCATCCATCAACAGACAGATGAGCACAAGATGCACTGGCTCCACACGAGGGTCACCTGTCTCCACTTTTTCTTAAAGAGCCCAACTATGTTAAACTGCATCTTACGTAGTTGACAAAGGACCACAGCAAGGTCTGAGAGGGAGGAAGCGGGACTATGGAAGGAATTTTAAAAAACATTGATTTTCCACTTAAGAAAATGCAAGGGTCATAATCGTGCTCAATTTCAGGAACAGACACAACTTTTAAAGATTTCAATCAGAATTAACGTCAACCCCATATTCAACTTTGTTGTAAAATTTACGTGAAGGGGGCTATTTTCTCTCATTATTGCATTGTAGGCTAAGTTGAAGAAATCATGAAAAGTCATATTCCTTAGGCACAACGTAATATGCATATTTTTAGGTGTGAATGATATTACTGCTGAAAAAATTTTTATTATTGTCTAATACAGCAACTTCGATCAGAAAAATCCTTTTGTTTAAACAGAAACTTGGCTGTCCCTTGAAAATCTTGCTTCTTGTTAGCTGCTGTCTTCAGTGATCACTGTGTATTTTCTCATATCTCAAGTGTTTCACAGTAAGAAGCTGGGTTTGGGATCTTTTTGCTCTCAATGCTACTTCTAAAACACTACCTTTCAATCTTCTGAAAAAAAAAAAAAAATCCTAGTTCCCATGAAGCAGCCAAAAGAGTTTTTACCTCTTCACTTCTGCCATCTACTGAGCCACCCTCATTCAGCAAAGAGTTGGCAAGTGGCTCACAGTTTCTTCATTCAAAGCTTTTTCACTAACCTTGGCAATATTAACATTATATTCATCCCATATTCTAGCTTCTCAGTACTCTAATCTCCCATTTTCAACGGCCTTGTCTCCACTCACCTTAGTTACTTACATACTTGGACTCTGTTTCCTTGGTTGCTTCAGATAAGAGTTGGTGACACTTCCCTGAGACCCAGGTATCCCAGGCAATAGGGCTTATGCCTTGGGACCTAGTGCAAGAGGTTGTCCTCCAGCCCTTCTCTTCTGATTCCCATTTAAAGGGGTGAAAAAGCCTGAGTCAGCCAAGAGAACATTTTCCCTGAAGCCCACACCTTCTTTCTCCAGTCACTCTCCAAGTACCTAGGACCCCAGATTTCCCCTACTCCAACTGCCCCAACCCCCTGGGGAAGGCTCTTTGCAGGAGATGTGGACAGACTTTAGACATTTGGGCTTGGGTGTCCATACACATGAATGTGAGGCCCTTTGTGGTGCAACATAGAGCTAAAGTTGGAAAAAGAAGAGAGACCAAATGCACCTCATTTCTCATTAACAAGAATGACTGATGCATCGTTATCAATAACAGCTTTAGTCCTGCTTCCTAGATAGGATTTACTAAGATACCCTCTCATAGGATTGTTCCTGCTTGCTGACAGCACCCAATCCATTGCAAAACCCTTCTCCCTTGAACCGTCCCCCAAATCGCCTACTATAAGCCCAAGTTCTGTAACTCCTCTCTAATACACTTTCACTGAGATACCCCAGCTCCCCACAACATGTGTTCTCCTTTGTTGTATGAGCAAACAAACCCAACTTGACCATAGGTATGTTCCCGGGGGTCTTTGACTGGTTGGCATCACCATTCCAACAGCTAGCATCACAGAATGGAATCTTATCTAATAATTAACAGTAGTAATTAATATTATCATCCTGAAAAGAAAGTCAAAAAATCTAGAATTACCTGAAACAATATTAATGAACTTTCTAAACAATGTGGAGTGAAAAAAGCAAGTCATAAAATAATGTATACTATAGTGTGAATCAACGTACAAGTGAAAAAAATTGGTGAAGTTACATCATTTAGGGCTGCACATAAATTTGTTCTTTGTGCTCTAAAGAAGTGCAAAGTAGGGATCACTGTAATAGTCAGGACGGTGGTCACCTCTGAGGGTAAACAGGTCATTCTGATGGGAATGGATACATGGAAGTGTTTCAGGTACACCCAAGTTTCTATTTCTCAATTTAGATGGTAGTTACATGGATGCATACTTTATAGCCATTAGTTAAAGCATATAAATAAGTTGTCTGTATTCTTTAAGTATGTACATTTCACAAAAATAAAATGCAAGAAATTAGGAGTAAGAGTGCTAAAGAGGACAAGACAAATACATTGATATTTCCTTTCACAAGACAGTTTCCTTAGAATTTGGTTAGCATGGATTAATTCACCTGATGCCAATTATTCATGAATAAACAGCCAAATTTTAGCCTCCGAAATTGCAAAGATGATTAACAGCCTTTGGACTTAATTGTGATGACTGGGACTTTCTACCTTAGAAGGCTTTAACCAAAAGGAATCAGGTGTCCCCAGCTGCCTCTCTTAGTAACATTCATAAACCTTACCTTGAAAGATATTTCAGTTGTCATGGTGAAGCCATGGGTGATGACAGGTTCCTCTTCTGCAGTTCGTCCCTTCCAGCAGTCCAGCTCCACACAGCGACAACCAGACAGAAGCACTTGGCGATACATCTCAACAGAGGAGTTTCCAGCCAGTTGGCCAGCTATAAAACACCAACAAAACAAACCCCAGATTCCCAATAAGCAAGGAAGACAGTGGTGCTTTCTTAGAAAGGCTCCTCAATAGTGGGAAAACAGAGTCTAAGAGCTGGAGCAGTTATTCTTTGCCTTTCTTCTGCCTCAACACACCAGAAGGTAATGGCTCAATCTCAAATAGAATCTGTAGTAGTGCTTTGGGGAAAGATAGGGCATTGTAACAATAACAACGATGCACGTTTATTAACTATTTACCATGTGCCAATTACAGGTTTTTGGACTGTATATATATTAAACATTTAATCTTCACAAAAAAATCTCTGTGGTATAACTATTTAATAAAAAGAAAATACCCATTTCACATAGTAAAATGGCACAGAGTTAAGTTGCCCAAGTTTCCATTGCTAGGAAGTAGAAGATCCAGGATTATAGCATCAAAACTCACTCTTTTAATTCTGACTGCCTCCTAATGAGAATTTATTGCTGGAAGACTGTTCTTTTATATAAGCCAGCTGCCTCTGACATGTTTGCTGAAGGCACAAATGCTGAGAAAGCTAAACATTCTGTTTTTAAAAGGCTCTTCTTAAAAAATAAATTTAAATTAAACAGAGGAGTGCAAAACTTATTCTCTAATAATTACAAAATGTTGTTGAAAGAAACTAAAGAAGATCCAAATAAATGGAAATACATCTCATGTTCATGGAACAGAAGACTTGGTATTGCTAAGATGACACTACTCCCCACCATTGGCCTAAAGATACAATTCTTATCAAAATCTCACCAGGCTTTTTTGGAAAAAAGGGACAAGCTGATCCAAAGTTCATACAGAAATGTAAGTAACCTTAAATAGCCAAAGCAATCTTGAAAAATAAGAACAAAGTTGGAGGAATCACACTTCTCAAAACTTACAACAAAGCTACAGTAATCAAGACCATGTGGTAGTGGCATAAAGAAAGACATACAGATTAATGGAAATAGAACTGAGATTTCCAAACTAAACCCTCAATTTATGGTCAACTGACTTTCAACAATTGCCAAGACAATTCAGTGTGAAAGAACAGTCTTTTCAACAGTGTTGGGACAACTGGATAGCCACATACACAAAAAAGAAGAAGAATCCTTACCTCATAACATACAGAACTAAATTCAAATTGGATCAAGTGTATAAATGTAAGAGCTAAAACTACAAAACCTTTAGGAGAAAACATAGCAGTAAATTTTTTGTGACCTTGATTAGGCGATGGGTTTGTAGATACAACACCAAAAACACAAGCAACAGAAGAAAAAGATAAACTTTACAAGAATTAGACTTTTGTGAGTAGAACTAACATACCCTAGTAAAGTGATGAGAATTATTATAATCAAAACACCTGAAAGGTCTGAGGGCCTTGATTATAATACACAGGGCATGGAAGCCAAAAGCTCCTATTTTACTTAAGTCAATGGAAGTCACTAATTTCAGGATAAATTATTTTTGAAAGAGCAATAATAAACAGCTCTTTCAACAGGCCCATTCGCAACACATAAATTTAAGTCTTTGGTTTTCCCTATTAAAGATTTTCTTTCATTTATACTCTATAAGCCCCAATCATTTTTTAAAAGTTTTTCTTCTTCTTTCTTTGAGATGGGATCTCACTCTGTCACCTAGGCTAGAAAGCAGTGGTGTGATCATAGCTCACTGAAGCCTCAACCTCCTGGGCTCAAGTCATCCTCCTTCCTAAGCCTCCTAAGTAGCTGGGGCCACTGATGTGCACGAGCATGCTCAAATAATTTTTGTATTTTGTTTAGAGACAGGGTCTCCTTATGTTGCCCAGGTTGGTCTCAAACTCCTGGGCTCAACTGATCCTCCTGCTTCTGCCTCAGGAAGTGCTGAGATTACAGGCATAAACCACCACATTTGGTCTACCATCATTTTTTTAAATAGCCAGTTAAAAGATGGCATATTGATGCAAACTGTTAAAATGACTTTGAAATGGACAAGATGTGCCCCGTGGAGACACACAGGACAAATAAAATGGGATTAAGCCCACTAGCTTAATTTTATTTTTATATGCATGTCATAATACTCAACCATCAGCATAACAAAAGTATGACATTTTTGAGTTCTATGGAGCCCTAGTAAATGCACTGAAAGGCTGATTAAGTGGGTCTGCATAATAACTTTTCCTTACTGGAAAAATGGGATGTTTTTAACACAACGATGCATTTGGAAAAGCAGAAATGCTGACAAAATGACCTAGAAAGTTCCTGATGCTGGATAATCAAATTGCCATTAATAATTGCTTCAAAGTTCATTGTCATGGCAAAGATTTACAAAGGTCTTTTTTGCATTAGGGACAAGGGGACAGTGGGAGTAAAGGGGAAAAGACAAACATTTATATGTTATTCCTAAACTTAAAGGGGAGCTATAGCTAAAGGAAGTGAATAATTCAAATATTATTCGGTTATTTAATTTAAAATACTTGCTCCTGCAGAAAATTACACCTGTATTAAAGAATAGAGCAGATTCTTGTGTGTACTGTTTAGAGAATTGTTTAAGCACATTATTGACTATATCAACACAATTACATTTTGCACAATTTCTGAATCAATTTCATTAATACTAGTTGAATGTTACTAACTTTAGTAAGGATAACGTGATGAATTTAATCAGATTTAACAGTGTATCAAAGTAGATAAATACCTAACAGACACTAGAGCATTCTGTAATAAGAGGTTCAACGTTTTGAGAAACATTTCCTTAGATTTTCTTGTGAATATTTTGAATCAAAGAACAATTAGAAGGAATTTGATGTATTTTTTGAATGTTGATCAGTTAATGTTTTGAAAACCACGGTAAGGCATGAGGTTGGGTTTGTGAGATGCAAAGGAATGTGGGGAAAAAACTGAAAAATAAAAAAGAGAAAGAGTTTATTGTCCAACAGCTAAGACCAAAAGAATCCCTCCAAGGTAAACTCATTGTTCATTCTTAAAATGAATACTTTTTATTAGAAATGGAAGCCTCCCAAAGAAAGCATACTTTGAGAAAACCCACATTTATCCATAATTATCCTATTCTTTGGAATGCATGTTAGGTTCCCTGTATGTTTTACTTCATTTATGGAAATATTTTTCAAACACATGTATTCATATTCTCTGTTACTCTCTTCTTTTCTGCCTTAAGCCTCAAAGCTGATTTATTTTTGTTCACTAAAATTCTTAACTCCTCATTATTACATCTCATCTACCCATTATATTTCCATTTGAATATATTGACTAAATATAGCTTCTGGGGCTAGGGGATCGCTGAAGGTTGAGATTAGTGATAGGTCATGAGTCATTCAACCTTTGGTATTTCTGAAACTAGTATTTGACATCATCTCTCCCTGGCTCTGAACACCCTCTGGAATACATTCCAAGCCCATGATTGAACTTGGGAGCTGAAGCTCCTTCTCAGAGTAATTCATAATACTGCTCCAAGTCACAGCTCTGCAACTTCTCACTTGACTGCATTCATTTTGGGTGGCTGGTTACATTCCCTTGAGGTTTGTCTCACATTACGCAAGGCATCCAGGGATAGAAAAAACCAGAAGATCGAAAATAGCAATCCTTCCATTAACACAAACTTCTGAAGAATTTCTCATCTTGCAGTGGCTGATGATTAATTGCCTGTTTTCATATTTATCATTAACGTCTTCCCTCCAACCTCCAGGGTAAGAAGGTTCTAGAATGTGATATATTTGTGAATTCAGTGGCCTTCTTCAATAGTCATTGTCCCCTTCAACAGATGGGAATGAGGACTATATTTCCTTGCTTTCAATGCTATGACAGCTATTCAGGGCATGTAATCTCATGGCTACACCTGAGGAAACTGTCTAAAATGCAGAGAATGTATTATTTGTCTTGACCATCTCTAGATGCATCTGTTGGATCTGATTTCTCACTTACATGGTACCTGCCTGCTGCCCCAGTGAAACCATGGTGCTCTCTTGAACACAGAGCAATTGACATGAGATGGCTTAGGAGACAAAGTGTCTATGTAGGAGCCTAAAGTCATTTCCACTCTTGAGAAAACGACTTCAAGTATATGCCTTCCTGATTAGAGGAGCTTCACCATTATGTGTTTGTACATATTCCCCAAAACATTTTCTGTGGGAGGCAAAATACTGGTTACTGGGGATATGAAAATGACATGAGACATATTCCTTTACCCTTACCATCTAGGTAGGGAGGCAAACATAAATTTATTCCCATTCTTACACTTCCAGTTGCCCTTTTGTCTCTTCTTTCTCTTTTTCCTTGTCAATAAAATATTTTATCTAGGTTCTGATATGCTTCAGGGTCTTCTCTGCAGCCTTGGGGTAAATCTTGACTCTTCTCAGTCAGTCATGATAGTTTTATGGCCCATGTTAGCAATTACTGTGGGCATTGCTGTGCGGTGTGACTCTGAGCTAAATATAACGCAGCATAAAGAATGCCTACCAGATTGAGGGGACGGAGGTGGGGGCTGTCAGGGAACCTCTAGGAACATTTTCTTCATTCTTAGAAGGGTCACAAGAACTTTCGCCATCTCCTTTGTGGATCTCGGTAGCGCTTAGAGTGCACAGTCATCTTGAAACCATAAGGGGACCAAAAAGACAGAAAGCACCTGGGTCTTCCATAATATTAATGAATTTCTGATTTAACCAATCCTCAACCACTCTGCTCCTAGGTGCCTTGCTGTGTGAGGTAATACACTGCTTAATTCTTTAAGCCATTAAATAATGGCATCCTATCACTTTCAGCCACAAGAACCCTGGCTGTTTTAATTTGTCTCCATTTTACAAACAAAGAAACCAAGGCTCAAATGAGTTAAGTATGTCATTTACTTAAAGGCCATTTTAAACTGGGCCCTGTTTATTTCCTAAGCTCATCTTTTCATTCTACCACCTGACTTTCTTAGGTATGTGTGTGCTCTAAACCAAAAGCAAATGATTAAACGTTGCATATGCTAAGGGCTAAATGAGTGGGAGAGATGGGAAAGAGAGGAGGGATGCTCAAAGTCTGGGTTTGTAGCAGATAACTGGCAAGGGTACAGCTAGGTCTGGAATCATTTTTAGAACTTTTCTGCAGCCAAGAACTTACACATGAGGAGAGGAGTTGAATAATTATCAGAAACATTCAGTCAGATAATTTAATTCATCAGATTATTGGGGATAGCAAGACCCTCAAATCTAATGGTTTCCTTCTTATCTGAATGAAGATATTAACTGTCTGGAGATACACTACTTTGCCTTTCCAGTGTTTCTGAAGCCATTATCTCCCAAATAGTTGGGAGTATGGGAAGGTTTATGAAGAGGTGCACAAGTCTAGTTTGTATTTACTGCATACTGTTTCTTCCTGGGAGGATTTCTTTTTCTTGAGTCAGAAGGGTGGATTCCTCAAGGAAAAGCAATAATTTAAAACATAATCAGTACTGGGGGTACTGCCAAAATCACCCCAAACCCAAAAAGTGACCATGATAATTAAAAACCACTCATTGAGTGCATCTATTTCTCTCAATGATGCAATTTCTTTTTCCTTCTGGGCATCTTGATATTCAACAAAGGGGCAATAATGAGCAGACAAATAGACATAATAATAATGCATTGCTACACTTATTGGTTTTCATTCTGTGTATTTAATTTTTACAGTTCCATTAGATGCTCAAAGAAAATATCCTGAATATTGAAATTCCTCTTATTTGGATTTAGATAGCACTTTTCAGGAATATTAGTCCTTAAAATGCTCCAGGAAAATAAGTTGGGTGGTGACAAGGAGGATGAAGAGTTAATGAGTGTGAGACTCTGATCCTTTTATTTTATATTCAAAACACATTATGGTAGGTGCTAACCTTTGTTTGCACCTAGCATTTCTTAAACTCATTTGAATAGGAAAACTTTCTTTTTTCCACCAGTCACTCTTTATATGAAATAATGTTTCTATAAATACAGTTTCTACTTGTTCTGAAAATGGCTGTAAAGTATAAAAATGAAATTATTTTCTAGATATTAATTTTAAAATTTAATAGGATTCCATTGGATTAGTCATTGGTTACATTTTTATTTTATAACATTCTTATTTGGTTTGGGGTAACTTGAATGTTTATATCATAGAAATCTGAGTTTATCCAAAGGCTTCTGAGAAACAGGACTTCTACATTACTTTCATCTGTAATTAAAACAATGATTCTACCAATAATATGTGAAGTAAAACCAAATTTTGATGAATGAGTCAAAACAGCATTTCAGGCAAAACTTCAAGAGCCTGTATTTATATTTTTATATTTTTCTAATTATATGGAATTCTCCTTAATTTACTTGCATGAAAATAAATGACTGGTATTGGGGCAAGGTAATATTGTGAGAACGTAGATTTGACTGCCTTTGCAAAAATTGTGACAGTGAGAGAAATCTGACATAGCTGACTCCATGTTGCTTCTAACCTCACAAATTAACTGTCCTTGCTCATTCCTGAGCACAGACCAAGATAACTATGGGAGGAAATTAGTATATAGTTTGATTTTAAAACAAAGATGATAACAATCCCTTTCCAAAACTAATCCCCTCGTTTCTTGGGGACCAAAACAACTTTTGTAGAACTAACAAATTGACCACAAGGTCGGAATTATGGTTTAGGACTGAAGTCACAAGATTTGTAGCCTCCCTAATTGCTCCTATATATAGCATCACTATTATAAAACCTAAGACTGGTGTTTAAAGTATTGTTCAGCCCTTGAATTCTCATGGACCAACTAGTGCCACCCATCCTGTGACCCATGCCAAGAAATGGACTAAACTTCTCCCAGGGACTGTCTCAGTACAAGAAGACAGCTTTGACCCCCATGTCATTTCATTCCTGACCTACCAATAGCATTCCTCATTCCCTAACCACTTCCCAACCCCCTCCTGCCTAACTATCCGTGAAAAATCCTAGCTTCTGAATTATCAGAGAGACTGTTTTGAGAAATATGTCCCATCCTTCTGCTCAGCTGCCTTGCAATAAGAAAACTTTCTCTGCTGTAACACCTGCCGTTCTCAGTGTATTGGCTTTTTCTAGGCAGCAGGCAAGAAGAACCCTGTTGGGTGGTTACAGATTTATCTAATGCAAACCTTGGTATAATAATACAGAGCTCGGAAAAGGGAGCAAGATAAAAAACAACAGCAACAACGAAACCCCTTAGATGAGAATACAATTTGACATAGTTAATATAGTTTTAAAACACTGAATATTTGAAAATATGTGGATTCTAACATTACTAGAAGTTAAATAATTGAAGAGATAATTGACCAGAAACCAGGTATATGAATCAGATGGTGGTGATACAAAACCATTGTACAGAAATTTGGAGACAGCTATTAGAGTTCTTTCTTCATAAAAAAGGTAAAGCCTTCTCTTTCCTAATAGCTGAAAGTATCACATCATTTTGTTAGTCTGATCAGCTGTTAATATGCCAACACCCTCAAATTTAAACTAATCTGACACAATGGAGCCAAATTTTTTACCACATCTGTGTTTACCAAGTTATACACAGGAAGGGCATATGAATGACTGAGAATAAATTAATTTGATTGTAAATTTTTAGTTAAATGTACTTTTAAAACTGCATATACAAATTTGAACTACATTCTGTAGTTTTATTACTTGTATTAATATTGAAAATTTTCTTAATACTCTTATAAGTTTGTCAGTAAATTGAATGAGATAGTATGTATAATCTGTTAGGTATCAAGATTACTAAAGAGAGCACAGCTCAGCAAAATCGGCATACAAGGGACATACCTTAATGAATTAAAAGCCATCTGTGACAAACCCACAGCCAGCACAATAGTGAATGGGGAAAAACTGAAAGCATTCCTCCTGAGAATGGGAACAAGGATGTCCACTCTCACCACTCTTCTTCACCATAGTACTGGAAGTCTTGGCCAGAGCAATCAGACAAGAGAAAGAAATAAAGGGCATCCAAATCAGCAAAGAGGAAGTCATACTGTCCCTGTTTGCTGATGATATGATTGTTTACCTTAAAAACCCTAAGGACTCCTCTAGAAAGCTCCTAGAACAGATAAAAGCATTCAGCAAAGTTTCCAGATACAAGATTAATATATGCAAATCAGTAGCTCTTTTATACATCAACAGTGACCAAGCAGAGAATCAAATTAAGAACTCAACCATTTTACAATAGCTGCAAAAAAAAAAAAAAAAAAAAAAAAAAAAACTTAGGAATATACCTAACAAAGGACTCAAAAGGCCTCTAAAAGGAAAACTACAAAACACTGCTGAAATAAATCATAGAGGACACAAACAACTGGAAACACATCCCATGCTCATGGATGGGTAGAATCAATATTGTGAGAATGGCCATACTGCTAAAAGCAGTCTACAAATTCAATGCAATCTCCATCAAAATACCACCATCATTCTTCACAGTTAGAAAAAAAATTCTAAAATTCATATGGAACCAAAAAAGAGCCCACATAGCCAAAGCAAGACTAAGCAAAAAGAACAAATCTGGAGGCATCACACTACCTGATTTCAAACTATACTCTAAGGCCATAGTCACCAAAACAGTGTGGTACTCGTATAAAAATAAGCACATAGAACAATGGGACAGAATAGAGAACCCAGAAATAAACCCAAATACTTACAGCCAACTTATCTTCAACCAAGCAACCAAAAACATAAAATGGGGAAGAAACACCCTTTTCAACAAATTGTGCTGGAGTAATTGGCTAGCCACATGTAGGAAAATGAAACTGGATCCTCATCTCTCACCTTATACAAAAATCAACTCAAAATGGATTAAGGACCTAAATCTAAGACCTGAAACTATAAAAATTCTAGAAGATAACATTGGAAAAAACCTTTTAGACATTGGCTTAGGCAAGGATTTCATGACCAAAAATTGCTTTTGGGTAAAAGCAATTGCATAAAACCAAAGATAAATAGCTGGGACCTAATTAAACTAAAGAGCTTTTGCATGGCAAAAGGAACAGTCAGCAGAGTAAACAGACAACCCACAGAGTGAGAGAAAATCTTCACAATCTATACATCTGACAAAGGACTAATATCCAGAATCTACAATGATCTCAAACAAATCAGTAAGGAGAAAACAATCAATTCCATCAAAAAGTGGGTTAAGGACATGAACAGACAATTCTCAAAAGAAGATATACAAACGACCAACAAACATATGAAAAAATGCTCAACATCACTAATGATCAGGGAATGCAAATCAAAACCAGAATGCGATACCACCTTACTCCTGCAAGAATGGCCATAATCCAAGAATCAAAAAACAGTAGATGTTGGCATGGATGCAGTGATCAGGGAACACTTCTACATTGCTGGTGGGAATGTAAACTAGTGCAGCCACTGTGGAAAACAGTGTGGAGATTCCTTAAAGAACTAAAAGTAGAACTACCATTTGATCCAACAATCCCACTATTGGGTATCCACCCAGAGGAAAAGAAGTCATTATTTGAAAAAGATACTTGCACATGCATGTTTACAGCAGCACAATTCACAATAGCAAAATTGTGGAACCAACTGAAATGCCCATCAGTCAATGAGTGGATATAGAAACTGTGGTATGTATATTCGATAGAATACTACTCAGTCACAAAAAGGAATGAATTAACAGTATTTCCAATGATTTGGATGAAATTAGAGACAATTTTTCTAAGTGAAGTAACTCAGGAATGAAAAACCATACATCATATGTTCTCACTGATATGTGGGAGCTAAAATATGAGGATGCAAAGGCTTAAGAATGATATAATAAACTGTGGTGACTTGGGGCAGGGGGTGAGGGATAAAAGACAACCAGTATGGTTCAGTGTATACTGCTTGGGTGATGGGTGCATCAGGATCTCATCTCACAAATCTCCACTAAAGAACTTACTCTTTATACCACCTATATTATACTCTAATACCACCTATACCCCTATAACTGATGGAAAAATAAAATTTTTAAAAAAGAATTTAAATTGGGGACAGGCACAGCGGCTCATGTCATTAATCCCAGCACTTTGGGAGGTTGAGACAGAAGGATTGCTTGAGCTCAGGAGTCTGAGACCAGCCTGGGCAACATAGTGAGACCTTGTCTCTACAAGAAATAAAAAATTAGCCAGGTGTGGTGGCACGTGCCTGTAGTTTCAGCTACTCACGAGGCTGAGGTGGGAGGACTGCTTGAGCCCAGGAGATCGGGACTACAGTGAGTTATCATCATGCCACTGTGCTCCAGCCTGGGCAACAGAGTGAGGCCCTGTCTCAATAATAATAATAATAATAATAATTTAAATTGGTAGGTAGAAGTAGAAATATTTATGTGAACTCGTGCCTTAAAAAGACAAAAAAAAATATGTTTTCTTCCTTTGATCACTGAAACAGTCCAGGCAATGTTCAGAGTCCAAATTGCTGTTACTCATACTTTTTCTTTCCCATCAAAAAGAACCAGGGCTCATTGGGGAATAGTCTGTTTCCATCTCTGGAGCAGAAAAGAATAAGGTGAGTGCAGAAGATCTTTATGTGCCAGAACACTTCCAAAGATTAATAGGTCATGTCAAGAGGACACAAATGATAGCGTAAAAATGTCTCCCACTAACCAAAGTTGAGACAATTTGGTCTCTCAAAAGGAAAATGGTAGCTGTGATTCAATGAACATACATAAAATCTGAAAACCCTAGTGATATGCAGAAAGGGAAAAATTAATATATTCTGAAAGAAGGTGAAAAAATAGAATGTATATTCAGTCAGTCTTGTCATTCATTTTGGTACTACTGACTCATTTATTATATGACAAATAAAATAGAATGTAATGAACATAAATATATCGGTTGGAAGGTATTTTGGACTCAAAAGATTATTAGTAAAAAATCTACTCTAGGCCGGGCGCGGTGGCTCAAGCCTGTAATCCCAGCACTTTGGGAGGCCGAGACAGGCGGATCACGAGGTCAGGAGATCGAGACCATCCTGGCTAACACGGTGAAACCCCGTCTCTACTAAAAAAAATACAAAAAACTAGCCGGTCGAGGTGGCGGGCACCTGTAGTCCCAGCTACTCGGGAGGCTGAGGCAGGAGAATGGCGTAAACCCAGGAGGCGGAGCTTGCAGTGAGCTGAGATCCGGCCACTGCACTCCAGCCTGGGCCACAGAGCGAGACTCCATCTCAAAAACAAACAAACAAACAAACAAACAAAAAATCTACTCTATATTGTGACTTCCAGTTAAATAAAATCACACACAATACCCAAAATTCAACCGGACATATACTTAAGTATTTTTGAGTTTTGTGGTCCTAAATATAGGATAAATGTAAGATTCTATAATGTGCTCAGATTTTAAAAATTATACTTCTTTGAATTTTATCATGTCACAGATCTAGACTCTTAAAGTGATATTCCATGAACCTCCTTGAACTTGGATGAGAAAAAATGGTTACAGTTTTAATTTTAACCTCCACACAAAATTTAACGTTCTCTTTAGTTAAGTATGTAGCTTACAAGTCACTAGCAAGAGCTGTGTATTATATTCCAATTGTTGCAAATATCACAACATTTTGCTTATACTTAGTCAAATTGTGTTAATACTGAGATATACAAGGATATATATCACAACATTTTATAAAAATATTTCAATGAAATTTATTTCCTCTTTAATTCTAGGTACTTAATTTATGCATTTAGCATTCTGAGAAGGGTACATACACTTCACCAGACTGCCAGATAGGTCAATGCTTAATTTAAGCTCAGATTAGGAAACACATTGTTGTTTTTTCCTACTTTATTATAACATTTACAATAAAGTATAAGTTGTCATTCACAGGTCAATTTGTTTTTGTCTAAAGCCCTGTCCTACCTTGAACAAAAAGCAATTACTTAATTTTTTTTTTTTTTTTTTGAGACAAGAGTTTCATTCTTGTCACCCAGGCTGGGGTGCAGTGGCACCATCTCAGCTCACTGCAACCTCCGCCTCTTGGGTTCAAGTGATTCTCCTGCCTCAGCCTCCCAAATAGCTAGGTTTACAGGTGTGCGCCACCACACCTGGCTGATTTTTTTTGTATTTTCAGTAGAGACAGGAGTTTCTCCATGTTGACCAGGCTGGTCTCAAACTCCTGACCTCAGGTGATCCACCCGCCTCGGCATCCCAAAGTGCTGAGATTATAGGCATGAGCCACCACTTAAGACCTTCTGAGCTGTCATGTAGATGAACACGGCCCAGAGAACTGGATAGGACTGGACATGGCTTCAAGTACACTGAAGAATGAGTTCAGTTACACAAAAATCCCATTGGTCTGAAAATGTCAGCCATGGTTGCATTTTAGAAGATTTGAAAACTTAGGCTATGGAGAAATGATGCTATTGCTTCCTATACATGTGGACATGACTGCTCATGGGAGGCGGGAGGCTTTGGTGGTGGAACCCCAGAGTTCTCAGAGGCACTTCACAGGAAATGGAAGAAAACACACTTCAGCTTCTGAACAACAGCAAGTAGAGGTTGGTGAAATTTGGTGAGACTGGCTAAAGTAACAAAGAACCAGAAAATTCATACCTGTGAGGTAGGTGTTGTGCGAGGAATTAATGAAATAGTGAGAAAGGGGCTGAGACATGTCTTCATTCAAATCCAGTTTCTCAGGTGAAACGACTCCGTTTTCTTCTCCACTCAGATAGCGCATGAACCCATCCACTGATATTTGTCCTGGAGGAAATGAAGTTACAAAGGATGTGAATGCATTCTTTTTATGAGTGTCAAGTTGCCTCTTTTTTTTTTTCCCCAGAAATATCTGGTAGTGTTCAAGGTAGAAGACAGCAGCCACAATTACATTTTAGTGTGGTTAAATAAGAGTGTAGGATTATGCTGTTTCACTACAATTATTTCCAAATGTCACAGATAATAGAGAAAAAATGTACTTACATGATCCCTACTGACTTTTCAGAGGATTTAAATAACTAAACACCAACTTCCTGTTTTCCAATATAAGACTGGGTATTACCTTTATGAATCAACACTAAAATGTTATCAGTGCTTATCTCTGTGTGATAGAATTTGGGGTAATTTTTCAATTTTTTTCTTATTAATATATGTTACTTTACAATCAAAATTATATACAAGCAGCCTGTAAGCCCAGCACTTTGGGAGACTGAGGTGGGTGGATCACTTGAGGTCAGGAGTTTGAGACTAGCCTGGTCAACATGTTGAAATCCTGTCTCTATTAAAAATACAAAAATTAGCTGGGCATGGTGGGCGCCTGTAATCTCAGCTACTTGTGAGGCTGAGGCAGGAGAACTGCTTGCACTCAGCAGGCGGAGGTTGCATGAGCCAAGATTGTGCCACTGCACTCTAGCCTGGGCGACAGAGTGAGACTCTTTCTCAAAATAAAAAATAAAAAATAAATTATTTACGAGTGGTTTTATTATTTAACATAATGTGAAAGTGTTTTCAAATAATGATATTTTTTTCTCTGAAACAGAAAATAAAGATACCCACAAACAAGTCTTTCCTAAAAATAAAAATTTGAATGCTCATGAAAAAAGATCCTTAAATCTCATATTAAGAATGATTTTACTTCAGATGGCAGAAATATGACACAGCTAATTTGGTTTACTCAGATTCTATTTAGAAATTTTTCTATGTTGTAACCTTTCTGAGTTGACTAATACTAAATATTGACAAAATTCTTTTGTCAACTTTATTGAGGTATAATTTAAAAAACTATATATTAAAGGTATACAACTGGATGTTTTGATACACGTATTGAGACAATTCTTTATCATAATAATCTTCATAGATACATAGGATCATCTTAACTATTTTGCTTTATCACTACAATTTGTTTCTTCAATCTTGACAATCAAAGCTTCAAAACAACAGCGCATTTGTGGGTAGTAAATATGTTGCCAACAAATGTCGGAGGGTAGCATTTTTTTTTTCTTGTTGAAACAGTTTTTTATTACTATAAAACTGGAATACGTTCATTAAAGTAAAACTGGGAAATGAGATAAACAGAGAGAAAAAATAAAACTTGTTTTGAACCTCCCTAACTTTTCTTTCAGAGATAACTACTGTTAAAATATTGCTGTGTATCCTTCCAGAAAAACACCCGTGTGTGCATAATTCTTTTATGGAGCTGTAATCATGCATATACACACATACATATAATTATAAATATAATTTAGTAACATTTGTACTAACTGAGCAATATATTATGAACATTTTTAATGTAAAAAGAAATTCTATGCAGGTAAATAACTATAGCTTAAAATATGCAACTATCTACATTTTTATATCATAAAATATAGCAGTATAATACAAAATAATATTCTATTATCATTGGTCATTAAAGTTGTTTCTAATTTTTTCACTAGTATAAATGACATTGACTTGACTACTCTGATGGTTACATCTTTGTATAAATACTTAATTATTTCTTCAGGATGAATTCCCAGAAATATAATTTCTGATTCAAAGACTTTGCATATTTTTGAGGATTTTAATACACATAACCAATTTCCTTTCTGTTAAAGTCCTAGCAATTGACTTTCACCAATGGTATATAAAAGTGTCTGTTTTCCTTCTCTTCACCCTTACTGCCAAACCTATCAGTAAAACGACGACATTTAACAATTCTAATTTTTACTGATTTAAACATTATTTATTCTTGATTGCTAAGAGGTGTGTCATCTGTAAATGGCAAAACTAGCACTGATTATTTACCACAGTAAAAATCTTTTCACATTCAATACGTTTCTCAAGGTGACTGATGACTGCTTTTCCCAAGTTCTGGAAACTCAATAGCTAAATTGCTTTTACTCTTGTCCAAGAATAAAAAATAAGAAGGAAAGTTTGTTTTGGCTCTTTTGATGAGAGGAGCTGCTTCATAAAGGAAAAACCTTCCTCCTGGGCTCGGGCAATCCTCCTGCCTCAGCCTCTTGAGTAGCTGAGACCACAGGCATGCGCCACCATGCCCAGGTAATTTTGTTTTTCTTTGTATTGACAGGGGTCTTCCTATGTTCCCCAGGCTGGTCTTGAACTCCTGTACTCAAGCGATCCTCCCACCACAGCCTCCCAAAGTCCTGAGATTATAGGCGTGAGCCACTGTGCTGGGCCTGGGCAGGTGCTTTTCACACTAGAATCTCTATTCCTCCCTTTCTCTCTATTTCCTTTCCTTCTCCCCTATCTCTTTGCCTTTCACTAATTTCACAAAGGTTTATTGAACATCTACCATACGATAAATGCACAGAAAAAATAAAGCACAGTAAATCACAGCCTCTGCCCTCAAAGAGCTCACTGTCTAATAGAAAATAAGGCCATTCACCCCTTGAAACCCAGGCATGAACACCTTTAAAAGCTGAATGTGCATGTATCTTTGTCGTCCCTGGTGTCTACTAGATGCTTTACGCACAGTGGGTGCTAAATCACCACTTCTTTTGGATGATTATTGGGATTCAAAATAGAAAATAAATTGTTTTGAAACTGGAAGATCACCAAAGACAGCACCATTTTGTTTGATTCTTGTGTTCTGATTAGGACAGATGATATGAAATTTGTAATATTTGCTGTTTTTAACCTATGCAAAAGACAATTTCATACAACTCAGTCTCTAACTAGCAATTCCTTAAAAGACAGGCAATAAATGCAAGTATCTTCAGGAGCCAGGAAAGGAAAGTAATGTAACTGCTGGATGAATGTGCATACTGGGGTAGTCACAGGGTATAGAAAACCGGCAAGTGTATGCTTGTAAACACATGCACATCACAGCAATAAAATAACTGTGCAATCTAATACAATGGTTTATTTTTTTTTTTTTTTTTTTTTTTTTTTTTTTTTTTTTTTTTTTGAGACTGAGTCTGGCTCTGTCGCCCAGGCTGGAGTGCGGTGGCCGGATCTCAGCTCACTGCAAGCTCCGCCTCCCGGGTTCACGCCATTCTCCTGCCTCAGCCTCCCGAGTAGCTGGGACCACAGGCGCCCGCCACTTCGCCCGGCTAGTTTTTTGTATTTTTTAGTAGAGACGGGGTTTCACCGTGTTAGCCAGGATGGTCTCGATCTCCTGACCTCGTGATCCGCCCGTCTCGGCCTCCCAAAGTGCTGGGATTACAGGCTTGAGCCACCGCGCCCGGCCAACAATGGTTTATTGAACATGAAAGAAGAACAAGAATGAAATGCAAGAATAAACATGCTTTGGTTTGATCAGCAACTTTTAAAAGCAAGACAAAAACAACATAGGCCAATAGGGCAGAAATGACAAATGGATTTTAACTTTAGTTCCAATTTCCATTTATTGTTAATGTCTTCTGGGTGCTTGTGTTGAGAAAGATTCCGAACCATGCCTGTGATGAATTTTGATGTCTGCCTTGGGTACAGGATAGAAAAGCGAGTGTATACGCATCATATATTTGTCATCCTCAAATGAAGATATTATAATTAAGGTCAAGGTATAATTTGGAACATGCACAGAATGTGTATCCAAGTTTTATTTAATTCATTGTTGAGGAATCCAGAAGATGTCAAAGCCAGGTCAAAGGAAGCTATGAGACACACATACACACACATATAAATACATATGTAGACATATATACACACATGTATGTATGTGTTTGTATGTGTATGTTTATGTGTTTGTATGTCTGTGTTTGTGTATTTTTGTCAACAAACACCAAGCAAATAAACCAAAAACCAAAAACACAACCTAGACAGATATTACTAAATTGAATACAGACTAGTTAATATCCTACAGGTCAAATAAACCATAACCTCTTTGGTTGTTTTCTCTACCTTTATTATCTCATTGGAATAAAAACTTTTAACATAATTTTTAGCATAGATTAAAATCAGTAAACAACAATAGTTTGGTGAGTGAGTGTGAGGATTATTTGTAATTATATTAAAGAATTTAAAAATTCCTAGTGAAGGAATTTACCTCACCTTAAATAAGAACAAAGATTGAGTTTGAAGGGCAGTCTGGGTAGAATATGACTGCAGACTACAAGTGAGCTTCTTGTAAACACATTCATATCATAGCAATAAAATAACTGTGCAATCAGGGAACTCTTAACTGTGAAACCAGGTATCAACTTTTCAATCCCAAAGCTTTGCCTTGCTAACAAAAGGAGCAAATGCTGAAGATTTTTGATACATTAAATGATTAGGCAGAGATATGTCAAAGTCAAGGAAAGCCAGTAAAATGTAAAGATAAAGAGCAGTCAGTTTGTAATCTTGTAGGTGTCAGTCAAGGGGTCAAGAGTATTTGCAAAAATACAGATGTTTTGTCACAACGAATTAGCCTAAAAAATAGTTCTGACTAGTAAAGACTTGGGGCAGAGAACAAACTCTGAGGATTTTCCTTCCACATAACCTTCAGCTGGAATATTGTTGTCACCATTGACTTAAATGCATTAGCCCTTTTCTATCAAACTTGCACTGTTTGTGAAAAATTTACAATTTTTTTCTGGTCCACTCTGGTCCACTGAGGCACATAGAAGAATGAAAAACCTTGAGAATTAAGATAAGAAAACACATTGCTTTTCTAAACAAATCAGTAACATTGCAAGAAATCCAGTTTTCTTCCATTCTTGTCACTGGTCAGGGACGAATTCCTCAATTATAGGATGAGTAATCTATATGGATGCCTCAGTCTCCTCTAGCTCTGAAAGTCTACGAATTCAATCAGGCTAATATAATAGGAATTATTTCTAGCTAAATTAAAACAAAATGTCCCATATTTGAGCGAGATTATGAAACATCAAACCACAATAAAAGCAATGCTACTATTTTCTGAAATAAAATCACCAGAAAGAAAAGTTGAGTTCAGAAGGATAAGCTTAGTTGACAAAGGCTAAAAATAAATTTCCTTACATATTTTGTTAATAATAAATCAGTATGCTTCCAATTGGACATGTCACTCATATAATAGCATTTAAAGGTTTTCATAAACATACATGGTGTTTGTACCATTTCCAGCTGAAGTACGAAAAATGTAAATCCCTCAAAGAATAGGAAAAACAATCCTCCTAAAGATGTCAGAAAGACATCAATTCAAAATTCTGCTATGACGTAATGATACCTTCCAGAGATGCTTTAAAATCATGCTTTATAACTCTGCAGTGTATTCAGTGACACTCAGTGAGATGCCATCATGCTTGCAAATACATACAAAGGTCCTTGAGTATTTACTGGGCTATGGGCTACTCCAATGCCTCCTCTACACTCAGGGCCATCCCACTGGCCTTGCAACAATTAAGAATGAGGAAGAGCTGTGTCCAGAAAAGGGAGCCCTGGAGAACATAAAGGAAGAATGGTCTAGCAGAGCATTGTGGAGTGGTTCTCTCATCTTCTCAGGTTCAGATCCCTTTATCTATGGGCTTCTAAAAACCTACTTTTAAGGAGACATTCTGGATTGACCCTCCTGTTTCAGGTACTTCGGAAAAGATGTTTTCAGCTCATATTTCTCCAGGAACAGCAAAATGTTTTGAATGCACCCTGGAGCTGGGGCACTCCTTACTGGTGATTATCAATGAACACATTTTTACTGAGGGTGTATCTCTATGTGTCAAGGATTGGAAATACCAAGGATGTGTCCATCAGAGCATTGCTTTTCAAGAACTTAAAAACATGGAACATAAAATTCCTCTTTGATTCCTGTTGCTGATCAGTTCAGGTTTCTATTCATTTAGTGTAGTTCTTAGTGCATATAACACTAAAGAGTTTGAAATTGCAGCCCACACACTCAGTTAGTGGACAAACACACTAATTTCATGTTGGCCAGATAGGAACCTTCTTGAGGATGTAAATTTCAGGACTCTTCTGAAAGAAGCAATTCATTCTGATCCAGCTCTGCTCCAGTTTCCCTTCTACCATTCTGCTGCCCAAGTCTGGTAGAAGGTGAAGAAAAATCAGTCAGCTTTGATTGCTGATGGGCTAAGTTTACAAGGAGGGAGTAGGGAGGGGCTGAATGCGGCCAGCGTGTGGAGTCACCAAGGGGAGCTAAGAAGCCACCTGTGTGATTTGCTCTTGATACGCAGATACCACTTCAGGAGACAAGTATAGGAAAAACAACATGGTCAAAAAGTCAAGGGTTATCTGCTAAATTTAGAATTATTCTATGGCTGTGATCCAGCACTACTTTTACTAGGACAGTTAAGAGAAACACACTTCTTCACATCTCCTTACTTAGAAGCAAACACTTTCAAATCTTTTAGCAGAAGCTTTTGGTATTTACATCTGTATCTCAAAAGAATATGCATGTATTGCTATTTTTGACTTACCACCATGAAGGATGAGAATATTGCTCTTTCTTATCTCTACTCCTGTAGCACATGTATACATTACTCCCATTCTTTCAGAGATAGTTATACTATGATTTAGTTACAGTGTTCAGTGTTTATGTTATCATAAACACTGTGTGTGTTCAGGGTTGAGTCATACAGTAACCTAACAATTATTTTTATCTTCATGAATAATTTTTTTATTTTCCCTATAGTTAATAATTATCTTGTTTTATCATTTGCTTAATTTTTTGCATATATCTCCAGTCCAACTCCAAAGTATCCACCGGTTAGCTAAAGGGTTTTGCAATATGCACAGATATAACAAGTGTTCTCTTTGTTAGATTCTCTTGAAGCGTTTTCTGGAGCCTTTTACCTGCTCCAATCTAGACTGATTAATTTCTGTTTTCTTCACTTCTATTTTGTGCTAAATCTCTTTTATTTATTCCATGTCTTCCCCTTTCATTGTTGATTTTTTGATTTTAGTTGGAGCACATTGGTCAGTAGCTTCCAGAGAAAGAGTTCATGAATATTAAGTTTCTCAAGCGTTGCGTGTCTAAAAACGACTTCTTTTTTTTTTTTTTTTTTCTTTTTTTTTTTTTTTTTTTTAAATTTATTTATTATTATTATACTGTAAGTTGTAGGGTACATGTGCATAACGTGCAGGTTTGTTACATATGTATACTTGTGCCTTGTTGGTGTGCTGCACCCATCAACTCGTCATTTACATCAGGTATAACTCCCAATGCAATCCCTCCCCCCGCCCCCCTCCCCATGATAGGCCCCGGTGTGTGATGTTCCCCTTCCCGAGTCCAAGTGATCTCATTGTTCAGTTCCCACCTATGAGTGAGAACATGCGGTGTTTGGTTTTCTGTTCTTGTGATAGTTTGCTAAGAATGATGGATTCCAGCTGCATCCATGTCCCTACAAAGGACACAAACTCATCCTTTTTTATGGCTGCATAGTATTCCATGGTGTATATATGCCACATTTTCTTAATCCAATCTGTCACTGATGGACATTTGGGTTGATTCCAAGTCTTTGCTATTGTGAATAGTGCTGCAATAAACATACGTGTGCATGTGTCTTTATAGCAGCATAATTTATAATCCTTTGGGTATATACCCAGTAATGGGATGGCTGGGTCATATGGTACATCTAGTTCTAGATCCTTGAGGAATCGCCATACTGTTTTCCATAATGGTTGAACTAGTTTACAATCCCACCAACAGTGTAAAAGTGTTCCTATTTCTCCACATCCTCTCCAGCACCTGTTGTTTCCTGACTTTTGAATGATCGCCATTCTAACTGGTGTGAGATGGTATCTCATTGTGGTTTTGATTTGCATTTCTCTGATGGCCAGTGATGATGAGCATTTTTTCATGTGTTTGTTGGCTGTATGAATGTCTTCTTTTGAGAAATGTCTATTCATATCCTTTGCCCACTTTTTGATGGGGTTGTTTGTTTTTTTCTTGTAAATTTGTTGGAGTTCTTTGTAGGTTCTGGATATTAGCCCTTTGTCAGATGAGTAGATTGCAAAAATTTTCTCCCATTCTGTAGGTTGCCTGTTCACTCTGATGGTAGTTTCTTTTGCTGTGCAGAAGCTCTTTAGTTTAATGAGATCCCATTTGTCAATTTTGGCTTTTGCTGCCGTTGCTTTTGGTGTTTTAGACATGAAGTCTTTGCCCATGCCTATGTCCTGAATGGTACTACCTAGGTTTTCCTCTAGGATTTTTATGGTATTAGGTCTAACATTTAAGTCTCTAATCCATCTTGAATTAATTTTCGTATAAGGAGTAAGGAAAGGATCCAGTTTCAGCTTTCTACTTATGGCTAGCCAATTTTCCCAGCACCATTTATTAAATAGGGAATCCTTTCCCCATTTCTTGTTTCTCTCAGGTTTGTCAAAGATCAGATGGCTGTAGATGTGTGGTATTATTTCTGAGGACTCTGTTCTGTTCCATTGGTCTATATCTCTGTTTTGGTACCAGTACCATGCTGTTTTGGTTACTGTAGCCTTGTAGTATAGTTTGAAGTCAGGTAGCGTGATGCCTCCAGCTTTGTTCTTTTGACTTAGGATTGTCTTGGAGATGCGGGCTCTTTTTTGGTTCCATATGAACTTTAAAGCAGTTTTTTCCAATTCTGTGAAGAAACTCATTGGTAACTTGATGGGGATGGCATTGAATCTATAAATTACCTTGGGCAGTATGGCCATTTTCACGATATTGATTCTTCCTATCCATGAGCATGGTATGTTCTTCCATTTGTTTGTGTCCTCTTTTATTTCGCTGAGCAGTGGTTTGTAGTTCTCCTTGAAGAGGTCCTTTACATCCCTTGTAAGTTGGATTCCTAGGTATTTGATTCTCTTTGAAGCAATTGTGAATGGAAGTTCATTCATGATTTGGCTCTCTGTTTGTCTGTTACTAGTGTATAAGAATGCTTGTGATTTTTGCACATTAATTTTGTATCCTGAGACTTTGCTGAAGTTGCTTATCAGCTTAAGGAGATTTTGGGCTGAGACAATGGGGTTTTCTAAATATACAATCATGTCATCTGCAAAGAGGGACAATTTGACTTCTTCTTTTCCTAACTGAATACCCTTGATTTCTTTCTCTTGCCTGATTGCCCTAGCCAGAACTTCCAACACTATGTTGAATAGGAGTGGTGAGAGAGGGCATCCCTGTCTTGTGCCAGTTTTCAAAGGGAATTTTTCCAGTTTTTGCCCATTCAGTATGATATTGGCTGTGGGTTTGTCATAAATAGCTCTTATTATTTTGAGGTACGTTCCATCAATACCGAATTTAATGAGCGTTAAAAACGACTTCTTTATAAACTTGCACACTTGATTGCTAGTTTTGCTGGGCACAGTATTTTGGATTGGATTTTTTTTTTTATGATTTTTGTGGAAAAATTTTCTCCACTGTCTTTTAGCCCTGTTAAGAGGTTTGAAGACTTTGTGATTCACAATCCTAAAAACAGGTGTGTGGCCTGTTTTGTTTTGGTTTTTGTCCCTCTGGCAATTTCTAGCACTTTTGGTCCCTGTTTCTTAAAATTTCACAATGATATGCTTTGGCATAGGTTTATCTATCCCCTATGCTGGGCACTCTTTGAAACCTTCCAGTCTGAAAGCTGTGGTCTTGTTTGGAAAAAAATTTTTATGAATTATGATAATTTCCTCTGTTTTTTCATTCTGGAATATTATTTGTCTGGATTTTAAACTTTTTTTTGAGACGGAGTTTTGCTCTTGTTGCCCAGGCTGGAGTGCAATGGTGCGATCTCGGCCCACCGCAACCGCCGCCTCCCTGGTTCAAGCGATTCTCCTGCCTCAGCCCCCCAAGTAGCTGGGGTTACAAGCGTGCACCACCACACCCAGCTAATTTTGTACTTTTAGTAGAGATGGGGTTTCTCCATGTTGGTCAGGCTGATCTCGAACTCCCGACCTCAGGTAATCTGCCCACGTCAGCCTCCCAAAGTGCAGGGATTACAGGCATGAGCCAACACACCTGACCAGATTTTAAACTTTTATACATTTTTCTCTCCAATCTCTCATTTAATTTTTTTGCTTTACTCTCTAAAAGATTTCCTCAACTGTATTTCCACCTTTTTTCAGACTGTTTTGTTTTTGTGTTTAACAGCCAGTTTATGTTCTCTGACATTTATTGAAAAAAATAGCATTCTGTTCTTTTTCATGGACATAATATATTTGGTTATTTTTCTATGGACATTAATGATACGTGTATACTTCACACATTCTCACTACATAGTCATTATTTCCTACAAAGTTACTTTTTTTTCCCTGCTTTTTCCTATTTTTAAGGAAGTTTTCCTCATATGTCTAGTAGCATTTAATTATCTGTTCATATTTCAAATTGGCAGACTAAAAAGCTGATTGGATTTCTGGATGTGTTTGCTGCCCTTGAAAAGTATGAGAGTTGGTAAGGCATCATTGCAGAGGGATCTGTCTTTTTCTCTTTTGGAGTAATACCCTAATATTGATATCTTTAGGTCTTTACTCTTAGGCAGATTAGAGTCTTGGGAGAAGTTCTTTCTAATCTCTTGCCACGATAGAGTGAAGGCCTGGATGCCAGCATTCTAGAGCAAGATTGGAGAAGAATGAGGGAGGTCTCAGCATTTTTTGGTATGCTTACGATCACTTTATCTTCCTTCCTTCCTTCCTTCCTCCCTTCCTCCCTTCCTTCCTTTTCTTTCTTTCTCTTCAAACAGAGTCTCGCTCTGTCACACAGGCTAGAGTGCAGTGGTGTTATCTTGCCTCACTGCAACCTCTGCCTCCTGGGTTCAGGTGATTCTCCTGTCTCAGCCTCCCGAGTGGCTGGGACTATAGGCACATGCCACCACGCCTGGCTAATTTTTGCATTTTTAGTAGAGACAGGGTTTCACCAGGCTGGTCTGGAACACCTGACCTCAGGTGATCTGCCCGTTTCAGCCTCCCAAAGTGTTGGGATTACAGGCGTGAGCCATTGCGCCCGGTCTATAGCCTGCTTTCACCTGGGCTTTGTGTTATCCTCAAAACCCTCTGTTTTCCTGACTCCAGCGAATAAATAAATAAATAAATAGTCTCTGTAAGGTGGGAGTTCTGACTGTTCCTTAAGTAGCTGTCAACTATCCTCTTTGTTTTATGCCTTATCTTGAATCCCACTTCCAGAGGAAACAAACATCATCAATTTCTGAGACTTTTAAGGTTTTTTTATACCTTGGATTGGTTCCAGGTTTTCACACAGATGACCATTGATCAGGTTCTCAGATCTGTTAACTGCTGTAAACATATAGCCAGATGCCTAAATTATGTAATGGTCGTCTCTTATCTATTATCCCTCACCCTTGCCAGATTACGCCCTTAAAAGTCTCTCTTAATGGAGTTTTGGTGTGGTTTCAAGAAAGATCAGTTAGTTGAATATGTTCAACCTACCATATTTCTCCTGAAGTTCCATGATTCTACTATATCTTACTGCAGATATTTTTGTTGATTAAGTTTAAAAGTCAGATCTTACATTTCTTATCTTTGATCTTAGTATTTGCAGGGAATGTTGAATCCGATGGGAAGAACAGGTCTTCTGCTTTGCCTGGCAGGGACTTACCGTGGAATTCTCTGACTTTCTTTATATTTTTTCTAATGAAAAGTATGCAGTGACTAATCTCTTACCACAGATGGCACTGTATGGATGATCTGTCAGGTTTTCCTTGCTATATCCTTTCCTAGGTAGAGTGCCATCACAGCCACAGAGGAAGCTTGAGCTCCTAGGTACTTATTAGGTGGGAAATAGCTTGGATATCTTGGCTTCTCTTGCCAATCTCACAAGGCTGCTTGTGTGGAACAGGTGCGGTGGTGTGTGCAAGAAGCAGTCAACTCCCCACGTTTCTAAAGGAGTGATCAGTCAAGCTGACCTTTGATTTTCTGAGTGCTGGTGACTTGTCCAACTCCCATCATGGTGGTCATCGGATATGTTGATACTTGATTCAATCGCCAGGAAATTATGTCCAGATTTGTAATTCTATACCCTAAGTCTGTCATGTAAAGTTGCAATTTTAATTCAAAACACTGCTAGATAAATTATACTACTAAATCTAAAAAAAAATTAAGGAGACTTCTAGAACTAAATTCTAAGATGATAAAATAAATCATGTGTTCAATCCTGTCATATTTGAGAGTTGACATATTTCCTCCTTTATCCTTCACCAGTCCCTCTTACACTTTTCCAAAACAAGCAGCAACAAAGCATTTGACCTTTTGCTTCAGGGAAGAAAGGGATGGCAGAGAAAGAAGAATGAAAAGGCACATTTTTCTGCTTGGTCCTGGGGACATTCTCATACCAAGGCTTCCTTGTCCTCAAGTCTAGGAGAAACCGCAGACAAGCCTGATGTCCTGAAGAGAGAAGCTCTGTGGCTCCTTTCCCAGAAGGTGCTCCAGAAAGTTGCTGCTGGTATTCCCAAGCAGCCAGAACCCAGAGAAGCAGAAGTGTCTAAGTAGATGGGCCTGAGCCTTAGGGAGTTCCTCCTCGGTCCACCCAAGGGTGGCAAAGATGGAGCCGAGCCTGTGGTTATGAAAAGGATGGTCAATGACCAAGACCAGAAAAGAATGAGATGACGCAGGGCTACCAGCTTGGACCAGATTCCCTCTCTGATGCCCAGGCACTAGGGAAGGCTCTTAGTGCTTAGCCACCACTCTAGGTTATTTCAAAATAGAAATTGAGAGAGAGAGAGAGAGAGAGAGAGAGACTTGTTTTGAGTGCACTGAGACTCTTCTCAAATGCAAATGTTACCACAACATGAAGCCTTTCCTGAGTAGCCCATACAAATAGCAATCTCTCCTGCTGGCACTCCTGTCTCATATGCTGTTTAATATTTCTCCATAGCATTTATCACCATCTGTCATTCTACTAATAGATATATTTTCTGGTATGCTAGCTTTGGTCTCTTCCTCCAGGGATTATGAGTTTCATGAGGATGGAGTGTCTTAGTTTGTGTTTCCCTCGAAGGAAATGAGACAGAACATGTACTTGAAGGTGATCCCATTTAAGGGGAGAGGGAGCTGGAGTATTTACACCAAGTCCCATCAGTCATTGTTTGAGAACTGCTTCCAGGGTGATAATTCCTCAGTACTCTTTGGCCAACTGCACCCTTGGGAAGAGGGGGCTCTGGAAGCTAAACAGAGCCTTCAGCAAAGAGATGCAGGCGCTCAGTGGGAAGTCCAGCAGACACGCAGTGTTCCTCCAGTTCACTGCTGATCTTTAGAACTCATAACAGTGCCTGGCTTGTAAATGCTCAGTAAATATTAATTGAAAAAACGATTATTTGGTGCCTGAATATTAACATTTATGTATTAATTTATATTGTGAGTGGTTTTGTGCTTCATCTTGGCAACCAGATATCTCAAACGATATTGTATCATAGACAACTAAAAATGGCAATTCCGAATTCAGCCATAAATGACACTGTAAAGGAAGGACTAAGAAGAAAACATCAAAGAAATGCAATGAACAGCTCACAGACCAGAACCAAGAGGCCCCACAGGCATTGACTAATGGTACCTTGAAGGCCAACAAATATGCAGAAGAAAGACAGGGAGGATTTGGGGGGCAGAGTCCTGACAAAGTCTTAGAAAGATTGAAAGTTTTATCCTTACGTCCTACCTCTGCCTAGCAGAAGTGCTAACCAGACAGCATTAAATGCTCAAAGCTATCAAAATAGACCAGGAAAGGGGACTAGAATAATTCAGAATAGGCCAAATCAATCCTTAATTGACAGCAGAGTTGGCTGTACTTCATGACATTGCACATTGTGAACCACCTGCTCCATCAGTGCCCTCTCTTCTTAGCTTCCTTTGCTCAGCCCTGGTAGAGTTTCCTATTAGATTCACAAGTAAAGGATCTGAAATAATATAATAGGCTCTCACTTTCCACCAAGTTCATGAATGTGACTTTATTTATTTATTTATTTATTTTTGAGATGGAGTCTGGCTCTGTTGCCCAGTCTGGAGTGCGGTGGCACGATCTCAGCTTACTGCAACCTCTGCCTCCCAGGTTCAAGTCATTCTCCTGCCTCAGCCTCGTGAGTAGCTGGGATTACAGGCACACACCAGCATGCTCGGCTAATTTCTATATTTTTAGTAGAGAGGGGGCTTCACCATGTTGGCCAGGCTGATCTTGAACTCCTGACCTCAAGTCATCCGCCTGCCTCGGCCTCCCAAAGTGCTGGGAATACAGATGTGAGCCACCGTGCCTGGCCAAATGTAACTTTAAATAAGGTCAGTTAACACAAGCGGATGCTCCTCATTTAACTGAAATTTCTGAGCGCAGTAGCAAGTCCTCAGCACCTTATTCTCTCATTACACTCTGCATGAGCTCTGTGACCCAGGGGAAGAAAAAAGTACATAGGGCATAGTCAAAAACTAATCCTTAAATACAACTCATGGCATATTGCTAAGGTCTCTGGAAGGGGCCCCATTGAGGCTCTTCCCTGCTCGATATGCTAATTGGATGGTTAGCTAGGATATGCCCCCATCATGCCATTAAAGAACTAGCATGGAACTGCTCCTGAGCTAGTCCTAAAAGCAGTTTAAGGCAGCAGCAGCAAAGTGCTAAAGGAAAAAGGATCAAGGAAAGAAAATGTGGCAGGCCATGCTTATACATGCAGTACTAAAAAACAAAACAAAACAAAACAAAAAAGGTATGACAGGAAAGTGCAAGGAAAAAGAGAGCCTTAGAAGAGTTTCATGATTTAAAATATTTCCAGCATATTGTTGAACAATCTTTTATGATACGCTACTTGCTATATGCAAGCATTAACTCATTTCATCCTCACAGTAACTCTGTAAGTGGCTACTTCTATGACTATTTTACAGATGGGAAACCTGAGGCAAGTAGCTTGCTCAAGGTTTGTGCCCAAAGATAAGGTGGCTCAAGTAGCTTGCTGAAGGTTGCTCAAGGTTACAACTCATAAGTGAATAAGTTGGGCTTTGAGCCCAGGCGGTCAGGCTTTGTGTTTCATGCCATTAAACATGATGCTATGCTGCTTGCTGTAGAAGACATCACACATCATCTAGTGATAGAAGAAGGTAAATAACCATAATTATCATAATAATGGGAGCTACTATTACTGAGCATTGACCACACGCCAGGCATAGAAATCCTATGAGAGACATACTTTTAAATTCCCATTTTCAGTTAAGTTAACGGAGGCTTAGAGATGTTAGCAACTTGTCTGAGGGCACAGGGTTATTTAGTGTGAAATGGATCTGGATACCATGCCTGGGCAATGGAGAGACGGATAGTGGTGGGTAGGGTTGATAGTGCTTATCCACATAACTTTCCTAACACGGCCTGGACTGGTGGCATGGACGATGGGGAGGAAAGGTGTCCTGCCTTCTTGGCAGTTGGCTTCAGTCTGGGCACTCTGCATTGGTCCTAAAAATAATCCTAAATGTGACCAAGGCAGAGTTTTCCCAGGATTTACTTATCTCTCTAAAACGTGTTACTTTAATCTTTCTGTGTAAAGAAGCTGAGCTCCGGCGGACAAATGACCCATTTGGCAGAGGCGTGAGGATTAGCTCTTTGATTTGAATTTGTCTATCAAGGTCCAAATTCTTTTCCCAACTTAATTTACATTCTAATCTCTGCAAGTAATTTAAAAGCATCCTCTAGCATTTTTATCCTCCAACCCATGAATCTGATTTTTAGGAAGAAAAATGAAATATAATAGAAAACTTGTCATGCCAACATGAGGACAAGAGAAATGGTGAACACAAGAAGTGACATTGTTTTGTGGGCTTTGCAAAAAATATGCAGGTTAGCTTTAAAAAATAAAAACAGCTGAACCCATGCAAATGACATCTTCAGAGCTCTGCAGCACAGAGAAATCTACAAATTTTGCCTTGGAAGACAGATGGCCCATAAATCCACGTAGAATCATCACAGTCAAGATGGGAAAACTGGACAATGTGTCTGCCAGCTTGCATGGACACCAGCCTCCTTCTACTGTGCCAAATGCCAATTAGGCAGGATCTGGCACTCAGATGTTTGGATGTCACCGGGATTAGGTGGTTGAGAATCCATTCATCATTGCTCAATCTTCACTCTTAATGCAATAATACCAGAGCATACTGGAATGCTACCAGCCCAGTGGTTTAGCACCTCCTTAAATCACTTCTAAGCACAGCACTGAAAAGCAATTTCTCGGCTCACGTTTTTTCCTGGTGCTTTGGGCCTTGCAAATTCTGCTAGATCAGCTCACAGAAAGTCAGTGCAGATGGCATTAATATCCCATGGCTCACCAAAGTCTATTTGCCTATTTTAAGAAATAATCTAAATGTTCCCTTCTCAACTATCTTTGCCTGGGCACAAATTTTCCTATCACATTGGTCAGCTAACTGTGCTTTTGTACATTATATGAACTTCACTGGCGTCTTTGGTTATTTTACCATTTTTCCCCCTAAATCTGGAGTCGGTATGTTCTGCACCTGTTTCCATGTGTTATTATTTTATCTTAAGTTGAAAAGTGTCACATACTGTTATTCCATCTTGATTGCAAAAACTGTGCTATTACCATAACTATGTGCAAATACAGCTCCAAGATATGGTGTGATAATGGCCCCTAAATGGCTATGTACTCTTCTCAAAAGCTCCTGCAGATTGGCTCTTCACACAATGCTCACAGCTTTCTGTGTCCCTGCAGTTTCCCCTGTATTAAGTTGTACTATTTGATGTGGTTTTGTGTGAAAATTCTTAATAATAACACCTTACTTTGATTTAACACTTTCCCTTTTTCTTTTTTTTTTTTTTTTTTTTTTTTTTTTTTTTTTTTTGAGGCAGAGTCTCGCTCTGTCGCCCAGGCTGGAGTGCAGTGGCGCGATCTCAGCTCACTGCAAGCTCCGCCTCCCGGGTTTACGCCATTCTCCTGCCTCAGCCTCCCGAGTAGCTGGGACTACAGGCGCCGCCACCTCGCCCGGCTAATTTTTTGTATTTTTAGTAGAGATGGGGTTTCACTGTGTTAGCCAGGATGGTCTCGATCTCCTGACCTCGTGATCCGCCCGTCTCGGCCTCCCAAAGTGCTGGGATTACAGGCTTGAGCCACCGCGCCCGGCCAACACTTTCCCTTTTTCAAAGTATTGTCACATCTGTGAGTTTATTTACTCCTCATCATTCTATTTGGTAGGTAGAAGACAGTTTTATTATTTAACATGACAGAGAAGCAAACTTGTCCCAAGAGAGATTAAACAGCCCCTTTAAAATGACATAGAAAGATAAGAACAGAATCCAGATTAGAACCTGTCCCTCTTAAATACAGCTTTAGAGCTGTGTTTGGAACATAGATTTGCAGAAGGACTGATTTATCATTTAAAATTAGAGGTTCTCAGAGGGTAGGAAACCAATTTCCATTGCCTTTTATGAATACACTGTCACAGTGCTTTATGAGAGGAGACCCTCCACAGTGGTTCCTGACCATAATACAAACGAGGAAAAATGTTCTAGTTCCTTCACCAGAATGTCATGTTTCTTGATCAAATTGGACATTGGCTTTGTATGAGCAAGGACCATGACCTTCACTTTGTTTATATCTCTTCCATAGTCTAGCATAAAGGCAGGCCCAGAATATTACGTTCTCATTAATGCTTTCTGATGAGCTACTTAAAACAGGTTATCTTTTAGTGCCCTACATGCCACTTGTCTCTCATTTGGCCCTCTGCTCTGCAGCATAAAGCACAGCATGGAATGCCAGTTTCCTCTTCAGATGCCTTCAGCACATCCTTCCCCACTGTACTGACTACAGAGGAGGTTCTACTACATTGAGAACCCTGATAGATGAAGAATGGTGCCCTTTCATTGTCTGACTCAAGGGTTGACACAGGTAGCAAGACTAAAAAAACTGTGTGTTGAGTAAATAAACCAACAAGTAAGTCAAGAATAGCATGAAGGGTTCCAGTCAGGTCACAAATGTTACATCTTTAGACTTACCTCTCAATAGCTCATTCTCAAACAGTATAACAAGTCAAATTACTGGACCATCCAAAGAGTCGGTTTCCTCATTGTAAAATGGGAATAATAATATGGACTTGAAGACTTGTCTGAGGTTTTGTACAAGAAATAGAAAAGCTGAAAAATGTGCCATGGCAATTTGCAGGTAAAGAGCTTAGAGCAATTCCAGAAACTCCCCATAATGTCAATAAACAAAACTTCAAGCTTCCCTTGCACATAGTTATTCAATAGATATTTGCTAGATGAATGAATGGATATTAGCTAGATGAATAAATGGAAATGAATCGCATTATATCTTGTTTTATAATTGTTTGTAATATTAGAATTTTCTCCTTGGCTCCTTGAGAGCAAATACTTTATCTGGACTTTGTTCCTCTTTCTAGCAGTTCATAAGTTAGATGGGTAACACATGATTGTTAAAGTGTCCACACAACTGCATTAGGTATATGTTAGAATAAAGAAATGCATTCAATAAGCATCAGGTACTTTGAAGGATCTCTTTTTTGACATGCTGGAGATTCTTGTTATAGCTGCAGAGTGAGGTGGGAACATCTTTTTTAGTATCGTGAACAGTGTTTTGCTGGTAATAATATCATAGCAGACTGTATTGGTGCTCCAGGAGATACAGCTGAGCTGGACTTGTATCTGCATCTCTGCCTGATGACTGACTTCATGTGGTGCAGGCTGGAAGGGCCTAAGAATTAACACTTTCTAAGAGCATCCTCCAACAATGGCTGTGGTTGGGAATGACTGTCTTGACAACACGTTTTTTGTAAGCTGCTGTCTCTTCCTCATTCACACTCCCTACTGCCCTACTAGTACTTCCTGGAATCACCTTTCAAACTCTGTGGACTTGAATCTCCTTTTAAAGTTGGCTTCTGGGAAAACCCCCAACAAAGACACACAGCCACGTTGTTCAGAAGCATTTTTTTGGGCTTATTTTCTACATATAAGGTAGAACGCTTAGGTAAGAAGTTTGATTTTGTTCATCATTCTCAATTAACTCTTCTGTTAAAATAATGCTATCCCTAGCTTAGAGGTCATCTTTGCTGTCACAGCTGGCATCCTAGAGACTGCAGTGATTCAGAGTTAGGACAGATCTTCCAGAATCTACATAAGAGATTAGTGAAATCCTTGCTCCCTTTCCACTTCCTGGCAGGATTCCCTACCACGGTACATTTTTCAGCTTTTCTATTAAGGGTTAGGGTGGAAGGTCCCTCCCTCACTTAATCTGGTTTCCCTGTGGTTTGTTTTTTTTTCTGCATTCGACCTGTTTCCCTCCCACTTATCTGTTGTATCACATTGATTATTGACAAGACCCTGGATAATGCCAATGTTAGGAGCCAAATGCCTGTGGCTCTGCGGCCTCTCTCCCTCTCAACACAGTACAACCTGTCAGCCTATTTTGACTGAGCCAGAGTCCCCTGCCCCCCACCCCTACATTGCAACCTACTCCTAGACCCTGCTGACAAGGGGAAAGGTATACTAGCCAACAATTATCAATGCCATGTTCTGCTGGGAGGTCACATCTAGGAGGAAAGAATCCATTCTCTGCTGTGTCCCAGTAGCTCTCACATGAAATGGCAAGGCACCTCTGAAAGGTGTGATGAAGGAAAGAAGTTTTAACAAGACTCAGCAGACAATGAGGTTGATGAGGCTACCAAGCTCACTTCTCTATTGGACTGGCATTTGATTTTACCTTTTACTATTTATATTTTTCCTGTCTGGTTATTTTCTGAACAAAGAACATTTCAGCTGTGGGTAGATGGAGCTGTGACTTTCTGGCCAGAGCTGTGGGCCTGAGTAGACACTGAGGTCACTGAAAGAAAGAAGAAAACAAACAGGATTCCTGGGCCAGGCCTTTGCCTTTCCTCAGGCCCCGGCCCTGCCTTCTGGGAATAAAGGAAATGTAATAAGGGAAAGGAAAGCAAATGGAGTTGCCAGGTCAACCAATGAACAATAGATCCACAATGACTATCTTGAAACTTTTTTTCATTCTTAGGCAATGTGAAATATTTCAGAGAAGTCTATGAACATACCAAACATGAAGTTAAGAAGAACTTGGAATGCACTTGGGGACGACAATGCCATTTTTCTGTAACCCTCTGCAGAGGCTGGAGAGTCAATAGATGGAATTTAAATGAGATCTCAATCAATAAAATCCTAGAGTAGCTTTTCAGCAGCTTTTTCAGTGCAGTAACTTAATTAAGGCATGAAAAACATTGGCTACATCATATAGTTTTCCTCTGTTTTTGTCTTTTGGGAAGAAAATTGATCTTATTTGTGTTGACTTTGTTGATTCACTTCGGTTCTATTTCCTCAACTACTTTGTAGGTAATCTATATAAAATGACTTAAATGGATGCTACCTTAATTGTAAGGCAGATCTTTAAACTAGTCAGTATTTCCTTCAGAGGAGTGGTTTTTAAACTGAACATCCTGAATATCCCAGGGTTTGGGCAGACATCCCTGTAGAGAATGGGGTGGGTCAGAAGGGGAGACAGTGGTAGGGCAACAGCCACCATCACCTGTATTCCAGGCTCCCCTCTATTCCACCAAGACAGCACCTTTAAAGCTTTTCCCTACATATTGGCCTTTCTCATGAGACTTTGTTAGAAGAAACAAACAAAGGGTGCTATGTCTAGGACCAGTTTGGAAACCACTGCTATAGATATCGATCAATAACTTCTAAGTGGACTGTGTTGCAACTTTTTTCTAAGCAAGTCCTAATGGAGTGCCTAGGGGGATGTCTGGAGTAGCGGGAAGAATTCTGCAATGGGACAAAGAAAATAGGGTCTTGGTCCCAACATTGCCATTTCTGCAAACTGCCTCTTCTAATAACCTGACAGTTTGACTAAGCTAAATGGCTAAGTCCTTTGTAGACTGGAAATCTATGATTTGAGGCCACTGGCCAGGGCTTCATGATTGGAAACAATGAAGACAATAACGTGACAGATTGGCAGGAATGATGAGGCATAGCCTCTTTCCATTTTTTTTTTTCTCTGAATGCTCAGCAACTCTGACCTTACCCATCTTTCACTTTTAATTCCCTTAAGGCCATTTATAGAAAAGTGCTTGTCTTAGTTTAGGTTCTTCCAAAAGCAGGATCTGAGACAAGGATTTGAGCGCAAGTAGCTTTTTTGGGAGTTGACCCTATGAAACAACAGTTGAGAAGAGAAGTGAGACAAGAAGGAAAGGCAGCTAAGAAGAAGGTTATGAAGCAGGTTACAGCTGTGGTCAATTAGGGCTCAGTCTCATCAAGGAACTCTGGGAGAAAGCAGAGAACACACATCAGAACTTTGCAACCCAAGGGGCATAGAAGATGAGGTATTTATTCTTCAACTACTCCTAAGGCATACAATCCCTGGGAATTGTAGCCTGGCTGTGAATGGACTGACAGAAGGCCCTAGAGAGTTACCAAGTGTGTAGGTGGCTGGGTTGGAACCATGAGTGCCAAGGGACATGGGACTAGCACAGGTGTCTGCTACATTGCTGGTCTCATCCCATTTTCAGATGAAGAACCTGAAGCACACAAGTGAAGTCTCTTGCCTGAGGTTTACTGGCTTCATCATGACACTATGCCAGCCTATTTCTTTAATCTGGGCATGTTTGATCTTTCAAGGATGGAGAATAGAGATTATAATCATCACTATTATTAGTTTTTATAACTTCTACCTAGTAAAGTGAAATGGTGCTGGAAAAATATGATTCAAAAAATCTACATTGAAGTGATAATGAAGTAAACAGCAAGAGTCGAGTGTACATCCCTACTCTTATGACTATAATTATAATTCCATTTTAATAAAAAGGTATAGAAAAGAATGAGTCAGAAAGGACCATTTGTGCACAGATATGACATGCCATATTTTTTTCAAGTTTCATTAATAAATGATTATTCTTATCCTTAATTATAGTACATTAAATAAGCCTGTTAGATGAGAAACAGCAATATTCAGGAATACCTCAGCCCAAGGCTCTGAGTCTCACTTTTGACTCATAAATGTTTTAAAATAATTTGGCATAAATGCCAATGATCACTTTTCATTAGTTCAGGTCAACGACAATTTAGCCGACAACAATGAATATATGTAACCTTCTTACCAAAAGCATCTTATTTAATTCTTCTGGTAATTCTCTCAGGAAATAATTTCAAAGTTGAGAAAACTAGGGAGCAGGGCTAGTCAAAGAAGTTAAATGGCTTGGTAAGGCCAAATAAAGAGTCATAATGAATGACTGATTTCTGACCTAGTTTTAGTGTGATCTACTCTTTTTATCTGCCAAGCGACCACTATTCCTTCCCTTAGGAAGCATATCCTGGTTGAATTTTAGGGAACCATCTCTCTCCAATTGTCGGTCTATGTGGTTTGTGCTTTAGGTAGTTGACCCCTTATGGGCTCTTGGGGGAGTCATATGACTTAAGCCTGTCCGTTTATTTTTATCCCATCCTTCAGGACACTGTGATTCTAATTTAGAAGTGGCCTTGAGTGACTGAAGCCATGCCCTGGATTCTGGGACTTTCACTGGAACCATGAGTAAAAAGGATTTCTGTGTACTAGGACTGGTGAGCTATAGGCTTGGAGCTGTTGGTGGCTGTCTTGGCATTCAGGAAAATCTGCCTAAGAACTAGAGCCAGTATGAGAAAATGATGAGAGATGAACAAAGACAATTATTGATGACATGACTTGATCTCCTGGATATGGTCATGTCTGAAACCATTAACATCTTGACTTTTTGCTTATATGCACAAGTACATTTATTCAGTGCTTTAGTTTGAGTTACATTCTGCCATTTTTTCAACTGGAGGAGTCTCACCTAAAATTACAGGTTTCAAGTTTCCCAAGTCCAGTCTCTTCCTATCACTCTCAGCCTATTTCTTGGTGTTGACAATGAGAGAACATAGCTCAATTGTATAATACGTTAAATAAAACTATATTGAAAATGCAATAGGGCTTTTTTCCTACTGATACAATCATTATTCGCTTAGCTCTATTTAAAGGAAAAAAAGCTAAAACACTTGCTATATCTGAACTGCTACTACTTTGCTTAAAACCAAATTGCTTCGCCATTATAATTTTGAGTTCATTTCAACTATTAAACTATTAACTCAGTGAGTAGTGTCACTAAAAGGGATTATATAGCTTCGTTTTTATGATTTAATTACAACAAAGTGGGGATACTTCTGTATAGTATGCCTTATAAAAATTTAGGAGGAAGAACTGATGATAAAAGGAAGGTAGTTTGAAACATCTGCTATTATAATCTGCTACATTAATTCAATTATTTAACAAACACTCATAAACACCTGATCTTCACAGAATAAAAGCATGAAAAAAATTACTGTTTTCTTTTGGTTTGGCAGTTTAAGTAAAATTTGACCTTCGTTCATAGATATGTAAGTTGAAGTCTGCATTCTGTTACCAAAGTTACAGACTATAGACTATTTTATTTTTCATGCTAATTTTACTCACTGTGTTTCATCTGAAGAGTTTAAGTGATTACAAATATAACTGTTTTGGAGACACTGATCTTGAAAGTATGACATTCATGAACATGTTGTTTTCAAGAGGCAGTGGTCATTGCATATTCCTGTGCCAGGAATATCTTAAGTCTACAGTGCAAACAACATGCAAAGGAGGAAGCTTTTGCTGACCAGGGGCCATGGTATTTTTCAATGTGTGATTTTTAAATGGTAAAAATAAACCAAACTCCCAGGAGAAAAGTATCCTCTGTGACAAGACTCAAATTCTCTCTTTGTGGAACCCACACACACGACCCAGCCTTAGACTGCACAGAAAGCCTCTGATTATTTATAACCAACACACACATCTCCCAAAACAGAAATTTCAGCATGGAGATGTGGCTGACATGCTAATTACAGCAGGTCCTCAGAGGATTAAAGTCTATTGTCCCTTCTGGAGTTTTATTTCATACTTCCATGTGTCACCCTTTTAGTCAGCTAAACTATGGTTGGCTTTGGCATTTGGGCTTTTGGTGACACTAAAAATTTTTCATTTAATTTCAAGTCTATGTTTTATGTAAAAATTATATAAAATGCAAATAAAGGCTAAACAGCATATGTCAGGTTTGTATATTATTTATTTGTTTAATACCTACTTTAAGATATGTTTCTTGTTATCAGAGAGTGTGTGTGTCTCTGTGTATGTGTATATATGTTGTATATATATGTTATATATGTTTATATTCTATTATGTATATTATGTGTGTATCTCATGCTTAGCATTTTATAACAAATATAGGCTATATGGAAGTGCCTTTCTCAGGTAAATAAGACTTAATTTCCTGATGAGCACTGAGATCAACACCAATTTAACTAACACTTGGGCACATCTGAAAACAGTTAAAATGAAAGCAGCAAAAGAATAAATTATAATGTAATATTAAACTTCCCTACTTATTTTCTTATGTGTTTATTGATCCAAATGTATTAACTACTTGACTAAAAGTTTAAAGTTTTAAAGTCTGTAGCTCATCTGTGTTAAAATCAATTCAGCCCAAATGTTATCACTTCCATGAACTGTCCCCTACAGGAAGAAATCCCTTTATCTTCATGCTTACTGCACTTTTCTCTGTACTTTTGCTACTCAGTGTGGGCCTTTGCTCAGCATCTTCTGCCTCACCCAGTAACTTGTTAGAAATGCAGAATCTTGAATCTGCATTTTAACAAGGGCTCAGGTGATTCAGGTGCACATTGGGTTTCAAGAAGTAATATTTAGATATTATATTAATTATGGATATTAGATTATTAATAGATTTACATATTATATTAATAATATAGAATTATACATATATAATATATATACGTTTAAGAGGAGTGCAAATCTCTAGGGACATAGGGTTTATCTCTGGGTCTGTCACTGTCTGTAGCCTCTTGCCTTTCACTGAAGAGTTATTAAATACTGAAGTTATGAATGACTTAATGTAGGTTGGCTTGTAAGTTTGAGTTTGTAAGACTAGAACATGGGAGACTGTGTGCTTCCTCTAGTACCATTTGGCCTGCTTTAAACAGTGATAGTAACAATTTAGGCCATTTACTGAATGACTATTGTGTGCTGAACTAAACATTAACAGACACAATCTCACTTTATCCTAAAACAAGGCAGCTATCATGAGTCCCTTTTTGTGTACATGACTTAGAGCTGAAATGACCCTACTAAGGTCTTTGTAATTTGACTTCTAACTCCTCAAGAGTTGAATTTCTTTCATATGGATTCTAGAGAAGAAGGAGCTACAGATACAGCCAACCAGAACTTCTGAACTGGTGCTGGAGTCCCCTGGGGTGACTGAGGATGCATGTTATATGGTAGCAGGTGGCTGGCCCATTAGCTACATTCCAGCTGTTGGACTCCAAAGCCTCTGTCCTTCCCACGTGCTAGATAAGGCTTTAGGTAGAGATGGCATTAGCCAAAATTTTTCTGTACAGAGAACACTAGGTAACATTCTTAAGTGATCAGTTGGGGCACAAATACTTTGGGTCACTGATTAGATCCCACCTGCAAGTCTACATTAAGGATTTCATCATAAGCAGGTGCATCTTCTAGGTGCTGGGGAAAATAAAAGAAAGTTTAAGGCCCAGAAATCATGTGATCTCCTAGAAAAAATAGACAACGACACCTGTGGAATAAAAACCAACACACTACACTTCAAACATTGAGAAGAGTTAACTCTTATTCATCGCGTTACACAGGCCCAGATTCTTCTTTCCAAATGCTTTGCAGGTTTTATTTAATTCAAATCTACAACAAGCGAATCAAGAATTCTTCTGTCCTTAATTTTGAAGATGAAATAATGAAGGCATAGAGAAGTTAAGCACCAAGGTTATATAACTAGTGAGGTGGATCTCAGCTTTGAAACTCAAAAGTGGAACCACTATTCTATGTTGCTTCTTTATACTGCTATTAAGGTTGACACAGAGGTTTTGTGATCAATGTCATATTAAGGTATGGAAAAACAGATAGAGTTGCTTTTAAAACATTTAAATTTTAAAATATTTTGTGTGCCTCTTTCAATTTGAAATTCATAAAATGGCACTAAATAATTTTGCAAATGCTAGGAGACATCATCTTAATTTCCATTAGAATCAAAATGGGTTTTTCTAGGGTTATAGGGTTTTATAGTAATCTATCACAATGTTTTCTCTTTGTACCCTCTATATTGTGCGAGTCATCAGAAGATGATGTATGGAGGCATCAGATACCAGCTGAAGCCTGGGCCATCAGCAGTGTGGTGTGAAGGAAGGAGGAAAGGAAAAGGCTTACACTTTGGAGTGTTTCACTGGTTTCACAAAAGCTTTTTGTTTTCCTAGTGTCATGGGCTAACTGGTTTTTAGAAGTGTTGTTGGATTTGTTGTAACAATGTGTATGTTATTTTTGGAGAAGTTTGGATTTTAGAAGAGAACTGCTACCACTACTTGGGCAAAACCTCCAAGATGTGCCCTGCTTCATGATAAGGGGAAATCTCATCTCTTGTGTACTAGAGAAGAAAGGGCAATCTATTTAAGTAGGTTTGGAGGGGCAGGCCTGGCCATGCCAAGACATACTGTTGGGTTAGTTGTTTCCTTTAACTAATCTCACCTTCACAGCATCAGTAAGAATGATGACAACAACTAAGGCAAAGTGCTTCACCAAGAAAACAAATGAAAACTAAAAAATTGCATCTAAAAATTCCCAAGTAGTAGCATGTAGGATATAATTAATAGATTTTATATTTATACTTCTTCTTCTGTCTTTCTTTTCTTTTCTTTTTTTTTTTTTTTTGAGACAGAGTCTCCCTCTGTCACCCAGGTTGGAGGGCAGTGGTGCAATCTCGGCTCACTGCAACCTCCATCTCCTGGGTTCAAGCAATTCCCCTGCCTCTTTTGAGTAGCTGGGACTACAGACATGTGCCATCATGCCCGACTAATTTTTGTATTTTTAGTAGAGACGGGATTTCACCATGTTGGCCAGGCTGATCTCGAACTCCTGACCTCCAGTGATCCACCCGCCTCAGCCTCCCAAAGTGTTGGGATTACAGACGTGAGCCACAGCACCTGGGCCCATTTATACTTCATGCTTTCATTTTCCACTTAGAGGACCAGTTCCAGATTAAATATAATGGGTTAAAAGACTTTTAAATTTACTTTTATGACAATCATTCTTATTTATGACTATAAGCTTGCTAGAGCTATTTATGTTACTTTAGAAAATGCCTGCATATTAATATATAATTGATTTCTTTTCAATAATTGGTTAATTGTACTTTATTTTCCTCCCTATGGAATATCTAGGCAATCTACAATAACATCAGTGATAACACACTAATTTTCTTGGTGAAGATATTTCAATCCAGATGAGAGTTAGTCTTCCAGTGGAAGATCTTGTTCAGGGACAGTGCTGCCACATGTAGTTGAAAACTTGGAGTAATTACATCTTCATGATCTTATTTTGGCAATCCATTTTCCCAGAATCAAAAATATAAATTTCTTAAAAACTTCCAGGTGGCCGGGCGCGGTGGCTCAAGCCTGTAATCCCAGCACTTTGGGAGGCCGAGACAGGCGGATCATGAGGTCAGGAGATCAAGACCATCCTGGCTAACACGGTGAAACCCCGTCTCTACTAAAAAATACAAAAAACTAGCCGGGCGACGTGGCGGGTGCCTGTAGTCCCAGCTACTCGGGAGCTGAGGCAGGAGAATGGCGCAAACCCGGGAGGCGGAGCTTGCAGTAAGCTGAGATCCAGCCACTGCACTCCAGCCTGGGCGGCAGAGCGAGACTCCGTCTCAAAAACAAAAACAACAACAAAAAAAAAAACAAAAAACTTCCAGGTAACTTAGAGCTGCCTTTGGGTTATCAATTTTTGGATTGTTTTGTATTTACAACACTAAGTTTTTCTACACAGAGAGCCGAATTTTAGACTATTTCCCCAAATAGAAAAATTTATCAGATAGTATATACTGGAAAAAGATAAGGGTCTCACAGACTAAATATTCTCTTCAGTTTTAGAACTTTAGAAAAATCTGTGGACCACTTCACAGAACTTTCTAGAAAAAGATCCAAAAGGGTAACCTAAAGATAGTGAATTTCCTGTATGAGAAATACGCATTAAGTCACTGGGTGAATTTGAAACAAAACAGGATTAGACATTTAAAAAATATGTTACATGCATTCATAAATATAACAACAAGGACAAAAAAATCACACACCGAAGTTTAAAGAAAAACCTACTGCACTGAACCTCCAAGTGATTTCAGATAGAAAGGGATGCCTTTGTAAACAGAGGAAACTAATCTAATAATCATTGGTGTTCCTAACTCCCAGGGTGTGACTACCCCCAATCAGAAACAAGAGCTTCCCTTTGGTGTGAAAGGAAGTACTGACCTTTTTTGGCGAGGCTGCTGTTGGGTTCATACTTCTCAATCAATACTTGGACTTGCTCTTGTTTTAGAGGTGGATAAAGTATTTCATTAAGCCGAGGATCTCGCTGCTTAAGGTTGATAAAATCCATCATCTGGTCAACGGTAAGATATGGTTTGCTTTTGGCACCACTAAAAACAGTTAAAAACCAATAAATAAGAATTTTTTAAACTAAGTTTCATTCATATATTTGCATTTAACTCTAGGGAAATAAAATCCTGCTATACTTGATAAGAAAATGCTATTTTGAAACTCTTATCTTGCCCTAAAAACATGATTTTTATACCTCTATGGGCTGCAAATATCTTGTGCAATTGCTACCACTAAAACCCAATGCTCTTGAAAAATACCAAATGGGTAAGAAAACTCACAGTAGAAAAACACTGCACGATGTGCAGAAGGGTGCACCACTCTAAACAGAACACAGAGGTTTTTTGATTATGACAGTAAATTTTTGGTTTAATCATCCAACTCCATATCCCTAATCATTTAAAGATGTATTTATTATCATTACTTAAACAACCTGTTTGAGCATTTTTAAAAGTTACAGTTAGGCTTCAACAAGAGACTATAACTCCTCAACATATCGTTCAAACTTCCCATTTCAATTGTATTGATCATCTAAAGACAAATTCAGTGGTACAAATGTTGCAGGTGTTCAATAAATATATGATGGCAATGAACAGCACAAAGCAAGAATATGCAATGTCATTTTCAGCAGTACTGTTTGCCTGTCTTCCATTTGAAGAAATCCTTATTTTGTTTACCACATTTTGTATTGTTTTTCTGTCATGTAGATTTCAGTATTTCAGGAAAGGTAAACTGCTAATTTCCCCATATTTGCCTTAGTGCCTTGGTTTCTTTCTTTCTTTTTTTTTCCTTTTGTTCTTCTAATCTTTCAAAAAAAGTAATGCCTTAATATAAGTTTATAATTTCTAACATAAAAGCAAATAATTCTTCAGCTAAGGGGGTTCTTAGTAATCCAAACTTCTCATGTTGCTAATGTGGCCCAGAGAGATAAACTAACTGGTTCCCAATCCAGAGTTCTTCCTGCGACATGAGTCTATCTCCACTAAGCCAAGATGACTCCCTGTTCTACCCATAATCCTTCAACCATACAAAGTTATCTGAGCATACAAAAACAACTACCTCCGACAATATATCACAGCAAACTTGTACTCATTGAAAGCAGTGGTTGCACCTCATGGGCAAGATTATATGATCCTATCCAAAACATCACACAGGAATATTGCTTTTAAACATAGTGTATGATATTCTTCCATCTCCAATTACCACTCAAAGTCCTGCTCTAGTCACCTGAGAATCAATGAAAGCTGAAAAAGATGTGGGTTAAAATGTGTACTCTTACAATTCTGAAAAGATGTTATCAATTTCAGGTCGAGGGCAAAGGTTGTTGAGGAAAACTCTGTACACTTCTGGAGTGAAATCTTCTTGAGGTATTGAATCATTCTGGGAAATAAAACAACAGAGTCAGCAAATGGTCTTTTTCTTTCCCCAGCTTCCTCCCTCCCTGTTTTTTCTCTGTCTCTTCCCTCCCTTCTTCCTCCCCTCCCTCACCTTCTCCCCCTCTCTTTCCTTTCTTTTTCCTTTTCTTCTAGGAGGTCAGGGTAAACATTCATAACACACCTATGGGGTTGACCGTAGCGTTCATTTGGACATCGACTTTAGGGTGTCAAACCCTTTTTTCTGTGGCTTTTTCAGTTTAATTTAAGCTTAAGAAGTTTCTCCTGCTAAAGGGATGTTAATGCCATTTCCTACATACATTTTCTAAAGTAAGTTAGACCTACGAAAGATAGTCTGTTTGGCAGAATTATTTTTAGGTTTGTTTTTTTTTTTTTTTTACTTGAATCTTTTTTTTTTTGAAGTAATTACCGTAGAGACAGACAGAGTCAAAATGAAAACATAAATTCCAATTTTGTGTCATTTTTTTTCAAACAATGTTCCCTCTGGTTTAAATAATCTGATAAGTTGTAAAACAGTTTTTGTAAGTAGGACAGCACTAGTCATTATTTTTCCACTGATTGCTCCTGGTCCTATTGTTTAGGAAGCAAGTCATTGATATAAAAGGCCACTTCTATGACTTATTTTTCTGTTTAGTTGGGCTGCCATGGAAACCGGAAGCATGTATTCAAGCCTTTGTTAACAGGAAGGACATTTTTCATGCAGTCTTCCTATTTCAGGTACGTGTTAATGTGATTATTTTTATTTTTCAAACCCTTAAACAAAAGAACACACCCTTCCTTTTACTGTTTTCATATGTTTTGAAATGTACAGTTATATAAATGTCTAAAAATTACTGTCTGAAGTTGTTCACCACTTGCAAACAGATAAGAGAACTTAGCTCATCACTCGGCCAATAGCAGAAGACCCATATTTGTGGAATGAATGAATGAAGTAATATTTCCTTTACTAAATCCATGTATAGAGATAGAAAAAAATCTATTTTGCAAAACAGAATTTTGAGACAACCAAACAATATATGAATCATTAGACATAGATGTGTTGTGTCATTATAACTTAGGTTACTTGAGCACAAACTTTGAAATAAACACAAGTGGTCAAATCCAAGAGCAGTGGGGACTTCTTGTGAATTGTTTTATTAGTATTTTGGCATTCATAGAAAGGGAACAAGTATAACCTGCAAGCACGTTTCCAAAATTCCACTTGATTTATAGAAAGAGAGAAATCTCTTTAGCTGGAGACTGCACACTTTTCAGTTCCACCCTCTCTCTAAGTTGGACACCTGGAGCTCTGTAAATAGTTTTAATAGATGAAAATGACCCTATCTACCTTACTTATTGGCTGTTAGGCACAAGGAAGAGAAATACTTAAAATCAATTGCGAGAACGTGCTCAATAGCACTGCTGGCCGACTCAAGTGCCTCCAGCTTTACTGGATTCTATGAACCCCAAGTGTGTTCTCCTATTTTCCCTACTAAATAGAGTTCACCTCACTTCCCCTTCTACCAACTTCATCCATCATACACATAAATTAATTTGATCTAAGGAGAGCAATAATTGTCATCCTTCACTTACTGACCTCTCTTTTCCTTCCCGTCTCAGTTTATAACTTCTTTTTCTGGAAAGCCTTGCCTTCTCCTTGAACTGGGTTTTGTCTTCCAGTTGTGCACACATCACACCTTGCATGTCTCACATTTCAACACTCAATGTATTGTGCTCCCAGCTATACAGTTCTCTCTATTCTTTGCCAATCTGCAGATGCACACGAGCTAGGACATGTGTCTTGTCTGTTAATGGCTCTATTTCCAGTGTGCCACATAGAGTAGGTACAAATAAATATTTACTAAATGAATGGATGTAATTTATTGAGAAATGTGGAGAAATTGACAGCGAACACTCATGTGCTGTTATTTCCTTTGAAATATCAGATTTAACTAACATCATTTACATAAGAGTCCTGACACATAATTTGATGGAACAATATGCTTTACTAAAATCTTACCATTGTTCATGCACCAGCTGTGAATTAGGAGGGGTCAAATTAATGAGATAATCTGAATAAACACAACATTATTTTCATTGCGAGTTGGATGTTAGCATATTGAAAGAAGAAAACATTTCAACATAGCTGATTTTCTTTGTCTCATTTTTCTTTTGCCCAACTTGACTGATGAGGATACCCCAAAGTCTTTGGGGTTAGTAGGTGAAAATGGAAAAAAAAGTGTCTGGTAAAGAGGAGTTAAAATAAGTAAGCATCATTGAAAGCTAAAATGAAAGGGTATAGTGGAGACGTTTAGGTAAAAGCTATGGATAATCCCTAATTCCTTGCAGTTTAAACAAGACTGAAATTCACAAAGCTAATTCACATACTTTCTCTTTCTGGATCTCACAACTTGGTGAAGTGAATGGCACGGATTCATTTTTCCTGTTTGTCTAGGAGGAAATCCAAGGTCTAATACTCTAAAGATCCTACCCAATGTTCAAATATTCCTCTGTGAACCCTTCCTGACCACATCAGCTAGACATGACACTACTTTTTCTTTGTGTTCACAGTCTCCCTTTATCTATCTTCGTCATTGCATCCTTCCACAGCTTTTCCTTTATTTTTTATATGTCTTATTTTCTACTGAACTATGAGCTTTTGAGTGACATGACAATCTCTTATTTAATTCCTTTGTGTTCCCAGTATGGTGCCCGGCATATAGTAGATACCTAACCAGTGTTTGCTGGATGAACCCAGGAGATGATATCAGACCTTGGGTCCTCCCTTTTAATCCAGGACTTGGTCCATCACATCAGGCACCCAATACAAAATGCACTGTCAGTGATTACTTCTTGTTGTTTGACCTTTTTGAAGGATGACTTAAGAAGGCTAGTATAATCTAAATTAGTAATCTGAACCAGGCCCATTTATTTTAGAAACTGCAAAGTATTGGCAAACTTGAAAAAATTGAATTGCTTCAATACCATGCTTGTATACAAGGACTCTCAAGGGAAAAATTTTAACAATCTTGGTGGTAGCACTGGTGGCATTTGCATTTCTAGATTTCATAGACCTGGTAATGTCATATCCAAATGCCAGATTAAAAATAAAAACAAGATCCCTCCAATATATGCGTATGAAAAATACTCAAAATGAGAATAATAATTAGCATTTACAATATATCAAACATAGTTCTATAAGCTTTACTTGAATATTTTCATGTAAGCCCATCAACTCTTTGCAGTTGGCATTATTACTGTACTACTTTTATAGATAGGAACGCTCAGGTGCTAGGAGGTTACAAAACTTGTCTAAGGTCCTGGGTGAGCAAATGGGTGTGATGAGGTGACAATGACTATATTTTGAATCTGAGTTGCTTAATTCTATACACTGTAAGCAAGTACACTAAATATTCCTATTAGTTTTGGGATGGTGGTTTGCGTTTTCTTCGTTATACATTTCTAGATTTAAAAAATAATTATACGAGAAAAGAGTACTTAAATTTTGGAAAAAAATTCAGAAAAAATGTTATTTTAAAATATATTAATTCATTGAAGCAGACTCTAATGACTAAAGTCCACATATAGACTTGTTTGTCTTGACAAGTTGATGGACAATTTCCCAGTAAATTCAGAAATTCAACATATTGTTAATATTTTTATTTTGAAACCATAAATAAACCATTGAATTAGCCAATTAGCCATGGAATACACGAAATAATTACAAGTAAATCACTCATAATGAACTGAATACTTAATGTGGTTTTAAAGTAGAATTTTGATATTAGTGATATTAAGAATCACAAATACAAAAATGATTGTTTCTGATTTATATTCAGGATGTAAGGCACAGAAGAAAGGCAATATATTACAGTTACACACAGAAGTCATTTTACACATTTTATTCATAGTATTTAGTAAAATTTATACTATTCTTCAAATTTAAAATAATTAATTTCTCTTTGTATTACATGTGTGCCCATCAACTACAATAAACTTTGTTATTTGAAACAAATACATGGGTTTATTCCTGATCTTCTTCGTTAAAATGCAACTCCATATGCCAGTGCTATGGCAAGACTACTATACAATTCCAAATGTCACTGAGCTCTTTTCAAGTTAATAAGCCTTAAATCAAGGGAATTTGGTGCAAATAAACTATTTTCAGTTCTCTGAAAGTTTGTGGGTAAAGTGGTAATTTTTTGAATATGGAACAGTTTTCAAGGGTCTCACTGGAAAATATGTTTGGGTTGTTAATAGAAGGATGGCAATTGCTTTGTCTCTCTCTTTGGATTCAGTACTACCTTTTAACAATTAGGGTAACTTCAGGCTAGCAACTGTAATTTCGAAAGAGTAGTACCTTCTAAAGGAACGTGTTATTCTAGTGGATCATGTCGGCCAGGATACAAGTTCAAGTGCCTTATTTATCCCTAACAATGTGCACAAAGATCCTGTTTAAAAAAAAAAGTCTCAACAGGATATCCACTGTGTTTCTGGTAATATATCTATTTACAGAGCACAATTAAATCTAGTTTAAGTGACTTGGCTACAAAATACGCTCCCATTTATGCAGAACCATCTATGATTTATATAACCCTTTTCTTCCGTGGCTTGTTTAAAATGCCTCTTGTCAATATGACCAACATTTTTTGCTAATTAATGGATATTTTCTAGAGTCATTGTTATGTAGAAATGAAATTTTTACAGAGATTTAAAACGGAGTTTTGATTCGTCATAGTCAGTTCACAGAAACATTTATTTCCTAGCTCTGAAACTGTCTTTGGTTTTTAGATTTTTAAAAAGCATTCTAATTTTATAAGTCATCCAAGTAAATTATATTTTACTATGAATTATAATTTTTCAAAGTTTTAGCATAGAGGTTGTTTTTTAAAGTTATCTCCAACTTTAGATAATTGTCATTACATTTAATTTGTTAGAGATAATTTTTTCCAATTTAAACATAACTGCTGTTATTTGAATCTCATTTTCCTTTTAAATTTGTCTGCAATTGACATTGGTCTGGTAGTTTGAACATATAATAAACATAGCAGATTACGCAATGTATATTTATTGACTGAATGGTCAAAATCCAGTTGTTTAGAAAATTACAATTTACGGGGAATTGGTTGATACATTTAATTTTCTATTCCTTCTTTCCCTTAGCTAGATTCATAAGTTAAATATTTTGATTATTATATTTTACGAGATGTTATCCAGAAAAGGTAAAATCAGAAGTGATTGCAAAGGAAAAAGAATTCTTTGCATGTCTTTGCAAATCCATCTCTCAGGTTTTCTCTTTATGCTTGAATGCAGCAGTCTTTTTCAGTTGCTCAAACCCAGTAGGGCAATTATTTCCAGCCTCAGGGATTTGCATGCATTGTTTTCTTTTTCTGGAATGAGCTTCCCTTCTTGCAATAGTAGCTCTCCAGTCTTTCTTTTTATAGCACTTCCCCCAGTTTACAAATGCATTTGTTGGCATGCTTATTGGCTAGTTTCCCCAGAAGACTCTATTGTCCTTGAAACCTTGAGTTTCATTTTCTTCACCACCATATTCTCAATGCCTATGGGCACATAGTAAGTGCTCAAGAAATATTTGTTGAAGTCGGGGACAGGACCTTAACTGTTATATTGTTCCTATGTTCCTACTCCAAAGCATCTAACAAAAAAGCAATAGCAAGCAGATTCAAACATTTTATTCTGCTTTATAAAATGAAGGTGAAAATGTTTTGGGGGAGCCTTTCCACAGCTCTGCTCACTTTTTGCAGCCTTATTAGCTTTTTCCACCTATAGAAGAAAGGTGATAGTGGAGAGGTGCTCTTATTTCGTTCTTGTGACGTACCAAAGTTGTTAATGAACTTTGCTGTTTGGAAAAGTCTTCACAACAATAATTGGCTGATAAATTTAACCATAGCACTCAATACTTTTATAATTCAATCATAAGTCTAAGAATGGCTTTGCAACCTTATTCAGTGCAACTTGAATATTGCTGGCACATTTTGAGGGGCTCAAAGGTTCTTCTTATGCGTTATCCTTAGGTAAATGCTGCCTTGTTGCTTAGATACTAAGATAAAAATAATTTGTAATAGAAAGGAGAGCTCCGCATGAGAAAAAAGTTTTATGCAATGGACTTCCAGAAACAATCGTAATAAATCATTTTAGAGCCAGTAACGTAGAAATTAATCAAAATGAAAGCAAATTATTTCATTTGAGGTGGTTAATGTACATGATGTACCTTGTATGTGTCAGGCATAAAAACAAAAAGCATGTTACGTGCTTGTCCTCTCACTTACTTTACCACCGTATGAGCAAAGTAGGTGTTATCCAAACTAGTTAGATCCTGCACCCCTCTCAGTAAAAACTTTCTGAGCACAACTCTGTAAAGTAGGTAGATAAATTTATTTATAAGCACACAGCACCATACTAATTGTGTACATAGCTTATAAATCTTAAAACTAAACATTCTAAAATGCTAAGGTGAGAAGAAATCAATATTTCAGATATCTTCCTAAACATAATGGCTTCACACTGACCCAGGGCTGGAAAGCCCCAAAGTAGGGCTTAGCCTGCAAGGGTTCTTGGCTTCACTCAGGAAATAATTCAAGGACAAGCGAGTGGTAGGGTAGAAGAAAATAACCTCACTGAGGCAGCAGTGTTACAGCTCCATGCCTGTTCCCGCAGAGCAGGGCTACTCCATAGGCAGTGTGCTGAGAGTAGCAGCTCAGCCAGTTTTGCAGTTATATTTGTACTGATTTTTAATCACATGTAGATTAAGGGGTGGTTAATACAGAAATTTCTATGATGGGGTGGTAATTTTTGGGTCATGAGGTCATTACCGTGGAAAGGGGTAGTAATTCCTCGGTGTTGCTCTGGCAATGGTAAACTGACATGGGCATATTTTATGGAAAGCTGCTTCTGCTCCCCCGTTTCATCTGGTCCTTAATTTGGTCCGGTGTCCATACCCCACCACCAGAGTTGAGTCTCGCCTCTTAACTCAACACTATCATTAGCTAATATCTTAAAAAAAAACATCAAGAAGCGTTTATTGTGAATAAGTTTGAAACCACATTGCAAATTGTCATCTTGATAATGCTAGCCTTTTTTGGCTATTTTAGAAATGTTACCTTATTAGGTAACTTTTTTATCTACAAAAAGCAATGGTCATTCTAGATTGTAATATTGATTGGAGTTATAGGAGTAAAAAGAGGCCTCGTCAGAGTCTTGACTGTTTCTAGCCTGCTCTATAAACTTTCCTCAGCCTTTGTTCATTACCCAGTTCCAAAGCTGCTTCTACATTTTCAGATATTTGTTATGAGCAGAAACCCCACCTCTTGGTACCAATTTTCAGTCTTACTCTGTTTTCTGATGCATATAGCAGAATACTTGAAACTGTATAATATATAGGAATCAAAATGTATTTTCTACAGTTTCAAAGGCTGGGAAGTCCAAGGTCGAGAGGGCACATCTGGCAAAAGTCTTCTTGCTAGTGGGGACTCTCTACTTTGGCAGAGGTGGCACGGGGAATCAGATGGTGAGGGGGAAGAACATGCTAGCTCAGGTCTGTTTTTCTCTTCTTATAAAGCCACCAGTTCCTCGCCCATGATAATCCATTAATTCATTAACCCATCAATCATGGAGGCTCTTATTTTCCTCTTAAAGGCCCTATTTCTCAAAACTGTCATATTGGAGATTAAGTTTCAACATGAGTTTTGGAAGGGCTGAACATTCAGACTATAGCATAACACAACATGCTCACCCTTGAAGATGGAAGACTACAAGCCTCTAAAGCAGTTTCAACTCGCTTCCGGTCTGCTGAAAACAAGCGATATATGCTGTGAAGTGAACACAACAAAGGAGAGAGGTTTAAGTGGCACATGGATCACAGCACTAATAGATGATCCAACTCAAAATATTCCATTCAGTCAAATCTATTTGTTATTCATATTTAAAGAATGAAAAGATACATTCCTCCAAGCATTTGCATCAACCTGTGTGCTTTTTAAAATTAAGGTATCCAGTAAAAAATAAATATTTTAGGACTATGGTGCTGACCCAGTTAAAAAATATTGTATTAAATAATCTCCAATATTAAGCGCTAAAATAAACATCCTTATTAATTCTGTCCCCTTGCTACTACTACCCATTGCCCCAAGGTGTACCTTGCATTATTAATAAATTTAATTTTTAATTTCTGTTTATTTTTAAATTAATTTCTTTTCTTTTATTTCTTTTCTTTTTTTTTTTTTTTTTAGAGACAGGGTCTCACATTGTTGCCCAGGCTGGAGTGCAGTGGCATGATCCCAGCTTACTGCACTTCCCATGCTCAAGTGATCCTCCCACCTCAACCTCCCTAGTAGTTAGAACTAAAGGCATGTGCCACCACACCTGGCTAATTTTTTTAAATTTTTGCAAAGATGGAGTCTCACTATGTTGCCTAGGCTGCTCTCAAAATCCTGGCCTTAAGCAATTCTTCTGCCTTGGCCTTCCAAAGTGCTGGGATCACAGGCATGAGCCACTGTGCTTGGCTTAATTTGTGTATTCGCAGAAGCTTTCTAGTAGCTTGTAAGTCAAAAGTTAAAGACTTTTGGCTGAATATGACCTAGAGATGGACTTGTTTTGGTTACTAATTTGATTTAAAAATAAAACTTAAGTACTGCACAATTTAATTTACTAATTTAGGTTTATGAGTTCCATAAAGACATTAGACAATCTAATACCAGGTGCTCACCAGTCCCACAGGATATATGGTAGAGATGAGCTGTTGTCTCCTTTAGACAAGGTTTGCTCTTTAGTTTTTCCTCCTCCTCCTGACCTGTTTCGTCATTTATATTCCCTGCCTGGCTCCAGTTAGCATCTGAGGTTGCAACCACTGCTTGAGGGCTACAGCCATCTTGGTAGAAAGAGGCACTGAGGTCAGCCAATTTCCACTCCCAGAATAGATCTGAATCTCAGATGGCCTTTTGGTTTTAGCAGTAAGGGTCCCTCCACTTCCTCCACCCACTTCCTGCTTTGGTATTTCTTGAAAATAATGCCAGAGGAAAGGGAAGCCCCGGGGAGATGTCTATGAGGAAAGCAGCTGCACTGACATGAGACATGTGTGAGGGAGGACGGGGCTACCACGCATTTCCACACTCCCACTTAGGCTGCTGGAGAAACAAAACAGAGCCATGGCACGGATTCAGATCTTTGAGGAAAATAAAATGAATAATGAGAAATGCTCACAAAGCTTACTTTTTGAGAGGAATACGCCCTTCTGGAGTGACTTGCAGCTTAAGTTTAGTATAGCTGTTGGAGAAGCAGAAAAACAAGGGTTTGATTTTTTTAAAAAGGCTTTTTTTCTTGAAGAATAACATACACTCAAAAAAGCCCATGCCTTTGTATACTTTGTGACATTTCCACAAACTGCCCAAGTCTCCACAGTTGGCACCCAGATTAAGAAACAGAATGTTGTCACTTTAGCGGCATTCTAGAAGCCCTTCCCAAGGGAACTGTTATCCTGACTACAAATAGCATAGATTACTTTTGCCTGTTTTTGCACCTTACATAAAGGAATCATACTCTTTTGTTTGGCTTCTTTCACTCAATAGTATGTTTCTGAGATCTAACCATATTTTGCTTATTGTTTGCTTATATATTCATTCTCAGAATGAGAACTCTAGGTCACTGTTGATGGATGCATACATTAGGAATTCTACTTCAGGAAGCTGTACACATTAAGGCCCAGCAATCCTAAAGTTAGATGTGCGCCACAAAAATATTCACAATATGTTCACCAAAAGACATGTGCATAGTAGCTATTCATAGGGAGACATCTTTCTGGAATAGACATTCGTAGTAGAGATTGATTAGCCAACTAGCAATAACGTGCTATGTTTCAGATAAAACATGTTATGTACCTCTGTGTCCCCTTTCACTAACATTGCATGGAAGAACAAATGTTCTAGAAACATTGCCTGGAAAACATATTCTAGAAGAAGGATGATAAAATCAAAGACAAGGTAAAAAGAAACAGGAAGAAAGGAAGGGAAGAGGGGGAGGCATGAAGGAAGAGTCCTTAAGGTAACAAACTCAGGAGAGGAGGCAATCCCATAAAAAAGCCCTTAAATGAAGACCTGAGATATTGACTAAAAGCAAAAGGAATTCATAGAAGAGTAAAAAAAAAAAAAAAAAAAGAATGTGGCTGAGGTATTATGTCTGGAATGATGGGTATGTCTTACATAAGAAGAGGGAAGACAACTCTGTTAAACAAAATAGAGGACCACCTATTAATGTTTCCACTTGTGGTTTTGATTTAAAGACTTCCTAACCTCCTGACCAGCCACAGCTTCCAAAACGAACACAACCAGCTTTCCTTGCTGCTCATCTTGCCTAAGTCATTATTTTCCTTGGTCAAAGAAGCTTTAGAAAGGCTGTGGCAATTCCAGAGTGATCTGGCAATTTGTTTTGCTTTTCTTTCCTTATTTTCCTTCTTCTCTTTCCTTTAGATCCTTTCTCTTTTCTTACTAACACTTGCTGGGATCATCTACATGGGATGGAATCAGGACATCAGCCTATTGATTTAAGTAGTCAGGAAAGGTATTGTAGCATCTATCAGAGATCTATAACTCTAGAGAAATGAGGAACATCTGCTGTTCCTCAGATTAATAATTGAGAGGACACACGCAGATGTAGAAGCAGAGGATTATCTGATATTAATAATTTTTAGTTCTGAGCACAGCTGCCAGGATTTGGAAGTGTCTCTTTATTGTGTGTCAAAAGCACTGACATTCATGCAAGTTCAGCCCAGGTGTAACACGGATGTGCAGCTTGGAGGAAAGAGCAATCTTTCTTGGAAGTCTTCCAGTTCTGAACCAGGGAGGTATCAGTTCTCTAACAAATCCCAAAGGAAAACTTATGTTCATCAGTGTGAGAAGTCAGTGTGGCATAAACAGAAGACTCACAAAGGAGAAAGGAAACTGACTCAGAAGAAGCAACGCCCTTAGCAATAAAATTAGAGTGACTTACGCTTTTTCCAGAAATGCATCCCTGGACATGTTTTGGGCCAGCAGGTTTGTTGCCAAACTGAAAACCTCATTTGTCCATTCCTGAAAAATGTAAATCACACTTGCATTAGCTTAAATACTGCACAGTCATTAGACACATGCTTTTAGCTTGGCTTCCAGGAAGACACATTAGTTCAATGTGTATGCCAAAGGTTTTTTGTTTTCTTTTGTTTTATTATCCCTTTTTTGGGTAAAAATGACATAAGTAAATTCAAGTCCCTGAGGGACTACTCTTTTCCTAAGGAGATGTTCTTTGTACACAAAGATTTTTTCCGCTTTTTAAAATTTGTATAAATAGAAAATTGCTATGTTTCCCTTCAATAACTAAACACTTTTTACTATTTCCTTGAATTACAAACAGATAAAGAGTCATTAAAAAGTTTAAAATATGATCAAATATGTTTCCAACAGAACATGCAAACATAATCTTCCTGCTCTACTATTCATGCCAAAGCAGCTATACCTGATATCTTTAACTGTTAACTACAGTTCTAGAAATTCTCTATACCAGTCAATCACAATGCCACACAATATGCAGTATTCTCCCTTCTCCCAACACTGTCAATGTCTCACTACTCTCCTAATCTTAATCCCTACCTCATACCACAAAGCAATGATCTCACTAGGCTTCCAAGATAATGGAAAAGAGCAAGTCTACAAACAAATATAGAAGTTCCATTCTGGGTGATTATTTGGAACACGCAACACATTCTGGGCCCAAACCCCTAGAAAATTCTCCAAGAGAAGATGACACAAGAGCTAGGTCATCATCTGATATTGTTGTAGTTAACTCGGCTCCCTCTTCAATGAAATAATGTCTTTTAGTTTGATTGCTTTGACACCTGTTTTTTTGTTATTTCTACTTTTGTTTGATTTGTCTTTTGTTTTTTGCTTCCTGACTTAAGGAATATGATATGATAAGGAATGGAATGATGAAAGGAATATGATAATATGCTGTCACGTAATACAGTAACATTCGAGATGGAACTGGAGGAGCAGGGAACAGAGTGATTGGGAAGAAAAGAGGGAAACCTGAGCAGAGAAAACTGGGAAAAGAACCAGAGGTGAGCTAACATGGCAGGAGTTAGAGCAAACAAAAAGTAGTCTAATAGGAATTAGAAAAGAGAGAGGGGGTAGCAACAACAAAGTAGAGTTGTGGTCAGAGGATAAAGAGCATTTAAGTGTTTGGAGATAAATTGGTAAAAAAAAAATGTGATACCGGGGCTAGGCTGCATATCAGACAGATTATCTGGCAGCCAGGTCAAGGATGGATTTGAGGCTGAGAATCCAAAGAAAAGTAACTCAGGTAGGAAGCTGTAACAGTCCAGTAGTCCAGGTGAGAAATACTGAGACTTTGAACTCTGTGTGTTGGCAGAGGACTTAAAAAGACAGTACAGAATAGCTGCAAGACAGAAGCAAAATTATTGCTCACCAAGCTTTATGTAGACACAGAAGAGCATTTCACAATAACTATCTAACAAATTAAAAATCAATTTTCCTCAAAATAGGTAATTTTAAACTAAGAATAATAACTACTGGTTTCAAAAATGTGTTTCTGGTATAATATTTTATAGGCTCATGGCCAAGCTTTAGACACTTCTAGCTCCCTGCCAACTTTCTGCATGAGTAAAAGTATCTATAATTGAGGGCAAGATATAGTTTTGTATGTTTACCAGGGGCTAGTTTCACACCAGAAATAGGTACAGCATTAGAAAGAGTTGGGGAGATTTAACTACATAGAGTAGTTTCATTGCCCTAAAAATTATCTGTGTTTCACTGTTTATCTTGTCCTCTATTGAATTAATATTTAAAAGTTCCTGGGATATATAATAATTTAAAACAAGATATTTTAATATTGGTGAGACATGTAAAGGTCCTAACTATGTTTTAGTGTTTTATGTTTATTTTTTATTTATTGGCAAACTCCTATTGCTGTCATTGATAATGGTGTCATTCTGATCACCTCTACTCATAAGGGGGTGGCGGTGTGTGATGTGCATAAGGAGGAACATTGTGTGACTCAGCCAGCGTTGCCTCACCTGGCTGAATACATTTCTCTCACTACTGGCATGCATTAGAATTCATCCTGCTGAGCATTTGTCTTAGTGACGCAGTGAAGAATCTTTTCATGGTGAAAGATGGTACATGAGCTGGAAAGCCTTTTGTTAAAATCAGAAAGGACTATCTGATAACTCACTGCACTTATCATACTATACTGAACATCTAGAATTTTGGAAAAAATTCTGGTACAGTTTTTCTGTGTTAGGTAGCAGTGAAGATCTTATATCATGGTCAAAGTGTTCTTGTTTTTATCTTATACTCAAAAAGAAATGATTGCCAATCATACATAATTATAAAAATACCCCAAATAAACTAAAAGCTAGGAAACATATTAGGACTCAATATTGTCATGATTAGGACAACTAGCATAATAATATTGCTCAAATCAAGGAAAGGTGCATAATTATTTTCAGATAATGTTATTCAAATATCTTTAGGCTACAGTTGACAAAAGCACTACTCTAACTTAAGAAACAGGAGAAAGTATTAAGGGCACTGTGTCGTTTCCTGTAATTGAAGGAAAAACTACAGTCAAAGAATGCATTTATAATACACGATCATCAGGAATTTGGAGATTGAATGCACACAGGCTTTCTTCATTGCCATTACGCTGCTCTCTTCCTGAGGGCATTTTTCTTTTCCCTACTGACAGGTTCTTCCCCTGGGCCACCAACTTCACCAAGAGTTGTCACATATGGTGTCTTTCACCACCAGAGAAGGTCTGGCTAATTCCTTCATTTTCAATAACAAGAATGCTGGGAAAGGTCTGTTTGGTCTACCTCTTGAACAATCAATCAGGTAAGAACCTAGCATTGTCCATGACAACAGAGTAATTGGATCTGGGAAAGAAGCAGTGACCAGAAGAGGGGAGAGTATAGCAAACATGGCATACGCCCATTGCGTAGGAGCCCTGTGGGAAAGCAGACAGAAGGAAAGGGTGTGTGTTGTTTCATAACTTACGTGGGATCTCATAGTTCTGCCTCGCATTCTTTTTATAAAATTGGTAATAGATTCATAATCACTGAGTTGACTGCATAAATGAATGTGTAAATGAAAGTGACTGACTTCCATGCTTTATAATTTATGTCTTTTAAAATTAGTTTTTATATCTCCTCTATTGTTATAAGTTTCAATAACCATTTTTGGCTAGAGGGCTTGTGATACTGGCTTTATGCATTTCTGTTGTAACGTGAACTATATTGGAATAGTTGGCAAACATTAGGAGTCCTAGATATAACATGGGACTAGCAAGTTCTCCGATTAATAAAGTACAGAAGCTTTTGTGTAAGGGTTTGGGCATCTATGTTGGCTAGGTAGACATACTTATGCTTTGGTTGATGTTTTGGGCTGTATTCTGAAGAACTGTTGCTCAAGCATCTTTTTTTCAGATAAGTGAAGCACTGTTGTGCTAAATGGTATCCTGATCGTCTAAGGAAGAGTCAAGGCTGTCAGTTCTAGCATGTCCTAGTCCTCTTGACATTCCTCTGCCAAATGGGAAAAGTTTAACGTGGTGAAATAAAATGAAAATGAACTTAAAGCGAATTCTTCAACAGGAAAAATTAAAACTCCCCCAAAGAGCAACGTCCATGGCACAGAGTAGAAGAATGGAGAGATATTTGTTTCTGTTGAAGTTTTTCACAATGAGACGATTACAGTTGTATCACTGGGAGTCTCAGGTGTATTCTTAGCATCCACTGGGGAGACCTCCTCCCTTCCCTCCTGCTAGTTTCCTGAGTCATTGTTCATTTATACAACTGAGAAAATGCTAATTGTGTGCTCATATATGGAACCCCCAAAGTTTCATTTCTGTGGATTTCATGTCAATCTACCATATTCCTGAAAAGATTCTTCCAACAGTCTCATGTCACTCTTATGAAAACACTTGCTATTATGCCTTTGAATCCTAGCAGTCTCAGTGTTAATTATTACCTTGGTTGTATCTGCCTCAGTGCTGCGTACCATAGACAATAAATGTAAGTGGGGTCTTTAATAATAATTGATATTGTTGTTCACTACAGAAATAATTCCATTTGAAAAGATCACATAAAAAAGGATTTTTGTAAAAAAAAACACTGCTAATTTCCTTAGTAAGATGTATGTGAAACAGAAAAAGGGGAGCAATCGCAATTTCTTGGCCATTAAGCATGCTGCTTATCTGCTTATTATGAAATCAGTTTGACAAAATTAAAACTGCATTACTTGAAAACTGATTAGTGAACTAGGCACAGGTAGTTCCTCATTAACTTATAATTTAATGACAGAATTCTGCTGAAATATAATTTTCTCATTTGGAAATAAATTTGTTTTAAATTACCTTAATCATACCTTACAACTTTATTTTAAACCTTGTTGCAAGCTAGATTCTTCTCTTCAAATGAAGAGGGTATTTGACCCTTGGTAACTCAATCCCGTTAGTTCTTCCTCTGCTATGAGAATGATTCTTTGCCTTTGGCCTTGATTGTTCCATCTTTGATCATTCTCACTGCCTGTGAAGGCCATGGAATAGTGACTCTTAAACACAGTTTTTTTTTTTCTTGTCTTCTAATTTAAAAGTAAAATATTGATATCAGTTTATTTAATGGCTCTTCCTGACTTTCATATTGCAGATCCTTTTTCTAGCTTATTATGAATATAATTTATTGGATTTCAGAACACCATTCTACTATTTTCTAGCTGGGACCTTCTGCTAAATGCTATCTAATATATATTTTATCCGTCTTGCCTAACAGAGACCCAACAGTACTCACGCCAACAATATGTCCAACTGAAAAAATATATCCATTTTCCAATGTCCTTAGCAGCTGGATGACCACCATGTGCCACGTGGCAAATCACACGTAAGCAGGTGCCTGCTGGAGGGTTCTGGGAAAATGTGTTTCCTGATATAGGTGCTCTTTTCCTTTTACTGTAGGGAACGTAAATGGAATAGAGCCACAGAGTCATCTCAATCTATGAGAAAAAGGCCACGAGAATCACAGGGCCCTCACTCAGCCTTGTTATCCCTGAGCTCCTGAATCAGTGCCAGAGACCACCTGTGGAGTCCTAATAAGATAAGTAAGCAACATTGAGGAAAGCGCCCTAGGTTGGGGAGAACAATCTGAGATGGCTAATCACAGACAAGCCGCTGGCACAACATTCTGTTCCCAAATATCTCCTTCAGCACGTACTCCCAGTAACTCCAGCAGCATGACCTCATTCTGCACATAGCCCCTCCATCATGACCCTATGAAACTTCCCTTCAATCCCTGCCTCTTTGCAGACAGCTCCTTCTCTGCTGTGCTGTCCATTGCACCTTTGCAACATATCTTCATACTTTCTCTAATAAATCTGCCTTTCTTTACCTATTACTGTCTTGGTAAATTCTCTTACCACCCACAATGCCCACCCCAGCCAGTGGCACCCATGACAGGCTTCCGGCTACATGAGAAAAAAAAGAAAAGAAAAGCAAAACCGAACAAAACACAAATTAAAAATCCTTAATTTGTCTCAGCTATTGTTTGATTTGGTTTTCTGTTAGTCCAGGCCAAATGCAAGTCCTGAGTGACAGAATCATGTTGGACAAGTCTTTTAAAATTTGTCCTCCAATATTCATGTCTTATAAAATGGAGGTAATAATAGAACTTATTTCATAGGACTTTTGGGAGAATTGGGATAATTCATGTTAGACCAGTGACAGGTGTAACATATGCTTGTTAAATGATAGTAACCTAAAAAACTATTATTTATCAATGAAACAGAGACAGAGTTTCTTAAAAGTTGTTCAGAGGGGTTGGAAAGGCAATGATCACTTTTATGTCCTAGTTCTGTTTCTTAACAACTATTTTCAGCATTTCTGTTCTTAAATTTCTGGGGTTTACTTACATATTTCTATTTATATATATGTGTGTGTGATGCTTTTTTCATGTGTGTGTGTGTGTGTGTGTGTGCACGCGTGTAATGCTTTTTCTTGACTGATTTTAGAATTCGACTATAATATCCTGCTCTGATTGAGGAGGCTTTAAATCTTTGACTCCATCTCTCACCTGCCCTTTCTCCTTGCTTGTGTTAAGAGTTCTATCACTCATGCCCGTTCCTCCCTGTCACCTCTAAACACTCAAGCAACATACTCAAACTCTCTTGATCCATTCATTAAAAATAGTATCCCTTGGCTCCTCTGTGACAGGAGGACACTTACCTGCCATTCCTTTTACTTCCAACTCTTGTTAGCTTAAACTCACTTTTAAATTGTCAGTTTTTATCTTTGTTCAGCATTCATAATTGCGACTTTATTTGCATATAAATTGATTCTGAAAGTTTAAAACAAGTCCAATAAAAATTTACATGAGTATGAAATTGCAACTATAGTTTTCTGCTGGGCCATATATTAGAATATATCAGATTATTTGTTTTAGTTCTAACACCGTAACCCACATGGCTCTCCAAAGGGACACTCCTAATAACAAGTATATATGGATCTTTTTAAGTTCTTTCTTCAGTTGTTGAAACTCTTACATGTTTTAGCATGGTTGATATTTGGATAATACATTTCTGGTACATTTATCCCCACCCCTCTACCTTAACTTTCTTTTGGAGAGAAAAAAAATAAGTCTTTTTCATTTATCTGTCATCTTCTAGTTTCCTACTGATTACCTGAACCTACTCCATTCCTATACTTGCTATTTAGACTTTAAGACCAGTACTTTTGTTTAGCTCTCAGATGTTTTCTTGTAATATCTTCCTTAATTTCCCTCTTCTTGTTTCTCCTTTTCATTGGCTGATTATGCCTGTAAATACTTGTTGAATGAATGAAAATTATAATATAGTCGTTAGGAAAATTATTAGCATGGTATTTTCAAAAAGTGTTTTTAATTCGTAGTGCCAGCTTATTCATTGGGCATTATTTGGCTTAACTACTAAAGATGGCAACCAATATCAAGGTGAAAGGTGAAACAGATCAACCTGCCTCTCTCAAAGTATGTCAATATTCCCCTGCCATCCCCAATATTTTATATGTGGAGGTAGAAATTTAATCAAGGAAGCCAGATTTTCTTAGAACTCTTCTTCCTTCCAAAAAGTTATGGTGATTTTTTTTTTTTTGTGGTACCCGTGTTCCTGCTTCCACGCTAGGCACACAGGTAATGCAATCAGGGCTTACTTAGCTGCCAGGCATCAGAAGCCAGGCAGACAGAGGTACGCGGAAGAGTAGCCTGTCTCTGTGCAATGGAGTGGATGGAAGGAAAGAAGAGATACTATTGCTGATGCATTTCTGTTTTCTTTTTCTGGGGAGAGGTGAGTTTGTACTAACAGTAGCACACAGTCTGAAATCACAATCATTTCTATGACTCAGGGTTGACATTTTCCCTTCAGTTTGACGTTAATTGCTTTTATGTGGGCACCACTGAACACTGTCTGGATCCAAAAAAGCTCCTGCTTAGCAAATGCAGAAAAGACACCCAGGAGACAGAAGGCAGGGGTGCTTTCTTCCACAATCACCAGAATAGCAATTGCTGCTGCTTCTGTGAGTGTAAGGGAGAGACTGAAATCCAAGTTGCCTTTTTTTTTTTTTAAATAAAAATCTTTTCAATATGAATGTCTTTCTTTTGACTTATGAGCTTTTAAACAAATGTTCCAGATAGATGATGTTTTCACAATACAAAAGTTTAAGTTGTTCATCCTTCATTTGCCTGACACATATCCAAAAAGTGCAGAATGTAGAGTAAATTTCATTCTCCAACAAAGGACACCTACCACTATAAAATTCCAAGACTAATAGTGCAATGAATTGACATAGTAAGAACTTTGTCCTTTTTATGATTGGGTGGAGGAATAGCCTAAGACGACACAGGCATTTTTTTTTTTAAATATAATAAGGTCAGGAATAGCAGGTAATGATGATCTCACAAAACACAACAACTTGTGGATCTAACTTTTCATGTTTGTAAACAGTGATCTTTTTGGCACATGTATTCTACTCGTAAGGAAGTCATGCACAGTTTTCCATTATGTCCCAAAACAAATTGCTGAACACAATTTATGGCATTATCTTTTCTTTTCTTAATCATTTTTCATCATTTAAAGTCAAACTTACAGCTACTGCTGCTTACTCATCATAAATTGGTTTGAAATTCAAAATAGAAATGAGATAAAGTGTACATTTTGTACAGAATATACGCAAGTATTTGAAAACTCTTACCTCAATGCGTATGCTCCCAGAATAAAAATAAATATAAGAATCTCACATCTCTTGAGGTCACTTTTAAATAGCTAATACTATTATTTTAGAGCAATTCTAAGAAAATTCCTGAAGTTTTTGATGAATGGCCTGGAGGCGGCCTTAGCAGACCCCTTCACTTGCCCCTCTTTCTTTTCTATTTCCCAACTTCATTTCATAGACTATAATGTCTTTTGCTTAAAAGAAATTCCCCTCTCTGTGACATCTTCTCTCATTTCATTGGCCTGAAAGGTGTCAACTATTTGGTAAATAGGAGTTATTTTCATTTGCTTAAGAAAGTGTGGAGCAACTTCTGGGTAAGGAAGTGACAGTCACAGTAACTCTGAGTGGGAATAAGGTTAGCTTTGGGGAAAAAAAGATTAGGAAAATGGAAGCCATCATAATGAATGGCACCTGGGTCCTCCTACTGAGAATCCTGGCAAGCTGGAGAGAGAATTATTCTGGGAAAAGCCTGAAGCAACCAATTTGCTAGGGGGCCTTAATTTCTCCCAACTCTAAATGAAAAGATTGGAGCACATGATGTTAAAAGCCATTATGACTCTTAGATTTTATGTGACCTATCACTTATTTTCAAGAATTCAAAAGCCTCTCCTTTTCCTTTTCCTTTCCCTTCTCCTTCCCCTTTCCTTCCTTTCCTTTCCCATCCTTTCCTCTCTCACACCTCCCACATTTATTGCGCCAAGCACTAAGCTAGATCCTGGGAATACAAAACAGACTAAACTATTGTTTTTGACTTTCATCAGCTCACAAATACAGGATAGGTTATCAGACACACTGATTGATAATTACAGTGTAATAACTAATTGAAAATATGTTCAAGGTTCACAGAACAACAGACGAAAGAACAGTGGGCTATTCATGGAAGTCATGAGATGGAGCGAGAGATGGATGAACTGAGTTGATACTGAGTGCCTCGGGAGGCCTAGGACTTTTCTTGGTGGACAAAAGAGAGAAAGGCAGTGTAGGAAATGACCATATTATAAAGGCATTACTATTAAAATTGTAAAGGCAGAAGAATCACAAATAGTTAGGAACTGCTGGAGCAGAACAGTGCAACAGTCAAAGTGGTGAACCATCAGTACCTGAGGGTAGGGGCTATGTTTAGTCAGTGATAAACCCTCGGTGCCCAGTGAGATGCTTGGCACATACTAGGCCCTCAATAAATATTTGTTCACTAAATGCATAGAAACTTCATTTTGCAGGCAACAGAGAATGAAAATGATTTAAAATATGATCAGGAATGAGTTTATTTTTTTAAAAGGCCATTCTTATGCAGCTGAGCAGGCAGATTTGTAGAGCAAAGTGTGAGAGAATTTCAGGAAATAGGTAGGTAATGATTGTACATTAGACCTGACAAGGGCTTAACAAGACGGCAGGAAGAAGGGGGAGCAGGAAAGAGATGTGAGAGCTAGTTAGGAAATTCAGAGAGCAGGTGTGTTATTTAGATTGTGCACAAGAAACTGATACAGATGAAGTTAATGAAAACTTCCAGAAAATCATACTCATACCCTTGAGATAAGTGAATTAGACTCTCCAAGAAACTCACAACTACAGAGGGCGAAGAATCTAAAATTACAAACACTAAAGACTAATGTTCAGATTATAGAACATATTTTCAGAGAGCGCATTTCTTCTGTGACAGCTACTTCAAAATGTAATAATTTAATGTACAGAGATCCTCTGCTAAATTTTTCTTCTATGTGTGAAATAATATTTAAAAATCAAAATGGCTCAACAAGTTTGAGAAAATGACAGTATCTATCAAAGCAGCACACATAAAGATCTATGACCAGTCATTACACTCCAATATCCAGCTCTCAGAAAGGCAGATGTTTGTAGCATCATTATTTATAGCAGTCCTAAACTCACAACTACCTGAATGTCTACCAACTGTAAGTAAATTACTGACTACTACTTAGCAAAGAGAATGGACAAACTACAATCACACAGAAAATATAGAAGAATCTCTTAAATCTCATAATATAATGTTGAATAATAGAAGTCAGACCAAAAAGATTTTATTGTATTACTTCTTTACAGATATTTTAAAAACAGGTAAGACTAATCTATAATGTTAACTGCCAATATAGAGGTAAGTAGGTAGGGTGGATATCTAGGGTGCTGGTTATGCTCTGTTTCTTGATCTGGATGTTGATTAGGTGGATATATTCCTTTTCCAAAACTCCATCAGGGTATAGAGTAAGAAACTGTGCACTTTTCTGTGTATGCTACATTTCAATAAAACATTAAATAATCTGGCTCAGTTCCCATGAGCGTGGTGTTAACTGGCTGCCTCCTCTCAGCTTCCGTTTTTCTGATTCTTTCCTTTTATGTTAGAGTGTCAGTGATTCAGCCCTTGGATGTCTCCTCTATCTACAGTCACTTCCTGGCTGATCTCATCCAGCTTCATTAAAAAGTATGATGACTTTTTAATACAATCAAACACCCAATGACCCCCAAATTTACGTGAACTGAACATGACCAAAACTGAACTTCTGCTATATATTCCTAAACAAAAAATTATACTCTATTTTATATTTTCCCTATGTCAGTAAATGATATTTCTATCTTTGCCTCTTGGGCCAAAACTTTAACATCATCTTTGATTCCATGCATCTTTCTTTCACATGCAACATAAAATTCATAAACATACGCTGTCACTTCCTCCTTTATAATATACATGTGTGTGTGTGCATGTGTATGTGTATACATACATGCAAATTTGGATTCCTTTTTATTTCCTCCACATTCCACATTGGTCTAAGTCACTAGCAACTCACCTAAATATTTCAATTGTTTGGTAATGAATCTGCTTGCTTCCGTTATTTCCCCTCTGCCACGCAGTTCATTATTGATTAAATGTTAAGTCAAATCACATCTATACTCAGCTGAAACCCTCTCGTGGCTTCCATCTCACTCACAGTAAAAGCCAAAGTCCTTCCAAAGCCTATGCCACCCTACAGCAAAATCAATTGCAATTGCCTCCTCAGTTCCCTCTGCTACTACCTTCCCTCAATCTTGCTTACCTAGCTGCTGTCACACTTGGCCTTTGCTGTTCCTAAAGTACACCAGACTATCTTTTGCCTCAGGGCTGTAGTGCAAGTGCAGTGCTGTCTCTCCAGACATCCTCCTGACTTGCTCTCTCACCTCCTTCCAGTCTTTGCTTAAGTGTCACCTCCCAGAGATGGCTGCACTGACCACCCTATTTAATGCCCTCTTCCACTGCACTCTCCATCTCTACCTCATTTTTGTCAATATCACTATCTCTTCCTAATACACTGCGTGACTGACTTCTTTATTTTACTCATTGTGTCTCCCACCTAGAATGTATGCTCCACTTCGGCAAGGGTCTTTATCTGTTTTCTTCACTGCTTTATCCCCAGTATCTAGAATAGAACTTGGTACATTGCAGAAGGCTTAACAAAATGTTGTTGAATAAATGAGTGAATGAATCCAAGTTCTTCATTTTAGAGATGAAGAATGTACCCAAACTGTCAAAGGACTTGAAGGCTCATATCCATTTGGCAGAAGATTAATGCTAACATTTCTGATTTATAGACATCTTCTCTAGGGCTCTCTCCCCTTTACTGTGTTCCTTCCTAGGGCCAGAATTTCAGAACTCGTGGATATGAGTTCTGTCCCATTTAGTTCCTTCTCAAGAAGAGCCAAAATTATGGCCTTTAAGGGCAACATATTTTATTTGCAACAAAGTCTTACTTTTTTCAGCAAGAAAAAAAAAAACCCATATTTGTCTCCTCCAGCAGTAAATTCTCGTTTGCTTGGTTTGCATTTGTTGAATTAATGGGTTGAGTGTTGTAAGGTAAACTTGTAGAACATTGTGTAACGATTGTATTCTTCTTGACTTTTAAATTTGGCCCAAAGGCATGATTTGTCTCCCTTATTCTTTAATTTTCAAGTTACGTGTTTAAAAATGGAATCTGGAGACATCCAAAAGATTTTCTTTTATATTATTCTGTACCTCTTTCCTTTATAAGGGATGAGAGATGCTGTGGTTAAGAATAGGATACAATCTAAGTCACAAAAAAAGTAACCTATTATAAAACTTCTGAAAAATGTCCACAATGACCATTAAGGGGGCAGAGGGTTCTCTGTCTATTGAAAAATGTTGTCTTAAAAGGTCACATTTCTTAAGCACCCAGAGGGCTCTAGGAATGGTTTGGAAGTTAGAGAATGAACAAATGTGGTGGAGAGTGCTGATTCTGCTCTGCAAGATAATGTTACGTGCTTTCCCCATTGTATTCAGTGGTCAGGACCTGAGGTTTTATTTAGCACAATGTTTTTCTTAATATGAATCTAGAACAAAAGCTGCCTATGGAAGCCCCCAAGTCTTACTCAGACCATACTTGTGTTTTTTTGGTTCACATAGTGTTTTTAAACAACTGTTGCCAATATTTAACATCTTTCATGGATTCTGCAGCTCCTTTTAGAAGAAAATTCAAGATCTGGCAATACTGTGCCCAAGCTTCTTTAAGGAAGAGATTGTCAAAGTGTGGTGCCTGGACCAGCAGCATTAGCATCACCTGGGGACCAGTTAGAAATGCAGATGCTCAGGCTCCATCCCAGACCTCCTGGGGCTGGGGCCCAACAATGTGTGTTTTAATAGGCTCCCTAGGTGACTGTGATACCTGATGCTCCAAGGTAACAGTAGTACTTGCAAATCTTAAGTTTCTGGCTGAGCAGTTTCAGTGGGGCAGGGGGAAATACTCTACAGAACATCACAGCCAGGGAAGGCAAAATATTCTCCATAGCTTCATTAATTATACCGGGAACATCAAGTAGCCCCTGGGAAAATCTCTGCAGATACACTCCTGATGGGGAATATTACAAGGATTGGAGATAAAAATCCCTAAGGAAAATTAGTGGGTAGGAACCCACAGAGAGGAGGAAATTAACTATATTTTAGATAGGACTGCACAAAGGCTTAATGCAACTTAAGATATGCAGATTGATGTGTAATATAAATATATTCACTCTTAGCAAAAGCTTCCCTGAAAGCCACTGCCATTTATTGCATGCTTTTAATTGAGATTTAGTGCATCCCATAAATTGGTCACTTTTTAAAAAAGGAATATAGTTCATTTGGGGAAAGATATTTTAAAAATATTTTGCAAACATTTAGAATCTGTTTTTTTTCTGTACTCATTTATCCATCTATTCATATGCAGGGAAATAAAGTATATGTCACATAGACAATGTTCATTGAACTGAAATCTCTCCAAGTATAAATGATACTATAGAAATAAATGAGTAACTTGGCTCTTAAAGAGAGAAAGTTGATTCTGTTTATAAAATACTTGGAAAGCATAGTTTCTAAAAACCTTAGAATATTAAAACTAGTTGGCATTTTGTGCATCCCATTATAAGAATTAAAGTCAATATTACATAAGTGTTAGAAATAAACCCCTGCCAATAATCACTAATGACATAGAAACCAGGCCAATTGAAACCATCCTGGTCCAATATGGTGAAACTCCATCTCTACTAAAACTACAGAAATTAGCTGGGCATGGTGGCATGTGCGTGTAGGCTTGAACCCGGGAGGTGGAGGTTGAAGTGAGCCAAGATCACGCCACTACCTGCACTTCAACCTGGCAACAGAGTGAGACTCTGTCAAAAAAAAAGAAAGAAAGAAAGAGAGAGAGGGAAAGAGAGAGAAAGAGGAAGGAAAGAAGGAAGGAAGGAAGGAAGGAAGGAAGGAAGGAAGGAAGGAAGGAAGGAAGGAAGGAAGAAAGAAAGAAAGAAAGAAAGAAAGAAAGAAAGAAAGAAAGAAGGAAAGAAAGAAAGAAAGAAAGACAGGAAGGAAGGAAGGAAGGAAGGAAGGAAAGAAAGGAAAGAAGGGGAAAGAAAAGAAAACAAGAAAGCAAGAAAGCAAGAAAGCAGGCCAGCATATTCGGTGTAGCTCAGAAAATCATCAGAGCACTGAGGGTTAAAAAACTGTAGATCGCAATATTCAGACAATGCCCACAGACATGAAGTGACCCTGCAGCTATGAGGCATGACATGACAAGCTCTGTAAGGCTTATATATTATACACAGACTCAAAGTATTCTTAGATTCATATTCTCAACTCTTAAAGGAAGTTATATGAAGGAGAAGGACTGTCACTAGTATTTTATAAACTATAAAAATGGGAAAAGAAAGTTCTTCTTTAAATATGCTCATTTCAGTATTCTTTCAATGACAATTGGACATTTCTAGAGAAAGCATTGCACTTGAATCTAGGGGTCCCAGATGTTCACAGCTTCTTGTTTGCTGTATTATACCTGCTTTCTAGCTATTTTTGTAAGTATCTGAAAGGCTCGCTCCTAGTGGAATAGCAGCACCTCAATGGGTAGGCTATATCTAATTTATCTTTCTAGTCCACAATTGAACAAATATTATTTGTTCTTATTTAAGTATTATTTTCATTATTATTTAAAGTTTTTGTTTTAAAGTGTTATTTTTTCATTCTTCTACATGTTAACTGAGTAACTACTACATGGATTATGGTGGACTAGGTGCTGCCCAGGGATTAAGAAGTTTAAAAAGGGCTGAAGATGTCTGTTCCCTAGGAGAGAGCTGGAAATGAGATGGACTTAGAAGCAGCATAGGGATGAGGCTAAGAGAGAATGACTTGGGAGAAAGTGTTTAGATGAAATAGAATGTGGTTTTATTTGTATTTTGTTATGCAAAGAAACTGCATCAAATACCTTAATCTTTTTTTTTTTTTTTTTTTTTTTTTGGAGATGGAGCCGCACTCTGTCACCCAGACTGGAGTGCAGTGGTGCAATCTTGACTCACTGTAGCCTCCACCTCCTGGGTTCAAACAATTCTCCTGCCTTAGCCTCCCAAGTAGCTGGGATTACAGGTGCCTGCCACCACGCCTGGCTAATTTTGTATTTTTAGTAGAGACAGGGGTTTCACCATGTTGGCCAGGTTCATCTCGAACTCCTGACCTCAAGCGATCTGTCCACCTTGGCCTCCCAGTGGGCTGGGATTATTGGCGTGAGCCACCACGCCCGGCCGGCTTATTCTTAATGAAAAAAATATCCATAATTCTTAAGTCGATGCCATTATTTGGAAGTGTTTTAATTGCACTTATACTTGGCAGCTGAATTATTTTTAGGTGAAGTTTTAACACATGCTAAATATAACAAAAATTCAGTCTTTTGCAGGCATTAGTATGATAGCTCAAGCATTCAGATCATGATGATAAGCTTTAGCGGTTTCCATCCACCATACCTTGGCCACTTCTTCTTGGAAAGCCACGAGATTCAAATGGGAGATGTTCACGAGGTCAGGCCCATACACCACCGTGATCATGCGCTGCTCCAGGCGCCCGATGTTCCCCACATCCAAAAGTTCACGTAATTTGGGGTCCTGGACAATAAATGTTGAAAATAATTAGTCTATAACTAGAGATTCCAACGTGACAGCATAACTTCAACTTCTGTTGAGTTAGAATGATTTCAAAACAAAGTTGCTTTTATTCTTACTAGAGAATTGTAGGAGTTTAAGGCTCCCATCCCACAAATGACCTAGAAAGATGAAGCAACTTGGCCAGAGTAGTGGAGAGACAATTTCTGGCTCAAGACTATAGCCTTTAGTTAAGTGCTCTTTCTGTGATCCTATCACACATTTTTATGTGCCATGGTTCTCTATTTCCTCCAATCATCCCAGAAATTGTATATTGAAATGAAAAATCTCTATTCTTCTCCTCAATTCCTGAATGCACTAAGATAAAGAAGGTGGTTATTCTGAAATTAAAATATGACAATGCCTACGTAGGGCTAGGGAAGAAACACAGCCCTGGCTCTCTGTGTGGACTTGCTCCAACACTGAATACTGATGCAAAATGACCCAGAATTAGTGTGAGCAAAACCGTGGTGCCTGCCATGCATATGTTGATTTCACTTCTGTCCTTGGAATGTACTGGGATTTGGACATATGGAACTTCTGCAGTCTTTTCAGAGCAAGTTGCATTCTTTGGGTCATGATAAATGGAAATCCTTTGGAGATATATTCCTGCTGGGAAAGGGAGTTTTCCAAAAATTCAAAGCTCAAAGTTTTCCAAAATTTCAAACCTAAAATAGGGCTTAGTCAGCTTGACTGAACTGATTTCCTCCCATAGGACAGGCCCTGAAGGAAATGAGAAGTCCATGCAGAAAATAAGCATCAAATCAATCACTTAGCAAATTTGCTGGCCAGCTTCTGAGACAGAAATACACTTACATTCTTATTTATTTAGCTAAATACTGGGCCAAGCGGTACTGATTACTTAGACTGGCTATTCTGACCTCTTTTTGGAGGTTTTGATATACATCATCCTTATGAAGAAATAGTAAATGTTTAAAAAACAAAAAAACAAAAACCACACACAACCAAGAAAGAAAACAAACAAAACCTTTTCAGCTGAGTTACTTTACTTGGTGCCATTAATTCTCTCTTTAGTTAATAAAACGTTCTCTGTTTGGTCGCATGAAGAGTCACATTTTCAGGAAAGTTATGAAGAAAGAAAACCCCATTTCAAAGCTCTGCCTAACATAACTGAAATCTCACTTTCACTAACAAGTTGAAAGCTTATCAAGTACATCAAGCCTCCTAGAAAGATCAAATGCTACCACAAAAACATCAATTTGCATGACCCAGAAAAGGAGAGGTTTTATCAAAAGTTTTATTAAATAAACAATAATAGAAAAAAGGGAAACATTTAGCACTCTACCATTAATGAGAGATTAAAGGAGAATGTTCGGGAAGAATGACTGTTTTGTGAAGGCAATTAAACTTGATAACAAGGCATTTTATGAACTGATTAATTGCATCAAAGTTTTTGAACACCATTGAGACAAAGTTCAAAGAGAAAACATATCAGTAATTGTCATTTTGTGGGGTTCTTTTTGGTATACTCAGAAGAGAAAAAGCATTCTTCGAAATCACCTGAAACTTGTAATTATAAATCACAAGTTTTAAATCAGTGATTACAGAGTCCATCAATATATTTACCTCCACAATCTTTAGTGGGAAAATATTTGGAAATGAATTGGATCTATACATTGGACCCTTTCTTTCCTTCCAGTGATAGCCACACAACTCATTCTTTGGCTTTTTTCTCCCCCAAGCATTTTTTGTTCAGTCTACACTATTTTACTACCTAATTCTCATGTCCATTTTTGTTGTTGTTGTTGTTGCTCATTTTGACATTTTTGCTCAAAATTTGATAAACAGATGATCGGTTAAAGATCGCCACCTCTCGGAATTGCAGACACTAGGTGTGGGGGTCAGGGATTCTCTTGAATCATCCTTAAGATAAAGGAACTCAAGGCAAGTAAGGATCACCCAGAGTAGGTGCTCAGAGTAGAAAACAATTCTGGAAAAGAGCTTCTGGTATTCCCACTAAGAATTTATAAGAAACATGACCAACTGTTTCTGAAATATTTGTTTGAAAAGTTTTCCCAGTAATTGTTGCTTATATATCTTTTCTTTTTTTCTTCTTTTTTTTTCTTTTTTCTTTTTTTTTTTTGAGATGAGGTCTTGCTCTGTTGCTCAGGCTGCTGTGCAGTGGTGTGATCTCACTGCAACCTCCGCCTCCCAAGTTCAAGTGATTCTCCTGCCTCAGCCTCCCAAGTAGCTGGGACTATAGGGGTGTGCCACCATGCCTGGCTAATTTTTGTATTTTTAGTAGAGACGGGGTTTCTCCATGTTGGCCAGGCTGGTCTCAAACTCCTGACCTCAGCTAATGCACCGACCTCAGCCTCCCAAAGTGCTGGGATTACAGGTGTTTTATATCTTTTAAAAGACTATTAGTCTTTATATAAAAAGAAATTTATAATGAAGTATTTAGAAGTGATGTCTGGAATTAGGTGGATGAAGCAGGCTGGTAAAATGATGCTGCTGATTGAATCTGAGGGGTAAGTATTTGAGGACTCACTGCATGGTTCTGCATCTGGATGGTTAACATTTGGGAAAAAAATTTAAAAAGGTTACTGTGTATGAACCAAAGGAACATTTGAAGATTTGAGAAACATTTACTCAGAAGAAACCACAATATTTTAAAACCATATAGTTCTGAATGTAAACAGAGAACTGAAAATATATAACAAGCCAAGTTTCTTACTAACGTCCTTTTTCAGTGATGGAACACATTGATTTAAACTATGCTTTACTTTCTTTTTCCCCAGTGGTCATTTTATTTTTAAAACTGTATCTTTTCTTCATTTATTTCATTTTTATCAACACTAACCTTGATTATGTTAGAATTCTCCTTTAAGAAACAAGTTCACTTTTATTTGACCTGTACTCAATAACTTATCTATTTTTGAATGCGACTCTTTGTTGAGCATATTGATACGCAAGGGGTAGACTGAGAAAGACACTTGTACCTTCAAGTTGTCCTCATCTGTTTTCAGACTTTCAGAGAATACACAAAGAGGGGATTGTCTGGAAGGACAAACTGCAAATGCACAAAGTTTTTAGAGGGCTTTATAGGTAGAAGGAATTTGATGAAAACAGATGTGTAAAAAGTGGTTGTTTCTAGAGTATGACATACTCAGTTCTTGGGAAATAGGTGGCTATGTTTCAAAAACAAACAAATAAAATCAAAATAGCCACAATAACAAAAACTGATAGACAACTTACATGTAAACCATCTTATCTCCCAAACCTATTTTACCAAGGAGTTTTATGTCTGAGTATTTCTCATAGACTCAACTTCCTAAGAAGTTTCCAGAGAAGGATTTACCTATTTCAGTTACTACCAGACTCCAACATATTTTTCCATCCTTGCAACTGATATAACTTCATTAAACATTTTACAAAGAAAACATACCCATAACTCTGTAAAACTGTTCAATTTCTTTGTTGGAGGAAACTAAAGAAGACAGTTCAGAGAAAAGTAAGAGGTGAGGTGAACATGGAATTTCATATTTTTGCTAAGCTGTCACTCAAGGCCTCCTTTCTTCAGAGAATATCCTAGATGTATCTTCACGGCTGGAATTAACCAGATCAACTCAGAATCCTGGCAGCTATAATTGAATTCCACTTTTAAAGTTAAATCTAGATCATTTCTGTTCCCATAAGTGCTACCAAATAGAGACTGTCTGACTAAGTAAATTCATTTTCTCTCAATCATCAGGATTTGTGATTAAATTACTTCATGTCTGTTGCAAAGAAAGTTGAGTTTTGCTCTTGTTAAATAAAGCTCATGTTAATGATTCTCATTTTCAGGTAATTGGCCACTGAAGAAAGTAAAGACTGTTCTACACCTAAGAAGCAAGGACTCAATTACAGCACGTGTTACTGTATTATACCATTTAAAATATTCAAAATTAATGGAAGGAATAAACACAGGCTAAAGGATAATTTTTTAAAAAAGAATTAAATGCTGGTTTGAATTCTTACTTTTTAATATCAGTTTTTAAAAAGGTTATTTTATTTATATGCCAAGTATCTACAAAATAAAACATCTCTTCAAGACCTTTAGATTTTATTTTTGATACCAGAAACATTTTTGGTGTAGAAGATATACCTTACTCATTTTTTTCATACTCATGAAATGTATCTTTATTGGATTTTAGGCTTATCCATTGATTTGTATAAGTTAATTTGATTCCCAGCACTTAATGCAATATTCTCAATCTGAATTACAGTTATATGGGTGGAACTCGAATCCATTCCTATCAATCATCAAGCACATAAGAGTCTTTCCAGTAGCAATCAGTACCTAAGAGTTGGAAATGAAAGAGATGGATTCCTTACACATAACTGAGATTCATATGATTCAGCTTCACAGTGATAAAGCTACCTTTTCTTTGAAGGCAGAGCCAAATTGCTATGCTTTATTCAAATTTCATTGTAGAGGAAATATATATATTTATGTCCAGGCTGGTTTCCCATCAAACCCTTGAATTCAACATTTGCATCTCAGAAAATAAAACACAGATTAACAAATTCTCTTTGAATCAATGCTTATCCTCACACCTCTCATTTTCAAGGTTTCTTTCTTTTATATGTGAATGTGATGAAGGATGTCACTCTGTTCACCAGGGTGTACCAGTGGCTTAGGTGGCTCACACAGCCAGCAAGCCTTTATAGAGGAAACACTTATCCATTCTCATTGATGATGACTCTGAAATATGGTGCTGTGAATATTCTTCTAAATAGAGCAAAAGACTTGGAGGATGTTACTTGTTTAAGTATTTTTTTCCTGCAAGTAACAGATGGAAAATCTTTAAATATTTTTTAGTTATTTCTTTAACTAGAGGGAGTAGAAGGAGAACAGACTGACTATGTCAAAGAAAAGCAACTATGGATACATACTAGAAAAAAAAGTTGGTGGAGTACTGCCCTTTCATATCCTGCAATGGTATTACCATAAGAAAAGCGTTTATATTTGCTTTGAGATGGAATAATGGTGAATTTGTAAAGTCACTGTATAAGTATAGAAATCTGTTGATGAAGAAGAGAAAATATAGTTAGCGTAGCCATGCATCTTCATCCAAAAGAAAGTGGTTTGAAGCTGTCAGGCTTGAATTGATTGAGCTAAAGTGAACACACTATTTAAGTCTAAAACAAAAAAAAAAAAAATTAGAAGAAACAGCAAGGTGATCATCCAGAATAATATTCTCCTGGTTCACAAACAGAGAAGCTAAAAGTTCCCTGGAGTTCCCATAGAGCTAAAAGTTTGGTCATGCTTGGAAGTGGTCACAGAGAAGAGATAAATAAAGTTAAAGGAGCATCCCTAAATAGCATCCTAGGTTTTTCCTCATCCCCAGGAACAAGTTCAGGGTCTGGTTTAATGCAGTTTTGAGAGCTAGGAAGGAAGGAAAGATAAGCAGCTGCTGGAGGGCATTCAGGCAGGCTGACCATAGAAGCAGCAGAAAAAAGGATTGAAATAAAGTATCCACAGTCCTTGGACCAAGAAAATTAGGCTCAGAATGTGGAGAGACAACTTCAGAGCTGGGAAAATGCTGCTATTACCTATTTCCAAAATTTGCATTGCCTGAGCTATTAGATTGGTGCAAAAAGTAATGGCAAAACCCCAGTTACTTTTGCACCAACCTAATAGTTTCCCAGGTTGCAATACACATGCTTGGCAGACAGGAACTTTGTCTGGATGCCCCAGAAGCCAACCCAAGTCAAAGATCTGGGGACAAGTGATTTATTTTGGAGATGACTGCAGACAGCACAGTGAGGAGTGGGGAAGTAAGACAAGAAGGGAAGAAGATCTTTAAAGACTGTGTTAATTAGCGGTTTACTATTTTGGGCAAATGAGGCTCAAAACACTAGGGCCATTTGGAGACAGTATGAAGAATACATCTTAGGATGTTCCTAAGTAGCCTGGAAACTGTAGTATTTATCTGTTCAGTCTCATCCATCATTGGTGGACAGTCATTCCTGGGGTGCTAACTCCCTTGCTTATCCATAGCCAGAAAACATTCTCAGCACTATATGGGAACTCTCGTTAGGCAACCTCTGTGCATGAACCAATAGAATATCAATAGATTCTCTGGGAACAGGGCATAGCTAAACAAAAAGCAGCAGAAACCTCAGCAGAGGTAAATGCCCCTGTCTGACAGCTTTGAAGAGAGCAGTGGATCTCCCAGCACGGAGGTTGAGATCTGAGAACGGACAGACTGTCTGCTCAATTGGGTCCCTGGCCCCTGAGTAGTCTAACTGGGAGACATCACCCACTAGGCGCAGACTGACACCTCACACCTCACACGGCTGGGTACACCCCTGAGACGAAGCTTCCAGAGCAAGAATCAGACAGCAGCACTTGCTGTTCAACAATATTCCATCTTCTGCAGCATCCGCTGCTGATACCCAGACAAACAGGGTCTGGAGTGGACCTCAAGCAAACTCCAACAGACCTACAGCTGAGGGTCCTGACTGTTAGAAGGAAAACTAACAAACAGAAAGGACACCCACACCAAAACCCCATCAGTATGTCACCATCATCAAAGACCAAAGGCAGATACAACCACAAAGATGGGGAAAAAGCAGGGCAGAAAAGCTGGAAATTCGAAAAACCAACGCACATCTCCCCCCCAAAGGAACGCAGCTCATCGCCAGCAACGGAACAAAGCTGGATGGAGAATGACTTTGACAAGTTGAGAGAACAAGGCTTCAGTCGATCAAACTTCTCAGAGCTAAAGGAGGAGCTATGTAACCAGTGCAAAGAAACTAAAAACTTTGAAAAAAGAATGGATGAATGGATAACTAGAATAATCAATGCAGAGAAGACATTAAAAGAACTGATAGAGATGAAAACCATAACACAAGAACTACGTGACAAATGCACAAGCTTCAGTAACCGACTCGATCAACTGGAAGAAAGAGTATCAGTGATTGAGGATCAAATGAATGAAATGAAGCGAGAAGTGAAGTGTAGAGGAAAAAGAGTAAAAAGAAATGAACAAAGCCTCCAAGAAATATGGGATTATGTGAAAAGACCAAATCTATGTCTGATTGGTGTGCCTGAAAGTGACAGGGAAAATGGAACCAAGTTGGAAAACACTCTTCAGGATATCATCCAGGAGAACTTCCCCAACCTAGTAAGGCAGGCCAACATTCAAATTCAGGAAATACAGAGAACACCACAAAGATACTCCTCGAGAAGAGCAACTCCAAGACATATAATTGTCAGATTCACCAAAGTTGAAATGAAGGAAAAAATGTTAAGGGCAGCCAGAGAGAAAGATCGGGTTACACACAAAGGGAACCCCATCAGACTAACAGCAGATCTCTCAGCAGAAACTCTCCAAGCCAGAAGAGAGTGGGGGCCAATATTCAACATTCTTAAAGAAAAGAATTTTCAACCCAGAATTTCATATCCAGCCAAACTAAGTTTCATAAGTGAAGGAGAAATAAAATCCTTTACAGACAAGCAAATGCTGAGAGATTTTGTCATCAGCAGGCCTGCCCTACAAGAGATCCTGAAGGAAGTACTAAACATGGAAAGGAACAACAGGTACCAGCCAATGCAAAAACATGTCAAAATGTAAAGTCCATCGATGCTAGGAAGAAACTGCATCAACTAGCAAGCAAAATAACCAGCTAACATCATAATGACAGGATCAAGTTCACACATAACAATATTAACCTTAAATGTATGTGGACTAATTGGTCCAATCAAAAGACACAGACTGGCAAATTGGATAAAGAGTCAAGACCCATCAGTTTGCTGTATTCAGGAAACCCATCTCATATGCAGAGACACACATAGGCTCAAAATAAAGGGATGGAGGAAGATCTATCAAGCAAATGGAAAACAAAAAAAAGGAGGGGTTGCAATCCTAGTCTCTGATAAAACAGACTCTAAACCATCAAAGATCAAAAGAGACAAATAAGGCCATTACATAATGGTAAAGGGATCAATTCAGCAGGAAGAGCTAACTATTCTAAATATATATGAACCCAATACAGGAGCACCCAGATTCATAAAGCAAGTCCTTAGAGACTTACAAAGAGACTTAAACTCCCATACAATAATAATGGGAGACTTTACCACCCCACTGTCAACATCAGACAGATCAACGAGACAGAAAGTTAACATGGATATCCAGGAATTGAACTCAACTCGGCACCAAGAGCACCTAATAGACATCTACAGAACTCTCCACCCCACATCAACAGAATATACATTCTTCTCAGCAGCACCACATGACACTTATTCCAAAATTGACCACATAGTTGGAAGTAAAGCACTACTCAGCAAATGTAAAAGAACAGAAATTATAACAAACTGTCTCTCAGACCACAGTGCTATCAAACTAGAACTCAGGACTAAGAAACTCAATCAAAACCGCTCAACTACATGGAAACTGAACAACCTGCTCCTGAATGACTACTGGGTACATAACGAAATGAAGGCAGAAATAAGGATGTTCTTTGAAACCAATGAGAACAAAGATACAACATAACCAGAATCTCTGGGACACATTTAAAGCAGTGTGAAGAGGGAAATTTAGAGCACTAAATGCCCACATAAGAAAGCAGGAAAGATCTAAAATTGACACCTTGATATCACAATTAAAAGAACTAGAGAAGCAAGAGCAAACACATTTGAAAGCTAGCAGAAGGCAAGAAATAACTAAGATCAGAGCAGAACTGAAGGACATAGAGACACAAAAAACCCTCCAAAAAATCAATGAATCCAGGAGCTGGTTTTTTGAAAAGATCAACAAAATTGATAGACCGCTAGCAAGACTAATAAAGAAGAAAAGAGAGAAGAATCAAATAGACACAATAAAAAATGATAAAGGGGATATCACCACTGACCCCACAGAAATACAAACTACCATCAGAGTTATAATACTATAATACTATAAATAATATATACAGAGTTATAATACTATAAACACCTCTACTATATTTATAATACTATAAACACCTCTACGCAAATAAACTAGAAAACCTAGAAGAACTGGATAATTTCCTGGACACTTGCACTCTCCCAAGACTAAAACAGGAAGAAGTTGAATCCCTGAAGAGACCAATAGCAGGCTCTGAAATTGAGGCAATAATTAATAGCCTACCAACCAAAAAAAGTCCAGGACCAGACGAATTCACAGCCTAATTCTACCAGAGGTACAAGGAGGAGTTGGTACCATTCCTTTTGAAATCATTCCAATCAATAGAAAAAGAAGGAATCCTCCCTAGCTCATTTTACGAGGCCAACATCATCCTGATAACAAAGCCTGACAGAGATACAACAAAAAAAGAGAATTTTAGACCAATATCCCTGATGAACATTGATGCAAAAATCCTCAATAAAATATTGGCAAACAGAATCCAGCAGCACATCAAAAAGCTTATCCACCGTAATCAAGTGGGCTTCATCCCTGGGATGCAAGGCTGGCTCAACATACGCAAAGCAATAAACATAATCCAGCATATAAACAGAACCAAAGACAAAAACCACATGATTATTTCAATAGATGCAGAAAAGGCCTTTGACAAAATTCAACAGCCCTTCATGCTAAAAACGCTCAATAAATTCGGTATTGATGGAACGTATCTCAAAATAATAAGAGCTATTTATGACAATCCCACAGCCAATATCATACTGAATGTACAAAAACTGGAAGCATTCCCTTTGAAAACTGGCACAAGACAGGGATGCCCTCTCTCACCACTCCTATTCAACATAGTGTTGGAAGTTCTGGCTAGGGCAATCAGGCAGGAGAAAGAAATCAGGGTATTCAGTTAGGAAAAGAAGAAGTCAAATTGTCCCTGTTTGCAGATGACATGATTGTATATTTAGAAAACCCCATCATCTCAGCCCAAAGTCTCCTTAAGCTGATAAGCAACTTCAGCAAAGTCTCAGGATACAAAATCAATGTGCAAAAATCACAAGCATTCTTATACACCAGTAACAGACAAACAGAGAGCCAAATCATGAATGAACTCCCATTCACAATAGCTTCAAAGAGAATAAAATACCTAGGAATCCAACTTACAAGGGATGTGAAGGACCTCTTCAAGGAGAACTACAAACCACTGCTCAGTGAAATAAAAGAGGACACAAACAAATGGAAGAACATACCATGCTCATGGATAGGAAGAATCAATGAGTCAATCTACTCATCTGACAAAGGGTTAATATCCAGAACCTATAAAGAACTCAATCAAATTTACAAGAAAAATCAACCCCATCAAAAAGTGGGCAAAGGATATGAACAGACATTTCTCAAAAGAAGACATTCATACAGCCAACAGACACATGAAAAAATGCTCATCATCACTGGCCATCAGAGAAATGCAAATCAAAACCACAATGAGATACCATCTCACACCAGTTAGAATGGCAATCATTAAAAAATCAGGAAACAACAGGTGCTGGAGAGGATGTGGAGAAATAGGAACACTTTTACACTGTTGGTGGGACCGTAAATTAGTTCAACCATTGTGGAAAACAGTGTGGCGATTCCTCAAGGATCTAGAACTAGAAATACCATTTGACCCAGCCATCCCATTACTGGGGATATATGCAAAGGATTATAAGTCATGCTGCTATAAAGACACATGCACACATATGTTTATTGAGGCACTATTCACAATAGCAAAGACTTGGAATCAACCCAAATGTCCATCAGTGACAGACTGGATTAAGAAAATGTGGCACATATACACCATGGAATACTCTGCAGCCATAAAAAAGGATGAGTTCATGTCCTTTGTAGGGACATGGATGCATCTGGAAACCATCATTCTCAGCAAACTGTTGCAAGAACAGAAAACCAAATACTGCATGTTCTCACTCATAGGTGGGAATTGAACAATGCGATCACTTGGACACAGGAAGGGGGGAACATCACACACCCGGTCCTATTGTGGGGAGCGGGGGGGGGGGGGGGGGGGGGGGCTAGCATTAGGAAATATACCTAATGTAAATGACGAGTTAATGGGTGCAGCACACCAACATGGCACGTGCATACATATGTAACAAACCTGCACGTTGTGCACATGTACCCTAGAACTTAAAAGTATAATCATAAAAAAAAGAATATCAATGGATTGAATACACCTGTTACAACATTAAAGAAGTGATTATAAGAAATAAGGAAATGTTATCCTGATATTGATTAATCTTCATGTATTCAATGGGATCTACAATTGATTTCATCTGATAGGCTACTAAGATTCTTTTTTTTTTTTTTTTTTTGAGACAGAGTCTTGCTCTGTCACCAGGCTGGAATGCAGTGGCATGATCTCGGCTCACTAGAACCTCTTCCTCCCGGGTTTAAGCGATTCTCCTGCCTCATCCTCCTGAGCAGCTGGGACTCCAGGCCTGTACCACCAACCGCGCCCAGCTAATTTTTGTTTTTTTAGTAGAGACGTGGTTTCACCATGTTGGCCAGCGTAGTCTCCATCTCTTGACCACGTGATCCGCCTGCCTCGGCCTCCCAAAGTGCTGACTCTGTTCAGTTCTCTATAAAAATGATACATATGGCCTGGCGCAGTGGCTCACGCCTGTAATTCCAGCACTCTGGGAGGCCGAGGCGGGCGGATCACGAGGTCAGGAGATCAAGACCATCCTGGCTAACACGGTGAAACCCCGTCTCTACTAAAAATACAAAAAATTAGCCGGGCAAGGTGGCAGGCACCTGTAGTCCCAGCTAATCGGAGGCTGAGGCAGGAGAATGGCGTGAACCCGGGAGGCGGAGCTTGCAGTGAGCTGAGACCGCGCCACTGCACTCCAGCCTGGGCGACAGAGCGAGACTCCGTCTCAAAAAAAAAAAAAAAAAAAGGGATACATACAACAACAAGTTCTTCTAATTAGTGACTCTGTCAACAACCACACTAGCTGTTCTGTATCTTCTTCCCCCTATTTAATCTACAAACCAACACAGAGAGATAGCTATTGTTATTCCAATTTCACACGATGTGCTGAAAGGTGAAGTAATTTGCTCAGTTTTATAAAATGGTGTAAAGAGAGATTTGAATCCAAGTACACCTGATGGTAAACTCTAAGCCCTCTCCATATCACACTGTGTTACAAAGTATATCCAATTTGATGCAGTTTATATAAAATAGTGGAAATAGTTCAATTGGCAGAATAAAACTTAAATAGCAATCATTCAAGTTACCTTGTTCAGTGATATTTTCGGCAGTTTGTTAAAAATATAAAATAATGTATATGAGAAATCAAAATAGGAAAGAAAGGTGGTCTCATGGGAGTACTTGCCTTCCTAGGAAAGAGTCGAAGCTAAATGGTCAATTTTAATCATTATTTGTACAATCATCCCTGCTGAAAATAAAACTGCATGAAATATAGCAATTTGAAAACTAGTCAATGGAAAAAGTAGTTAGCTTTTTCCTCCTCATGGAGTCAGTATTTGTTAAACTTCAAAATTCTCAAGTATAGACAGGTTGTCAGCCATGTTTTAAACTATGCCCCCAGTCTTTTTGACATATGCTACCACCTGTCTGCCAGCAAATTTGTATGCACAGCGCTTACCACTGCAACGCATAAAAATCCACATGCCCTGAGGGGTGACGGTGTGTGCAAAGCAGACAGTTAGGATCCTATGTGCCTTCCTGTTTAAACCCCCCACAGAGCATGGAAAGCATTATATTCCCCTTCAACTTCCATCCGAGGTCAATGCTTCTAGCTACCACAGTGAGGCCTGTTTGTTAATCGAATGCACAGACACCTTTACAGTGAGTCCGCAGCATCTCCCTAGTTGATGAGTTCTTTATTGGTGAGATTTAAGTTTTCCAATTTTGTAATGATATCTGCTTCCTTCCATGGTACTTTGCTATACTTAGATGTGCCAAAGGGGCTTCTAGAATCTCAGAGCATAATTTAAAATCAAACATATCAAAAAAGGAGGATGACAATTCATTAATAATGACAAACACAACGTTCCCTTTGTTAAGAAAATCCATCATCTATGCTGTGGGTTTTTGACACGTGGAGGAAAGAGGAAAACAGCAGACAGCCTGTATTCTATTTCTTTTCTTTCTTTCTTTCTTTTTTTTTTTTTTTTTTTGGTGGGGGTGGGGGACAGAGTTGCTCTGTCACCCAGGCTGGAGTGCAGTGGTGCAATCTGAGTTCACCACAGCCTCTACCTCCTGGGCTTATGTGATTCTTATGCCTCAGCCCCCAAATAGCTGGGACCACAGGTGCCCACCACCACACCTGGCTAATTTTTGTATTTTTAGTAGAGATGAGTTTTTGCTATGTTGGCCAGGCTGGTCTCAAACTCCTGGCCTCAAGTGATCTGTCTGTCTCTGCCTCCCAAAATGCTAGGATTGCAAGTGTGAGCCACCCTGCCTGACCAGACAGCCTGCATTCCGTTTGGCTTTGAGTTCTGGCTCTGTTGTTTGAAGCAATGTGACCTTAAAAAGTTTTGTTAATCATTCTGTGCCTCTGTTTTCCAAACTGTGGGATAAGGATAATAGTAGTGTCCCCTTAAAAAGGTTATTATAGGAAATAAATGAATCATTACATGTTAAGAGCTCAGAGCCACACATAACAAGCTGTGAGTACTTGAAAAAAAATTAATAGCTGGTGGCATACTTAAAATAAGTAATCAATCACGTCAGTCACCACAAAAATATATTCTTTATGTACATGTGACCCACTGGAGTTTGCAGATTTGATTTTGATCACCACACTAATGTAAGGTGACCAGGCATTGCTATTATTATCCACCTTGAGGGAAGACTAAGTTGAAACTCAGGGGATACAAGTTGCCTAATTTTCAAAGCTAGTTAAATGGAAGAAGCAGACTCTGAAAAGTTCTACAAATGAAAATGAAACACAGTACGGGGGGAACATACTGAATAATTTAATCTCTTACAGAGACCAAAACTATGTATAGCCATTTACTTACTTTGAGATTTGTCGATCAATATGTATATTTGTGTGCACATTTAGATATACATTCATGGTTTGTGTATATTTGACTGCCTATATTCTAAACGTTTGCATTTTAATTTTGTTTTTCCCTTAATTCATTTTTCCATGGGAAGCTTAATTTAAAGAGTGCTAAAGGGTAAGTCATTTCTAGATCTTTTCCGTTTCTGGTTCTTCCATTTAACTAGCTTTGTAAATTAGGCAACTCACATTCTCAAAGCTTTAACTAGTTTCCACCCAAGGTGGATGACAATAGCAATGTCTGTTCACCTTGTATCATTAGAGTGGTGATCAAAATTAAATCCTCAAACTCTAATGTATCACACGTACATAAAGAATTAATATATTTTTGTGGAGACTGACAAGATTACTTATTTTAAGAATGCCATGAAAAAATGCAGTGAAATAAATGTTAACTGTTACTTATCTTTTTCTTTTTAAAATTATAAATGATTGTAGGAGTTAAACGGAGCGAGAAAATTTCCCACCAATTCACTACAGGTAACTGAAGGAGTTTGAAGTAAATGGGTAATTGATCTATAAAGCTAAATATAGATGTGAATATATATTTGCTGAAAGTTATAAAAATATTCTAAGAGTAAATATTATTTGATTTTAAGATTTATTTCCTTTGATTTATTTATATATCTTTTCTGTTACTCTAGATACACATGGGTTAATCATATTCTATAATACATAAAAATCAATAATATATTATACCTTCAGAAACACAGGGATATAAAGATCTTAACTACTAGGTACTCAAAAAATAGCAGTATATGATGTGGGATTAAAAAATATATATATATGTATATGTATATATGTACTCTCTTTTTTTCTCGAACTAGTCCCACCCAATACCTTTTTGTGAAATGTAGCTTAGAAGAAATGTGGTTTAGATGATTGGAAGATTATTTCACAATTCCACTTCAGCCTAAGATTTCCTAGTATTGCTAGGTAATTTCGACAATGAAGTACAAAAAGACAGATTACACCGGGCCATGAATTGGTTGCCTCTTGTGGTATGCTGGTAAATGTTTAACAACAGGCTTTTAACAAATCAAAACAAACAAAAAATAACAAAACCAAAAACCCCGAAACAACAACAACAGCAAGAAAAGCCTCCAAATTCCCAAATGTTAGCATTTACTGTTTTCCATGGTATAAATACTCACAACATAGCCAGTTTCAAGCTACCCTGATGATCTCACTGAATTCAGAATTGGAAAAAGATCAGCAGTAGCATACTATTTCACCATACAGCTACAAGACTATAAACAGCCTCAAAATCATACTTAATCATAACATTTAATAAAATAATTAGCAAGTGATGAGTTTTGAGTATTCATTACCTGCATTTTTAATATAATTTACTTAGCTTTAGGTTTAAATTATTTAATTAATCATAATGGCTGTGTGTATCAATCTGTAGCAAATTTAGCAAACATTTAACAATTGGCTCTCATGAACTGGTACAAGCTGACTTCAGCACACTGCCAGTCACATTTAGAGGTGGTCTATAAGTCTTAAAACTTAGTAGAAGGATGACTCTATGCTCCTGGGAAACAGGAAAAGGCCTCAGTTTGAATAGCATTGCTCCAAATCTCTTATTGGCATCAATTTTTAGCTCCCATCTGGCTTTCTTCTTCCCAGTAGGAGATTGTATCATGAATGCTTTCAAGATCTCGCTCCTTAGGCCTTCTCTGAGATACATAAATAGAAACCACTTTAAGTATTCCACAAGAAAGGTCCTGTTGGGCCTAGCCTCCTGGGCTCCATATCTTAGATACAGGCCATTCGTGGGGAACACTGTGTGCAGTACATACAGTACAGTCCAACTGAAAGGGAAATGTAATTAGGATATTTCACTATAAAGTTTGATGACTTATGCAGCTATCTCCTCACGGAGAAAGCTCACAACATAGGGGGAGTCTGTTTCTTTAGAGAGGCTCTGCTGTTGACCAATGCTCCAAGACTCTTTTGTAGAAGATTCAGCATTCTCCTTGTGCTTGGGGGCATCTGCCTCATGGTCCTTATTCATCCAGGAAACAGATATTTACTGAGCACCTACTATTTATCTGGCATTATACTAGTTAATGGAGCTACACCAGTGAACAAAAACAGACGCTTACACCCTGGTGGTGCTTACATTCTGGTGAGAAAACGGGCATTAAATTAATCAAACAGCCTCATGAATGTGTGCAAAAGAGTTTAGTAGGTGAGTCTAACATAATTAATGAAATCAGAGAGGGCTTCCCTAAACAAGCATATGATGAGCTGAAATTTGAAAGATGGAGAAGAGTCTTAGATGAAGGAGGAGATAGTAGGAAGTACTTCAGGCAGTGGAATAGCATGTTATGCAAATTTCTTGTGGTAGGAGGAAGAGAAGCAAGGATGAGAAAATGAAAAGCTAGTAGAGAAGGTTGGGTGAAATGAAGATGGATAGGTAGGGAGCCAGATTCTGCAAGGAGGTAAGGTTTGTTCTTGTCAAGGCATTTTAAGCCCTCAGGCAAGAGGAAGCCACCAAATGGCTTTAAACAGGGGAAGGATGGAACGTGACTTGCTAGAATGTGGGGGACAGATTTGGAGAGATATGTAAGAGGCAAAATCAGCTTGACTTGATGTTGGATTCAGTGGGGTTGAAGAAATGGAGGTGCCAGTAATAACCCCCAGTTTCTGAACTGCATAACTGAGAGAAAGGAGTTGCAGTTAAGAGCGGCAGGGAGACCTGGAGAAGGACGCTGTTGAGGAGGAGTAGAGGGTATGATTATGATTATGAGTTTGGTTTTTGATATGCAAAGTCCGAGGTGCCTTTGGGGCCATCCCTCCTTGCAGAACATAAATCTAATTGGAAAGGTTTTATGTACCAGGGTATGGTATAGAACACAAAGCCCCTGATTTCAGTTTTATTCCGGATAGAAGTTCAAATTCAGCAAAAGCAACTTGCAGAGCAAGATGTCAAGTAGATTTGTTACACATTCTCCTCTTCCATGCATTTCAGGTCATTGTTCTTTAATCCTGAATTTTTTTTTTTTTTTTACCTTTGATTCTTGTGTTAAAGTCATTTTATATTTATCAAAATGTTGTCCAGAAGAGCCAAATAAAGTATGTTCATCAAAGAATGGTTTCTAAAGAGACTCAAAGAGAGGTGACACATTTTGGATAAATCTCCAAAGAAGATGGATAGTAACAAAGATTTTTGTGCATTGTTGCATTCAGTAGGGAAAGTGGATACTTGAAAATAAAGGCACTTTATCAAAAACATTGATTTCTAAAGCTATTATGTATTGCGAAGGTGGTTTTGAATAGTGATTTGGAACAAAAAAAGCATCTCCAAAGCGTGATGTATTAGATGGTCTTCTACATAAAACAAAAGAACTATAAATCACTGTCTTCCCTATAAATTTCATTTTCCCAAACCCAACTAATTTGCAAAATTCTTAAATAGTTTAGTATATTCAAGGGAACATATATAACAAAAATCATTTAAGGACATTAGACAGAATAGTATGCAGCTTTTTAAAGTAATGTTTATGAAGAGTTTTAAAGAATAAGATACAATGCTTATGGTGTATTAGATATAAATACAACATTAAAAACTTTACATATTTTAATTCTGTGCAACTATGAGCATTTAGAACAAAGACTGCAAGGAAATACAATGTAATATTACAATGCTACATGGTGGAATCATAAGTGATTTTTTTTCAGATGAAAGAAGCTTCTGAATATGAATTTATTGCATGCTCATAAAAAGTTCAAGCAATTTAGAAAATTAAATGAAATTAACTCCAGATCCCACTAGCCAGAAGCAACCATTAAAAACATGGTGGAGAACATGTTTCCAGACCAGTGCTGTCAACAGAAATTTTTGGTGATGCTGGGACTATTCCAAATCTGAGCTGTCCAATATGGTAGCCACTAGCTACACATGGCTACTGAATACTTGAAATGTGGCTAATGCAATTTTAAATTTGGTTGAATTTAAATTAATTCAGATTTAAGTAGCAATATGAGGCCAGTGTCTACCAAGTTGAATGGTGCAGTTCTAGACATTTCTCTACATAGACACACACACACACACACGCACAATTTTACATAAATAGAATCAGAGTAAACATACTTATTTGTAACTTGACTGCTTACTGATATACTGATAAAATGTTTATAAATATAGAAATATATTTCCCTCTTAATTTGGTTCTGTAGTATTCTACTATATAGATGCACCATAATATATTTAACACATTTCTCATCACTGGACAGGTTTTATTATTATAAATAATGCTTCAGTGAGCACCTGTGTGTGTGTGTATATATATATAGTGTATGCATACATATATAATTGAATACTTGAATGATAATTTACTTAGGATAAATTCCTGGTATGTAATTGCAGGGCCAAAGGTATTGATATTTCAATTTACGATACTTATAGCATATGAGATCACCTATAAAGGTTATTGACAATTTTTTTCATCTGTGATAGTCTGCTGAAAAAATAGAATATCTTGTTACTATTTTTATTTGTGTTTTAAAATGACTAGTTATGGGAAATATCTATTCTTATTTATTGGCCATTCACATGTCTTTTAGAGTAGAAAGAGTTTGTTAAGGCTATAATCCCCCTATTCAAGTAGGATGTTCTTTTTTTTCTTATTGATTTATAAGCAGCCTTTTTTGGGGCTATTTAAATGTTTATTGACCCTTTGCCTGATATATATGTTGTAATGTTTCTTTCAGATGTATCATTTGGTTTAATGCCAAATGATGTGGTATTTTCTCCTATAGAAATTTAATTTTTTGATATTTAGTTCTATCAATATTTTCACTATAATTTTTCTGATTTATTGCCATGTATAAAAAAGCTTTCCTTACCTTGATATTATAAAAATATTCCATTTACAGGAATTTATTTTCTCTTCATCATGTTATGTACTTTATAAATGTTTACAAGATCCATGAACTCATTTCCTTACTATAATATTGAGAAAAATATAAACATAAAATCATTTTTCAAAACAACTGAGAATCAAGTTTTCAGGGAACTTGTGGTGATAGTTTCTTTTCAATCTATACATCAAGACTTACAAATGCTAAATCTTTTATAAGAATCTTATGATATGGATTGAAAGTTAGATATTAGCACAGAAGGGAGCCACCTATTAGACCATATTCTGAATTTCCCCTTGTGAGATTTTCATAATACACACAGGCATGCTAAACAGACATGGCTAATATCCCTGGAGTTCAGTACCCAAATGTTGTCCATTGTTAAACTCATCACCCCCAGAAAACTCTAAAACAGCTCTGCAATTGTTATGCTCTAATACCTGAGCACTTGAATGAAAATATCATAATTGATAGTTGTGGTCATTGATATCATTTTATATGATTGCTGTTTAGGCTAAGTGTGTGGCACACAGTTCCTTATACATAGAAGAAATTACAAATTTAGCATGGTATTGGACGGTATTGGGCACTTCTTGTGGGGCCTTTCAACATATTATTTTTTCTTTTAGATAAATAAAGAGACAAGCATTTAGACATTTCATGTATGCAATAGAGCCAGTATCCACAGTTCCAAGCTCTATTGCTTTATCATTAAATATCAAGCAAACAGAATGGACTTGTACTCACTCACACATCTCACATCCAGATCTGTCTCTGCTCACTTGTGTGTTAAGCTGGGCCATGTCTGAGGGTAACACTTAAATCTGGTTATCTAGTTAGAACCCCAAAGTCTTCCTGAAAAGTCATTAAGAGATGGTGACTTTCTTCAGATTGTCTCAGAAAATGTCCTTCTTGTGGGTATAGCTCAGGGGTAGAGTATTTGACTTCAGAAAATGTCCTTTTTATAGAAAGAAGTATGGCTGTGTCATTAATTAGGCTGGTAGTTCCATTTTCGTGTAATGAAGCTCTGCTAGGGAAGGGGCTTTAAACTCTCAAGAGCACAGGGGAGGCTATGGAGACCTAGACAACCTGATATATGTGGCTCAATCAGTAACTGGGGCAGAAGGGTCTAAGGTAACCTACAGATCTATGGGGTTTAGTGGATGCACAACAATCCAATGAACTTATGGAGCACAGGACATTTAATCCCTCTGGACTATGTAAACCAGAGTGTAGCTGGACTTCCTGGTGAAACCTCTAGAATTTTACTACAGGGAGTTGGGTTGAGCAGTGAAACAACCATTGTTGCTATGCCACCCTTCCTCCATCCAATGGACGGCAAAGATGAGGGCTTGAGAGCTGCCTTCTCCAAAGCTGACTTGTGGATCTTTATGTCATAGAATCCCAGGAAAACTGAATGTTTACTGAAGTGACCTTTCCTACAATAATTGATTCACCTATATGCAAATGAATGTTCCAGGAGCTCTACCGATACCATAAACATACTTTTTCATTTGTGTTTTTTATTCATTCAACAATCTTTATGCCTTATTTCCATTTTCTATACCAGGGTTATGTTTATGAATGTGGCACAGTCTTTGCCCTCAAGCTTCTAATGATCTGGTAGCAGAGAATATGTTTATTTAAATTAAAACTTCTCATCACTATCATAATGAGCTGGGACCCTTACCTCACACTATATGCAAAAATCAATTTGAAATTTATCATAGACCTAAATGTAAGAGCTAAAACTCTAAAGATCTTAGAAAAAATCTAGGTATAAGTCATTAAGATCTTGGGTTAGGCAATGGTTTCTTACATAACCAAGAGGACAAGTAACAAAAGAAAATATAAATAAATTGAACTTTATAAAAAACAAAAACTTCGTGCTACAAAGGACACTATCAAGAAAGTAAAAAGACAACCAAGAGAACAGAAGAAAATATTTATGAATTCTATCTGAAAGGAATTTAACAAATAAACTGCTGATGGGAAGGTAAAATGTCACAGCCGATTTGGAAAACAGTTTGCAATTCCTTAAGATGTTAAACACAGCCATCATATGACCCAGCAATTACACTCTTAGGTATACACCTACGAGAAATGAAAACACGTCCACACAAAAACTCATACTTGAAAGTTTATAGCAGCATTTTTCATGATAGCCAAAAAGTAAAAACAAGCCAAATGTCTATCAACTGACGAATGGAAAATCAAATATGATATATACATGCAATTGAGTACTATTTGACAATTAACAGCAATGAAGTACTGTTATATGCTACAACATGGATTAACCTTGAAAACATTATGCTAAGTGAAAGAAGCCAGTCACTATATACCAGGTATTAGGTTGGTATAAAAGTAATTGCAGTTTTGGCTATTACTTTCACGAGCAAAAACAGCAATTACTTTTGCACCAACATAATATTATATGATTCCATTTATATGAAATTTCTAGAATAGTTAAACACATAGAGACACAAAGATAAATGGTTACCAGGGTCTGGGAAGAGGAAGGAAGGAAGAGTGCTTATTAATGGGTAGGGGGTTTCTTTTTGGAGTGATGAAAATATTCTAAAATTATATACTGATGCTCATTTCACATCTATGAATATACTAAATATACTAAAAACCACTGAATTGTTCACATTAGAAGGGTTAATTTATTGGTGTGCAAATACAGATATTCACCCTAAAGTACCTGTGCACCCTTTGTGATATGTATACCATGCTTTGAAAACAGTTGCTTCAGAACACATGTATGAGGCTGGCCATAGTGGTCAGACACCTGTAGCTGGCTGACCACCTACTTGGTGGACTGAGGAAGGACGATTGCTTGAGCCCAGGAGATTGAGATTTCAGTGAACTATGATCATACCACTGCACTTAAGCCTGGGTGACACAGCACGACTCCCATCTCAAAAAAAAGAACCATGTGTAAATCATGGAATTCAGTGTGTTTGAAGACAACTTCAAAATATTTTTACTCTTGACAGATGCTCAAGTTTTCTTGGCCTAATAATAGGTGGTAAATTGAAGAGAAAAAAGATGGTTAAAATAACAGAGACTGACTAGATAGATGCGTTGGAATCAGCAGTTATAACATGCACAGCTTTCGAAGGACACATTTAGCTTGCATTAATGACTTTTAATTCTTAACCCTCTTGAACTATAACTCACTATTCTTGCCTCATCCAACTGCTGGAGCATTTTCAAACTTTTAATCTCCTCATTTTGATGCTCTAAGTCACAAATATTAATGTTTGAACCATATCTTGTATTTTTGGGAAATGTATAGTTATGACATAAGCCAATCTATTAGGTTGGTGCAAAAGTAATTGCAATTTCTGCCATTGAAAGTAATGGCAAAAACCGCAATTGCTTTTGCACCAACCTAATAAAATCTGTAGCCTCATCTCCAATAGCTAAAACTCTTTTTGCTCTGTTGACATGCCTATCGCATATATGAAAAGTTGGAGGAAATTAACACTTTTAAATCAATAAAGTTTTTCTTATTTTGGCAGGGAATAAGAGAAGGGCATTTAACTTCCCCTTAGCTCTGAAAGCCCTAGGGATGCTAGGGCCAGTTTGCTGGGGTATATTTAAAAGATTAAGATGCTTATATTTATACATCTCAATACATTCAGGAGCTAATAGTGCCAAATTACAGAGGCCATCACTGTTGTGCAATTGATGATTGCTGCAGTCTTCTGATTATGGTAAAATAGTGAATTCATTCAAATTTAAGAAACTGTAATTAAAATAAAGCTCTGTCTGGAACCCAAAAAATTACCTCCAATATTTTTATTTCTTATCCTCATTCCTTCATTTATTTCTTCAGAAAACGTTTGAGTTGCTACACTGTGCATGTTGCTATGCCAACTGACTCACATTTGTGCTTTCATAAAACACATTTATGAAACATTTTATAAAAGGCATTAGTGTCTTATGCAGGAAAATACCCTATAAATCTAAGTATCCTTATCTAAATATCAGGAACTATTTTCTTATTTGAATTACTTAACAGATGTCACATGATAATGTAAAGCTATCTAATTTGGGTGAGGAATGGGATGTTACATGATAAAGTATGTTTTGAGGCAAAACAAGTTTGCCCTGTGGGTATACCCTTTTCCTTGAAGCCAGAGTTGATTTCCAGCTCATTTTAAAGTCCATTTAGGACGCTGAGTAAAGAGAGTAATTATGTTTATCAACCACATGGTAGAGCCCAAAATCTTTACAGAATCCCAAAGCTCATTTTCAAAGAAATTTTAAATTTGCATGTGATATTAGGTCCTAGACTATGTAAAAATGGAAGCTTTTAAATTACACATATGATTTAAATTTGGTGCTCTCTCTAGCTATTTTAAACATGTATTTATGGGTTTATTTTTAAAGAAATAACATGCATGCATTAAAGAGCACAGAATGCATTAATTTTAAGTATACAACTTGATGATATTTACATTTTACACATTCTGTAACGACACCCAGGTACACAGAGATAGAGCACACTCCCAGCTCCCTGTATGTTCTAGTCATTAAAAAAATTACTGGATGAGTAAAAATTGTATATATATACATGATGTACCACATGATGCTTTGATATATGTATTCACTGTGGAATGGCCAGATCAAGCTATTTAACATAAGCATTACCTCATATGCTCATCAGTTTGGGGGATCATTTTTATATCCAACTTTTACAAATTCTAATTCTTAAATTTCTCAATCTATTCATTTTTAAAATCATCCTGACTATACCCATTCATTCACTCACTCATTCATCCAATACATATTTAATGAAGGCAAAACATGTGTCAGGCACATGTAAATAACACATATAATGCTTACAGGTAGAAGAACAATAAACAAACAACTGTAATGAACAAGAGCATTTCAGAGAAGAAGTCAATGAAGAAAATAAAATGGGGTAGGGTAAAATAATGAGTGGATTGGGGTAGGAACATTAGATAAAAGAAAAAGGGGTTACACCAAAGTCTGGAGAAGAGAAGAAAGTTCCAGGAGGTGCTGGTACGCTGGGGTGGGAATGGATTGACTTGCTCCAGGAACACAGAGTCCAGAGAGGCTGGAACATAGCAAGAGAGCAGCACAGTGATCTGTGAGGAAGTGGTTGGGGCAAAGGGCAAATTCTAGGCCAACTCACAAGAGCTCTTAGAGGAATGGAGTTTAGATTTCTATTTGAAACACAAAAGAAGTCCGTTAGGTTTAATGTAGGGGAGTGAAATGATTTAATTTATATTTTTGGAAGATCACTTTGTCTGCCATGTGCAAAACTGGAGGCAGGAAGCCAATTAAGAGGCTATTTCAATTGAGTCTATTTCATGGGAGGTGGGACTAATGTGAGGTCTATGGAGATGGAGAGAAGTGGATGCCTTGGATGCAATTTGGATATGGAGGCAATGGGCCTGGCTGAGGAAAGGGATGTGGGACTGTGGTAGATGGTGCTGGGGGAAAGAAATAAATTCAGGATAATTCCCAGGTTTTGGCATTATAAATGGGAGATACTGTGTTGTTATTTATCAAGCCTGATATTAGGGAAAGCTATGGATTTAGAATTGGGAACCATCTCCTGCTTAAACCATTAGAACAACTCCCTTATGGGTGTCTACTTTTAGGCATGCTTCCCAACAATTCATTCTAGAATAATAGCAATTAGCAAAACTGATCCAAAAGCAAGAGACATTTTTAACAACAGATCAAAAATTAAGAAAGACCTTGAAATACTTTTCAAAGTTGTCTTAAAGAAATGTTCAGGGCTTATAAAGGTTTGAGAGGAATTCTGTCAATCTATCACAACAAGGATAAATTCTACATTAGTAATAAAATAAATAGATGTAGAACTTTTTAAGTTTATGAAACCATCAAGTCCCTCATTCAAAGCCTGACAGAGTTGATGTAAGAACAGACAACATGGGCCATCTCACTTATGAATATAATTGTAAATATCTTAAAAAAGACACTACCATATTGAGTTGGGTAGATAGGGCACTAATAATAATTGTGATCATACTAGTGGTAGTCATATAATATTGATCAAGTTTATTCTGTGTCAGGCACCTTGTGGATTTTTTTTTTTTTTTTTTTTTTTTGCCTTTCAAGGGAGATGCTGTTACTGTCTTTCTTCTTTTAGAGGAGGAAATGAAGGCACAGAGAGGTTAAATAACTTGCTCTGTTTATGCCCCTAGTTGGATAAACTTATTTTGCAAGTCCATGGAGAAAGTACTGTGCTATTTAATAAGTGATAAAAAAAATTTAATTATTTAGAAAAATTAACTTAGATCTTTTTACTATCTCACAGATCACATTGATGTTCAAATAAAGAGTTAAATGTAAACAACAAAACCACAATGATGAAACTATAGGAAAATTTGTATATAATATTGGAATAGGAAGGCAACACTATGAAACAGAACACTGAACATAAAATGTTTAAGTAGCCAAGTCATGGAATCAAGCCAAGTGCCCATCAATGGATGACTGAATAAAGAAAATGTGCTATATGGGCACTATAGAATACTACACAGCCATGAAAATCATGAAATCATGCCTTGTGCAGCAAAATGGATGAAGCTGGAGGCCATTATCCTAAAAGAAATAACTCAGAAACAGAAAATCATATACCACATGTTCTCACTTACAAGTGAGAGCTAAGCCATGGGTACACATGGACAGAAAGATGACCACAACAGACACTGGAGACTCCTAATATGGGGAGGATGAGAGGAGAGTGAATGTTGGGATATGATATTCACTTTTTGTGGTGGGTACACTAGAAGCCTAAACCTCAGCATTATGAAACTTATCCATGTAACAAACCTACACATGTACCCCTGAGTCTGTTTTTTAAAAAAGAAAGAGAGCTTAAAAAAAAAAAAAGAAAACATGAAACATAAAATAAATGTTAAAATCAAAATTAACAAAAATACAATAAACTGGAAGAACTATTTGACAAAGAGAAAGGTTGATGTTCTAGTATAAACAGAGATACTGCAAATCAATATATTTGAAAAATATTCAGCAAAAGCACAAAATATTGGTGTAAGGATGTTATATTTTAAAGAAAAATGATGTAATAAGTATGTTCAATTATGAGGAATTCAAAATTAATCAAGTGAACTAAGTCTATAGATGGAAATGCTATATGGCCTTAGAATGATATTTACATTGTAGAAGAATACCTCTTGTTAAGAAAAAAAATCTGATATGGTAAGGGAAAATAGGTTTTAAAATGGAATATGCTGTTATGTTATTAACTGTACTCTATATATGTGTGATATGTGCTCACACATACATATATACCCTCTCAAGATACAACAGATTTTACTTCTCAGTTCTGAGAGTGTGGGAAATTGTATTTTTCATGTATTTTATGATATTTCCAGTATTCTATATAGTAATGTATTATGTATTACAGTAATATATAGTAATGTATTATGTCTATAATAGATGTGTGGGGGGGGGGAGTTACACGGTTATATAGTAAAATAAAATGTTACTTCAAGCCTTAATTGGTTTATGTTTTTTTACATTTAGTGAAACTTCATAGGATCAGGGTTTTTTAAAAAATAAATTTACTTAAAAAAATCCCCAGTGATATTTATAACAAATATGCTCAGTAGCTAACAAATCCTCTACCCAGAAAGGACAACACCCAAGACCTTAGTGTTGCACAATTCCAGGAGGCATCCTCAGATCATATTATAAAATAAAATATTCTATATTACATTTCATAAGAAATAAAATTCTATTCGTACAATACGATGTGAATTGACCTCTTGAATTGCCCAACATGAGGGTGGAGGTACTATAAGATATTGCCTGAAATTTAATTTTAAAAGCCTGGTTTTTACTCTTCCTGCCTCTTTTATACTCCTCACCCTAACAATGATAGACAACCAAATAATGCTTTCCCTTGTTTTGCTTGTAGTTGAAAACTATTGTTGGCTGATCAAGAAATTCTAACGAGAAACTTTCCATGCAAAGTACTCAAATCACAGCTTTATAGATACTCTGTTTTATATATTTACTTGGGAAACCTTAGTAATTGTGTAATTAGAATGCATCATATCATATGTGTAAAAAAAGAGTTAGGACATACTCAAAAAAGAATGATTAAGAATTGGAAATTGTTTAATCTGCAGATTTCTTTAGACTGGCACGTCTAAAACACTTGAGTTTCATTTATATTACATATTTTTTAAAACAAGGTGAAATTTACATAACACAAAAGATCAAAGTAACCTTTTATTTTCTGAGACAGGGCCTCACTCCGTCTCTCAGCCTGGAGTGCAGTGGTGTGATCTTGGCTCACTGCAACCTCCGCTTCCCGGGTTCAGGGGATTCTCGTGCCTCGGCCACCCAAGTAGCTAGGATTACAGGCACGCGCTACCATACCTAGCTAATTTTTGTATTTTTAATAGAGACAGAGTTTCACCACGTTGGCCAGGTTGACCTCAAACTCCTGGCCTCATATGATACACCTGCCTCAGCCTCCCAAAGTGCTGGGATTACAGGCGTGAACCACAGCGCCCGGCCAAAAGTAATCATTGTTAAAAACGAAGAATCCAGTGGCATTTAGCACATTCACAAGGCTGTGCAACCACTGCCTCTATCTAGTTCCAAAATACTATGAACACCCCAAAATAAAATTCTGTACCCATTAAGCAGTTGAAATCGCCCACTTTGACCTGTCCAACACGAAGGATCATCAGATTGAAAGCTGTTAATGTTAAGTGGTAGCATTATTGGTTAGTGTCAAGTTGAAACACAAATTTACAAAAGTGGTTCTCAAACTTAGTTGTGCATCAGAATTACCTGGAGGATTTGTTAAAACACACATTGCTGGGTCCAACCCCACAGGTGCTGATTCAGTGAGGCGAGGCCTGAGATTCTGTATTTCTAACAAGTTCCCAAGGGACGCTGATGTTGCTGGTCTAGGGACCGAGGGGAACACTAATCTGTGTATTTAGACACAGCTGAATTGACAAGCATGGCCTCTGTGTTGAAGGCTCCCTCCTCTTTGTAGAGAGAGCAGTGGCCCATTTGGAGCCAGCTGGTGATGCTAAAACCCACACCCTCGGATTACCAGAAAGGTCGCTTGAATTGCGTCTAGGAGTCCCACTTTAGGCAAAGTGCAAATGTTAACCTGACTTTGGACAGGAGCCACTTTGACAACCTTAAACATTGAACTTAGCCATAGATTTAGAGGGATGTATATAAAAGAGGGGTACTTGATACCTGAGATGTAGTTTTAGTTATAGATGCCATTCAGAGAGAGTGAAAGTCAATGAGAAAAAAGAAAAGAAAATCTTGTATTTCTTTCCTGGTGCATTTCTTTAAATAACAAGCGTGCTAACTTTGAGAGAAAATCGAATTTATTTTTGCTAGAGCATTTGTCCTGTTTTTCATACACAGTAGACGTTTCATTTTCTGTGTTTCGGTGTCCTTAATATAATGCAAATCATCCTGCTGTACAAACCATGTAATACTTTAACAATGAGTTTTATATATCTGGGGCTTTACAAAAGTAAGCCATGCTGAGGACAAAAAAAAAAAAAACAACAACAGACAAACAAAATGCTGGGCTTCTACCAGAGAAGCTTCAACTGCACCACACCGCTGAACGCCAGCTCTCCTTCAAACATGCATTTAGGAAAATTTTATTTCTTGGTAAGAACAGGAACTTTCTCAACTAACATATCTACTTTTAACTATGCTTTCAGTTTCTCTTTCATAAGCCACAGAAATTAAACTCCCTTTAAATAGAAAGGCCTACACATTTGACATCACTGTAATTAAAGCAGTTTAACTTGCAGCACACAGGTTTTCTAAATCATCAGGAACAACAGCTCAAGAAGAGAACAATTAAGCAAAATTTTGAACACTTTTTTGAGTACTCGCTCTGCTTGCCCTTTAAATGACAGAGGCTTTTCTGTTAATATTCTTTGACCTGAATGCATTCCTCAATTAGGATTCTGAAGAATCTGATTGGGTTTCAGCTAGAATCCGTAACCTCTGGTTAATCATCGTGTATTACACGGCTTGTGGATAAAATATATTTGGACAGGGATAGATAAGTCTATTCATGTTAATTCACCATTGACATTCAGGGCTTAATTCAATTTTCAGAAGTGATGATATCCCTGGCATTTCAGCAAGCCTATTTTAATTAATATCTCTACACCTCTTTAAATACCATTTTGTATTTTATACACCTGCTTTAAATTAAGGCAGTTTAAGGTCTGTTATAAAAGCCTCCATTCTAGGAATATCAAGAGTCAACCTTGCTTTTGTTTTAAAAAAAAAAAAACTTGGTGGTGGTGTCATATACTCTTCTTTATTTAGAATATCCATCATTATGGATGGATACTTGGACAAAATTATACTTTGTCTCATAGGTTCAGCTTTTCAAACTAGCTTTTTGAGAGAACTTTAATTCTTATCTGAGGCTAGAGACGATGGTACCCAGTGGAAAATACAATAAGTGACATTGGAGGACCATCAGATATCCTAAAACGTGGAAGCCATCAAGACCTAAGAGATAAAAGGTGATGATGGTGAATGTGTTGGTGCTGCAAGGGAGGGAAAGAGGAAGGGATTGATAGAGCTGTAGAAGAAAACAGCTGCAACACTTCCAGAACAAGCCTTGTCTCAAAACAAGGGGATATCATACCAGTTAACACTAGCAGGCTAAGACAAATTTTCCATCTCAAACTTGGCTCTCTATCAATGTCTGGTAGCTTTCTAGCAAACATTAATCCATCTGCTTTACTCTAGTGCAAAGAAAACTTGCTCAGAGGTATTCTAGTTTGCGAATGAATAACCTGGGTGAGTCCTGGCTTTGCACATCACAGTCATGCTAGTGGGGGCAGTCTCTCAACTTTTCCATTTCCTCCTCTACACAAGGACTCAGACAGCACCCTTCGGAGGCTTACTGCTTAGCAGTCGGTGATCAGTACAAATTAGCACATAGGAAGTGCTCAAGAAATGTTAGCTTTTAACATTTCTGTTATTACCCTTATTTTTTCAAATCTATAATATACATTTTCACAATGGGCATCACAAGTCTGGGAAATAAATTAAAAACCAACTCACATGCTCTCACTTATAAGTGGGAGCTAAATAATGAGAACACATAGACACATAGAGGGAAACAACACACACTGGGACCTATCAGAGGGTGGAGGGTGGGAGGAGAAAGAGGATCAAGAAAAATAACTAATGGGTACTAGCCTTAATACCTGGGAGATGAAATCATCTGTACAATAAACCCCCATGACACAAGTTTACCTATGTAACAAACCTGCGCATATACCCCTGAACTTAAAATAAATGTTAAAAACACTCTCAATTTTCTCTCTACTTCTTTGGTATGTTTAGGTTATTTTTAGCCTCTTAAAAGTATTCTGTTGCTTCTTATATTTTGTATAGACATATTAATTGCCTTTAAAAAATCTATGTCTTTGTATTACACGTCAGATGCATACGTTATGTAGTCTATATATACTTTTGAATGAAAATTCACATATGCATCTTTAAAAAGACACCTAAGTGTTAGAATATGGGATACAAAATTAAGACCTAATTTTAAAACAGTTCAAAGGTTTGTAAAATGATTTATTCCTTTAAGAAATGCCTTTTTAAACACCTAATTTGGGCAAGGAACTCTGTTATCTAAGAATGAATTAGAGATGTGCTTAGTGTCTAACGGAGACAAGATACACTTGGTTAAATATTTTCTTTCTAAAAGCTAATTTATCTGCTGTGCTATTTATAAAATGCACTTAAAGCACTGACGTTCATATTGATGTCATTGTCTTAAAAGTGACTTTTTGTTTGTTTGTTTGTTTCCTCAAAGATATACTAAGGAGTTTTTTTTGCCAATCAATGTACAAAAAGACACTGCAATGAGTGGAGAATCAACAGTGCTCTCAGAACTTTGCTCTCAGAAAACTTTAGTTACCAGGCACTAAGTTGCTACTCACAATGTGGTTTGTGGACCAGCAGCATCACATCTCCTGGGAACTAGGTAGGGATGCAGAATCTCAGGACCGCCCCTAACCTACTTAATCAGGCTCTGCATTTTAACAAGATCCCCACGTGATTTGCATGCACATGAACGTTTGAGAAGCCCTGATTGAAGACAATATATTGCAGCATGGTGGAGTAGCCCAGGAACACCAAGGACCAAACTTAAAAATCCAGATTCCTAAGTCCCATTCCAGACAGAATCTTCGGGAGGGCAACAAGTTTCTCAAGAGAGTTTTATTTTCAGTCAAGTTTAGAATACATCAAACAGAAGCTATAAACTGATGTTCTAAAATAACATGGATCTGGGCTAGGCATGAGGGCTCATGCCTGTAGTCCTAGCACTTCGGGAGGTTAAGGTGGAGGAGATACTTGAGGCCAGAAGTATTGCTTGAGGCAGGGAGTTCAAGACCAGTATGGGCAATATAGCAAGACCCTGTCTACAAAAAAAATGAAGCTGTACTCCCAACTACCGAGGAGGCTGAGGGTGGAGGATCACTTGAGCCCAGGAGGTTGAGGCTGCAGTGAGCTATGATTGCACCACTGCATTCTAGCCTGGGTAACAGAGTAAGACCCTGCCTCCAAAATAAGATAAAATTACACAGATTTGGGCTTAAATGTCAGGCCTGTGTCTTTGGAGAAAGTAAGCCTCAGTTTCCTCCTAATAATAGGATCTTCCCCGAAAAAAATGTCACAAAATATGCAAAGTCCATAAAATTCCTGGTATATAAAATGATACATTCTTAGTTATCAAAATTAGTATTGCAAAATTACTATCACTGTTACTTTTAAAGACACCTCTCTCTCCCCATTAAAAAAAATAATAATCATCAAATAAAAACAAAAGTAAAATGCCAGTCACAGTAATGTTTATTTTCAGTAGAAACAATGTCAGATTATCATTGGTATTATACTAAGGACTTCAAAAATTTATAATGTTCATTTTGTGGGCAAAAATGTAACTGGGAATAAAAGCCTGCATGGGGCTGGATGTGGTGACTCACACTTGTAATCCCAGCACTTTGAGAGACTAAGTCAGGAGAATTGATTGAAGCCAGGAGTTGAAAGCCAGCCTGGGGAACATAGCAAGACCCTGTCATCACACACACACACACACACACACACACACACACACACACACACACACACACTCTCTCTCTCTCTCTCTCTCTCTCTCTCTAATTAGCTGGGCATGGTGGCTCGTGCAGGTAGTCCTGGCTGTTTGGGAGACTGAGGCAGAAGGATCGCTTGAACCTGGGAGGTTGAGGCTGCAGTGAGCCACGATCTTGCCACTGCACTCCAGTTTGGGTGATGGAGCAAAACTCTGTCTCTTAAAAATAGTATACATTTAAGATGGGGGGGCGGGGCCTGTGAGTGAGAGAGTGGGGGCAAAAGATGGGGAAAGGCCTGGGCAATAGTACTTACTCAGCAGGCAAGAATGTCTGGGCTTGGAATCAGATGAATCTGGACTCAACCCTGGCTGTGTGATAGAAGATCCTGGAAACTTTAAAAAATGAGGGGTCTGGATCCCACCCTCAGAGATTCTGATTAACTTGCCTGGGTGCAGTCTGGGTTTCTGGAGTCTCACGAGCTGATCAGGGGGCTCTAATGTGCAGCCAATGTTGAGAATGCCCACTGCAGGGCCTTCCCTGCAGAATCATTGTGATGTTTAAATCCGATAATATATGGTGAGTATTTAACATAGAGTCTTAGCCCTCAGTGTTACTGCTAGATTAAAAACAAAAACACAAATTGAGCATTCTGAATCCGAAACTCCAAAATCTGAATGCTCCAAAATCTGAAAGTTTTTGAGTGTTGATATGATGCCACAATGGAAAATTCCACTCCTGATCACATGTGACGAGTCACCGTCAAAATGCAGGTGCACAACACACAGTTTATTTGGCTTCTCCAAGGGAAAAAAAAAGACCCTCTCAGGCCCTGCTGCAATACATATTTTGCCCTTATCCAGACGCCCTCATGTAAGCATTGCCCAGAACAATTAATGAAATGGCACGTATGCCGGCCAGACATGCCAACAATAGGTTCCCCATGATGTTCCCTATGAAGCCAAGATCTGCATGCATTACTTTTTGCTTATTCTCTGTTCTGTATAGACATTGTTGAAAATGTCAAAAAGGCCTACAGATACCTCTATGGGTAATAGTGATAAAATACAAGTAATCTGGTGATGCTACGGTGCGGCTTAGTTATCCTGAACACATTTTTTTTATTGTATTAATGGTTTGTCATATTTTTTACTAGGTACTTAGGTGTGAATAAGTGTAAGAAAACAATTGCTCACCAGTAACATAGAAATCCAGAGACAGGGATGCTAGTGGCCAAAGACTGGCCACATGGGCTTGAGATACTGTAGTGACACATTTGCTTTCTGATTGTTTAATGCAGAAAACCTTTATTTCATGCACAAAACTATTTAAAATAGTGTATCAAATTACCTTCAGGCTATATGTATAAGGTATATATGGAACATAAGTGAATTTCTTGTTTAGACTTGGGTTCCATCCCCTGAAATACTCTGATGGATATGCAAGTATTCCAAAGCCTGAAAACATTTGAAATTCAAAACACTTCTGGTCCTGAGCATTTCAGATACGAGATACCCAACCTGTAGTGGTTATTGTTACTGTAATATTTGGGATGACCAGCAAGTTGTATGTAATGTAATATGTTTCTCAGTCAACCCCCAAAATATGCAAAGAGCTATGTATAATACTGATACCTGTCCCTGAAAGGTGTACAATCTGAAGCAAAGACAGGGAAAAAAAGTGCTTAACAACAAATGTTTCTCAGGTGGAAACTCCCATGTGGGCTCTACAGTGCAAAGCATATCTACTGCAAGTCTCAAAAAATAACATCTCTTAGGTGCCCTGCATGTGAATACAGTTTACTGACACCTTCGCTCCGTACCTACAGCTGGACGTTCTACTTGGGCAAGCACTGAATTTAAATTGTACCATAGGAAGTCAGTTTCCCTTCTCTTACCTTCTAAATTGGAATCTTACCAAACTGAGTTAGATGAAAAATAAAGCTCTTTGATTCTTTATGTTCTTTAGTGTTGCAGGACACACGGAAGTTTTTTTGGGGGTATTTCTTTTATGCTTATTATCTACTTTGTCTCCCTGGTGATTAACTAAAACCATGTGGTAAGCAAATAATGGCTCCCCAAAGTTGTCTATGTCTTAATTCTGGAAACCTGTGGATGTGTTAGGTTACATGGCAAGGGAGTATTAAGGTTGACGATGAAATTAAGCATGCTAGTGGAATACTATGCAGCCATAAAAAGGAACAAGATCATGTCCTTTGCAGGGACATGGATGGAGCTGGACGCCATTATCCTCAGCAAACTAAGGCAGGAACAGAAAACCAAGCATCTCATGTTCTCACTTATAAGTGGGAGCTGAACAATGAGAACACATGGACACAGGGAGGGGAACAACACACACTGGAGCCTGTTGGAGGGTAGGGTAGGGGGAGGGAGAACATTAGGAAACATATCTAATGCACACTGGGCTTAATATCTAGGTGATGGGTTGATAGGTGCAGCAAATTACCATGGCGCACTTTACCTATGTAACAAACCTGCACATCCTGCACATGTACCCCAGAACTTAAAAATTTAAAAAAAAAATTTAAAGTAGGATTACTCTGGATTATCCAGGTGGGCCCAATGGAATCATGAGGGTCCTTTAGAGTGGAAGAGGGAATTTGAAGAAAGAACGAGAGAGATGTCAGTATGAGAAGAACTCAGCCTAACCTTGCTGCCTTTGAAGTTGGAGGAAGGGGTCTATGAAGCTGGAAAAGGCAAGGAAACAGATTTCCCCCCAGGGCCTCCAGGAAGAAATGCACCTGCTGGCACCTTGATCTTAGCCAAGTAACTTCTACATCAGTCTTCTGACCCATAGAACTGTCAAATAATAAATGTGTGTTGTTTTAAGTCACTGAGTTTGTGGTAATTTGTCACAGCAGCAATAGAAATAGCAACAAGAAAAAATACTGAAGAGCAAAGAAAAAGGTGACATCAATTTTATATTTTAATGAACTAACTTTATTGTATAAATAATTAAATTTCCATAAAAGGAGCCAAAATTAACTCAACTGGTATTTCTTATATATTTTACATTCATATAATGAGTTGAAAATAAAGCAGGATTAATTCCCAACACACAATTTCAGAATTTGTGATAGGTACATTGTGCTGGGAATTTCCTTGGTACTCTCTGGACAAAAAGAAAAAAAAAAACAAAAACAAAAAACCAGGACTTCTTCAAGGATGTCTCAGTTGAGTCATTCCCAGGCTCCTACCAGGCCCTTTCAAAGTTCCACGTTCAGGCTTCCTTTACTCTACATTTATTATATTATTGAAACCATCAGTTTAAGTGGGACTACAATGAACTGAATGCTTATGTCCCCACCCGAAGTTCATATTTTGAAATTGTAACCACCAAAGTGATGATATTAGGAGGAGGGGCTTTGGGGAGCTGATTAGGTCATAAGGGCAGAGGCTTGATGAATGGGATTAGTGCCCTTGTAAAAGAGACCACAAGGGCCAGGTGTGGTGGCTCATGCCTGTAATCCCTGCATTTTGGGAGGCTGAGGCAGGAGGACCACTTGAGGCCAACAGTTTGAGACCAACCTAGGCAACATAATGAGACTTCTCATCTTTACAAAAAAATTAAAATATTAGCCTGGCATAGTGGCACATATCTGTAGCCCCAGTCACTTGGGAGGCTGAGGTGGGAGGATCGCTGGAGCCCAGAAGGTCAAGGCTACATGAGCTGTGATTGCATCATTGAACTCCACTCTGGGTGACAGAGCAAGATCCTGTCTCAAAAAAAAATGAGAGACCCCAGGGAGAGCCCTCACCCTCTTCCACCATGTGAGGACACAATAAGAAGATGGTCTTCTATCTATGAACCCGGAAGTGGACTCTCATCAGACCCCAAATCTGCTGGCAGCTTGATCTTGGACTTCCCAGCCTCTAGTACTGTGAGAAATAAATTGGTGCTGTTTGTAAGCCACCCAATCTATGGTAATTTGTTATAGCAGCCCGAATAGATTAAGACAGGGACCATCTCCCCATAAGATGCTGAACTTTTCAAAGGCAAGGACTGTCTAATTCTCCACACACTACTAGAGTGTAAATTCCAAAGGTAGAATATGAGTCTGTTTTGGTCACCGATGTAACTCAGCCACCTAGAACCGTGCCCAGTGTTCAATTATTGGTTGAATGAATGAAGGAGTGAGTTTCAAAACATGCTCATGTCTTAATTCATTCTGTCTACCCTGATAAAATGAGAGAAGTGCACAACTAAGCCCAAAGACAAAACAGAGACAGGAGTTAACCTGGTCTAGCTTAAATGCCACCTGCTCCTGGAGCCTGTCCTGGGCACTCTAGAAGTGCAGTCTCTCCCGCTTACTGATTTATCATGATGTCTGACACCCTTCACAAGACACTGGCCCAATGTGGGTTGTCTTGTCAGATCCATGTTTCAAGATTTTTGTGCTGGGGATGGGAGGTGGGAACAAGGGTCCTTTCCCAAGATTGTGTTCTAGTTTTGTGACTGGAGAGGGAGTGGGGAAAATTATAAACATCAGAAAAGCAACAGTGCAGAAAACATGAAAGTTCATAAAATCAGCTACATGAGTTTGCTTGGGCTGCCACAACATAACACCATACTTGGTAGCTGAAACAATTGAATTGTATTTTCTTTCAGTTCTGGAGGCTGGAAGTCAAAAATCAAGGTGTGGACAGGTTTGGATTCTCCTGCAGCCTCTCTCCTTGGTCTGCGGATAGCTGCTTTCTTGCTGTGTCCTTACACAGCCTTATTTCTGTGCACATGCTTCTCCGATGTTTTTTCCTCTTACATGAGGGACTGGTACCCTTCCTCTTAGACGAGGGACTGGTACCCTTCCTCTTAGATGAGGGATTGGTATCCTTCCTCTTATAAGGACACCAGTCTCATTGGATTAGGGTCCTGCCCTTATGACCTCATTTAACATTAATTACCTCTTTAAAGGCCCTATCTCCAAATAAAGTCACATTAGGGGTTAGGGCTTCAACATATCAATATGGGGTGAGCACAATTTAGTTCCTAACATTGGCTATATAAGAAATAAAATATGAATCCCAGTTGCATACACAATTTTTTAAGAAGTTAGAAACTTCTTAGAAAAACCCAAGGCAATTTATAAGTGTCATTTGTTGAAGAGACAGACCACTACTATGGTGAGCTATTCTACCCTTCTCCAAAATAATTTTGAAAATTATTTCTTTCATCTTCCCACCTCCCCGGAGGCCTCTTCAGACCAGGTACTCTGTAAGAAGCTGTGTTTTAAATATACTTGAACTTCTCTGTAATTCCCAGTGCAGAGCCTTACACGAAGTATATATTCAATAAGCATGTATTCAATCATATCCTCCATAACTCTCATTTGTACAGTAACTGAGAGTTATGGCTATGTATTCCAACAGCAGAGTGACAGTTTCAATACACGTCAGTCTGGTACAGACTTGGTTTCACAAGTCTTTTATTTTGGTGGGGGTTGGGAGAGACTGAATGAAATCTTACAATTTCAAAATTGGAAGTGGCCTGGTAAGTCACCTCATTCGTCATTGTACTTTACAGTTATGTACTGTAGAACATTCAGAAATGTTTACTAACTACAATCTATGGCTACTGTACTAGAAAAAGCTCGAACCCAGGACTCCTTACCTCATATGCTACTTGTCTCTTTGGATTTACTTATTATGCTATATACACAAATTTCAGGATGAACAAATTCTGCATTAACACTGTATTAACCTGAAAATTTACAATCTCAGGCAAGACAGTTGTAAACCAGAACCCAATGGCAACAAAGGTACAACTGTGATATTCCTCCCCATGCAACCCTGCATGGATGAATATAAATATTCTTGACAATAGAAAAAGAAAAACCAAGGGCTCGTGAGGTCTTCAGTAAGAAATGGCTTTGCTCTCACATCTGCTTTCCTGTTTTTCTTTCACTTTTGGAATGTCATGAAGTCCCCTTTTCTATAAGCTGGTATATATTATTGTTGGAATCCCCCTAGCTTGGGCCATTATAATATTATTACATAAAGAAAGCAGGAGTCAAATGGCCACACACCCTCCTAACAGGGTCCCTAAGCAGGCTGCATTAAGAACAGTGCTGTACATGATCTGATAATTGTTTTAATTCCTACTAATTAATAATAACGCAACTCATTTAGTATGAGTCCTAGGAGAATTCTTTGTTGGTACTGCTCAAAGCTAAGTAGATTCTACATTGTCTTCCTTTTTGAGATCACATATATATATTTTTTTTACTTGATAGTGCTGGCATTAGTTTTAGACGATAGCAAAGAAAGCAGATCATTTTTGCCCTTATAATTCTGGCACAATTACAGCAACCTAATAACATTTATGGTGGTTAAAAGTACTTTTCCCTACTATAGGATATTTTTAGACCTGCAAATTTAATAAAAATATCATTGCTATATAGCTTATGCCACCAGCTCATCCCCCATACTTTCAAACTAAAACGTTCTAAACTAAAATGCGAGGCTAGAAATTTATATCTCACAGATTCCATGGCGTACTTATTTGAGGGCCCCAGCTTTAGTAGCTCAGACTTTAGAATTAATACCATGGTTCTGGTTTTGAAATTGAAATGCGTGAGCCTAAACACAAAGGTGTGGAAGGGTAAGGGTAAAGCGTCACTTACAGAAATACAATGTATATCTGCGGGAATCTTAAATTTTCTGTAATCCAATTTGCATCAAAATGGATTTTGCAGAAAACGTGAAAAGGGGATTCTTTAATCTGTGAATTTAATATTCCAAGATTTGTTTCCTATTTGTGAGTGACCACTAAGGTCTATAGCAGGTTGTTACTTGTCACTGTGAATATCCAACCTTTATCAGGCTGGCTGATATAAGGGAGGTAATTAGCAAGCCTGGCTCTGCCACAGGTCCAGGATTTCCTTTTAAATGCAAATAAGTTTTTCCCTACTTACAATGTTGATAACTCTGCTACCATCACTAAACAGTTTTGTTTCTTTGTGAAAAATGTCCCTGGATAGAAAGCCAAAGCCTAGATTTGGTGATGTGATCCAGAAAGATGATGCTTTTTAGGCCAATAATAATAATGAATAAATAAAAAGAAAGAAAAAGAAGGAGTTTCAGAAGAATTAGAGAGAAAATCTCAATATTAGTAGTTACTTAGGTCTGTGACAGGAATAAGTCAACCATATACTCTAAACAGGGAAAATAAAATGCTAACGGGATATTTGAGGATGAAAATCAAGGCCATGTCAACTCTATAGGTCACATTGCTTTTCCAAAAGTCAGATAATGGAACCAATATAACAAAACATCTTTGACCCAGTTTAATTGATGTGATTAATCAAGGAGGCTTGCTTATCCACTCAGCTCTGCATGCATTCATTCAGCGAGCATTTATTGAATCTGGGGTAATGAGCTGGGCACTGGAGTAGACTGGAATTCAATGTCAAACAAAACTCTTCTGAAGGAGGTTTTACAATCTAAAGGGAAAAATGAAAATATGAAAACCCACTGAGAGGTATTTATGAACTGTCAAATACACATAGAGAAGAAGCAAAGTGCTTTATTGGAGAAGAGGTGAAAAGATTTCATGGAGATACTGTCTACATTTGAGTTCATAAAAAAAATAATATTTGGTTAGTTGGAGCTGGCAAGCAGCAGAGACCACCTCACATTTAGGAGACAGCGGAAGCAATGCCAAAGAAGCTCATTAGCATGAGGACCTAGAGAAGAGGGACTTAGCTGAACTTGTGGTTGTAGAATATGACACCTCAGCTGAGACTTGACGGAAAAAGAAAAAGCATCAGGTCAAGGGGGTAAAAACGTGATATTTCTAAAAAGAGTTAATAATGTGATCAAAGACAGGCAGACATGAACCGACATGGTAGACCAGGAACTGGAAGCTGTTTAGTATTATTGGAGTGAAATATGTGTGGAGTACATCATGGAAGGAGAAGAGTTTCTAGTTCTTTCCAACATCTTCTCATTTCAAACAATTCTTCAAGAAGCTATTCAAGAAGGCTGAGCCAAACTGTGACCTCTTCTGAGCTGTGCACAATTAAGGGACAGTGAACTGGAGTCTTGGCAATGGAGTCTGCCTCTGCCATCAGACCCCAGCTTATGGGACAGCATAGTGGCCCTGGTTCCAGGACAGGCAGAGAGAAAGTCTTACCTCTGGCAGGTGAGGAATATCTGAAAAGACCTAGTTCAGCACTTAGGACAGGCATCTAGAAATGCACCTAGAGCCATAATACTGAGAGTCTAGGAAGCACTTTGCCCCCCAAAAGTAAGCCGAAGCTCCAAGGATCACAATGAGAACCTGGCCATGGCATAGACAAGAGCAAGAGCACCCACTGAGGGCAGTGCTAGGGTGATCCCTTCTGAGGGTAGGCAGTAAAAGACGAATGATTTCTTGGGATCATGTTGGACTGAAGAGAATCTTGAGGGCCAGGTATGGTGGCTCACCCCTGTGATCCCAGCACTTTGGGAGGCCGAGATGGGTGGATCATGAGGTCAGGAGTTCGAGATCAGCCTGACCAACATGGTGAAACCCCATCTCTACTAAAAGTACAAAAATCAGCCTGGTGTGGTGGCGTGCGCTTGTAATTCCAGCTACTCAGGAGGCTGAGGCAGGAGAATTGCTTGAACCTGGGAGACAGAGGTTGCAGTGAGCCAAGATAACACCATGGCATTCCAGCCTGGGTAACAGAGTGAGTGAGACTCCATCTCAAAAAAAAAAAAAAATCTTGAAATAGGAATCAAGGGATACTATGACTAGATTACTCCTGCTCCAATTTGGAAAAACAATTCTTCCATGGAAGCATGAAAATTTAGGAAGATCCATAGTAGAAAGTCTGAATAGTAGTGGTCTCTTGGTAGCGAGGTAATTAACGAGGGTTGCTGGGGCACTAGAAATTCTCTATTTCAATATGGATGGGGACTCCACGTGTGTGTGTGTGTGTCTACGTGTGTGTGTTTGTGTAAATTAATCAGAACATACACTTAAAATTTACTCACTGTACTCTATGTAAGTTATACCTTACTAAGAAGTAAAATTTCAGAAAGAAGAAACTAAAGATGAAGTATTCACAAGTCCTGGCTTTGAAACCTGTTTGAGTTGACGTCATTTACAAATTCACCTCATATGTACAGAATTCCTACTTGGTGTGAGGCACCATGCCTTGGCATCAGTGGCTGTTTCTTTACATTTTGGGTATCATCAAATTTTGCCACCTAATGATAAACCTTCTACGATTGTCCTCATTTAAAATAAAATGTGCAGCAAAAACGTTGTTCAAAGCGATTTCTATTAATAATTAAACTAATTCTAGAAGTGTTCTTCCTGCAGTTAATTTACAAATGCAGACAGAAACCAATATCGTTTTTCTCTGCTAGAGTGCTCCGTTTCATTTCCCTGAGGTCCTTCATTTTTGCCCCGGAAACACTCATTTAAATGCAGGTGTGAGGCTGCATAAGCTTCTTACCAGTGACTCAGAGTGCTGACGGGCCCCTTTTTATGATTTTTCCAGACAGAGAGGAATGGTTCAGCATGTTAAGTAGCTACAAATGGTAGAATTCAGCCGTAAACCGCTGCTCCACATGATTGCCTGCTGCCTAAATTTCTCCACCTTAAATGTCATGCTAATACACTGGAATTTCGTTTCTCCTTCTCTCACTTAGCTAAATGAAGGCAGATCCAAAGTTCAAAATGCAAAATTGAAAACTCTCCTTGAAAGCATTTTTGAGATTACTTGTAAGTATGCAGCAGGAAATGGGGGAGAATTACATAATGATATTCCAGTAAGCTCAGGAATCAAAGGGATGTTCTTTGTTCAATGAAAGCACGCAGATCATAAAGTTCTCTCATGTGTTTGTTAGCACATGGTATACGCACTGGAGATTATATGTTCATTCCATAGAAGTTCTCCTGGGCCAATTGTGTTAGGTTAGAGTCCCTAGAAGCAGAGCCTAAGATGAGGGTTTTTAATTTATTTTTTATTTTATGTTTTTAAAAAAATCTATTTAATGTCTTTTATCTTTATTTTTAATTGTGATAAAATAGAAATGACATAAGAATTTATCACTTTTACCATTTTTAAGTTCAGCAGTGTTAAGGACATCCATGTTGTTGTACAATCATTGACAGTATCCATCTCCAGAACTCTTTTCATTCTGAATAATGGACACTCTGTACCCATTAAACAAAAACTCCTCATTCCTTCCTCTCCCTAGCCCCTGGCAACCACCATCCTACCTTCTGTCTCTATGAATTTGACTGCCCTGTATGCATCATGTGAATGGAATCATACAGTATTTGTCTTTTTATGACAGGTTTTCTTTACTTAGCATGATATCCTCAAGGTTCATCAATGTAAGATTCATCAATATTGGAGGATGTGTTAGACTCATTTTTGTTTTCTTTTTTTTTTTTTTTTTTTTTGAGACGGAGTCTCGCTCTGTCGCCCAGGCTGGAGTGCAGTGGCCGGATCTCAGCTCACTGCAAGCTCCGCCTCCCGGGTTCACGCCATTCTCCGGCCTCAGCCTCCCGAGTAGCTGGGACTACAGGCGCCCGCCACTGCGCCCGGCTAGTTTTTTGTATTTCTTAATAGAGACGGGGTTTCACCCTGTTAGCCAGGATGGTCTCGATCTCCTGACCTCGTGATCCGCCCGTCTCGGCCTCCCAAAGTGCTGGGATTATAGGCTTGAGCCACCGCGCCCGGCCTATTTTGTTTTCTTTTTTTTTGAGACGGAGTCTCGTTCTGTCACCCAGGCTAGAGTGCAGTGGTGTGATATTGGCTCACTGCAACTTCCACCTCCTGGGTTCAAGCAATCCTCCTGCCTCTGCCTCCCAAGCAGCTGGGATTACAAGCATGTGCCACTACCATGTCCGGCTAATTTTTTGTATTTTTAGTAGAGACAGTTTCACCATGTGGGCCAGGCTGGTCTGGAACTCCTAGCCTCAAGTGATCTGCCTGCCATGGCCTCCCAAAGTTCTGGGATTATAGGCATGAGCCACCTTGCCCAGCCGATTTTCCTTTTTAAGGCCAAATAACATTACATTGTATGGATATACTCCATTTTGTTTATCCATTCATTCATCAATGGATATTTGGGTTGCTTCCACTTTTGGCTATCATTAATATGAACATAAGGCAGGGATTCATTGAGGGAATGAATGAATTTCAGGGGAAATAGATGAGGGAATACGGGAAGCAAGATAGGGAAGCAGAGGCAGCTAAGCAAGGATGTAGTTCCAGTTGGAGATTGGTCTTAGCCTGATCCCGGAGAGTTCTTGAGTATGAATTGTACCACAGTGCTGTCCCAACTTGGGGTAAAGAACCTGACCTTTGACACCACTCTATAAGTCAGTCATGGCCTATGGGCCACTACTAGGTGTAGGGCATTACCTCCCAGGCATTCCAGCCACGGCAACCCCTGTTGGCTGAGGACAATTCCTAGAGAAAGGGGTGCCTGTGAGTTGTTAGCTGCCAACACTCGCAGCATCTGGGGGATAAGTGCACTCCCTAGGTAAAGGGATGAGGGGTGAGGTACCAATAGCATCTACATTGGGCTATCCCCACAATATAATGTCTTCCAAACCTTTTCAACTCAGCTTATGGCAGAGGTGTGCTGGTAAATGTTTAACGACCAGTTCTGGGGTTGGGGATAGGGGAGAGAAGCCCAGATTTGTAGAACTTGCTGATTTTCATAGTGTCAATTCTCCCACTGTGGCAGCAACCTATTCGCATGACTCAGCAAATGTAGAGTTGTGAAGAAATGAGTAAAATCAGCTCTTGTGAGCTGGTGTGAATTGGTTCTCGCATAACACTGGTTTACAGAATTTATACTTTCTTGCCTACTCCGGCCAATTTGGATTCATTTCCATACAACTGAATGGTAGTTGAGATACAGAGGTTTGGAGGAATACAAATTTCTGAATTCAGGGTAGAAATATTCAATAGCTATTCTTTGCAGGTGGTAAGGTATAGCAGACTTAGGATGATCAACCATCTTGATTTGCCTGGAACTTTCTTGGTATTGGCATGACAGTCCTTCATGCATCCCAAGAGACTCTTCAGTCCTGGGCAAACCTGGATAGTGAGTCACTCTAGCAGAACCCACAAAGTGCTACATGTTTAATACTTTGCCTTCCTGATTGCCCATAGTAACTGTTGCCTATGTCAAACCTTGTAGCATTTAGTTCTATTCTAATTCAAAACTTCATCTCACAGTCATTTGGAACTCGGGATATCCAAAATTGTTCCATACTTGCTCCTTATAACCAGTTCTGAACCACCCCAAGCAAGATTTCAAATGTCATCCTAGGTTCACTTTTCATCTTCACCTTCTATATCCAAATGGTCACCAAGTCCCTTCTGGTTATAACCATTGAACAGAACTAATCACAGGGCTCCAATCTAACTGCAAGGAGAACTAGGAAGTATGGGGGAGCATTGGAACATTTAATTAGCACAGTGTTCTCAGCCACATGAATACATCCTAGGTGCCAGGCCCTAGGTGCTGAGGTACAGATTGTGAAAAAATTGGATAGAATCCCTACCCTAGAGAACATAAAGTCTTTCATAGTAGAGCCTGAATAACCTTTTAAGCAGGCAGGTTGTTTATATTATTTCTCTGCTTAAAACTCATGAATTGTTCCTTATTAGTGGGGTAAAGCCTCAGCTCCTTAGTATAGACTTTGAGCTCCTCCTTGATCACAACCTACTTCTGGATTAGCCTAATGTCTTACCACTTTCCCACATGCACCCCAGTTCCTGGTTGTAAAGGAAGTGTTTGTAGCTTCTTATGACACTTTAATTCCTGCCTCTGTGCCTTTGCTCATACAGTTCCCTGTGTCTGAAGTTTCACCTACAAACAATCTTGAAGTTTGTCAAGCTCATCCTTGAAGGCCCACCTTGATGATCTCCTCTCTGAGGCTTTCTGTGCCTAATTCCAACAGAGGTGACTGCTCACCATAGCTCAATCATTTGTTTTCGTATAATTTGTGCTCATTAAACTATGAGTCCCTTGAGAGCATAAATGGCATTTGACTGAAATCCCCCAGCACCTATCATAGTGCTAGCACCTAGTAGTTGTGCAGTAAATCATTATTAAAGCACATTAAGTTTACATTGCCTTCTATTTCTCTCTTATTGCTTCCCCTACAAAAATTCCACAAATTTAGGAAACATGCTATATATTTTTCCCACATATTTAGCAGAATGCTAAGAAGGTCCTACATCAATCAATGTTGATCACTGGAAAGAAAACCCTCGAAAGAGGACAGTATAGCAAGAAGCTAACATTGCAAACTTTATATAAGACTGAGAATTCCTTTAAAAATATTTTGAGATTGTTGTGGTCATTGTAACATTATCACAGCATATCTACATGACTTTAAGTACAATGCAACTCCCCTAACTTTTCTCTCTAAGAAAAGTAATATATTATTGCCTTAGGAATGTATTTCTGAAGGGAAAGTTGTATTAGTCATGCCTTTTTATTTTCTGTATTTCTGATGCTTTGACATGTGGGGCCACCCCAGACTGGATTTTGCTGACACTGGAAGCACTGCCCCACTGAGGACTAGCTAATTCCTGGAGACAGTGAACAAGGACAACACCTGTCATATACAAACTAACCAATCCAGAGCCCACATACCCACCACCTCCTCATTAGGCTCTCATACTCAAGGCTAATATTCTCCTGCCCCATCACCCAGGGCCACGTACCAGACAATAGAGAGAGCTCCTACACCCCAGAGCCTGCTGAAATTATTCAAACAAGTCAATCCTAAGCCTGCCTTACACTACCTTGCCTATTTGTTCCTGTGGAAACAACAATAAAAGACCTTGTCCACATTTTCCCCTTGCTTCCTCTGTCTCCTGATGATCCTGGTGCTTCCCTATGTGGGCCCCTGTGGCACGGCATGCTCCCTCCATACATAATCCTAGAGAACCCAATATGAGGCCAGCTAGACTCTTCTATAGTCACTTGGTTCTTCGTGTAGGAAAAAAAAATGAAGATAGAATGGTTCAAACTTTCTCAGCATTTTGTGGTAAAAATACATTGTATTTTTAATTTAATTTGATATCACATCATATGAATGGGACCTACTCAAAGTCTTTCTAGTCATTGTCCATATGCTTCTATACTTATGATTAATAAGAAGAATTATATTTGAATATTGAGAAATCAAGGTGTATCAGTTAGGTATTTTCATACTAATGCCATGTAACAAACTAATCCAACATGTAGAGGCTTGAAACAATAAGCAGTTGTTTAGCTTACGCTTGTATGTGTTGAATGCATGGTCGTGCTTGCCTTGACTAAGCCTGCTCACATGTGTGAAGGTAGACTTGCTGTTGGCTTATCTAGGGTGGCCTTGGTTGAGACAACTGTGGATACTCAGTTCTACCCCCATGTGATTCCTCCTCTATCTGGATAGCCTGGGCCTATCCTTCTCATGGCAGTGTCAGAGGACAAACCTAAGAGCAAGCCCAATAGCACAAGTGCTTTTTATTTCTCTGTGTATGTGACATTTGCCAACATCTCATTTGCAATGTGTCACATTGCTGAGTAGAAGGCAATTATAAAGTTACATGTCTAAGGGCATGGATCCAGGGAGGTAGTAATGATGAAGAATTGGGGCCAATAATGCAATCAATCTTCTGGCAAAGTAAATGGCAGCAAGTATAACTTAAAGAAAAAGAAGTGCTCTGAAAACAAACAAGATTAATATTCTATCATCTGTTATAATGCTTGAGAATCCAGATGTATATTTATTAAGTAATTTGTAATGAACCAGTATTTATTCCTATCAAGATGTGACTGCCATCAGAAATTTACTCAGGTCTGTATATGAATATCCATTTTGTTATTAACATACTCACTTGTGACTATATATGATAACTTAAAGTAGAGTTTGAATTATTGTTTCAAATTCTACTGGAAGGTAATAAGAAAAGCTGTAATTTATTTATCAGGAATCCAGGTCAAGGCTAAGTTCTTTTGTAATGACCCTGAATGGTAATGGACAAACACTAAATATGCAGTGTTTACAAAGCCTAGAGAAATAACTGGAGGAACAAGCACAGGCCGTTTCCCCAAGAATTTCATCTAACGTCTGTACCCTGGATAGTCCTTCTCCTTTAAACGTTATTGGTTAGAACTATTCTTTGCACAGAACTTTTTATCTTTAATATGTTTACTCTTCTTGCAAATAACTTACATGTGTTCTCCATCACAATTTCTAGTTATGGCCCTTGTGGCCACTCAACACTTACCCTTTATATTCCATTTCTTACTTAGGAGAGGTTACTTTTTATTAATTCATTTTTATGAGTCAACAGCTTTGTTTTCTTCACTCACTGTGCTTTAAAAGATCAAGGACAGTTGAGATTTGATCATTTACAACCTTCACACACTGAAAAACTGCTTTAATTGCCCTGGAGAGAATGTATCATACAGAAGTGGTTATCTCATGCCCATCCAAAGGAAGTTGGCTCACTCAACAAAAATATTAATTAATGGTAGGTATACTATGTGCCAAATACTGGGTCGGTGTCTGAAAAACACACACAAAAGTTTGCATAGTCCTTATTCTTACTAAGCTATTAAGCAATGAAGACAAATAAATGAGTATACCAAAAATAAATTACAAAAGCTTACAAAGGTTAGGATTATGAGTTAATTGTTAGAAAGTTTCATTAGAACAGAGATGAAAGAGATCCCTATGGGCTGAAGACATCAGGCTTATTAGTTACAGAAGCAATTTTTTTAGGCTTGTTTACAAAGGTGGAGGCTCCACAGCTCATACACACAGACCCAGTTATAATGAGATTCTGGTATATAGAAAAGCACAAATACTTTTCACAAGAAAACCTAATATGGGAAGCATTATAAGTGCCTTAGCATTTTAACATTGAAAACAAAATCAAACAAGGAAGACAGAAAGGTAAGAAAAATAAAGGCATTGATAATCTAATAATTAGTGCAGAAAAGAGAACTGGCATGGTTTATTGCCCATGGATTTACCTCTAGCTTTTAAAATTTATTTTAAAACATGTTTTAAATGTAAGTTCTCATTACAGCCCTTAAGTACCAAGACTTATAAACTAAACCAGGACACATATCGTGGGGGAATTATTAATATTTTGATTTTTTATTTTTGCCAGTTAAGATTGCTTAAGTTAGAAGGTCATCAAGGAAAATGTGAAATGCGAAATGCTTTTATGAATCAACATTGTTATTTTCAAGACTCTTTTTTTTTTTTTTTTTTTTTTGGAGACAGAGTCTCGTTCTGTTGCCCAGGCTGGAGTGCAGTGACATTATCTCCGCTCACTGCAAGCTCCGCCTCCTGGGTTCACGCCATTCTCCTGCCTCAGTCTCCCGAGTAGCTAGGACTACAGGCGACTGCCACCATGCCTGGCTAATTTTTTTTTTGTATTTTTAGTAGAGATGAGGTTTCACCATGTTAGCCAAAATGGTCTGGATCTCCCGACCTCGTGATCTGCCCGCCTCGGCCTCCCAAAGTGCTGGGATTACAGGTGTGAGCCACCGCACCCAGCCTCAAGACTCTTAAAAAGTATTTACTTCTTATATGTCTACAAATAATACATGACTTGATTGTTGGTTTTTTATTAATGCAACTTGTCATCAAACTCACATTCTTTCTCTCTTTGCTCTTCTTTTGAGGTTCTCTACTCCCTTTTCATGACCTGGCTCTACAGGATGAAGGTCAACTCTCTAATGTTACTTCTGTACCCCCTTCCTTGCACTCGGTTTGCTCCTTATCTCAAATGCAGGTCTCACCATCACACGTAGACTTGAAAAACTCATAGAAATTTAGGTAATGTATGAATTATTGTATAGTTAGTCATTAAATGGATGGTTACAACTTAAAAATATTATGTTTTAATATCTTACAATATAAAACAATGGCATGAAACACAATCCCACATTTAATTTCAGCTAGATAAAGACAAATGAATGCTTAAAAATACCACTAGGAGAGACTCCAGGAAGTTAACTTGGGTTGCCTTTAGAAAGAGAGATGAGTAACAAATTATATTCTGTTTTTTTATAAGATTCATACTCCCAAAATATTTCTAGAATGAGCTTATTTAGGGTAATTACATATAAAGAGAGAGTATGTGTATATGTATACTTACACTAAAAACTGGACATAATAAATTTAAATGATCGTATGGAAATACGTCAGGGTGAAATGTTATCTCCAAACCTTTTGCTAAAATGAACAGGAGAGAGATTCTTAAACTATGTTTAGAATTAGGAATGTCTGGTCAGAGTTTCTTTCTTCTACTTGGTCTTTTATTTATTGCTTTACAGTTTGTTTATCCCAGACTGGAGGAATTTCATCAATAACAAAAATGGGCTCCAAGGAATGCCTTTAACACCATAGCACAGTCCCCAAACTCCTAAATAGTATTCCTTTATTAAGATATAAAATCAGGTTAAGTGCTTCAGGAGGACAGATTAAACTACCACTTTTAATGAAAATGAGGCAGAAATGCCCACCAATTATTAGAAGGTTTTTTCCAATTATTAATTTGATGACCTGGAAAACAATTTACAAATGTAAAACAGAAATTGTATTTTCTAAGCAATTTTAGAGAAGCTTATTGCAATTTATTTGAATATTTGAGTATGTATGATTTTAATTGAGATATTTTAACTGTGTTTTATAAATTGGTCTAGAGTACTTATAACTTAGTTAATTTGCAAATGTTTGAAGGCTGGGTGAGTTCCATGAAGCAAGAGGTTTTATTTCTTACTGAGTTTGATCAATCAGTTTAAAATGGTGACTGATTTACATCTCCAAGCTCGTTACATGAAATAAAACAAAGGGAAAAAAGAAGTCGCATAGACCACAATCTTTAATGGTAGAGTGGATATCAACTCTTACGCGATGTTAATCCAAATGGAAATCCAATCAAGATTATTTCAGATTGCAAGATGATTTCACGCTGAAGTTGAATCCAGCCTTACAGTGCAAACAAATCAGATCAATGGAAATCCCTCTGTTAGAACTCTTGGGTGAGGTGAGAAACAGCCAGGAATTTTCCCACTTACAGTGAAATAAACCTGTCCACCACCAAAACCCTAGAGTGGGGGAATTCATCTCCAAATACAGTGCTAAGGTAGGGTCATTGCCTGATTCTTGTCTAGTTCAAAGGACAAAAGGAATGCTCTGTCCACTTCGCATGATGCTCCTTTGCCAAATTTATGTCTAAGTCAGGAAAGAAAATACAAGAGTCATATGGGTTCTGTCTATGCACAGACATTTTCTGTGGGCACAATAATAACCTTCCACGGTGAAGGGAAAACTCCTGTTGGAATGTTGATGCTGTCTAGTCTAGTGCCCATATCTGTTTCTGAGTCTGGTTGGGGCTAAGTATAAGCTAAGAAGTTTCCATTTGAAAGGCTTCACTTGAATGTCTGAGACAGCTATTTTCTTTCTCTCTGTCTAAATATTTGAAGACACATTTTGCTCATGTTCATCAAACTCATATATTAATGCATCAAGATGTCCAATTTCTCTACTGCATCTGTGCACGCTTGAGCAAGTCACAAAGTATCATTGAGCCTCCATGTCCTTACAAGCCAATCTATGGGTTGGACTAAATGGATGATTTCCTAAGGGGGAATGGAAGGTCCTCATTTGGATTAGTGTCAGAAACAAGTACAGAGGGAGCTTTGTTGTAACTACTATTGTCCCTTCCTTCCCAATTACAAGCCTCTGTTGGTTCCCCAGCTGTGTCTCTCTTTACCATCTTATTGAATTTGGACTCAACTTCTAACTACTAGCCTTTGTATCTTTTTTGTTGAAGTGATTTTTCCATGGCCAGAGTCTGCTTAAGGCCTAACAGGCTGGAAGTGCAAGACAGTTGATGTCTCCCTGGAAACCACCGTCATCCAATGACTGAAGGAAGTTGGTGGATAAATATCCCAGCTCCCTTGCACCTCTAGTGGGGAAACTCTGAGACTTGTATTTGATCGTGCCTCCCAGTTTCCCGTGGGATTGACTCTGGTTGCCCATAGTAGTAAGGGCTTGATAACATACACTTTATTGACTACATCACTTCCCTTCCTCCCTTCTGCACACTTCTAATGCTGTTTCCTGGGAACTTCTTAAAAATAAACTATTTTCATTCAAGTCCTTGACTCAGGACCTGCATGTGCTGAAAATGATTAAGAATCATAGACACTTAGTATTTCTGTTTTGTTTTTTTGTTTTTTGTTTTTTTCTGTGACTAAAAATCTATGATCCTCAGATACCCTTTTCTTAAACACAGTATTTTTTTTCTTTTTTTTTTTTTGAGAAGGAGTCTCGCTTTGTCACCCAGGCTGGAGTGCAGTGGTGTGATCTCGGCTCAGTGCAAAACCTCCGCCTCCTGACTTCAAACAATTCCCCTGCCTCAGCCTCCAGAGTAGCTGGGATTACAGGTGCCCACCACCATGCCTGGCTAATTTTTGTATTTTTAATAGAGATGGGGTTTCACCATATTGGCTGGTCTTGAACTCCTGACTTCAGGTGATCTGCCTGCCTCAGCCTCCCAAAGTGCTGGGATCACAGGCATTAGCTACCGTGCCAGGCCAACCATAGCATTTTAAATAAGATTGTTCTTTGGCCTTGATTCCTTCTCTTTTGCTGTGTAAACTAATTGCTGGAAACTTTTGAGCTCTAATTTATATGCTTCAAACACAAAGTTGTCTTTAAAAACAAACTCTTAAAGGAAATCTTAAAAAAAATCTATATTTACCTTTTTTTCCCTCTTGCACAATGTCCGTCAGCCACTAGCTGCAAAAATGTAAATGTGTAGTTACCCTGAAATAACAGACTTAACAGAAGCATGGAATTCTTGGCTTTTTGTTCTGTTTTCATTTGTTCATGGCCTGAAAGCTATGAAGGAAACTATCACTGTAATCACCCACTGATACTCCAGAGTCCTGCTTTGAGAGAAGCAAGAAACCAGGAGAAAGCTCTTGACGTCTTTGGGAGCTCAGAGTAAATCTTGATTAACAGAGATCAAAGTGAAACCCAAAGTCATTTAGAACTTGGCCTTTTTACAGAGAGATCAGAAGGATCATTTGGCCAGAGTCTCACACTTTGAATTAGAATGTGAATAATTGGGACCTCTTGTCCCTGTTGATGGTAGTAGCATGATAAACTGCTTTGCAAAACAGAGGTATGTGTATATACTAAACACTCATGAATATATAATTTACAATAGGTTCAGAGAATGGAATAGTATACAGCATTGAAAATAATTACTGCCAAACATATTGACATCATTCCCTTGATACCCTATCCTTCTGCAAACACAGCACCATTTCTCTGTTCCATTTCCTAGTTAAAGTTCTTGAAAAAGTTGTCAACATTGCTGTCTCTTTTCTCATCATTCGTTATCTCCTGAATGTTCACTTGAATGTTTGTCCTCCTTTTTCTAGAGAGACTGTATTCATCAAGGTCACCAATGACCCCCATGTTGACAAATCCAATAATGACTTTTCCTTTCTCATCTTGCTTTCCAGCAGCTTTCCAGATAAGTCATCATGTCCCTCTACTTTAACTATTGTCTTCTAATGGGTTTTAGAATTTTTGACTTTCCCGTTATCCTCCTACTTTTCTAGGCATTCCTTCTCAATATACTTTGCAGGTCCGTGGCCTTTTGTGTTACTGGAGTGTCTAGGATTCTTTTCTGAAAAATTTTCTTCATCTGCACACTCCCTGTAGGTGGTCTCACTCTGTCTATGCCCTGAAATATTTAATATATAAATACTAATAATTCCCAAGCTTACATCTCCAAAAATGACCTTTCTCCAGCAGTCCCGACTTCAATATCTATTTTTTGCACATTTCCACATGAATGCAGGGTCAGCTTCATGAGTATGAGGCCTCTGCAGTCACACAGAGCCCAGTACTCAGAAGGACCCATGCTTAGTTTAATGTTCTACAGTCATTGTCCTGAAATTCTCCATCATTTTATCTTTGAACTTGTGTTTTGTAACCAAAGTCTGATGGAACAATGGAGAATGCACATAAGCAGAGGAGATATGTGCAAGATACATGTCCATTGTTCTTCGCTGCCCTGCTCACATACTGATTTTGCAATGCTGAGATGCACAGAATGTCCATAGATCCACAATGAGAGTTCAATGAGGCTCAAACCAACTATATGATAAAAGTGTTACATCTCCAGGTTCTCACATCTATGAAAAGTCATGCTTTCCATTAGAATCAGAACTTGCTTCAAATGCACAGATAGCATTCTAAAATATGAAACACCAATAATCCTAATCATTATGTGTTATTTCTATTAGCCAATGATTACATTGAATATAATGACATAGAAAAAGTGAGAAAGATGGCACAACCAAGAATTCCTCTTCTTTCCAGTACTTCCTTTCTCATCAGTAAGCTGAAGGTAGAGAAGGCTGGTAGAGTGTTCATGTATCAAGAAGTAAAATAAAAACAATGATACTAGTTTTGTACAGTAGTTCCACTATCTTGATAATAACAAAAAACATAGGCATGTACAATCTATGAAATGGGAATTGTATAATTTTTGTGATTCTGTATATAAACTAAATGCTTAAAATGGCATTTTATTTGCTGAAAATGGCATTGCACAACATAAGGATGAATGTTAAAACTCGTAATATATAATTTTAATTTTTTTACTTAGAATGACATTAAATAGTAAGTTTTTAAAAAATACCATGACCAGTCAAGAGAGAGATTGCAGAAGAAAGAAAAGCGTTCTATTTTAGTATCTTTATTGGCACTTCCCCCATTGCTTTTTGAAAAAGGCACCCCTCAGTTTCACTTTTGGAGTGTGCCAGCAAATATGTAATCAGCCCTTATGACTAATAGACACCCCAAACTTTAAATGTCTATAAAGTGTTCTTAGTTCTTTCCTTTCTTTCCAAATCTTCCCTCGTTTTCCTCATCTTGGTCACAGCCCATCAACCCACCAGTTGCTCACATAAAGTAATTGAGAGTTAGCCTTTATTCCATGACTTTCTCCATCAGTCAGACATAGGGCATTATATCCACACAGTATATGTCAGGCTGTCCATTCCTCTCAATCCTCTATTACTCTTCAGTTCAAGTCATCACCACCTCTCGCCTAGACAAGTACAGCCATGAATTTCCTATTGTCTCTCCACAAGCCATTTTATAAACCGTCCTTAAACAGATCCTCTTTTTTTTTTTTTTTTTTTGAGATGGAGTCTCACTCTGTCACCCAGATTGGAACACAGTGGCATGATCTCAGCTCACTGTAAACTCTGACTCCCGGGTTCAAGTGATTCTCCTGCCTCAGCCTCCCCAGTAGCTGGGATCACAGGCAGGTGACACCATACCCGTCTAATTTTTGTATTTTTAGTAGAGATGGAGTTTCACCATGTTGGCTAGGCTGGTCTTGAACTCCTGACCTCAAGTCATCCACCTGCCCCAGCCTCCCAAAGTGCTGGGATAGGGATTAAAGGCATAAGCCACCATGTCTGGCCTCCCAAACAGATTTCTAAAAAACATAAATAGATATTTCTCTTTTTCTACTAAAAACATTCAAATGAGTTTCCTTGCTCTTTGCATGACACCCAAATTCCAACCATTGTCTCTAAAGTTTTACACGACCTGATGCCTACATACCATTCCACACTCTTCTTATCCCATTCCACTTTTCATACACCGTGGCTCTGCTTCACAGGACTCCTGATTACTCCAAAATCCCAGGATTACTTTGACCTTTAACGCCCTTTTGTACTAACAAGCTTTCTTCTCTGTATGCTCCAGACCCGTGATCTTTGCCTAGATGGCTCTTCTTTTCATACAGATCTCAGCTTAAATGTCTCCTCCTCAAAGAGTCCTCCTCTAACCACTCAAAAGAAATCAAAATACACCTGGTTACTCCAACTGGCATCTTGCTTTAGTTACTTCACATCATTTTTCCTGATCATGAACTCATTTGTTTATTGCCTGTCTTCCTCCACCGGGATGTCAGCTCCATGAGATCAGGGACCTTAACTGTCTTATTTATTATTGTTTCTGGAGTCTCTGGAATAGCATCTGGAACAAGGTAGGTGTCAACTGAATGAGTAAATAAAAAAAATTAATCAGCGTGGTAAGTGCAGTTGTGTTTCCTCTGTTCATGGGTGTGTTTGTGTATGTGTATCTTTACATATACGCACCCACATGGAAAAACGACATATATACCTATATATATTTATATATTACTGTAGATATTGGCATTGTTTCCTCTGCACCCATTCTGTACCTTCCTCACTGGGTGGAAGCCACACACTTAGAGACAAATTGGCTCCACCACTGTTGCAGAGGGGTGCCCTGATCTGCTTATAACCAATCTTATCCCCAGCCACAGTTTTGGGTTTACCAATGGGCATGTAACTGTGATAATAAGATGACCTCCAAAATTTTGCTCAATAGTTGAGGGATAAAAGCCCTCATTCTGAGCCTCAGTGTGACCATGGAAGCATCTAGTTTCTAGTTCTAGTTTCTGCTGGCATTAAAATGACAACCAAGAGGAGAGCCTGCTTTGGAACGAAGCAAACATTAAGGAAGAGTGAAGAGAAACAACTAGACCTTTAATGACCTCGTTGAGCTGCTGGCTGGTTCAAACCTGAAGCCCAACCCTTGGGCTTTCTAGTTACACAGTTACTTGAAGAAATACCTTTCATTGTTTAAGCCAGTGAAAGCTGGATTTTCTGTTCCTTGCAAATAAAACATTGTAACTGACACTGGTAGTAAATTTTAATCACTATTAGCCTTTTGGGTGTATTTCCTTCCAGTAGTTTTTAATGCTGTTGACAAATAAGATAGCTGCAACTGGAATGCATGTATACTTTTGCGTATCATTTTTCTACTTATTGTTACAGTATAAGCATTTATTTTCATGCTAGTACTTACCTTAACAACCCTAATCTTATTGGTTTTAAAAATATCCGTGATTGCATACACTATAATTTACTTAATCATTTCCCTATTTTTGTGGACACATAGGATATTGTCACTCTTTTCAAGTTTTATTTCCTTTTTTTCATACTTACATCCTAGAAATGTAATCATTAGGTCAGTATATGTGAACATTGATTTACCTATTGAAACACAATGCCAAGTGGCTTTTAAAAATAATATTCTTAGTACCAACAGTACCTGCGATATTAGGCTTTATCACAGTTTTTACAAAAATTTGATAATTAAATACCCCTCAAATTGGATTAATCCTGTTTTAATCTGAATTTTTCTGATTACTAGACAGTTTGGATAATTTCTGATATGTATTTTACCATTAATATTTATCTTTTGGGGAAATACCTGTTTACTTTGTACTTGGATTTTATAGACAGCTTTTCATTGTGGCAGATGTAGTCAGTGTCCTGGCAATATTTTCTGAGTTCCCATCATTTCTACGATGACTTTCGAGGTAAACAACTGAAGCTTTCTGCCTAAAGGCACTCTTGCTGGTGTCCAGTAGGCCCACATATGGGATGAGCAGCAGTGGCTGAATGAAATGCTCTCCCTTACAAACCAGATGCATCCATCAATCAAAACCTATTGGTAGATAACTACCTCTGCTCCCTTGCGCCTCATGTGGGATAACAGTAAGGTCTGTGTTATAACCTCTCATCCCCAGTACTCCAGTGGGGTTAGGTTCCAGCTGTCCACAACAGTAACCTGCTTGTTAACTCACACCATATTTGCTGCCTTCCTGTCTTTCCTTCTATTTCTCCCCACACCTCTATCGGTGCTTGCTGACATCACCTTCCAGATAAACTCTTTGTACCCACAAGTGTCTCTCAGTCTTTGGTTCTTGAGAATCCACCTTAAGAGAGCCATCAAATGAGATTTGCTTTAGTGCAATGACTTAGGCACTTAAGAATACTTGCTGAACATTTGAATTCTTCCCTACTCTGTGTAAAAAAAAAAAAAATTCTAAATAAAGCAGTTCACTTTTCTTTGGAAATAAGCAGGAATATTAGATACAATGTGTACACTGGTCTTTTAAAACTCTTAAAACACTTTCAATAAAAAGGAGCAAAAATAACTAATGATTTTTTATGACTTTTAAGCTAAAAGGAGTATTTATTCACTCTATATGTGGATTCAGAACTTTGTTTTTTCTTCTGTGGGGTACTTCATGGAGCTTTTGAAAAGTACAAATTTTTTTCTCCCCAGGCTTTAATCATTATGCTTTAAGGAAATCTTTTGAAATGAAGGCAGCATATGTTGCAATAACTAGGTCCTTTCATTAAATTCATCCCTTAAGAAAAGCCCACGCAGTAAATGATTTTTTGACCTCAGTTCAAATAGAACTTTGGCTAGAAAATTCTCAGAGGTAAAATACCAACAGCAACAGGAATGTTTCATATTTTAAAGTTTTCCAGTAACCACAATACACTTTATCCAGCATATATTTGGTTTGGGCTGTTTGAAGTTCACTTGAAGTTTAGATGGTGTTTTAAAGATTGCATGAATATGCCCTGTTTTCCAAGAATACATGACCCATTTTAAGGATTGATAATATAAGAAGAAATTCTTCTCTTAAAGAAAAGTGTGTTGCTAAGACAATATCACAACTATATATCAATGACCTTTCAAAACACTGCATTTTAGAACTTTTGACTTCTTCAGATTTCCAATTTGGTTATGAGATCTGAAAAACTTAACTGATAATAGATTCCCTTTAAAGTATAAATTGACTTCAAAGCCACAGCTTTAGTTGCTAAGTTGCAATTTCTAAGTCATGTCTTTAAAAATGTTTAACAACTTCAAATGGACATTTCAACATTGGTTGCTTTTTTAAGTAGAGAAGGAACATACTACCTACTAATGATTTTTTTAAAGTACTTCTTTATTTATGTGTTTTAGAGTTGGAGTCTTGCTATGTTGCCCAGGCTAGAGTGCAGTGGCTATTCACAGGCACCATCCCACTACTGATCAGCAACGAAGTTTTGACTACTAATGATTATTGTTAACCTATGTTAAATTAAAGTTTCTGATGTATGCCAGTGACATTGGCTTTATGTGCATGATGATGTTCACTCAAAATAATTGGAATTTTGGAGGGAAGATTTTTCCCATTACCATTTTGGAGAGATTTTCCATCAAGATCTTGACATATTGGAGAATACTAAACTTATGAACATCATGTTCCCAGGCATTGGGTTGTCCACAGGGGAGAATGAAGTGAAGATTTGGGTGTCTGGATAATTTAGGCTAAAAACTGTTAGTGGTCAAGTAAAAGGGGTTCAAGACAGAGGGGGAAATGGAATTAAATTGCCACAGACCTATATTAGAGTCAACATTTTAGCGCGCCTCTGCTTTTAACTTTAAGTGCAATACTGTTTCCAAACTCTAGTACTTGCTCCCAAACTTGGCCCATCGTCCCTGGAGCTCAAATTCAGAAACACACAAATCAAGAGGCTGCTGCAGAAGTCCCTGGCACATTAACTGGCTGAAAGTGCTACTGCTTTCTGTGTTTGTGAGGCCAATGCCCAGCCAATATCACACAATGACCTGAGATGCCAATAGTGCTCTCATTGAGAAAAATTAGATGCGATCTGATCAAGTTATCCGGCTAACTGACTCAGGATCAGAATTACAAGTTCTGTTATATTTCCTTTCTACCTTGCAATTCTGGATTAATTTTCTACTGCATACCAATACAAGGAATCCCCAAGAACAAATGACACCTAGCAAAATTATAGTATCAATATATTCTTTCGCCAGTAGGGTCATAGAATAAATCATCTTCTATTGATGTTATATTTCATGAATGTGTAGTTTGAAAAAAAAAAAAAAAAAAAGAAGAAGTGATTTATAATCTCAAGATAGCTCAAGCTAGGTGATCAAAGTCCAGAAAACCGAAAACAGACTTCACCACCTGTAAGTACTATAGATATGTAGCCATATATCATAGCCAGTTAAGCACTAAATTTATGTTACAACACCAGGAACATTCCAAGGAAATTCAATAATATCTATTTATTAAATTCAGTGCTGTGATTACCAACCAAGCAAAACAAAGCTGAAACATATTCCATGGAAAATCGAACTGCTCAAAAGGTGCCCAACAGAAATGTTATGTTTATTTGGTGATATTTAAATGATGATCATCCTCCCATTCACATTCACATGCTTCCTAAAAAATGTTGTTTTTTACATTCCAAAGGATAAGTCACACTTCATTTCTCAGCTCTGTTTGACTCTGAAGGTGCTAGAGTATCTGTTATCCTGCTTATTAGAAACAATCAACTTTTTGACAAGCTATACACTAGGTTCACATGCTGAAAACCCAATAGAAACTGAGATGCTTTGTCCGTCCATTCACTTGATACATTAAGCAAATATTTTTAATATTTAATGATTGTTTCCACCTGTTGATAAGGCACAATTTTCATCTCAAGTAAGCACAATACATAAATAGATAGTAGCCTGTTGTAAGGCAGTCAGATATACTTTGTAAAATTACACATAGTTTGGGGTCTTAGAACTAATTTTTAAAAGTTAAAAGTGATGATTTAAAAATTCCTACATCATACTTTAATTATGTAATTGATAGCAAATACATAGTGAAACGAAACTTTTGAACTGTTGATTGTTTTAATACATAAGGATTAATTTTCCTTCATGGGGAATAAATTCAGAAGAGGAATCCAGGGCTGCTGTCGTGGCTTTGGTAACTAGCGCACACCCTTCTTGTAAATTTCTGCTCTCCCATCCTTAGCAATGACATCCAACTGCACATTTGCTTAAATTCAGTCCAAAATGACAGTTGGAACCTCAATCTTCACCTCCGTTTTACAGGTATCCTGAAGGAGGAAATGACTGAGGACAAAACACAGGTTCCAGAGTCTATATCCTCTTGAGAAAAAAATCTTCCTTAAAGTCCTACCTTACCACTCTTGCTTACATCACATTAGTCAAAATTAGTCACATGGCTATTCCAGGCTTCTAGCTGATTACATTTCCAGAGAAAGGAGAGAAAAGCTATTGGTTAAACAGATATACTATACATTTCTGTTTGCCCATTCAGACCTACTTTTTTTTATTATTATTATACTTTAAGTTCTGGGGTACATGTGGAGAACATGCAGGTTTGTTACATAGGTATACACGTGCCATGGTGGTTTGCTGCACCCATCAACACATCATCTACATTAGGTATTTCTCCAAATACTATTCCTCTCCTAGCCCCCCATCCCCCAACAGGCCCTGGTGTGTGATGTTCCCCTTCCTTTGTCCATGTGTTCTCGTTGTTCAACTCCCATTTATGAATGAGAACATGTAGTGTTTGGTTTTCTGTTCTTGTGTTAGTTTGCTGAGAATGATGGTTTCCAGCTTTATCCATGTCCCTGCGAAGGACATGAACTCATCCTTTTTTATGGTTGCATAGTATTCCATGGTGTATATGTGCCACATTTTCTTTATCCAATCTATCACTGATGGGCATTTGGGTTGGTTCCAAGTCTTTGCTATTGTGAACAGTGCCATAATAAACATACATGTGCATGTGTCTTTATAGTAGAATGATTTATAATCCTTTGGGTATATACCTAGTAATGGGATTGCTGGGTCAAATGGTATTTCTTGTTCTAGATCCTTGAGGAATTGCCACACTGTCTTCCACAATGGTTGAACTAATTTACATCTCCACCAACAGTGTAAAAGCGTTCCTATTTGTCCACATCTTCTCCAGCATCTGTTGTTTCCTGATTTGTTAATGATTGCCATTCTAACTGGAGTGAGATGGTATATCATTGTGGTTTTTATTTGCATTTCACTAATGACCAGTGATGAGCTTTTTTTCATGTTTGTTGGTTGCATAAATGTCTTCTTTTGAGAAGTGTCTGTCATATCCTTCACCCACTTTTTGATGGGGTTGTTTGTTTTTTCTTGTAAATTTGTTTAAGTTCTTTGTAGATTCTGGATATTAGCCCTTTGCCAGGTGGATAGGTTGCAAAAATTTTCTTCCATTCTATAGGTTGCCTGTTCACTCAAATGATAGTTTCTTTTGCTCTGCAGAAGCTCTTTAGTTTAATTAGATCCCATTTGTCAAATTTGGCTTTTACTGCCATTGCTTTTGGTGTTTTAGTCATGAAGTATTTGCCCACGCCTATGTCCTGAATCGTATTGCCTAGGTTTTCTTCTAGGGTTTTGATGGTTTTAGGTCTTACATTTAAGTCTTTAATTCATCTTGAGTTAATTTTTGTATAAGGTGTAAGGAAGGGGTCCAGTTTCAGTTTTCTGCATATGGCTAGACAGTCTTCCCAACACCATTTATTTACTAGGGAATCCTTTCCCTATTGATTGTTTTTGTCAGGTTTGTCAAAGATCAGATAGTTGTAGATGTGTGGTGTTATTTCTGAGGCTTCTGTTCTCTTCCATTGGTCTATATATCTGTTTTGGTATCAGTACCATGATGTTTTGGTTACTGTAGCCTTGTAGTATAGTTTGAAGTTGGGTAGCGTGCTGTCTCCAGCTTTGTTCTTTTTGCTTAAGATTGTCTTGGCTATACGGGCTCTTTTTTAGTTCCATATGAAATTTAAAGTAAATTTTTCTAATTCTGTGAAGAAAGTAAATGGTAGATTGATGGGGATAGCATTGAATCTATAAATTACTTTGGGCAGTATGGCCATTTTCACAATATTGATTCTTCTTATCTATGAGCATGGAATGTTTTACCATTTGTTTGTGTTGTCCCTTATTTCCTTGAGCAGTGGTTTGTAGTTCTCCTTGAAGGGGTCCTTCACATCCCTTGTAAGTTGTATGCCTAAGTATTTCATTCTCTTTTTAGCAATTGTGAATGAGAGTTCCCTATGATTTGGCTCTCTGTTTGTCTATTATTGGTGTATAGGAATGCTTGTGATTTTTGCACACTGATTTTGTATCCTGAGACTTTGCTGAAGTTGCTTATCAGCTTAAGGAGATCTGGGGCTGAGACAATGGAGTTTTCTAAATAAACAATCATGTCATCTGCAAAAAATCAAATTGTCTCTGTTTTCAGACTTACTGTCTAGCTTCTCCATATTGCACTGTGACCAGGAGATAAAATTATCTGAACTCATCAGCCAGGCTTCACCTCCTGTCTTCCCTTTGAGTTTGGACAATGAAACACACCAGGAGGAGGTTGAGAAGCGGGAGGAGAGAGATGATGGGCACTTGAATCTTCCTGCTGTATCTAAGGGCAGTGCCCTTGTTGATGGATGGGAACTAAATTTTTTTTCAGTTGAGACTTTTTAATTCAATTGATTTTTTTTCCTACTTGGTAGGGCTATTCTACTTCCACCCGAACCACATCATTTTAAAAAAATCAATTACTTGCTTCTAATTCTTAAGCAAACTTTTTTGTTCACTGTATAAATGCGAGTCTTATCTGCCAACACACAAAGACTGCTCCAACTAAGAATTTTCCAAATTGGCTACCTTACTACCCAGTGATTTAACATAATATGTATACTGTTTTAGCTGTCAGTATCATACATCTACATACTGTAAGTCTCATAGGTTTACACACTATAAGCTACAAAAGGATTCAATTTTATTCAAGTGGTAGACGTAATGACATTAATGGCCTACACCATGGTCAGCAAACATGTATTTCATAAAAAAAGAGAGTGTGTACTTCAAAAAGCCAGACCTCAGTTATGTACTTTTCCTGGTTTAGAATCTATTCTAGTTTGTAAAAATAGTCTATCACCCAAAATGTCACCAAAGGTAGTAATTTGAGATTAGAAATATTTTAGAAATTACTTCATTTCAGGTATTATTAATGTTAAGATGACCCCCACATGAAGTCATAATGCCAAATTACTTAGAATTTCAGTTGGTTATATTTAAACTGGGGTTTTGCTTATTAAAAGTGTCATCTACTTTTTTAGAATGCAATTTTAAGTCCACAGAGGAGCCAGTGTACTGTTCGGCTGAAAGACTGCACACCATTCTCTTAGGCAGGCTGGCTTCACACAAATATCAATTGTTAATTATCACACAGCCAGAGCAAATGGGATTGCCTTGGCACTGTTACTACTTGAATAGGCAGCAAGGAACACTTAACCTGCTTTTTACTGGAGCATAGCTTTTACTGAGAAAACTCCTTTCTTTTTCCCAAAGTCCCCAGGCACATTTCTGCCTTACCTGGCCACAGGTAAAGTACTGCTTACTGTAAAGCAGCATCTGTTAACCATGACCAGATATCAGTACCATTGGGCAGCTTTTCACACTCACATAGTGTGAATTGCATCTCAGCCCAAGTATATTAGAATTCTACAGTGGGGTCTTGTCATTAAAATTTTTATGGTGCTCCAGGTGATTCCAATGTTCAGTCAAAGTTGCAAACCACTGCTTTAAAGAAACGAGGCTAAGGCCGGGCACGGTGGCTCAAGCCTGTAATCCCAGCACTTTGGGAGGCCGAGACGGGCGGATCACGAGGTCAGGAGATCGAGACCATCCTGGTTAACACGGTGAAACCCCGTCTCTACTAAAAAATACAAAAAACTAGCCAGCCGGGGTGGCGGACGCCTGTAGTCCCAGCTACTCGGGAGGCGGAGGCAGGAGAATGGCCTGAACCCGGGAGGCGGAGCTTGCAGTGAGCTGAGATCCGGCCACTGCACTCCAGCCTGGGTGACAGCGCGAGACTCCGTCTCAAAAAAAAAAAAAAAAAAAAAAAAAAAAAAAAAAAAAAAGAAACGAGGCTAAAGATGCAAGTAAGATGTATGGAGGAGCAGGTCTTAATTTCTGCTTCCCACTGAGGCAGCCCCTCTGTACTCAGCTCTGAAAGACTTTGGCTAAGCTATGAGCGCACTTAGCGAAGACCCTTTGCTCTTCTCTATCTTTGTTTACTCAAGGGAGGGTCTGCTAAAAGGAAAAAAATAGTAGGTTTAACTAGATTTTGTTCAATCTCATGCCAGGGGGAGTTTTTTGCTGCAAGAATATAAAACTGACCTAGCTCTATAATTTTAGGTGATGGGTGGAGGGAATAGGCTTATTAGTTCTTATATGTAGATTGTAGTGAACATTCTTAATTTTATAGAAAAAAAACCACTATTAACTGTCAGCTTGACTATCTTGAAAGGATTTCTAGTCAATTACATTGGTAATCTTTATGTCAATTAGGTTAGGGTATAAAGCAGATTTATTCTATAAATTCCACTTTCTAATTGCATCTGTTAATGAAATTTAATCCTCATGCAAATTGAGCAGTTGAAGCAAATTTACTGAACACAAATGAGGAAAGTTAATGTGGAGAGGGAAAAATAAATTAAAAACCCCACAAACCCTGTTACTTTCACCGATAGAATTAAACCGTAGCAGTTCTTTCAATGCAATGTATCAAGACAGAATCGAAAGAGACACTTGAACTTCTGCTTGAAATTTCAAACTCACTGTATTTTGTTTCAATTCTCCAATGCGTGGGTCTTGGCACCCACTTGGGTTAACTAAGAGGAGTGTCTTCAACTGCTCATATCCTGACTATCTTAGAACAGATAAAGAATGAGTGCTCTAGGGTTATCTATAATCCTCCCGCATGAGTTGCAAAACTTAGTTATATGGTTCATAATTATATTATGTTGTAAGTTAAAGATACTACATTTTACAATAGAAAATATTAATCTAGTTATATTCCTTTAGACTAGAAAATATATCCACATACCACAACAAAATGTTGAACCATGCACAGGAGACTCTAAGTGAAATATAGATGAAGATTCAAATTCTCTCCACTAATGGTCTTCAGCATTCTATCTGGAACAGTCCCTGCCAAGTCCCAGGTCATCTCTCCGTGGCCATTTTTCCATCATCTGGCTTCTAGATAGGTTCTAGATAGGACTTTGCTTCCTTGTTCCATATCCTAGTTTATCACCACTTTCTCTCCTTGAGCAGTTTAACTCTGCTGACTAGGAAGTTCCTTCCAGTGACAAGCCTAAATTATCCTGCTGAGATGTAAGTTTATTCTTGTTATCTTTCCTTGGTGAACACGGAGAAAATCAGACAATGCCACCCATTTTAGTTATTATTTTTAAAAGGTTATTCTGTGGCTTAAAGAAATTTTTTGGCAGAATCTCAAATTGCACATATATGATCCATATAAAAATACACACATATGGTCAAATACTGGATAGGAAAAATGTATGATTCTAATAGACATACTCTAGTGGCAGGTATGGGAGACTTGATTTTCCATTTATGTTCCTATCTGTTTCTTGATAATTTAAAAGGACAAACGAAAAAAAATTGACATTAAAATTACCTCTCTCCTTTGTATGTTACCTTTGTACATTACTCTTTGTATGTTACCTTTGCTTAGATAGAGTTCAGCTCTGGTTAAACATTCAAATCATTTGAACAACACTAGATGTTTTTGAACAATACTAGTGCTTGGGCTCAATTCTCAGAGATTCTGATTGAATCAATCCATAATGCTTTCTAGATACCAGTATTTTTTTTTTTAAACCTTCCCAAGTGGTTGTAATGGGCAGCCAGAAATGAGAAGTGGTTCTCAGTTTTAGTTCTGTATTAGAAACATGTGAGAAGCTTTAAAAAAATCCAGATGACCAGGCAACACCCAAGCAACTTAAGTTAAGTCTGAAGATGAGACCTAGGCCTTGGTATTCTTAAAGCTCACAGGTGATGTCAATGCACAGCCAAAATGGAGAATCTATGACTTAGACCAGTAGTTCTCAAATTTTGGTCCACGAACCAGCAGCATGAGCAACTCCTGGAATTTTGTTAGAAATGCAGGTCTTAGGGCCTCACTCCAGGCCTACTGAATCAGACACATTGGGTAAGGCCCAGTAGTTTGTAGTTTTTATCAGTCTCCCAGGGGATTCTCATATAAACTAAAATTTGAAAGCTACTGACTTGGACTATAAAGTCTACACTTACAGGGGCTATAATTACTCAGATGAGTATCTCCAGAACTTAGCACAGGGCTTGTCATGAGTAGGTACTCAAAACTTGCCTCCTAAAAGAAGGAAGGAAGAAATAAAGGTAGGAAGGAATTTCTATTTTATAAAAAAAGAGGATTTTTGGTAACTTTTTAATTGGAGAGTTCAGCTTATTTACATTTAAAAATAATTATGGATAAAAGGATTTACTTTTGATATTTTTACTATTTGTGTTCTATATGTCTTATCCTTTCTGTTTCTCAATTCCCCCATTACTGCCTTCTTTTGTGATTGACTTTTGAAATTTACTTTTCATTTCCTTTTCATTTCTTTTTCTGTATATTTTATAGTTAATTTTTTAGTAGTTATCCTGGGTATTACAACTAACATCTTAAGCTTATAATCTGGCTTGATTTAACACCAATTTGACTTCAAGAGTACACAATTACTTTGCTCTTATAATCTCCATATCTCTTTCTTTATATTGTTTTTGTCACAGACTATATCTTTATACATTGTGTGTAAACTAACATAGATTTTTTATTCATCGTTTGATGTACGTGTCTTTTAAATCATATGAGAAAAAAGAGGGGTTACAAGCCACTAATAGAATAAAATAGGCCTTTATATAGAACTATTTAGTTACTTTTAGTAGTGTGTTTTATTTTTTTGTATGCCTTCAAGTTACTATCGAGTTTGCTGGCATTACATCCTGAAGGTGTCTCCTTACCATTTCTTGTAGGACAGGTCTACTTGTGATAAACTGTATCACCTTTTATCTGGAAATATTTCACTTTTTTCTTAAATTTTGAAGACGAATTTTGCCAAGTATGCAATTCTTGGTTGACAGGTTTTTTTTCCTCCTGTTTTGGCATTTTAAATATATCATCCAATTGTTGTCTTGCCTCCCTTGTTTCTGATAAGAAATCAGTTATTAATCTCACTGAATATCATTTGTATGTGACTAATTGCTACTCTCTTGCTGATTTCAAGATTCTTTCTTTGGGGCTTTGATTACAATTTCTCTTAGTGTGTCTACCTTTGTATTTATCCTACTTGGAGTTTATCAAGTTTCCTGAATGTGTAGATTTATGCCTTTTATCAACTTTGAGGGTTTTACAACCATTATGTGTTCAAATATTCTTTCTGCCTTTTTTTCTCTCTGCTCACTTCCCGAGACTCCAATTACCTTGTTATGCTTGATGGCGTCTCACAGGTCTCTTGGGTTCTGTTCATTTCTCTTTATTCTTTTTTTATCCTTTAGTTCTTTGTCCATGGTTTCATTTATCTTTTTGAGTATATATAACAGTTGATTCATTTATATTTATTTATTTATTTTGTGGATACATAGTAGGTGTATATATTTATGTATTCTATGAGATATTTAGATACAGGCATGCAATGTGTAATAATCACATCAGGGTAAACGGGGTATTTATCATCTCAATAATTTATCCTTTGGCTTCAAACAATCCAATTATATGATTTTAGTTATTTTTAAATGTGTAATTAAATTATTTTTTGACTATAATCATCCTCTTGTGCCAACAGATACTAGATCTTATTCATTTTTCCTAACTATGTTTTTGTACTCATTAAGCCTCACCACTTTCCCCTCCACCTTGCTACCCATTATCCTTCCCAGGCTCTGGTAATCATCCTTCTTGTAAGAGTTGATTTAAAGTCTTAGTTAGTAGATCCAATATCTGTGCTTTTTCAAGGAGAGTTTGTTCATTTTTTTTCCTGTGAGTGGGATACTCTTTTGTTTCTTCTCATGACTCATAATTTTTTGTTGAGAACAAGACATTTTGAATATTATTATATGGTAACTCCAGAAATCAGATTCTTCCCACTCTTTGGGGTTTATTTTTGCTGCTTGCTGTGGATTGGAGTTGTTTCTTTCTTTAGTGACTTTTCTAAACTATTTTTTATTGTAATAATATATAGATAACACAAATTTTACTATTTTAGTCATTTTGTGTACAGCTGAGTGACATTAAGTAAATTCAAAATGTGTTGTGCAATCATCATCAACCACCATCCGTCTTCAGAACTTTTTAATATCTTCCCAAGCTGAAACTCTGTACTCACTAAACAATAACCACTTATACTTCTCTCTGTCCCCTGGCAATTGCCACTCTGACTCTATAAATTTGACTCCTCTAGTTATCTCATACGAGTGGAATCATACAAATATCTGTCCTTTTGTTTCTGGCATATTTCACTTAGCATGTCTTCAAGGTTTATCCATGTTCTAACATGTGTCAGAATTTCTTTATTTTTAAAGGCTGAATCATATTCCATCGTAAGTGTAGGCCATATTTTGTTTACCTGTTTCTCCATTAATGGACATTTGGCTTGTTTCCACCTTTTGTCTATTGTGAATAATGCTGCTATGAACATGAGTGTACAAATACCTGTTTCAGTCCCTGATTTTAATTGTTTGGGATATATACCCAGAAGTGAACTTGCTTAATTATATACTAACTCTATGTTTATCTTTCAAAAAATACAATATCATTTTCCACAGTGGTTGTACCATTTCCCATCATCACTAGGAACATACATGGGTTACAATTTCCCACATCTTCACCAACACTAGTTTTTTTTTTTTTCCATTTTTATTATTTTTTAAATAATAGCTATCCAAGTGGTGTCAAGTGGTATCTCATTGTGGTTTTGATTCACATTTCCTGAGGGATTACTGATGTTATACATCTTTTTATGTGTTTATTTCCATTTAAAGACCTTCTTTGGATAAATGTCTATTCAAACACTTTGCTCATTTTTCTAGACTACTTTTAAAGGCTATATATTTTGTTGTATGGACTCTGAAGTCTCTGTTTTGTTAGCTTGTGGTTAGCTAGTGGTTTGACAGATTTCTCTAAATGCCTAGAGCAAACACAAACACACACACACACACACACACACACCCCCACAACCTTCTCCTAGGCTGGCTGTTTACAACTCTGCCTTAGCCTTCATTTCCTGCTGTCGTGAAGCCTTAAGATCTCAAGCTGAAGGTGAAAGCTTAGTGTCTTCTCAGAACTTTTCTGAGCATGGGTCCTATCCTGAGCATATGCATCATTTTTTAGGTTCTCTATTATATGGGATCTTTTTCAAAGCAATTATTCCCCAAAGTAACTCATTCTCCAGCTTTTCCTTCCAGGATTTAGAGCTGTTTATTGTTTATAACAAATATTATCTTCTGCCCTAAGTGGCAGAGGCTTGTTCATTTGCCTTTCTATGTTTTGGAGGAATGTCTTCTGCGTGGGTTGCTTTTCTGCCCTAAGAGTTCCAAGTTAGGTAAAACAAAGGCAAGTACTTTTAGGGACTCTTCAGGTCAGAACAGACAAACACAATTCCTTGGTAATAAGGTCTGCTCTTCTCCTTCCAGAATCAGGTATCATAGAGAGAATATGGCTGCCATCTTTCCTACTGCTGCCATGCTGAGGAGGATGTGTGGCAAAGCTAAGTTAAAATGTCACAAATCTCTCCTATCATGTTAGTCACTTTTTTCTTGACTTGGCATTTGCTTGGTTGCCTTAAGCCTTTGTCTATTTTCGCAAGTTCTTACAGAGTTGAGTTTGATAGTTTTTGCTGGTTTTATCAGTGTTTTTGTGGAGAAATACTCTGCCATTTTTGCTAACTTCACCACCAACCCTCATGTTCTGAACTCTATATCCTTAACAGGGTTGAATGGGTTTCAAAAGGCAAGGCAGGCAATGGATCATGATACTAAGCCAATGATAGGAGGTTTGAAGTGAAAGAGGCGGTTCTAACAAAAAGTAGATGCACACTCTCCACCCACACTCCTCTCCCTCCATCATATCCTACAATCCAGAAGCAAGAGGAAAATACAAACTCATAGACTGAGGCCATCCACCACTACCTGAAATGCTGCACCTCACTCAATATGGGATGGGGCTTCGGCTGTTATGATTTAAGCACTTCTGAAAACACACTTTCTACTTCATGTACTTCATGTTTGGTCTTAAGTCTTCTCTGGAAAGGCCATCTGTCTCCATGTATTTCCTATAAATATCTAGCTGTCTTATTAAGTGTTACATTCAAATGTGACAAATTAAAATCAAGTGGAAATATTCCATGTTAATGATAAGGTAAAGCCAAATGTGTATGTCAGAGTAGAATATGGCATGTGCTCTTATCATAAATATTACAGGAGCTATTTGTTTGTCAGGGCTTCATCAAAACATCTGAAAATTGCTTGACTTGGAGGAGAATAGACTATAATTTCCATGTCTGTCCCAAATAATCAGTCACTGACAACTTAGAAAATTCTTATCAATAAAGATAGAACCGATCTTCTCTATTCCATAAAATATAAGCGTATCATTTTGAGAAAAATTTTAAAATCATTTTAGACTTGACAAATTACATGAAAGAGACATTGAGTCACAGAAATGATTTTTTTTAATGAAGTGAAATTTAATAAGTGACAGTGAATGTCTATGGAAGTGCTGGGAAGCCCATCTTTGCTTGATCAAAGATTTATCTATCCAGTAATAATCAAAACATCCAGTTTAGTCTTAGAATTTAAATATATTTCCAGAGTGAATGGGTCTAATCATTTGAGTGCCCCTCATGGTGCCTCAACCTGATCCTGCTTTCATATCCATCACATCCATCTCTTCTATCTGTGGTTTGAACATTTTGCCTTTTTCAAGCCCCCCAAAGAGTTCCACCTGTTAGTTGATATTAAATAACAGGGCTAAAGAAAGACACAAATAAAAGGAATTGTATGACATTCCACATAGTGAAATTGTTTCTAAAGTGTGAAATATCCTATTGTTTAGAAAATGTTTTCTGGATATCTTGAAATAATATTAAATATGTGGGAAATTTTTTATCAATGCCACATAAGAAGACCACAAATATGAGACCCTACCAAAATTAAGATTTCCTCCCCCCCAAAAAATCTTTATTTTTTTATTTTATTTTATTTTTAAGTTTGTTAGATTAAGGGAGAATCTTCAGTTTTTTGGAGCATTTTCTTAAATGGAAAAGTACATTGTCCCAGTAATTTCACACAAATAAGATTTTGTCAAACACTGAATTTGAATTTAGCTCCTGAGTTAACTTAGAAAAACAACAGAAGATACTAATATTATTAAGCAAGAACTCAGAAGCTGGGCATTTTTTTAATGTTAATATCATTTTATGTTAATGTTAATATTGAGGTATAATTTATATGCAAATAATGCAAATCATAAACATGTGGATCAATGCAATTTGGCAATTGTATATGACCATGCACTCATCACCCAGGCTAAGGTAGAATACACTTCATCTCTCTAGAAAGTTCTCCTTTACAATCAGTCCTCTTGTACTCCACAGTCAGCTACTATTCTGGTTTCTATCACTGCAGAATATTTTCTTGTCTTTAAACTTAATATTAATGGAATTGTAGAGTATGGTCCATTTTGTGTCTCTTCAGCTCTCTTCAAAAACACTATAATTTTGAGATTCATTGCTAGACTGAATGCATTAGCAATTCATTTTTATTTATAGCTGAGTAGTATTCCATTATGTGATTATACTGCAATGTGTTTATTCATTTACCAGTTGGTGGAAATTTGAGTTGTTTCCAGTTTGGGGTTTTTATGAATAAAGGGGCTATGAGCATTCTTTTACAAGTTGTTATATGGATATATGTTTCATCTCTTATGGGTAAATACCTAGAAGTGGAATTGTTGGGCCATAGGAGAGGTAAGTACATATTTAACTTTATTAGAAACTGCCAGAGAGTTTTCCAAAGTAGTTGTACCATTTTAGATCACCCCTGTATGAACGTTTCAGCTGTTCTACAATCTTGCCAACACCTGGCCTCGCTACTATTTTTTTCCTTAATTTTAGCAATTTTAGTGAATGTATAGTGGTGCAATGGCTTTTGTGGAGTTAAACAGAAGTTTTGCTGTTGTTGTTGTTTTTGAGACAGAGTCTTGCTCTGTTGCCCAGTTTGGAGAGCAGTGGTGCGATCTCGGCTCACTGCAACCTCCGCTTGCCAGGTTCAAATGATTATCCTGCCTCAGCTTCCCAAGTAGCTGGGACTACAGGCATGTCCCACCATGCCTGGATCACTTGAACCCCTGATTTCAAGTGATCCACCTGCCTCGGCCTCCCGAAGTGCTAGGATTACAGGCATGTACCACTGTGCCAAGCTAAACAGCAGTTTTATTAAGGCTTCTAATGATAATGTTTTTCTGCATTCATTTGCTTGAATCTTCCTTTACTTGATTTTTCAGTCTTAAAAGTTTCTACACCCCAAATGCTGTCAGCAGTTACAGATAAGAATAAAAGATTTAAAAATAACTTTCACTGTGTGTGTGTACAAATATCAGCAACCGGAACACATAAGAAAAGTTGTATGCTTACATAATAAGAACCTATTTTTAAAAAATAAAGAGTCCTTCCAAAACCGAGAAGTTGGTGAATCTTAAAACAAGATTTCTGGGCACCAAATGCTCGCTTTATTTCAAGAAACAATTGCACCTTGAACTTGGAGCTGTGTTGATATCATTTACTGACACTTGCTAACTGAAATCTTTGGCACTCCACTAAAACTTCAATAGCAAATCTAAATAGTGAGAGACTGTATCTATATCCTGCCTTGCAATAGCAGAAACCAAATGCAACCCTTAAATTGCCTTTTCACACTTGCAAGAGTGTGCCTTTTGAATTTTAGGATTATTGTCTCATGAGAAACTATAAAATGCATGCGGGTTATAAAATCACCCTTATTCTGATAACTGATTTATCTGTGGCCCATGCTTTGGCATTTGCAACAAAATTCAACCTATCAAACTTCAGCCCTGTTCTTTATAATGCAGCTATGGATATAAATCGGACTGTTTTCAAGCATCAGCAAACATATCAAAGATACAGCTCAGGAATAGCTATATTTGGACACATGCTGCTTGTTCACCCAACCAAGTTTATCTCAAATTCTCTATAACTCCCTGAGGTAATTAACACATATTCACCATGAAATCAGTCTGGAAAAGCTTTTCAAGATATAAAACTTACAACCTGGATGGGCAGCTAGGAGCACAGGGCCAGGCGTTAAATATCTGATGTTTAGGGGTCTAAACATGGGTCTGGCATCCAGCATGGGGCCTAGAATTTAATCCACCAAACATATCTGGGCCAAGCAGCAAGTATCTACTATAAAATGAATCTGTGTGTGTATATATATATGACTTTTGGTTCCATATTTCATTTCTTATGAATATTTTGAATCCAGAAAAAAAGCAGAGCCAAGAATACAACATCAGGGATATGTAATCTATTGCACACTAGCAGACATTTTATTGTTTACACATACGATATGGCTACTGTATAAGAAACACTCTGTTTCAAATAGAAATGCTCGCAGTTTCCCAGAGGTTAATCATCAAGTATTGATTGTTCTGTCCACTCTTCCTTCTCCTACCTCTTTCATCCATTCACTTCCCTGCAAATCTACCACGGTGCAACTGGACATAAAGCTGAAGGATTTCATGCAGAGAAATAATAAAGACTGAGTTAAAAGAACATAACTTCAAGGTCTTCTCTACACAGTCAAAGGAAAAGCTATACTTCACATCTGGGTCTGGTGGGCACCAAAGTAAACATAAATAATATTTAAAATATTTAATAATTTACATAACAAGCACACCAATCATTCAAACAGTTGGTGCCCACAGCACTCGATGAGGGTCTTAGAAGCCCCCTGTTGTGGCAAGTAATAAACCTTAGTTGTTGAATCATGGGAAGGAATGGGTGACCATGAAGTGGTCATGACCACTGCAGAGTTGGGAGAAGTAGCTATTTGCAAACAAGCATAAAAACACTGAATATTTTAACAACTAGTAACATCTAACACTCTTACAAACCTGGATTTAAGTCTCAAATCTCATTGTAACCACAGCCTTTTCTGAATACCATGGCCTTCTCTCTCAGGTTGCATTCCTCCTTGAAGCAGACCCTTTAACAGAAATCCAAAGGCATTACCATTTGCAGAAAAAATTTAAGCCTGAGACAAGGGTTCTAGAGAAATAGTTTATTTGGGAGGTGATCAGAGAAAATATGGGTAGAAGAATGGGAAAGCAAGAAAGGGGATAGAAAAGAGCCAATAAGAGCTGCACTGTTGAGCAAGCTACTACTATGGGAAGCAGGACTTCGCCATGTGAGATGCTCCAGGGATGGTGCAGTTCGTCACCTAAAGGATGACACAGCTGAGGATCTGTCAGATCCCACAGATCATGGTTTAAGGGCTGCCTCTGGGACAGCTCACTCTCCAGCATGCGAAAGGACAGTCTACTAGAGAAAGCCCTCAGGCAAAGGGATGCAGGTATGGGGTGGGGAGATAGCTGATGCGCACAGCATGGTAAAGGTCACACCCTTCAAAGAACATATCTGTGCCCGGCCTTTAGAATCAATGATTGCCATGAAAAAGGAAAACTGAGTGTATATTAGTATTTTGGCTGAAGCCAAGGAAGAAAATAAGTATCGATGAACACAAAGTACATAAAAACCATTTCTTATACATTACAATAAAGTCTGAGGCAATCTGCTCTCTTTGAGCCAGTCTGTATTGCTCTGATCTTTCCATGGAAGGAGATCTCACACTAAATCTCTTCCAGTGATCTTCTGGCAGAGATCATTTTTTTCCCTCATATTTTTGGTTATAGCTAACATGAAGGTAAAATTCCTATCCTTCAGTTATCCTAAATTGAAAACCCACAATTTAGCAATAGAATTTATGAGTGATTTATGATGAAATGCAGTCACTCACATCTTAGGAAATTAGAATTAATTCAATTATTTGTGTTAATCAGTGGAAAGGATGTGAGAACAACAACAAAAAGTTAACCCTAGACCTTATTGGATACAATGTCTTAATGCCTGTCACTCCTGTTATAGAATCTAAATTGGCAAACTGATAGATGTATCTTTTAATCCACTGCTGATAGAAATTTTATTATTCAGAGACTCAGGGAGAAGGAGAGAGAAAGAGAGAGAGTACAAGAGCAAGAGAGATGAGTCACCAGAAGAAGTCTCCAAACTCTTTAGGAGTTGTTGCTAGGAGTTGTACTTTTTAATTCATTATACATGGTGAATTTGATGTAAGGTGCGCAAGACACCATAGAAAAAAACTTAAAAGCAAATAACTGGTTTAAAGTTTGGTTTTAAGAACATATTCAAGGTACTGTGATGACCCAGCAACGAAGAGGTCTTGGGGAAGTATATAAGTCCGTTCTTACGCTGCTATGAAGAAATACCTGAGACTGGGTGATTTATAAAGAAAAGAGGTTTAATTGACTCACAGTTCTGCATGGCTGGGGAGGTCTCAGGAAACTTACAATCATGGTGGAAGGCTCTTCACAGGATGACAGAAGAGAGAATGAGAGCTGAGTTAAGGGGGAAGCCCTTTATATAACCATCAGATCTCATGAGAACTCATGACCGATCATGAGAACAACATGGGGGAAGCCACTCCTATGATTCAATTACATCCACCTGGTCCTGCCCTTGACACATGGGGATTATTACAATTCATGGTGAGATTTGGGGTGGGGGGAACACAGAGCCTAACCATATTACTCTATCCCTGACCCCTCTAAAATCTCGTGTCCTCATATTTCAGAACATAATCATGCCCTTCCAACAGTCCCCCAAAGTCTTAACTCATTCCAGCATTAACCCAAAAGTCCAAGTACAAACTCTCATCTGAAATAAGGCAGCTCCCTTCCGCCTATGAGCCTGTAAAGTCAAAAGCAAGTTACTTACTTCCTAGATACAATGGGGGTACAGGCATGGGGTAAATATACCTGTTCCAAGTGGGAGAAATTGGCCAAAAAGAAGGGGCTACAGGCCCCATGCAAGTCCAAAATCCAGCCAAAGGCCTCAGGAAACTTACAATCATGGCAGAAGGCACCTCTTCACAGGGCAGCAGGAGAAAGAATGAGTGCCAAAGGAAGGGGGATGCACCTTATAAAACCATCAGATCTCCGTGGGTGGGCTGGCTCATGCCTGTAATCTCAGCACTTTGGGAGGTCCACGCAGGCAGATTGCTTTGAGCTCAGGAGTTTGAGACCAGCCTGGGCAACATGACAAAACCTTGTCTCTACAAAAATACAAAAGTTAGCCAGGCATTGGTGACTCACACCTGTAGTCCCAGCTATACTTGAGCCCAGGAAGCAGAAGTTGCAGTGAGCCGAGACTGCACCACTGCACTCCAGCCTGGATGACAGGAGAAACTCTGTCTCAAAAAACAAAAAGAGAAACACAGACCTCATGAGAATGCATTAACTATCACGAGAACAACATGAGGGAAACTGCCCCCATTATTCATTTATCTCCACCTGGTCCTGCCCTCGACACATGGAGATTATTACAATTCAAGGTGAGATTTGAGTGGGGACACAGAACCAAACTTATCAGGAAGTGCATGGGCTAGGGCTTGTTTTTGTAATCAAAAGCAAACACTGTGCAGCCCCTTAGTCATCTGGACATTCCAAGGAGTCCTGAAATACTCCTCTGTTAATTAGTAATTGGCTTAAAAATGAAAATAGTTAAAAGCAAGCACTAGGTGTCTTGGGCCTAGACATTCTTCTTAGATTTCACTTCATCTGTTTCAACTGTAACAGTACCTGACAAAACAGGTTTATAAATATATATATTTATTTATTTTCTGGTTATTCTTTTAAAAAATTTTACTTTAAGTTCTAGGATAATGTGCAGAACATGCAGACTTGTTACATAGGTATACATGTGCCATGGTGGTTTGCTGCACCTATCAACCCATCATCTAGGTTTTCAGCCCTGCATGCATTAGGTATTTGTTTTATGTGCTTTTCATTTGCCTTCCCATTTTCTTTTTAAATTTTTTTTAGTCATCAGGAATTGTTCACTGCTTCACTGAAAATCATTTGCTGTGAAATGTTAAATAGCTTATTTTTTTGGCATCTAATATTTTGCGGTGGTTACTCCTCGATCAACATTCAGAGCTCAGTAAAGCACTTTAACTTATTCTACTAATATTTATTGAAAGCTCACCTGTGTCAGACACAAAGTTAGGTTTGAGAATATAAAATTAAGTAATACCAAATACAACCACTGTTCTCACGGAGCTTATAGCCTAGAGTTAGAGACTGTAGATATGAATAAATCTAAGATTACAAGTAGAAATAAGTGATCTGAAATATAGAGATTTGGTTCTATTGAATATATACATACAGAGATATACAGATAGATGAATAGATGGATAGATAATATACAAAAACATAGATAGTAGACAATAGAAGAAAAAGAAAGAAAGAAAAGAAAGAAAGAGAGAGAGGGAGGGAGGAAGAAAGGAAGGAAGGATAGAAAGATAGATGATGGAAAGAAAGAAGGAATGAAAACAGGTTGAAGAAGAAGGAAGGAAAGAAAGAAGGGGAGGAAGGGGAAGGGAAAGGAAAGGAAGGGAAGGAAGGGAGGGAGGGAGGGAGGGAGGAAGGAAGGAAGGAAGGAAGGAAGGAAGGAAGGAAGGAAGGGCGAAAAGGAGGAGGAGGGGAGGGAGGGAGGGAAGGAAGAAAGGAAGGAAAATGGGAAGAAAGAAAGCTAATGGTGAGAAAGGAAAAAAGGAGAAAGAGAGAAAGAAAGAAGGAGAGAATGGAAAAAAAGAAAAGCAAGGAAGAAGGGAAGGAAGGAAGGGAGGTCCCTGGACCAGGAGTGTGTGGGTGATTAGGAAGGCTTCTCTGAGGAACTAGCACTTGAGATATGAAGTTGGAGGAAAAGTATTAACTAAGGGAAGAGATGGGAGAAGAGAAGCATTCTCAGTGGAGGGGATCTCTTCCTCCCAGAGAAGAGAAGAATTAGAACAAATGATCTGTAGAAGTGAGTGGGACTAGAATATGTAGAGCATTCTAGGTCATGCATAAGGATTTTGATATTTATACTAGAAGCAATGAAAGTGATTGCAGGGTTTTAAACCTAGGACTCACTTGATATACTGGTTAATCTGGAAACATTGCTCTCACTGTAGGTGGAGAAAACACTGGAGAGGGGCATGAATGAAGGATGGCGAGAACAGTGAGGAGGCCACTGTGGAATGTCAAGGTGGACTGACAAGTGGGGTAGTTGAGGAAGAGAAAAATGGATGGATCCAAAAGCACAACTGGACAGAATGAATCCAGAAGTACTATTTCAGAACATAGAATGGGTTAGATATGGGCAATGAGGAAGAGGGAGGTAAAAAGGATGCGTCTAAGTTCCTTGCTTGCATAACTGGGTGGGTGGAAGTGACGTTATTTAGACTAAGGAGGTGATGTTTTTGTAATGCATTTGACATATGTTCCCAGGCAGGACTAGTTTCCTGAGTCTCAGCTTGAAGTATTATGAGGAATAACTGCCTGGTCCAAATCTGTGGTGGACAATTAGATCATTCCTTTGATAATATCCATATCTGAAGATGCCATAATTGTTTATTTAAAAAAAAAACAATGGTCCCAGAGTCTGCCGTAGGGCTTCAGTGAACACAAGAGCGAGCCGTGAGATGACAGACTGAACAGAGAAAACAAATTGCTTGATGCTTAGTAGCCTGCAGAAACAATGAACTGGCTTTATTACAAGTTTGGGGAAATGAGAAAGTTTTGTGAAGTGACAGTCTGCCGCTCTGGGTTCTTCAGAGAAGAATTCAAGTTATTATTCTAGAAATGTAAGCATTTGCTTTTATCAGTGGGCCATTTCACCAGTAACTGTTAACTAATGCCAAGCCTTGATTTCCAATTAAGAGGCGCAATTATAAATCTTCAGATACATACAGCAAAATTATGCTCTCCAGAAACAGCAGAGATAAGGCGAAGTCATTGCCGGAAGATAATATTCGGAAAAGCACAGATGAATTCAAAAGAACTCATTTATTATGATATTTTAAAAACTCTTTTTGGAAAATAGAAATGTGATTTTTTTTTTTTTTGTCAAGAGGGTTTATGAGATACTAGTCATTTCCTACAAACACACAACTTGAATAAAAACATCGAAAATACAACATTGGTAATGGTATTTACTATGATATAATCAACTGATAATTTCGGCCACAGATCTGAGGTTTATCAGCTCTCTGCTGAATATACTTATTTCTGCAGCAAGGTCTGTTTATAGTGTGGTTGTGCTTTAGAAACACAGGTTGCATTACATTACTAACCCCCTAGATCTTAAGTGTATGGTCTCAGTTTCCATATAGAATCAGAGTGGCATTCTTGGTAGTACAAGAAAAATCTAAATCATGATGTTCTCCTAAAATACAGCTTAGGAACCAACTTATGAATGTATCATATATTAGAAAAATACCAGTGAAATATTCATCAGAGGGATTCATTGGATCATTTAGAAATGATCACTGGACCAGGAAATCAAGAATTGCAGTTTCTTTCTTTTCTTTTCTTTTCTTTTCTTTTTTTTTTTTTTTTGAGATAGAGTCTCGCTCTGTCACCCAGGCTGGAGTCAGTGGCATGATCTCAGCCCACTGTAACCTCCGTCTCCCAGGTTCAAGCGATTCTTCTGCCTCAGCCTCCCAAATAGCTGGGACCACAGGCACATGCCACCACGCCCAGCTAATTTTTGTATTTTTAGTGGAGATGGGGTTTCACCATATTGGCCAGGCTGGTCTCGAACTCCTGATCTCGTGATCCGCTCGCCTCAGACTCCCAAAGTGCTGGGATTATGAGCATGAGCCACCGCGGCCAGTCAAGAATTTCAGTTTCTTATGTCCAACAATCTGCTAGATTTTTTGCAGTGATGGCATACAAAGAACACAATATTTATGTTTCTTCTCCAATGGTGATTCTGCCACCTTAGACAAGTTATTTCTCCTCTTTAGCCTTAATCCCTCTATGTAAAACAATCAAGGTACAGAATATTTATATTACCCCTAAAAGTTTCCAGTATGATCTTACTCTTCTCACAAACCTGTTTTAATTATTAAATGGATTAATATATGTAAATGTGTGCAGTACAGAAAAAATAATAGTGTTAGCTGTTCCACTAGCACCACTAAGTCAGCATGTCCTAAAAATAAATCCACTATCTTTCACCATGCACTCTTTCAGGGCTTTTCACTTTGGCTGGGAATTTGAGAGTCATCTTTGGTACTTTCTTCTTTCTCACCTCCCACATCCAGATGGTTTTAAGGTCCAGCCAATTTTTTGATACAATGTTATTTATATTCATTCATATCTGTCCAAACCTATAATCTACTACGCTAGTTGAAATCCTCATTTTCTCTCCCTTAAATCATTGCATTTGTTTTTTAATTGGCTTTCCTACCACTGGTCTGTCCCAACATTAGTGCATACTTAATAGAGCTGCCAAAGTCCTCTTCCACTGACACACTTTGAGTCATACCACACTTCTGCTCAGAAACCTCCAGTGGTTTTCCATTTTCAGCCTAGAAAGGCTAGCATGGAGAACCTTCCATGGTCCTGTCTTCAATTAACCTTCTTTAGCCTTCTCTCCCATATCACACTACTGCTGCAAACACAAGCTGTCTCCCAGTCAAACAGGTCAGCCCATCACTCCAGAAATGCCTTGTATTTTCCTGATTCTATGACATGACTTAATCTATTCTTAATGCTCACTTAAAATACCACTTTTCTCAGGAAGGTTCCCAAGAGACAAGTGTTTATTTTTCCCCGTCTAACTCCATTGCATTATTTTTTGTCTTATATTTTCCACATATGGCTTTTAGATACATCTTATCCATTCTTCTAGACTGTCATCTCCTTGACAATAAAGACTATTTGATTCATCTTTGTGTATCCTTCCATGCTTCACTCAGTAGCAGATGCTCAAAAAAATGTTACTGGATACAAGAATGTAAAAGTAGGTATCAAATCTATTTTGTGACTTTCAATTTTGTTACAGATGCCCTCTCTTTACAAATCAGACATTTCTGTATTTCACTATTTTGTGGTTTATTGAGAAGAATGGCTTGACCTAAGGAATAGATCAGACATGTGGGTGCTGGTCCCATTTGGGGGAAAAGTTTAGCGTATGTAATAAACACAGTTTCGCATGCACATCAGGAAAACTGGCACATGCCCTGAAGTTATGGCAGTGTCAGAACCATCTAATAATTGGTGTCCTTTTCAACTTCTTGGCCTCACTGATGTGAATGTATCTTGGAAAAGGCCACTTTAGCAGTCCTTACACATACACAGTGCCTTCTCATTTTCAAAGCACTTTTCTAGCATTCACATTGCACTTGACCCCCACATAGCAATGTGGAAACAGGTGCACTGATTGCCACTTGAAAGAGAAGAAAATTGTATTCCCAAGAATAATACATGACTCGTCCAAGGTCACAAAGTTAGGCAGTAGTAAAAGTGAGGCAAAAAATAGAATCTATCTCATAAATCCTGACCTAGTGTGCTTTTGCATTGTGGTATCACTTTGAATTCTCCACTCTTATTCTGCAAATTCTCAGGTGTTCTGGAGTCCTGAAATGATCTTTTGCGGTGCAAAATCTTGCACATGCTCACATACCCACTATTCTTCTAGCTTAGAGAGAAGTTTGGTTTCAACTGATACTCTTTGCAACAGCTGTTCTCTCATCTGCCTTTTTTTATTTTTCTTTTTCTTTTTCAACTTTTATTTTAGAACCTGAGGTACATCTGCAGGTTTGTTACAGAGGTATATTGTGTGATGCTGAGGTTTGGGGTGTGTTTGTACCTGTCACCCAGGTTGTGAGCATAGTACCCAAATAAGGAGGTGATTCTACTTATTTCTTTTACACACTTTAACTTATATCCTGGTTATGATGTTGTATTAGGCCATTCTCACACTGTATGAAGAAATACCCAAGACTGAGTAATTTATAAAGGAAAGAGGTTTAACTGACTCACAGTTCTGTATGGCTGGGGAGGTCTCAGGAAACTTACAATCATGGTGGAAGGTCCCTCTTCACAGTGCAGAAGGAGCAAGAATGAGAGTGAGCCCCCTTATAAAACCATCAGATCTTGTGAGAACTCACTCACTATCATAAGAACAGCATGGCGGAACTGTCCCTACCCCCATAATCTAATCACCACCCCCAAGGTCCCTCCCATGACACATAGGGATTATGGGAGCTACAATTCAAGATGAGAGTTGGGTGAGGGCACAGCCAAACCATATCAGATGTGTCCAACAGGTTGTGTGTGTGTGTGTGTGTGTGTGTGTGTGTGTGTGTGTGTGTGTGTGTAACTCTTTGGAAATAGTTTGCAAATAACGAAATGCATTCATTCTAAGTGCACCAATAGATGAGTTTTGACACATATCTACACGGGTGTAATTCCATTACAATCAAGGCACATAATATTTCTATTACCCCTAAAAGTTTCTTGTGCCCTTTTGTGGCCTATCCCCTATTGCCAGGCCACCACTGATCTGTTTTCTATCTGTCTAACATTTAAGACTGTGCTACATAGAATTTATACCTAAGTCACATTACACCATGCCTTGTCCCAAAACCCTCTCCAATCTTGCCACCCCACTCAGGGCAAAAACCCACGTCCTTCAAATAACCCACAGAGCCCTGGTCATTTGACCTCCACATATCTCTCTTACCTCATCTCCCATTAAGCTTCCCAAACTCTTCCTATTTTCTTTCTTTTATTTATTTTTCTTCTCTATTTCTTCTCAACTTGCAAATGCATGTGAAACTCCAGGGGGATGTTGTTTAAATGATATTCTGATCCAGTAGGTCTAGGGTGGGGCCTGAGATTCTGCATTTCTGACAAACTGCTAATACGGATTTATTTTGATTACCAAGGTGCTAGAGCATTTATCACCAACATAAGGGCAGAGGCTTGATCTGTTTTGTTTACCACTGTATTCTCCATGCCTTGATATGGCCTGCCACATAATATTAATAGCTGCTCAATACATAGTTGGTGGCCAAATGAATACATGAGTGAATGACTTTTAAATATAAGGAAACAAAGCTGGCTTCCTAGAGAATTTTTGTTTTCACTGGCTGCCTTTGCAGCCACAACTGAGGCAAGTCAATTAACGTCTCTGGGCTTCAGTTTCCTTTCCTGATCTGAACAAAGGACACTGAGCACCATCTCTAAGGTCCTTTCTGGCTTGAAATATAAACTTGTATGAAGTGTGTGAGAAACAGTAATTCCCTAGAATCTGAAAAATAATTTTCCCAACCAAATCAGAAGGAAAAGCAATTTTGCAAATGTCACTGAAACTTTCCCATTCTTTTCTTGAGTGCTGTCTTTTTTTTTTCCCCCTGCTCTCAATATTTCTAGCAAAGAGCTTTTCCAACATGTGATTTCAGAACAGTTATGTGCTAAGTATTATTAAAAGGAAAGAAAGCTCCCAGACCATATTCACAGCCAAGAGGCACCTTAAAAATTCAACATAATATCCAGTGTGACACTTGACAAGACTGGACAGCTAATGTGGAGGATGTAGGGGCAACAAATTTATTGTTTAAAACAGTCAAAAGTGACTGTCAGTTTCATCAGCCCATTGCCAATCTTCCAGCTGACCTCTGCTTTTATGTTTCCTTTATTAATGTTCAGGAAGTTCTACCCTTTCTACTTAGACAAAGGCCGCAGGAATGCCCAAGGCACTAGTAGATTGTAGCAGAGCAGGGTTCACACGTATGAAAGAACCAGTAGTGGAAACATCAGGCACCATTCACTTCTGGGACGTTTACCTGGCCATTTAGACAAAGCATAGCCTTGTGGTGAGAAAGAAAGATATCATCTGCGGCTATTATACGAATTAAATGAATGAACATCTGAATTGATGTAGCATCTTAGAACTCTGCACAAACATGCTTTCAGTCTATTCAAAATTCTACCTCCGATTGGGAGGAAAATTACTAACAGCTGGGTAATGAAGTCATCTCTGTGTTCTACAGCTAGCTAAAACCACCTTGTTCCTCTTTATCTGATCCAAATTGTACTACCACTTCAGAATGCAAAAGGGAGGGAAGTTTGAAAGAAAACTTGCATCTCAGAACTCTTGGTAGGTTCCAGATTTGAGACATTGCTTGCAGGTCATTATTGATTCAAAACTTCTTGATAATTAAACCATTAAGTGAGGCATGGAACAAGTTAAGCATTTTATCCAACTAATGCTCAATAAATAAATACAAATTATTCAAAAGAAAAGTAAATTATACATCTGATGAACTCTCATACATTAGTCAACCATGCCCACATTTCACTATCTTTCTTTCTTTCATTATCTGGGTTTCTTGGTCAATTATTCAATCATCACAGTCATTCAGTGCACTGTTTGTAAGATTTGGAGAACCAATGCAGTGCCAGACACAGAGCAATTCTACGTGCCCAGAAGGAGAATGCAGTTGAGCAAATCCTGGAGATTGACATCTCCTCTTTGCAAGTTATCTTGAAGCATTTTTTCTACCATGTTACTCATCTGCTCCAAGGCCTTCAAAGGCTCTCTTCTGCCTGTGGAAGAAAGCCTAATGCTATTGGAATAGCATTCAAAGCCTTCCTACATATTTGTAGAGCATTAGTGGCATGCCAGCAGTTACAGAGCTACTATATGTTGAAACTCGAATACCAACCCAGGTGGGGTTGGATCTGAAGTCTAAATTCCTAATTTCTACTCATACAGCTCTTAAGCAGTCTATGCTTCACCTAGAAATGCTTAACATAGGTAAGTTCCCCACTGCTTAAAAATGGAAGGGACAGTGGAAAACAATTATGGTATCTGTCCCTTCTCAACGTTAATGGAGGATTCTGTATGCCTTTACTTTCCATGTGTTTGTACACATGCCACTGAGAGCCAGGTGGTTATAATAATAATAATGATAGGCCTCATTGCATAAGCAGTGGAAAAATAGTAAAAAATAAATAAATAAATACAGGGCATCAGGGCTCTAAATCATTGGCTTAGAATAGCCATGGTAGAAGGTTGCAGTTTCAGGAGTCAAAAAATAAGTCCTAACTTCAATAGATCAATTGTAGGTCTAACAATGTTGCCTTTATTTGCTGTCTGTCAACAACTATGGAGAAGGTGGAACTAACTCTAATCATCAGTTATATCTGACACAACCTCAATCCTGTCTCTCATCAATGGGGGTCTGTGATGAGAGGTATGCTCCAGTGGTTTGGAAACATTTTAAAGGAAAACAGACATGTGGAATAATTTGAAAGACAGGAGGGAGGGAGTTGTCTGGCTGCTCTAAGTGAATTGGCAGGAAGGAAGGTTTGTGTGAAAGGCCCCATTCAGGTTGACAGGCACAAGGGCAGACTTTCTGAGATATAATGTGCTTCTGATTGCTGGCTGACAAGGTATTTTATTTTCTGTCTTCTAAAATATGCAGGATGTACCCATGTTGTGATTTACAACTGGGTTGGGTTTCATCCACCTGTGAACCTCTGCAAGCTGCGTAGTGAGCTGCCAATGAGAGGAAAGATGTTTTGATAGACGCTTCACCACGTCAAAAAAGTAAAAAAAAAGAGAAGTCCCACCCTGCTTTTTAGATGAGATGGTTATTGAGAAAGCAAGAGAATATCAAGTAATAGCTCATTCATCAGGCACCAAAGCTAAATAAGAACTTCAAAATAAATAAATATTTCCGATAAATGAAAAAAAAGAGATGCAAACTTTGTTTTTTTTTTAGTAGAGTATAATGTGTAGCATTTAACATCTTGAAAAATTGATATCATTCTTATCAGCCTCACTGACTTTGTTGTCCTATGTGGAAAAGATACTGAATCATTTATTTTGATATCAATTATTAATTGATTACTTCTTTTGTCCAGTCACTTGGCTAATGCTGGAGGTCGAATGGGGAATAAGACTGACATAACCTCCAACCACATGAGGGTTGCTGAGACATAGAAAGCTGTATGCTTACATTCCAGTGACCTAAGCTGTTTATGTTCTTACTTCTGTTTATTTCCACCAGTTTGAATGTTTTATCAATGTAACTTAGTTAAATAACAAAAAAACAAAGAACAACAAGTGGAAGAGAAAAAGGAAGGAAAGAAGGAAGGAAGGAAGGAAGGAAGGAAGGAAGGAAGGAAGGAAGGAAGGAAGGAAGGAAGGAAGGAAGGAAGGAAGGAAGGAAGGAAGGAAGGAGAAGGAAAGAAAGAAAAAAAAAAGAAGGAAAGAAAGAAAGAAAAGAGGCAAGTATCTACAGTGTACCAAGTACAATATTAGGCACTGGGGGATAGAACAGTACAACAGCAAAATCAGGTGAATATTTCCCGACCTCAAAGGGAGAGGTTTTAACTTATTAATCATCTTTAATTCTATGTTCCCAGAATCATCATTGCACATAGAATCGTTGCTAAATATATGTCCATTGGGTGACTGATCTGCCCTTGAATGAATGAATATGTTCGGGTTGGGAAAATGTATTGTAGATGTTTGTTTGAAGTGTGTCAAAACCAGAGACAAATGGTTTTAAACTATTTTCCCCAGAGCATTTTTTTTACTTAAGAGTCTTCAAGATATTAGGTCTTAGTATTCATATAACTGTTCCATTTGTCATATAGAGTTAAGTAACTGAAGAAATCGTTCTGCATTAATCCTAAGTTCCATTTCTTCTACAGCTATGATAAACTAAAAATGAGAATTAAGGGCACGGTGAAAATATTTGATTACTTTTTTAAGGAGAGGGTGGTTAAGAAGTTAGCTGTAGGCCAGGCACGGTGGCTCATGCCTGTAATCCCAGCACTTTGAGAGTCCGACGCAGGCAGATTGCGAGGTCAGCAGTTCAAGACCAGCCTGACCAACATGGTGAAACCCCATCTCTACTGAAAATACAAAAATTAGCTGGGCATAGTGGTGAGCACCTGTAATCCCAGCTATTCAGAAGGCTGAGGCAGGAGAACCGCTTGAACCCTGGAGGCAGAGGTTGCAGTGAGCAGAGGATGGCCCTATTGCACTCCAGGCTGCGTGACAGAGTGGGACTGCATCTCAAAAAAAAAAAAAAAAAAAGTTAGCTATAAAAATAAAATAAAATGGGGAATAGAAAGTTTAAGATAGTTTTAATTTATTGTCTCATTTTCTGGTCACAGAATTGGTGCATTGTACTTTGATATCAATAAATAGGGTTGTTTAATATATCTGGCATAAAAAAGTACCTTATCAGCTGGGCACAGTGGCTCACACCTGTAATTCCAACACTTTAGGAGGCCAAGGCAGGAGGATCACTTGAGCCCAGGAGCTCAAGACAAGGGGTGGGCAACACAGAGAGACCCCATTTCTACAAAACATTTTTAAAAAATTAGCCAGGTGTGGCATGAATCTGTGGTCCTAGAAAGGCTGTTGACGTGGGAGGATCATTTGAGCCCAGGAGCTCGAGGCTGCAGTGAGCCATGATTGCACCACTGCACTCCAGCCTGGGCAACACAGCAAGACCCTGTTTCCCAGAAAAGAGTACCATATAAGGGGAGTGTGCTACAAAGAAAGGAAAATAATGCTTAGGGCTAGTTAATTTGTGGCCTACTGACATGCTTCTAATAAGTGAATTTTTTACATAATGTCCTTTGTTGATATTTGCAAATATGTCTTTATTTCATAACATATGTGCATATTTTAATTGTCTTGACTATTTGCTCATTAATCACAAGCAAGATTAACTGAATCTACAGAAGATTAATCCCCTAGTGCAAATAACAGCCCTGGTCATTTATTCTTGTATTTGGAAACAGAATAAGAATTTTGTTATCAAAGAGGGATTCTAGTCAACATTTCTGATTGACTAATTTGTTGATGAGTCAGGTGGCCTCTAGTGAATTCCGTTTCATTTACTTCCTTAGTTGTTCTATTAAGCAGTCCATCTATGATGATGCAAAGGTACTCTTTTTAGCTTGGGACATTTTTCTTCAATTGAAAGTAGCTTGTATCTTTTCTTAAAAAATTCCAATGAAAATATTAGTTATTATTTATTTAAAAATGCATAAAACACTATACTACTAAACATTTCCAAATTTCTCTGGATGTCACTGCTCTATTCTGATCGATTTCCATAGAAAATTATTACACTGGAGAATTTTAGAAGGCTACATTTTAGAGCATTCTAATTGGCAAAGTGCTACTTAAAAGCTTTTACACTGTATAGCTGATTGTCAGAAATATTCATTTTGTGTTCAGATGTTCCATATTTCATAGATTTGGATATATTTTAAACTGTTTTTAAGACTGTAATTTGATCCCACATATAATTATTTATGCTGTATGCCCAGGTGAATCTGCAACACTCATTGGTCAAAATTTCTCATACTGCTGATTGCTAAACACTTGGGGGAAAGGGGCATTGTAGATTGCTGTATGGGACTCTCCCATCTTCCTTTCTAAAAACCCAATAACTATTAAAGATTTTCTCATATGAAAGTATCACACAGGCTCAACAACAGAATCGATATGACTGACATGAATAGAGGAGTAAACCATGATTTTTGCCATATTCAGTGGTTCAACACGGTTCCAAGCTAGCAAAGAATGAAGGGGATGGAGGAATTGTCTCTGTCTTTCCATGCAGGAGTGTCAAGCAATGCAGCAAAGGAAGTGCTTGATGGTGACCTTTGAACACAACCCACCACAGCAAGAAACATAGTGATAAGGGGTTTCCTTTCAGAAAGGTGAAATGGTGTGCTTAGGACTGCTGTATTACATGACACTGTCCCATCGAGAGGAGTCTATTCCTTCATTCTCTTTAATCTGTGCTGTCTTGGGACTGTGTTGAACCACTGAAGATGATAAAAGGTCATGATTGACCCCTCTGTTCAAGATTGCTAAGACAAATGATATTTCAGAATGCAGACCATTTAAACTTATTGAGAAATAGAACTGAAGCTTGATACCTGTTGAGGCTATTCCCAATCCTGAGTGCTTTTAAGAAACTTCCATTGGACTTAGGAAGGTAAAATTTGAACTTCATAGACACACTCTTCATATGGTGGTTTCTGTACATAACCATGGTGTTACAGTGGGTAGCTAGTTAGGCGTAAGCGGGGCAGGAGAGGGCTCCCCTCACACTCCACCAAGAAAGGTAGGTGACCATCAGGTGATGGGCAGATGGCCAGAGTTGGGCGAGTGAGCTCACACATGTACATTAAGAGGCAAAATGGCAAAGTTTAACTAGTATATGACTTTCAGGGGCATTCCACCAGGAAAGGGACACAAGATACAGGAAGTAGGATCGCAAGTAAAAACCGGAAGTCTGGGGTCAAACAGGGCACTTGACCTCCAAGATGTCCGCATGACCCTCTTCCAAATGTACTTTATTTTCTTTTCATTTCTGCTCTAAAGCTTTTAATAAACTTTTACTCCTACTCTAAAACTTGCCTCAGTCCCTTCTTCTGCCTTATGCCCCTCAGATTCTTTCTTCTGAGGAAGCAAGAATTGAGGTTGCTACAGACCCATACGAACTTGCCACCAATAGCTTGAATAACTTCCACTGCTAACAATATCTCTGTAGGTAGACATTTGGATCACATGCATATTTCTAGGGAAGGTGCTTGCTCTATACTGCATATCCCTCCCTTACTTATGGGAATCTTGGAAATCAAATGTTCTTTGCTGTGGTAGCTTGTGTTCAAAGGCCACCATCAAGCCCTTCCTTTACTGCACTGTATGATATTCTCCCATGCAGCAAAGGAGTCTACTCTTGCATCCCTTCCATCTGTGCTGGCTTGGGATTGTGTTGAACCACTGAATATGGTAAAAAGGATTCTCTCTCAGTTCTCGATCTAGTTGCTAAGACGACTGGCACTTTCTTCTTGCCTTTTGTAGTATCAAGTTGCCATGTAGGAAGACCTAGCTACTCTGCTCTCAAGAGATGCCATGGGTGGGAGCACTGAGATATAAGACATGGGAGTGATGATCGCCTGGGATGTCTAGCCCAGTGGAGCCTTCAGATGACTTCAGTTCCAATCACCATCTTGCTGCAACTGTGTGAGAGGCCCCCAATGAGAACCACCCAGCAGAGCCCAACTAGGTTTTTTGGGTGGTTTGCTCTGCAGTAATAGGGCACTAGAACACATGCTCTCTTAGTAAAATACTGTGGTTGGACACAAGTATGAATGATGGAGAGCTATGAGAGGAGAGAGAACTACAAAGCCAGAAAGATCAGCATGAGAAGATCAAAACTGAAATCACAGTGAACTCATCTGGTGCCTAACGTGGTGTTTTTTTCCCACTTTTTTTTTTCTTCTTGTATATCCATGAACTTTCTTCGTCTTAAGAATCAATTTCTTTCATTATAAACTAATATAACAGCTCTGGAAAACATCTGGAAACTAGAGAAGAGAAAAATGTTTCTCCATTATCCCCTCATCCTTACATGACTTCAGTTAGCTATTTGGTAATTTATCATCACATTCTTTTTCCTCCATCATGTGCATTAAGTTTCACTTCCTTAAAATGATAGTCAAAGGAAAATCTAGTTTAGTGATGCCTGAAACTTGTATAACTTCAGGGGGAGAAAAGAAAAATATTATATTAAAATAAAATTAAAATAATCTTAGTTTAAAAATGTATACAAAAGCCTATAACCATATGAAACTACTGTTACAGCCTCTGTAAGGGCCTTTGAAGGGCTTTTGTAAGTGAGAGATCCTGCGACTCAGGTTTCACCAGCATCATGGTAAAACTACCTTTGACCACAATAATGTATATATGAAATAGCACCCTGCTATTTTCTCTTTTATTATATCAAAATAAATTTTCATGTTGAAGCTTAGCCTTTATAATATGAGCTTTAAAGACGGCATATTTTTCTGTTGAGTCAGTACACTCCAATTACACTAATGGACAGTTTATGAACCTTGGAGTTATTCACATTTTGGGCTGAATAATTCTGTTGTGGGGGCACTGTCCTTTGTCAAATGTCCTCCGGGGGGCAAAATTGCCCTTCTGCTTGAGAGCAACTGCCCTAATCAATCCTCTATCCCGGTGACTTATATTATTTCCTTTTTCATGATTAGAATTGAAACATTTTCATGCATGTGAGTTTATTCAATTTTTTAACTTCTTTCCCTTAGAAATGGAATAACTGTGTTAAAGGGAATGGCATTGAAATGGCTTTTAATGTATACTCCTAAATTTTCTTTCCCCAAAGCCTTACAGTTTTCTGAAATATAGGACAACACATTTTATTACAGATGTAGATGTGTTTAATATATAATAATTGCATATTCTGACTAATTACAACAAAATAGTATGTGCTAACTACATATTGCACTGAAGATATCATACTTAAAACAGTTTTGTGGTTTTTTTTCCCCATAAACTCTATTTTCTGAAAACCTGTCCCCTGATAGAACGGTCACCTAAGAAATTCCAGACTGACTCTATCCGTTTTTTTTTAACTTTAAAACTCTAAAAATTATATTTTGGAAAAGAATTGCTCTATTTCCACCAACCAGGAGAAGGAACTTGAAGTTATCTTTCTAGATTGTTGTTTTTCTTACCATCTGCCTGCTTGAGCCCTTCTCAGGGAAAGTCTATATTTAAATTCAGAAAGCAAGCGGTAAAATTGTTTCAATATGATGCATTTGCTGATACAAGGAAACTGTAGGCTTCCTGCTCCCCATGGCGGTTCAGGAGCAGGGATGAAGACACATCCAGCTTCCCAGCCTGTGCCTACACCTGTCAAGATGGATAGTTAACTGCTTCCCCACTTTCCCCCTGTCCATCACTGCAAAAGCTCCATTATTCTCCCTTCCTCACTTCCAAAGAGAAACGCAGACCTCAGTTGTTTTGTGTCAGGAATAGAATCAAGAAAAATGGCTTTTTGCTCTGTCTGATGCCTGCTGACAACATCCCAGCTCTCTGAGGGGAAGCTCTGGATCTGCTCTCCCAGATGGCTGGCAGCAACGCCCCCTTTGTTTCACTCCAGTTCCATAAGGTAGGGTAGAGACCTCTCAGCATGGACTCCTACAGCCTTTACCCTTAAGGGGTCCAATAAGCCCCTCCTATAGAACTGCCTTCCTCACTCCACTCCAATTTTAGGGAGTGACTGCCAAGGCTCTAAACCATGAGGGCAGGCTTTGTAGAGGCTGGAGAAACTGACAGTAACAGGCTGTCCAAGAGGTAAATATAATGGTTTCATTAAAAGTCTGTCACAAGGGCTGGGGGCGCGGTGGCTCCTGCCTGTAAGTCCAGCGCTTTGGGAGGCTGAGGCGGGAGGATTGCTTGAAGCCAGAATAGCCAGGCGTGGTGGCGCGTGTACCTGTAGTCCCAGCTGCTGGGGAGGCTGGGAGTGTCCCTTGAGCCCAGGAGTTCAAGGTTGCACGAGCTATGATTGTACCACTGCACTGCAGCATGGATGACAGAGTGAGATCCCGTCTCAAAAATAAAGTCTGTCACGGAAGGAATATTCCACGATCATTCATATTCATCTCAAAGATGATTTTAAAAGTGCATTTCCTCCTTCCATTCATCCTTCCCTACCTCTCCTTCCATCTGCCTTCCTGCCTTTTATCCTTTCCAGGTCTCTTTCTTTTTCCGTCCCTGTCACTGGCCCATTTCTTCTCCTTCCTCCAAAGTGTTTTTATCGAATTTCATGAAAATGGAAGTGTAACTGGGATTATCTTTTAATCTTAATATATTCCCCTCCATACTCTAAATTCCACAGATGGCTTTATGGTTTTGCTCTATTTCTGTTTAATGTGAATCCTGAGAATCAGTTAATAGAAATCTACCATATTTAGCTCCCGGAAATGTCCTTAATGAAAACTGACAAATAAATGGAGTGCTTATGACAGGGAAATGGAAAGTGAAGACAGGAACATGAGATCCTCTCTCGCAACTCCCTGGGAAGTTTGGGGAGGTTGGTGTGAAATGCAGGTCAGGTGGTAAAAGCCATAGGTGTAGAAGAGACTGCTTTCCCAGCAGCTGCCTAGCAACCAAAATGTGTACCCAACATGGCTTTTAATGGGCAAGGTGATGCAGTGTCTATGTACTTAGTAGATGATAAAACAGCTTTCTTGCTGAAGGATCTGATACTGCCCAATAGCTCAGAAGACTTTAAAAGGTTCCCAGTTTAAATGCTCATTTTGTTTTATTTAAATAGAAATACTCCAAAAGGTAGGCAATGTAGAATGATTGTAAAATATATTAGACTGGCAAATAAGACACTAATTTTAGACTAAGGTAGGAAACAAAATACCAATGCCCTGAAGAAGGTAATAGGCCCCTCTAAACCCCAACTTAACCATTACCTGAGTTTTGGGTATTAGCTTAAACAGAGCCCAGTAGATCAGATTTTAGCATTAAACTCACTATCATTTTTACATTGCTCTATACATAAATTTCCATTTCTAGTTTTTTATGTAATCAAAAGAAATAAAACCAAATTTATGAAACAAAATTATTTATGCTTGAAAAAAATTCGTAAGTCCTAAACTTTTGGATGAGTGGAAACAATTTTGTTTCTGATATATAACATCATCACAACTTTTTCAAGATATAGATGTGTGTGTGTGTATACATATATATATACGTACATATATATATTTTAATCTGAATGAATTTATAAAATCTCAGGGAGCTATTTATTTTACCACCCTTTCCTTTCTACCTCCTGGGATGGTCAGGATTAATTTTTCAAATATATAGAGGGGAGGTACAGAGCTAGGAGAAGCACTGCTGAAATTTTATAGGCAAGCATTAATTTTTATCAACTCTACATGTCTTGGAGGATAGATTATGAGTACAAACATAGAAGGCTGGCTTAATTTCCTAGCAGGAAGTGTTTTAGGCACAAGGAATACATACATACATACATATATAAATACATACACACAAAGATATACATATTATATATTACTATCACATTCCAATTGTAATCATTATGTCTCACCATTTTTGTTCAAAAACTAAATGTATTTAATCTAGTTGGCTTGGACTAGAGTCAAAACATCATTCATAACACATGTACTAATTACATTCACTCTTTTCTCTGGAGACCTGTGTAAGTCCTGCAAGTATCATTTAGTGTGACATTTATCTCTTTAATATAATTCTTTTTACAGAGCAGAGAATTATGGTCTTTTGTTACATGGGTCTAAATAATTGTTAACAATGTGTACTTCCCTCTGCTGAGGTTTTTCATTTCCACTTATTATCCACACACTCTCCTTTAGACAAAAAGACCATGACCCTATCCATTTTTCTAAATTCTCTCTTCTAAATCTGCTTTAATTTTCTACCTTGGGTCCATCAGTATATCACTGCATCAAAACCCAGTTTAAATTTTCACTACTGTCACTTAGTAAAAATGTCCCATTCTTGCATAGATTAATGAAATAAAATAAAAATCCATAAGTAAATAAAAATAAGACAATTTGGTATGTAGTAAACTTGACAAAACAAATTGGTAGTGAAAAAATATAATGATTCAATGAAAACTATTGTTACAACTGGAATCTGGGGGAAAAAAACAGCCTGAACTTAGTTTCACGCTTTATATAAAAATAAACTCAGATCAAACCAAACATTTGAATATAAAAACTGAAAGTGTTCATTAATAATGGACAAATGAGACTCTTGTGATTACAGGCCAACAGTAAAGACATAGAATAGTTGAAAATTACACCGTACTATTTTGATTTAGTGGAGAATATACATGTCGAAGCACATGTGGGCATTCGTAAAGCCTAACCACATTTTAGTGATAAAGCTAACCTTATCAAATTTTGAAGTATTGGTATCATACCGAACATATTCTCTGATTTTAATGCAATCTAGTTTAAATAAATAATCAAAAAATTATAAGAAATACTCCATTTTTTATAGATAAAAACATACTTCTAAACAATTCATGGATCAAAGGAGAAATAATGGAAATCAGACTGTATTAACAAGTGGATTATAGCAAATATATTATATATCAATGCTTGTAAGATGTAGTTAAGACTTAAGAAGAAAGGGTCTTAAATATTTACTTTAGAAAATAAGACAGGCTTGAAGTTAGGGAGTGCTGCATCTAATTTAGGCATTTAAAAATATAACTGACAAATACCTACATCCAAAGTATATGAGAGATGCTTTATGAGTCAATAAGAAAAAATCCAAGAAACTCAACAGAGAAAAACAAACGTGCAGAACACTTGAAAAGATAATTCGTAGAAGTGAAAACCTGGATAAACATTCGAAAAGATTCTCAACTTTGTTAGTCCAGAACATTCATATTTTAATCACAGTGAAATATGATTTCATACATGCCAGATTGAAAAGCTTGACACTGACAGTTATGAGCAAGGATGTGGAGCCACACAGCTCTCCTCCACTCCTGATGGGAAGATAAATGAGAACTATCTGGAAAACAGTAACTAATTTTACATGACTAGGTTGAAAATACTCATAGCATTCAATGCAAAAATTCTAGTTCCTGTTATACTTCAAGAGTTACAGAACTCTTGAAATCATGTGCACTGGGGGGCAATGACAAGAATATTCTTAGCAATATTGTTGGAAATAGCAAAAAAGTAATCAGCACAGAAATGTATGTTAAACTATTCGAAAATGTTACATCTGGGAAAGGGCACAGGATGGCTAGAGAAGAAGGGTGTGAGGGAGACTAACTTATTTCCTCCTTCTGAATTTTGTGACTGCAATACAATGCTTGCATTAACTATTGATAAAATAAATAAAATAACGTTACAATGACCAGCAACACAACTACCCTGTTCTCATTCTTTCAAACCCTTTCAAGAGACTGAACGGTCAAAATCTGTCAGTAACTAGTTGAATGTCAATAAAAGGCACTTCCTCAAAAGATGAAACTTTTCCTTATTTTTAAAAACATATCCAAAGAGAGGACGGACTATATAAAATCCCTGCAAATGTTCCTTGAGCATATGCTAGAGGTTGTGGGGGAAGTGTTGCTGTTCATATCCACTTCGAGGAGGAGGAGTAAAATACATCTAAAATAACATGGGAGAAAATTTAAATTGCCTTTTTCTCCTAGGTATATGCAACTATTAATACTGCCAAAAAGAACACAGAGGGATATTTTTGTGCATGGTTTAATCTTTTGGAAAATGATAAATGGATACATAATTAAATACAATTATGAAGCTACCACAGATTTACATGAATGTCTTAATAAGAACATAATTCAAAATGATTCATCAATATTTCTTGAAATAGAATGAACACAAGTTAAAAGTTTCAGTACAAAGGAAAAACATCAAGTGTGTGATTTTGAGATATGATAAACATCTGATACTGAAGGGACTGGAAGTAAAAACCACCTACACACCCACAATGAGGAATCATTAGAAGGTTATTGTGCAGAACTGTTTTTTTCACTGTTGAAGCATTATATAGTTAGCAGCTTCTCCTCACACCCTCTTACTTCATATCTGATGCTCTTTTAGCATTATATAGGAAATACCCATTTCAATTTTTCTGGGAATTGTCGGAGCACTTTTAGCTCCTTTTTTTTTCATAAAAGAGTCTAATGATTGAATACGTATTATCTAGTATTGGTCATGGGTGCCTTTTGCATCCTCTTTTACAGAATGTTACCAGCTATAATGGATTGAACAAATAAGGTTTTATTTTCTTGTACATAAGAACTATGGAAATCCCAGCACTGGTTCGCCAACTCAACAACTTTAGGACTGAAACTTTTACATTTTTACTGGGCAGACCCTCAATGTCACATGATGGCTGCTGTAGATCCTGTGAAACAAGACAGAGTATCTTCATCACCAGCCAGTTTCCCACCTTCCCACTAGAGGTAAACCACTGTTCTAATATCTATCACCATAGACTATTTTGCCCCTTCTAGAACCTCGTATGAATGGAATAACTTAGGATGCAACCTGTTATGAGTGGAACAGCTTTTGTGTCTGGCTTCTTTCATCCAACTTTTTTTTAGATCTATTCATATTATTATATTGCTGAGTTTTATTGCAATGTATGAATACATCATCATTTCTTTATCCATTGTCCTATTGATAGACATTTAGATTGCTGTCAGTTTTTGGCTGTTATGAATAAAACTGTTATGAACATTGATGTACAAGTCATTGTGTGGACTCATATGTCTTCATTTATATTGGTAGAAATGCAGAAGTGGAATTGCTGAGTCATAGGGCTGAGATATGTTTAGTTTTATAATACACTGCCAAAGAGTCCTCTAAAGTGGCTGTACCATTTTACATAATGTAGTTATTCTTGATGACTGCATAATTTTGGAATTGATGCATCATCAATTATGTAATTGTTTCCACATTATTAGACATTTATTTTATACTGTTTTCAGTGTTGCTTTTCTAAAATAGGAAATGCTGCATTGAACACCTTCATATAAATAATATTTGACCTATTACTGGAATAGTTCTGCTATTGGAATATTTAATAGAGAAACTAGGGGTGGGATTACTGAGCACTGTCATGACTTTTTAATTTCTCAAAGGTCTGTACTAGTTTATTTTTTCAATTAATTAAAAAAAATTGTTGCTAAGCCCTTTCGTTTTTATTGAGTTGTAACATAAATACAATAATGTGCATAGATCTTAAGTTTACAGCTTGATGAATTTTTACATATATAAAATACAACAGCTATGGCCCAGATGAAGAAATGGAACATTTTCAGCATCTTGGGAACCCTTCTGCTTCTTCCAGACTGTACTATGCCTCACAAAGGGAACTACTATTTTGACATTAATCCCATAAAATGATTGTACTTGTGTTTATACTTCATATAATTGGAATCATGTACTTTACAAGCCCTGGTTTTGACTTTCCTTTCCATTGACCTTTCCTGGGCAACTGACATTCTTCCTGTCTTCCAATATGGTAAAACATTCAGTGTAATAAGAGTAATCTTTACTCGCAGTATAGTTATTGAATCTGTGCTGTTTATTTATTTTCATATGTAAGATTTAAAATATAAAATAGAACTTTTATTCCAAGTCCAATCTTAATTTTTGATATTGATGGGGAAAACCTGAAGCGGATTTAACAAAAACAATGGTCACCATTTGTTGAGAAATGGATACTAGGTGCTATTTAAGGACTTTACATCCAAAATTTCATTTAATCTTTTTAATAATCCAAGAAAAAGATACAATTATACCCATTTTTCTGTATAAGAAATCTGAAGCTAAGAGATATAAAATTACCTTACTAAATCTTACAGGGCTAGTGTGGCTGAAGAATGCATACTCAAGTGTGTCTGGCATCACCTGGATGTGTCTGACACCAATGCCCATAACTATACTAGAGACCAGACCTTTAAAATTACAAATGCTCAGTCAGCAGAGAAAAGTCTAAACAAGCATCAGAGGATGCTTGAACTGGCCCTGTTTTGCTCTGCTCTTTAATAAAAGCTGAAGGCAAGCTGCTAAAGATGAAGGGTGAAAAGCTGACTTGATGACAAATGTAATTGCCAGGCGTAGTTTTTTGCATCAGTTGCCCTCTTCAATGATTATCAGCTTTACCAGCAAATTGAAACAGTAGGTACATATTAACATTGTAGACCACATTGCAGGCCATATTACTGCTAATCAGGGCCATTTTTTCATTAAAATTCAATTAAAACCCCAAGAATCAGTATACAAAATTGTATAGAATGTAATGAACAGAGCAGCCAATGTCTGAAAAACAGCATGGATTCATCAACTATACTGTGAGCCAAGACTACTCTTAAAGTAAATATTTTACCATACTGGAGGACAGTAAGAATGTCTGTTACCCAGGAAAGGCCGATGGAAAGGTATTAATAAGTCAAAGCCAGGGCTTATCTCTGAAGACAGCTGGACACCATTTAACCCAAGTGATTTTCTAGTTCCAAATGAGAAGGCGGCATTAAATAGTATAATATACTAGAAATTGCAAATAGATTTTTACACTACAGAAACCAGATCCCAGTTAAAAGCTAGGTAAAAATGCATCAAAGAAACATCAAATTAGATATATTTGATAAAAATGCATACATCAAAGAAACATCATCATCAAAAGAAAATGATTGAGCCAGTGCTCAAATAAAATTGCAGGTCTGTGTGACAGCTTCATTTGTAGAAATGGACATAGGAGTCCAACCTTTTTTTAAATATAAGTTCCCCTCTTTACAACTTAAAAAATTAAAGTATAAAGGAAGAAAAATTGTATGTGTATAAATTATTAGTGTGTAAATGAATGAAGTTTCACAAAATTAACATACTCACGTATCTCCACCCTTGATCATATATAAGATATTTAGTGTGTTTCATAAGCCACTCATATGCCCTATCCCACTCCAAAAGTAACAACTATTCTTTCAATTTTTTTTTTTTTTGAGACGGAGTCTCGCTCTGTCGCCCAGGCTGGAGTGCAGTGGCCGGATCTCAGCTCACTGCAAGCTTCGCCTCCCGGGTTTACGCCATTCTCCTGCCTCAGCCTCCCAAGTAACTGGGACTACAGGCGCCCGCCATCTCGCCCGGCTAGTTTTTTGTATTTTTTAGTAGAGACGGGGTTTCACCGTGTTCGCCAGGATGGTCTCGATCTTCTGACCTCGTGATCCACCCGTCTCGGCCTCCCAAAGTGCTGGGATTACAGACTTGAGCCACCGCGCCCGGCCTATTCTTTCATTTTTAAGGGCAACCATTCATAGTAACACAGGCTTCAAGTATACTGATGCTTTAGGAAAAAAATACTAAAATTGATTTTCAATCCCCAATTTTTGTTTTTTAGGAGCTGAACAAATGTCATAACGACTTAACAGAACAGAGCTACAGAAAGAGCTAACAGAACAGAGCTACTCAGCATCCAAGCAAAAAAAAAAAATTTTTTTTTCAATTGTTCGATAGAATTTTATGAATTTTATTTCATTTCATTCAGGTATTTTTAAGAGACTGATTTTTCTTTAAAGTTCTACTTTATCCATTTGACAGCAACACAACCAATTGTTGGTAAAAACAAGAAAATTAAGTCAGTTTTTCCAGTGTTTGTGTACAGTGATTTCCCTGATTTCTCCTTTTTAAGATCTCTCTGTGCCCAAAGGCACAACATGGTCAATTAGGGCTTAAGTAAATTGCTTCCCCTCAGTACAGTTTTTTAGTGTGAAACTAATCAGCCTAATTGAGATTGATTATTTGAACTTGGCCTTATCAACACCAAAATCAGATTAACTAGAATATTACCAGGCTGACAAATATTTATGACATTTTAACCCCAAATAAATGCAATCCTTGAAAATGCTTCTAAATCCTTTATACTGATTATAAATAAATAGCATGCCTTTGTGCCAAGGTCAGGTTTTTTCCATAATTGGTCTGCAATTAGCTCCTTTTTTTTTTTTTTTGCTATATATATATGGGTTAAGAGGATATTTTATAATGAATTTATGTTCTCCTCTCTATCCGCTGCCCTTCAATTTGAGATTGAAAAATTACTTTTCTTAGGCCGGGCGCGGTGGCTCAAGCCTGTAATCCCAGCACTTTGGGAGGCCGAGACGGGCGGATCACGAGGTCAGGAGATCGAGACCATCCTGGCTAACACAGTGAAACCCCGTCTCTACTAAAAAATACAAAAAACTAGCCGGGCGCAGTGGCGGGCGCCTGTAGTCCCAGCTACTCGGGAGGCTGAGGCAGGAGAATGGCGTGAACTCGGGAGGCGGAGCTTGCAGTGAGCTGAGATCCGGCCACTGCACTCCAGCCTGGGCGACAGAGCCAGACTTTGTCTCAAAAAAAAAAAATGAAAAATTACTTTTCTTTTTCCCCCTCTACATAAATGTCACGCCAGCAGTTTCCTTCTGGACATCGGAAGGCTTTGTAAAAGTAACTGAAGGGATATAGACTATAAATCATGATTTTAAAAATTATTTTACGTATATAAAATTTATATCTTTCTAAAAGCAGGTGGTTGAACAATTAACCTCTGCTTACACTTCTCCAAAGGTCTTAGCAAGCCCCAAAGGTGCCTGCAAGGCACTAGGAAGTGGATACCGTAATGTTCTCAGCTATGGCAGTACACAGACACTCCCTCCCTCTCCTACATCTCACCCCTACAGTAAAACTATTTCTGGGGAAAATGGAGAGGGTTTGAGTTACTCAGATATTATTTTTAGATGACTTCTAAACAGGGATCAGTAAATCTGAGAAAGCGCTGCCACTTTTCATACAAACAAAACAACTCTGGCTTACAAAGAGTGTCGATGAAAAGTGTGAGGATCCCAAGGTCTTGAATCATTTAAGGAGACCCTGCAGTTTGACACTTGGTTTTACTTCTTAATTGCCTCTTCTGCTCCGTTTAACTTTACTCAACTAGACTTATAAATATTTAATCAGAACATGGCTGCCTGCTTAAAAAAGGAAAAAGAAACTCTGATACTGTTGGCCAAACATGACCTTGAGAAGACCAAGACACGTTTACAAGGTTGTTCTCATCCTAACTTGCATTTAATGAGAGAAACAAGTGCCATGACTGATTAGCAAAATGAAGTTATTAAAAACAATTGACCTAGGCTTAGGCATCCTGTAGAAAGAAATTGAAAAAAGAAAACAGAGAAAACTCGTAGTGTTCCCCTCCCCGCCCTCAAAGGAAAAAAAAAAAACAAAAAACCCAGGAGGTTTATTTTTTTCATGATTTATTGAATTTCCTGAATTGCAAAAGCCATATGGTTGTATTTTAATGTTTATTTTTCTTTAAGCATCTTCTCTAATGTTAGTTTATAGAATATTATAGTTGTGACTGGAGTATGTAAATGTAAATATATTTAGTAACAGTTTGGGTATGAAGGCTTTTAATATATAGCATTGAAATAAATTAAGATTTTGTTGTCTTTTATACTTTGTTTTGCTGCTGTATTTTCCAACGTATATATCAAATTTCAACATGCTCGTTGGAAGCTTTTTGGTATTTTAAAATTAATTAGTTGACTAACCAATTAATTAATTACTTAGTTAATGTGAAATTTGACGTACTAACTCCTCCCAGTTGGTTTCATACAACACATGCTCCCCATGTAGGCCTCTGGGCAGCATGGTTTCTGCACCCCTGGACTTGCTTCCTCTGTGTCTCATTGGGTATTTCTCAGGCACACAAAGTCTCCAGTTCTCAACTCTGAAAATGCACAGGCATCTTCTTCCCTCCCAATGCACAATGATCTGAGTAATCTTAATACATTAAGCTCTGAGTAAATTCCATTTGTCCCCTTTTAGTGGATTTAAAAGCGTTGTTCAGTAACCCAGCTGATGTCCGCTACTAACACCATCTCTGTGGCCAACTATTCACTATATCTCAAGTCTTCCCTGAGACTTTCAATCAAATTCTCATACTGCTAGATTCGTTCACGATCATGTGCTTTCCTTTTTTTCTCTTTTCTTTGGAGGTGTTGTCTCTCTCCATATATATAGAGAGAGAGACTCTCTCTATATATATGTATATATGGAGAGACAAATATATATATTTGTTGTCTCTCTCCATATATACATATATATACACACACACACATATATTTGGTATGATTAAGATCATTTGCAAAACTTCCTCTTGACTCTGATTTTTGCTCCACAGACTTGCTAATCTTTCTTTTGAATGCTCACTAAATCCCAACTTCCTGAGCATTATACATTCTCTTTCCACCATATCCCTAGTGTCTAGACTAGTTCCTGGCACAGAGTTGGCATTTAGTAAACACTGAGGGGAGGGTTGTTTAGATGGGTGGATGAATAAAGGCAGCAGGGGTAACAGGCGTACTACCCGCTTTGTCCAAGGATTATATGACCCTTTCAAAGATATAAGCTCTCAGTTCATCACTTCTGTAGAGGATGATGAGCATCTACAGCAATCTTATCCTCAACCGCCAATTCTATTGAGGACCATGAATCTATGGCCAGCATTTTATTTGATAGCTTGACCAGCACATTACACCAAGACAAAAATGTCCGTGCAATTGACTGGCATTGATTTAATTTAAGATTTCCTTATTTGAGAAGCAGGGGCCTCACCCCACCTCACCAACTTTCTTGCCTCAGTAAATTAGTCTCAAATAAAGATAAGCCTTCATTTCATATTCTTATCTTAATTAACCTTCTATGTTTGAAATAATGTACAAGCAAGGACATATTTACTTTTCTGCAGCTTAGAACACTTATTTTTAAAATTTTTTTAAATTTATTGTAATTAAGACTAATGCAAGCTTTGTATACTTACTGTAATTAAGACGATTGAATGCCTTGTTTTCCAGTTATTCATACTTAAAATGGTAGCGTCTGCTTCCTTTGCACAGGAGACTGTTTCATTATTCCAAACTCATTTTCCTTAATTTGACTTTTCTGGGTTCCAAGAAAAGGGGGTTGCATTCTGCTTGACCACGTGTGTCAGTTGGGGAGAAAGTGTAAAGCATGGGGTGCTCAAAGAAGAATAGGCCTTGAATTTTATTGGTCCATTCTGAATGGCTTTTGTCCTTCTCAGTGGACTCCAGGAGAAGATAATTGTTAGCATAACCACAGGCCAGAATGAGGATGATGTCATAGATAAAACGGGTGTGTTAGGTTGGTTTCCCCTAGAAGCAGAGCCTGAGATGGAGAGGTAACAGAGATTCTTAGAAAATGATTTATTGAGGAAGGGCTCAGGAAAATCTTGTAAGGGAAGAAGGGAAGCAAGACGTGTGTTCAATCCGAGGGGAGCTCTGGATCCTACGTTGTATCTCTGTATCTGTCTAGCCTTGAGGCGAGGCGACTGAGTTTTCATACCACAGGATTAGAGTCCTTGCATAACAGCTTTAGGGTGCATGGGGATAGTAGGGAACTGCCTACCACAGGAGAAGGTGACTCTTATCTCTCAAGGACCATCTTCTGGAGGCATTTTCAGGTTCCAGCTTTACTGCCAGCACCCACTGTTCTAGTGATTTAGTCAAGGCCCTGCCTAATCACCTTTGCTACAATGGAAAAGTCTTACGTTAAAAAAGAAGGAGAACATAGTTTGCACTCCTGAACTTTGGTTTCTGTGTGGTTGAAATGCAATTCACAATTTCACCCTTTTATTGAGATTTTTGAGTCTCTACTTTCTTTTGGTTGTTGGTGGTAGTCCAGGGAGGCTGAGCCTTGGAATATTTTTTAATTTTCCCAAGTCTGCTGCAAATGGCTTTGAATGAATATTCCAGTTGTCTGAGCCCTTGCTTCTCTTCCCCTCCCTAATTATTGATTCTTAACCACATTCTTGATAGCCAGGATTTTCAGTCCTACACAAATACTGTATTTCATGAATTCTAAGATATATTTTTTCATACCTTAACACCTCGGAAACTGGACTGTAGTATACCATAAAAATTGGCAATCTTTTTCTCCTTTTATTATTGGTTACATAAACAGGAGTGCCTCTTATGATCAACAGCTGTTTACATTTGATGATATAGTAAATTATACACACAACAGGCTTATATTGACTATTCTATACAAGTGGTGTTTAGTTATATATCTGTGTTTCTATGGTAAAATAGCTGAGTTAGAGATGAACTTTTAGAATGCAGTCCATGCTTAAGTACCAATGTATTTGAACTAGCACTCCATTGGATCAGTGGATGTATTGGATTCTGTGAATCATAATTTATTGAAAGGATTTTTTTTTAGACAGAGCCTCATTCCATTGCCCAGGCCGGAGTGCAGTGGCATGATCACAACTCACTGCATCCTTGACTTCCTGAGCTTAAGTGATTCTCCCACCTCAGCCTCCCAAGTAACTGGGACAGAGCCACACACCACCACGCACAGCTAATTTTTGCTACTTTTTATAGAGACTGGTTTTCTCCAGGTTGCCCAGGCTGTTCTCGAACTCCTGGGCTCAAGCAATCCACCCACCTGAGCATCCCAAAGTGCTGGGATGACAGACAGGAGCCACCCTACAGGGCCTATTGAAATGATTTGATTTGTTAATATAGGTGAAAGTACCTTGGCCATCAGCACGTAGTAGGCCCTCAATACCTTTACTTGTTCTCTTTTTTTCCCATTTTATAAGTCTTAAGATGAATCTCCAGAACTCCACATGTAGGTTGACACCTTACTAATTTGTACAAATGAGAAGGAGGGCCTCACTGAATTAATAAAAATTATGGAAAAAATGAATTTTTGAAATTCAAGAACAAGTAACTGATACAAGGTTAATGAAGCATTACCTAGAAGTAGCCCTTAAGGGAGCAGCCTCAATAAATGGATAAGAATAATTTATAATTAGCCTTTTCTTTTTGCACCTCAAGAGTACTTAGGATGAGCTTATCTATAAGAAGCTTAGACATATCTGCTATTGCCTGTGATTTTATTTCTATATTTAATTTGTCTCAGGATAGTTTTCTTAGATATTGTGTAGCTAACAACATAGTCCCTGCCTAGGGACAATTTCATGATAATCAGAAACTTCCAGGTTAACAAATATTAGCTTACTTCTGACAGTGTTTATATAAATTGAGTTGTATGTCCATCTGACATTTGCAGAAGCGCTAGGCTATCCTTAACATTTCAGAAATCCTCAAAATGCAGATTTTGAGTAAAAGAAGCCAGACCCCAAAGACTACATACTGTATGGTCCTACTGATATGAAGTAAAAGAAATACAAGTTATTTATATCCATAGAAATTGGATAGCAGTTGCCTTTGGTCATGGAGTGGTTAGCTAAAATAGGGCAACACGGAATTTGGGGGGTGATGTTCCATATCTTGATTTGGATGATTGTTAAATGAGTTTGTATATTTGTTAAAGTTCTATGTGATACACATTTAACATTTGTGCATTTTACTGAAGGTAAATTGTACTTTAATAAAGTACTGTTAGAAAAAGGTACATAGGTTGTTACTCGAATCTTGGATCTAACTTTACGGAGGAGGTTAACACAGAAAAAAAATCAGTTGGCCATGGTTAACTGGCAAAATAGATAGAAGTTTAGTATATAGATTTCTATGATATATCCAAACTCCAGTCTTTGTCCCACCACCTATTACAAATATAATATGCCTATTATTATGATGGAAATTGCAATAATAAAGACTCTAACTTAAAATTAACCAATGGGATATTCCGAAATTCCTAACATGAGATTCCAAAATAAACTGCTTTACTTCTGTTGGTTTTACTAAGAGCTTTCCAACAGTGCTGCTTCTGTAAGTTAAAAAGTTACGAAGAACCACTAACAGTTTTTCTTCAGGCAAAGTGCTAATGGCCCCTAAAGGGACTTTTCTTATCATTCTGTCACCTAACTGTGATTTTCTAAGTAGCTTTTTTTCTGGGCCTGCCAGGTTTGAGAAAATGCAATTCCTTCTTGACTAAAACATGAACTTTAAAGCATTCATGCTTTAAAAAAGAAACTACATTAAGTAGCCCGAGTCAGAATTTCTTATAATACAGAGATGCTTAAAGTGATGGTTCTGGCCCGAATATCAACTCCCTTTGCACATTATTGATCAGGAAATACCCAACAAGAAATCTGAAAACTAAGAATTCTCCAGGATTTAATACATGATGTCCTCATATTGCCCTAAAATGATGAAGCAAAATGACAGTATATGTAGGTCATAGAAAATTTATTTTCACATGGGAATTTTGGGGAGAGAAGCAAGACATAAATACTACATAGTAATATTTGTATATCATTTTGGTGTGTTTCTCAAGTAAGAGTATAGAGTTCTGTATTTGGTGCCTAATGCGTCTCCTGCCTTTATTTACCTTGGGAAACTAGGCAATTATACAAAATGGAAGCAGTTATACAAAAATATTCTGATCCCTAAGAAGACCCCCTTCCTCAAATTGTCAATCACTATGGGGGAGAGAGAGCAGGCAGGATGAAGAGGGCTTTGTTGTGGGCGATATTCTGTGCTTTGTTTCGTTTTGTATTTTGTATCTCCTACTTCCTCATCCCCATCCTTGCTTACCATGTTTGCTACTACTTTTCTTTCTGATGTCAGCTTAAAGTCCCTTCATCAGAGAAGTTTTTGCTTATCTTTTCCTCCCATAAATGTCTTCCAGCTCCATACTAAATGCACTCACACACATTGTCTACTACTCCTCTATAGTATTCACCACTACAGTAATGCCGCTCTTACTCTCCAGTCTATAAGCTACTGAGAAAGCAAGGATTGTGTCTATTTTTGCTTTGTTTCCAACCTCAGCAGGCATTTTGTCTGGCATGCTGTAGAACAGGAGTCCCCAACCTCTGGGCCATGGACCGCTACCAGTCTGTGGCCTGTTAGGAACCAGGCCGCACAGCAGGAGGTGAGCAGCAGGCAAGCAAGTGAAGCTTCATCTATATTTATAGCAGATCCCCCTTGCTCACGTTACCACCTGAGCTCTGCCTCCTGTCACATTGGCTCCAGCATTAGATTCTCATAAGAGCAAGAACCCTACTGGAAATTTTGTATGCAAGGGATCTACATTGCATGTTCCTTATGAGAATCTAATGCCTGATGATCTGTCACTGTCTCCCATCACCCCTAGATGGGACCATCTAGTTGCAGGAAAACAAGCTTAGGGCTCCCACTGATTCTACATTATGGTGAGTTGTATAATTATTTCATTATAGAATACAATGTAATAATAATATAAAGTGCACAATAAATGCAATGCACTCAAATCATCCTGACACCATCAACCCTCCCAACCTGCTGCCCTGGTCCATGGAAAAATTATCTTTCATGAAACCAGTCTCTGGTGCCAAAAATGCTGGGGACTGCTGTTGTAGTAGATGCCCAGGTACAGGATGGATAAATTTATAGATAAACTAATGAACTAATGAAATCTTTCTCTGAAACTGACAATGTTCTGAACATAAACTGTGAGTTCATTAACTACTCTTTAGCAAAGAGTAGAAATGAATACTCGGTCTCCACTTGATATTTTCTCCCCAGTAGGGTTTTCTTTCTTCAGTCCTATCCTACATCCCACCTCTTTGAGAGGCTCCTTTGTGAGCTGTGAAAAAATTATATAGTCCTAAACATATAGTATTGCTGAAGCTGGGAGAGAAAAGGTGACAATCAAACTCAGCATGTCGGGATTCATTACTCAATGTAGACAAGTAAGGCTGAGAAACCACTCCCAAATCTAAGAAGCATGAGAAAAGTTAATTTCTTTTTAAAAAAATTATCCTATTGGTCAGTTGCAGTGACTCACCCCTGTAATCCCAGCACTTTGGGAGGTTGAGGCAGGCAAATCACAGGTCAAGAGATCAAGACCATCCTGGCCAACATGGTGAAACCCCGTGTCTACTAAAAATACAAAAATTAGCTGGGTGTGGTGACGTGCACATGTAGTCCCAGCTACTCGGGAGGCTGAGGCAGGAGAATCACTTGAACCCAGGAGGTGGAGGTTGCAGTGAGCCAAGATAGCGCCACTGTACTCCATCCTGAAGACAGAGTGAGACCCTGTCTAAAAAATAAAAATAATTTTAAAAAATTATCCGATTTTATTTGTTTTTAAGATAGGGTCTTGCTCTGTCACCCAAACTGGAATTCAGTAGCAAGATCATAGCTCACTGTAATTGCAAACTCCTGGGCTCAAGTGATCCTCCAGCCTCCTAAGTCCTCCTAGGACTACAGACACACACCACAACACCATAAATAAAAATATATATTTTTAAATATATAATTTTAAATATATATTTTTAAATATATAATTTTAAAAATATATTTTTAAATATACAATTTTTAAAATATATTTTTAAATATATAATTTTTAAATATACATTTTAATATATAATTTTTTAATATACATTTTTAAATATATAATTTAAAATGTATATTTTTAAAATATATATTTTGTAGATGGGGGGGTCTCACTATGTTGCTCAGCATGATCTCAAACTCCTGGCCTCAAGCAATCCTCCCACCTCAGCCTTCCAAAGCCCTGGGTTAATAGGCTTACTCACTGCACCTGGCCATGTAAGTTAATTTCTAAGACTATATTATAGTCTAAATGAGTTGAGAAGAAGGTGGTTCTTTTCTCACAGTCATTCAAGTGCCTGGACTCCTTCCATCTGGCCTGTCTGCTCTCTTCTAGGTCTTGCAATCTTCTGCATCCACTGGCAGTTGGGCTGGCACTAGGGGTGGGGTCCACCATTTCCACTCACATTCCATTGTCTAGGGATTAGGTGTATGTCCTGTAACTACAAGGGCAGCTAGGTAATGCAGCTCATTGTGTGCACAGGGCTCGTTGGGCCCTCTTTCTCCATTTCCCTTTACCCTGAATCAGACTAATCCCACTCATAGGAAGATAAACAATTTTTTTTTTTTTTTTGAGACAGAGTTTCCCTCTGTCACCAGGCTGGTGTGCAGTGGTGCAATCTTGGTTCACTGCAACCTCCGCCTCCTGGGTTCAAGCGATTCTCCTGCCTCAGCTTCCCAAGCAGCTGGGACTACAGGTGTGTGCCACCACACCCAGCTAAATTTTGTATTTTTAGTAGAGAGGGGGTTTCACCATGTTGGCCAAGATGGTCTTGATATCTTGACCTGATGATCCACCGGCCTCAGCCTCCCAAACTGCTAGGATTACAGGCGTGAGCCACCACACCCAGCAAGGAAGATAAACTTTTAATGGCTGTCAAGCTTATGTGGCTCTGACTGATGACATCATTGTCTTATCAACCAGGTGTAGGATAAACATACCTGACAGCAATAACTTAAGCATACCCTTACAATGACCTTGTATGGCACCTGAATGTGTGTTCTGAACTAGGGAATCCAGGAGTAGCCAAGCCAGAGATTAGTTCTTTGTCCATGAGGAACATCTGAGCCCTTGTCCCATCCTATCCAGTCCTGTGGAACCCAGGCCGTACAGGGGATTGAGGCCGAGTTTTAGGTTACAATATGAAGGTTGCCAGGTGGAGGTCACTGGGGGAGGGTGGTAAGTGGAAATGCTATATAAAGTGCATGCTGTTTGCTAGCAGTTGCTGTTTTCCCGCCCAGCCCACTGCCACTGGGCTATGAGGTTATTATATCTAGCCTGCCACCACTGGACTCTCTCCCCTGTATGTGAGCCCCTAATAAAACCCCATGTCTTATTTGCTGCCTCTGGGTCTCTTCTTTGGCTTCTTGAATCTTGTGCCTTTCTTATTGGGGTTAATAGGGGTTCAGCACAACACCCGGCAATTTCAAATGTAGACAACGCCTCTCAGAGCAACTACTTTTGTTTCATATCTTTCTATGTTCCAATAAATTCTGTTTTGTTCCTGCATCTTGACTTTGCTCTAGGCTCATCATGCAGGCCTCCTCAGTGTCTAGCACTCTAGCTTGTTGGATGTCAAGACACAAACACTTCTATACTGTTACTTGTGGCTCGCCGAATGCAGCCCAATGTCATCTCTATATGTGGAATGCCCAACCCCTCTATTGTGGTGAATTTTTTCTGATCCTTCAAGCGTCAGCTCTAGCACCCACTCTGCTGTCTGGTGGTTAAACTCACTCCTTATGAAATCTGGCATACACACAGTACACAGGACCTACCACCTCATATTGAGCATCTTACTTATTTGTCTGTAAATACTCTAAAAACTGTAAAGCTTGGAACTGTGTTGTACTTAGCTGCACAGCCATAAAAAGGGCACATAGGAAATCTTTGATGAATAGTTTTCTTGTTGAGTCAATACCCTTGTCACCTTGACCATGACTCAACTATATCTATCTTGCCAAAAACTTTAGTCAAAAACTCTTACAGGTGACTGACTAGTAGTACATAGTGTCAAAATGGAATATATATATATAAAATATATAATTTCTCACTTTCTGTAAAAACCTAAGATTCTAAAAGAAACCAAGCCATCCCAATGTTTGTAATTTGGCTAAATATGGCTGTGGCTATTTAGCATGTTAGGAAAATAAACTCAGAGACTTTAAACATTATTGTACTTACATGTATAAAAGGGAAACTATCTCTGAGAGAGTAGGTTGTTATTCTGAAATGATCACTCATTTCTTTTCACTTCCATAGGAGATGACACTTCTCTGCTCCATTTATGTTGATCTTGGCCACGTGACTTGCTTTGGCCTCATTGTGGGCAAAATGAATACAGGTTGAGCTTAACTATGTGACTCGCTTTGACCAATGTCATATTATCAGAAGCAATGAAGCAGAGGTTTGAAATGTACTGTCATGGTTGAATGTGTTCTCATGTGCTTGGGCCACTGCCAGGAGGGCCTGGGCTCAGAGGGGGCATGTGAGATGATGATATGGTTTGGCTGTGTCCCAGACCAAATCTCTTCTTGAATTGCAGCTCCCATAATTCCCACGTGTTGTCGGACATGTTGTCGGAGGGGCTTGATGGGAAGTAATTGAATCATGGGGCGGGTCTTTCCTGTGCCGTTTTCACGTTAGTGAACAAGTCTCACAAGAGCTGAAGGTTTTATGATGGGAAGTTCCCCTCCACACGTCCCCTTGCCTGCTGCCATGTAAGATGTGACTTTGCTCCTCCTCTGCCTTCTGCCATGATTGTGTGGCCTCCCTAGCCATGTAGAATTGTGAGTCCATTAAACCTTTTTCCTTTATAAATTACCCAGTCTTGGGTATGTCTTTATTAGCAGCGTGAGAACAGACTAATAAAGATGATGTGGAACAGAGTCACCTTAACTAACCTGCCTAGCTGAGCCAAATCTAGATAAGCGCTCCCAGCTGCCCCAGCTGCAATGATAGATAGTTTTTAGTTTAAGCCACTGTGCTTTGGGGTGTTTGTTATGCATTGATATTAAATGTGCATATTTCTTATATGAACTTTTCTTTATACTATGCCTCCCTCAAAGCCATGCACAACCAGAGAATAAATTATTTCTGATCAAGGCACTAAACATGGAAATGACCTAGATTGTGGGAAGTACGAGATTGGGAAGGAGATTCTAATTAGCTACTCTCTGAGCTAGGAACGAAAGTTTCTAGACACAACAGGCATCAGTTTGAGTAATTGTATGGGATATAGGAAAGCCTGCACACACTGACACATTCACAGTGTCTATGTGATAGGAGGAAAGCTCCAGGAAAGGTAAATGATTAGGGTGGAAATTTTTAATAATTGTATGCAACCTGAGTGTATTTAGAGCCATAATTATAAATGTAATTTACTGTAATGGCATCTTCATGCTAACAACTATTAGTTTAATAAAACTGCTGTTATAATGAAGCAGATGCTACTACTGAAACAGCTCTATAATTGAAAGGCTATTATAGTCACTTTAGAACAGAAACGGCAAATAAGTGGTAGTGGGAAGCTGTTCCTCCAGGGCCGAATATATTGAAAATTCAAATACTGTCTATACAGCAATACTTTGTGCCTTGATTTTAACATTTTACCTTCCATGTTTTTGTTAGTTTTTGTTTCTTGTCTTTCTGTCATAAGCTAACCAATGTTAGTGGGCCCAAGTACATTTTAATCTATGAAGGGGTGGCCTGCCCCTCCACACCTGTGGGCGTTTCTCCTTAGGTGGAAGGAGAGACTTGAGAAAAGAAATGAGACACAGAGACAAAATATAGAGAAAGAAAAAGTGGGCCCAGGGGACCGGCGCTCAGCATACATAGGACCCGCGCCGGCATGGGTCTCTGAGTTCCCTCAGTATTTATTGATCATTATCTTTACCATCTTAGAAAAGGGAAGTGGCAGGATAATAGGATCATAGTAGGGAGAAGGTCAGCAGTAAGACATATGAATAAAGATCTCTGTGACATGAATAAGTTTAAGGAAAAGTGCTGTGCCTTGATATGCATATGTAAACATCTCCATAAACCTTTTTAGTGCATAAAGAGCAGCATTGCTGCTAGCACGTCCCACCTTCAGCCCTAAGGCAGTTTTCTCCTTTCTCAGTAAATAGAACATACAATCGGGTTTTACACCAAGATATTCCATTGCCCAGGGACGGGCAAGAGACAGATGCTTTTCTCTATCTCAACTGCCAAGAGGCCTTCTTTCCTCTTATACTAGTCCTCCTCAGCACAGATCATTCACGGGTGTCAGGCTGGGGGACGATTAGGTCTCTCCCTTCCCACGAGGCCATATTTCAGACTATCACATGGGGAGAAACCTTGGACAATACCTAGCTTTCCTAGGCAGAGGTCCCTGCGACCTTCCGCAGTGTATGTGTCCCTGCGTACTTGAGATTAAGAGAATGGTGATGACTTTTAACCAGCAAGCTGCCTTCAGGCACTTGTTTAACAAAGCACACCCTGCACAGCCCCAAATCCATTAAACCTTGAGTCACCACAGCACATGTCTTTTGCAAGGACAGGGTTGCGGGTAGGGTCACAGATTAACAGCATCTCAAATACAGAACAAAATGGAGTCTCTTATGTCTACTTCTTTCTATATAGACACAGTAACAGTCTGATCTCTCTTTCTTTTCCCCACAAATCTAAGACCTTATTACTAAAGAGTAGTGTGTAGGCCAGTAGCATTACTATCACTTGGGTACTTATTGGAAACTCAGAATCTTAGCCTAAGCCCTGAACTCCCGGAGATGAATATTAGTTTTAACAGAATCCTCAGGTGATTTGTGTGACAAAGTTTCAGAAGCATTGGTCTTAGATATTAATTTTGAAAAATTACTTTACGTGAACCAAAAATGGTAATATAAGAATATTCACCCATACATACATATAAGATATATCACGAAACTAGCAAAAATACACTGTTTTTGTTTTAACTTTTAGCCACAATTTTCTTTGTTAGGGTAGAAAAGGTACTAAAAGAGAAATGAAATGGCTTTACTCTATGGGACACAGTATTGTTTAGGGATTGGGTTTCTTGCTTTATTATGGTAGATAATGTTTTTTCTTCTCAGTCTCTGAGTAGCTGGGACTACAGGCTCACGCCACCACGCCCGGCTAATTTTTCTATTTTTAGTAGAGGCAGGGTTTCGCTGTGTTGCCCAGGCTGGTCTCGAACTCCTGAGCTCGGGCAATCTGCCTGCTTTGGCCTACCAAAAGTGTTAGAATTACAGTCGTGAGCCACTGCGCCTGGCACACCCAGGCTGGTTTCAAACTCCTAGACTCAAGCAATGTGCCCACTCTGGTCTCCCAGAGTGCTGGAATTACATCTTTTTTCTTCTTAATGACAGGTTTAAAATGCTTTTTCTTCTTCTTCTTCTTTTTCTTTTTTTTTTTTTTTTCGAGACAGGGGCTGTGTTGCCCAGACTGGAATGGGGTGGCTTGATCTTGGCTCACTGCAGCCTCAACCTGCTGGGCGCAAGCCATCTTCCCACCTTAGCCTCCTGGTAGCTGGGACTACAGGCACACATCACCATGCCCAGCTAATTATTTGTTGTTGTTTTTAAATATTTTTTGTAGACACAGAGGTCTTGCTATTTGCCCAGGCTGGTCTCGAACTCCTGAGTTCAAGCAATCTTTCTGCCTTGGCCTCCCAAAGTGCTGGGATTACAAGTATGAGCCACTGCACCTGACCACTTTTGTTTCTTTTAGTTCTGGTAGTGTTTTATCATTTAACTGAAAGCATTTTTGTCCTATCCTCATGCAGTAGATTTTAGAAAACACTACCACATTTCAGTGATATCTCATGATAGCAACTGGCAGCGGGGACAGAATTGTTACAATACTTTAATAGGGATGTCTCTCTCTTGGTTTCAGCACCTGCAGTATAGGTATTCATTCTGAATTATCCAATATATTCTAGCACACTTCATGCATTTGATTGAAGATAATTGTTTATACTGTAAAAATAATGTAATTTGTCTTATTGCAATTTTATCATGAAAATAGTGTTCACTGTGTGTCCTGTTGTCACTTCATAGATTACTTTTCCTGTGTGTGAATGAATGAGTATGTGCGTGCCCTTCATTACTGCATAACACACGTACATCCGGGGGCTCTAATATTGACTGCATAGCTTAGTGAATTTCTTCACATCTATATCCCTGTGTGACCTCCACAAAGATTAAAGAATATGTCCAACACTACTGAAAGTTTCTTTCTCTTTTCTTTGATCAACTTTGCTTGTTCTTGAACTTTATAAAAAATGGAATCACACAGTACTTGTTTGTGTCTAGATTTATGTATTGAAACCTTTGGTTTAAACGTTTTTTAAATATGAAGCCATTATACTAAGTAAAATAAGCCAGGCACAGAAGGACAAATATTACATGATCTCATTTATATGTGGAATCTAAAAATTCAGACTCATAGAGGTAGAAAGTAGAATGGTAGCTACCAGAGGTTGGGAGAGGGTGGGAGGTAAAAGGGGAGATGATGGTCAAATGGTACAAAGTTTCCGTTAGACAAGAGGCATAATTCCTGGTGATCCATTGCACATTAGGTGACTAGAGTTAATAATAATGTATAGGTCAAAATTGCTAAGAGAATGAATTTGAAATGTTGGTAGCACAAAGAAATGATAAGTATGTGAGGTAATGGATATATTAATCTGATTTACTCATTCCACAATGTACACATGTATCAAATTGCTCCCCATATTGTACATTGGAGTACAATTTGTATTATGGGGGTACAGATTGTACCCCAATGTACAATGTGGGGTAAAATTTGATACATGTATACATTGTATCCCATAAATGCACCCCATAAATGTATACAATTATTGTTTATCAATTAAAAAAACAAAGTCACAATGTTTTTTATCATTTAAAAAAAGGAAAGAAATTTTGACATTACATAATTTCTCCAAGAATCTAAAATAGTTTATTTTAGAAATATTCTGAATAACTTTTGGGAGGTTTATATTACAGAATTTTAAATCCTCCCTCATACACAGAAAGTAAAGAAAATTAGGCTATTTCATAACATGAGTTTTAAAAATATGTGAAATACATGAAAATTACTTAAGAATTGTAAATATAGTACCTATATCTAAATCCTGACTTTTGGTATTGGAATATTGCCTTATTTAAAGCTTGTTTACATAGATTTTCCCATAAATTTTTACAGGATTTCAATGAATCAGAATGTACTAAAAGTGATGACTGTGCACTTAACTTTATGGATTTATGAATAAAAGTACATCATTGTTTTAATGCCAAAGGAATGAATAGTTTAATCCCCAATCTAATAAATGTTTCAATGCCAGTTTGGCAGTTTTTCAATCATACAGACTGAAATTTTGGAACCCAAAAACTTTTCCTGCTCGTGTTTAAAATAATGATCATACAGGTGGTAACCTGCGACTGTCCATTTCTGTGCTGAAGAGACAACCCAGAGCGGGAGAAAATATTTGCAAATCACACATCTGATAAGGAGTGAATATCCAAAATATATAAGGAACTCAAACAATCTTATAGCAGAAAACAAAGAATCGAATTTTTATAAAAAATGGATAAAGAATTTAAATAGACATTTCTTGAAAGGAGACATACAAATGGTCAACCAGTTTATGAAAAAATGCTCAATATCACTAATTGTCAGAGAAATTAAAACAACAGTGAGATATCAGCTCATACCTGTTAGAATGGCTATCATCAAAAAGACAAAAGATAATGAATGTTGGTGAGAATGTGGAGTAAAGGGAACCCCTGTACACTGTTGGCAGGAATATAAACTAGTAAAACCAATTACAGAAAACAGTACAGAGGTGCCTCAAAGAACTGAAAATAGAATTACCCTAGAACTCACCAATCTCATTTCTGTGTTCATATCCAAGGGATTTGAAATCAACTGTTAAAGAAATACCTACTCTCCTATGTTCTTGAAGTATTATTCACATCAGGCAAGATATGGAACCAACCTAAGTGTCCATCAGTTAATGAATGGATAAAGAAATGTTTTATATATATTTATCTCTATTTGCCAGTTAAAGAATGGATAAAGAAATGTTTTACATATATGTGTGTGTATGTGTGTATATATATGTGTTCAGCCTTAAAACAAAAAAGAAGCAAATTCTGTCATTCGCAACAACGTGAATGAACTTGGAGGAAGTTATGCTAAGTGAAATGAGTCAAGTAGAGAAAGACAAACACTGTTATGATTTCACTTATATGTGGAATCTAAAAAAATCAAACTTATAGAAGTAGAGTAGAATGGTGGTTACCAGAGGCCGAGGCAGAGATGTCAATCAAAAGATACAAAGTTTCAATTAGACAGGAGGAATAATTTTTGAGATCTATTGCACAGCATGGTGACCACAATGAATAATAATATATATTTCAAAATTGCTAACAGTGCAGATTTTAAGTGTTCTCACTACAAAATAATGATTAGTGTGTGAGGTGATGGATATGATAACTAGTTTGATATAATCATTCAACAATATATACACATAGCATCACACTGTACCCCAAATAAACATATGTAATTATTTGTCAATTATAAATAAAAATTTCAAAAAATGAAATAATTATTGTCCTGTCAAAAAACGTGCTGGTAAAAACTCTGTCTTTCAGAAGTAGTAATTAAAGTTTAATTACTTCTTCAGAATGACAACTGAAAATCAGTTCAGTTCTGTGTGATCAGTAAATTTTAAATTGCAGTTTGAAAAAGATCAGGGTTATTCTAAAAGCAATAACTCGGACAATTCATTTTGCTGTAAATATAGAGGATTAGATTTAGCTTGTGGAAAATTTCAAAAGTGAAAGCAAGCTCCAATTTTGAAATCACATGATTGATAGAATAAACAAGCTCCTTATATTTGACACTTTATTCACTAAAATTATCAGCACAGTGATCTTTGGACCTCAAACATAGTAGAAAATATAATTACTTTTACATTTCCAGAAAATGTTCTCAGGCTTTTTGTCCCTTATTACCTAAAAAATCTACATTAATCTGTCAATCAGTCAAGACATTATTCAGTGCTGCACTGTTGGTCATAAATCATAATCACTGCCAGAAATAATGGTGAATAATAAGTGTTTCACAATATAGCCTCTAAAAAGAAGGTAACATTATAATTAAGGGCAAAAGAAACAAAGCAGATGGCAATGTTTTTTGTACTTACACCAATCTTTACATTACCTAACGGAACAATGTTGTATTGAGCAGTCACTTGGAAAATGAACAATTATTCCCGAAACTTCAGAAGGAAGCATAAGTTGTAGTCACCTCAACCACCTTCATGCTATCTATCTATCTATCTATCTATCTATCTACTATCATCTATCTATCTATCTACTATCATCTATCTATCAATCTATCTATCATCTATCTATCATCTGCCTATCTCTCTCTGTCAGTCATCTGTCTACCTACCTGTTATCTATCTATTTACATATTTATCTAACCTATTTTTTAACTGACCTCTCATTTTTAACATTTTTAGTGGCTTTTCTAGAAGTTGCCATAGTCTAAATGCTAAAAAACTTTGGGTTTAGCCACTGATATATCCACTCTCTCTTTACTTCCTCTTCATTGTACTTTATAAGCCTAAAGAAGAATGCAGTTTGATGAAAAACCTTAACTAGCTTTCTTTTAGAGTACAAACAAAATGGCAAGCACTGATTGTTTTACTTTGCATATATTTTCAAAGCACATGGAAGATATATTTAATAATCTTCACTGCTTCAGCTTAAAATAATGACGTCATTTCCCAGTTGTCTTACAAGAATTGATGCTCAGATACTCTCTCCTGTAGAATGTGTTTGGGGAACATGTTGAAGCAAGGAACTATTTCTATTGTCTAGCCACACATGGCCAAGGAATTTGGGGGGTCACTCTGTAGCATACAACACAAAGCCTCAAAACATTATTCAAAACTAGTCAAGGTTTAATGTTGAATTGCTACTACTTCAAACAGGTCAGGTTTTGATGGCTAATGAATTATAGATTTTAATTGATAGTAAGGAAAAAAATACATATAATTAAAAGCAATAAGATAGTTTAGGAAGTAATGTGTGCCAAGGGCAGAATGGAAGGAGTGGTCTGCCCTCTGTTCAAGTAATAAAGGAATGCATTATCTGAAAGAATTTTTCTTAAATTACAACTAAAAGTTGGTTGTGTGTGCTGTCATTGTTTCATAGCAATTCTTTAGGTCAGTAGTAAAATAATCTTCTTCCTCCTCAAAAAATCTTTTGTTGGTTTTACTTTTATACAATGGCTGAGGTTACGGTTCAGTTTTCATTGTATATATATAGTAAAATATAATTTATATACACATATATATAAAATTCAAAGCAGATACATGTTTTAAATTTACACATTTTTATTACTTATTTTTAAATAATCATTGCATTCTACGTGGAAGTGCTTTTAGAGAATTCCGACTTATAGTGAACACCCAACATAGAGCTGACATATGCACATTGAACACCATGTTTGTTTCCAGATCACATTAGTAATGGATTCTTTGAATTCACTCACTTTGGTCAAAGGTTGTATCTCTAGCCTTTGCAGTATTACATATACCAGAGTTTAAACAATACATGGGAAATAAGCAAGGACAGTACAGTCATCTTTTCCATCTAGAGATGAACAACTAGAACTTGAGTCACTTCGAGTCTGTCATTCTGCAACCCAGGGTCCTCACGTGTTTAGGTACACACTGTGAAAAAGTACCCACTTGTAACTGTCACACCTTGAGTTCTTGTTTCAAAAAGTTATAGGAAGAAGCTCAGCCCCAGCAAAACAAAACTGGGTTCGATGCTGATGCTTGAGTTGGATTGAAGTTGGATAACTCCCCTTGTTACCATACTAAAAACCCTGCCCAGGGAGGAGTTCATTTTCCCTTTTCTATACAGGCAATGCAGGTAGAAGCATGATAGGTGACTGCTCCTGACTGCTTTTACTCCCTCTTTATATACAGTGACTCAGTTGATCAGCTCAATAAAAGCCCAATTTTCACCTTTGTTCAGAGAGGCACTACTTTGGGGAACTATCCCAACCCCATGTCCTCCTGACTTGTTGCAAGTAATAAAATCCCTGTGTTAAATCCTCCTTTGTTGTAGTCATCGGAGGCTCACCCACCAAGTGAGCTAGGGTGGAGGATGTTAGATGCTGCAAAAGCCTAATTTGGATTGGCAGACCTAAAAATTACTAACAGTAATGCACTGCAAAATCATGGCATTAGAAAAGGAGACACATAAACTTCCAAAACTCAATACCGAATATTCTATAATAATGTATTTTTCTTATTCCATTTTTTGTACTACATTTATCTTGTTAAAATATTTATTTTCAAATACTACGTTGTTATACTCATTATAATTGTTGCATTAACTTATCTATCCAACTTTCTGGCACCACTCTGTGCAATCCCCCTGGGCCTTCCACCATGAAGCAGCTCTCTCTGGCTTACCACTTCCCTGTTGTAAATTTTTATTGCCTTGTATTCCAGATCTGCAATTTCTCTGATGTCCATTAAATCCTGCTTTTCTACCATGATTTTGATCTTTGTTTACCGTTGGTTGTGACACGTGGAGAAAACATACACCTTAAAATGTTTACTGTCCTAAAAGGTTTGTAGCTTATTGTAACTGTTACTTCTCAGTTGCTTTCTCAGATCCTGACAATCACACAGTAACCTCTAATTTGTTGAAATCAGCAAATTTCCACCTAGGGTGACCAACGTGACCATACAATTTATTGTTCAAATCATGACAATTGTGAGACTAAAGGGTTTATTACTAAGAAATTACAGTTGATCCTTGAAAATCATGAGTTTGAGACACAAGATTAACTTATATTCTGATTTTCTTCTGCCTTTGCCACCCCTGAGACAGTAAGACCAAGTCCTCCCCCGTCCCTTCCTCCTTTGCCTACTCAGTGTGATGACAAGCAGGATGAAGACCTTTATGATGATCCACTTCCACTTAACTAATAGTAGATATATTTTCTCTGCCTTATAATTTTCTTAGTAGCATTTTATTTTCTCTATCTTTCTTTATTGTAAGAATATAGTATATAATACACAGCATACAAAATATGTGTTAATTGACTATGTTATTGGTAAGGTTTCTGGTCAACAGCAGGCTCTTAGTCATTAAGTTTTTGGGGAGTCATGAGTTATAAGTGGATTTTTGACTATGTAAAGAGTCAGCTCTCCTAACCTCTATGTTGTTCAAGGTTCTACTATAGTTTTATTATATGACTAGACCTATGTAACATTTTTATTAAAACTATTTTAAAAAGTAAAATTCTAATTAATATCCTATTAAAATTAAAAATCTGAGGCAAATGATGAATTAATCAAAATTAATTAATGTGAGATTATATCTGATAAATTGGGATAAAGGGTCAATCTTTTTATAACTAACCTGGGCTTACAGAAAGTAATTTTACATTAGTTAAGGTCAGTTAGATGGACTGATTATTTAACTCTATCTTCTCTGGCCATTCACCCTATAAATAATCAACCAAAAAATGGAAATTCATTTACAATGAACTTGGTGTCTTATTTAACAAATCTACAAATGTAGCTTCATTGAAGTTCTGATTTTTCCTGAGATGTACTTTGGCTTATTAAAATGTATAGTTTTCAAGTTCGATATTTATGGAATCGTTCTTTGCTAGCTGTTTAGCACATTAAATGGTGGAATTTCCATGTTCAGTATAGGGTACAGCACCAAAAAGATTGATATAGATGATTTCACACTGAGAAAAAAACTGAGTTGCTTATAAAACCTTCTACTATCCCATTGGTAATATTGGGGTGGGGGAATAGACTTATTATTAGATAAGGAAGTTCAGTTGAGTTAGGTTCAAGTTCACAGAGCTAAGAATTCTAGGTTGGAATTACTGACCAGATGCCAATAGGCAAACAATTTGTTTTAAAGGCAAATAATTCCTTCTAAAATTCTTGCAAACCAAAGAAAGCAACCACAAACCAGATCAGTGTTATGTTAAACCAAGTTATAAAAGAACAGCATCTGAGTAAGAAAGGAAGAAAACAGAAACTAGGGAAGTGCACAGACCCTATGCAATGATCTCACTCCATACAGCAGGGCTGAAACTTACATTCAGAAAAGGAAGTTAAATTCTTCTGTTATGCCAAGAACAATCTCCTCAAGAAACATGGAAAACAGTGCTTTCCCAGTGGTCCATTTTGAAAGATCCCTCCAATAATAATGGCAAGTAATTTGCATGCAATCTAACCCATCTTTAATTAAATTGTTACCCCATTCAGTCTCTTAAAGACCAACTTGTTTCTCCAAACAGATGTGACATAATTACCAGCTCTAAGAGATTGCTTCTTAACTGAGCCAACTGTATTTTCCCTCTTCTCTCTTTTAAATGCTAAAATTTCTAATGGCCTGTTGGAGAAGAGTTAATACCATTGAGTAATTTAACAGTTTCAGGAAATTGTCCACACACATCTAGCAAAACAGAATATATTTCATGGAGCATTTCACTTGATGGTACAGTAATAAGAAATTTGTCTCTGCAAAGATTTTAGGGTTTATTTTGGAACAAACACCAAACTGACTCGTAGGCTATATTTCTCTATTGTTTCTATTCCTTTCCTCTCCTGGTGGGAAAGAACCATACACATTGCTTTATTCATCAATCGCATTAACTCAGAATGTCTCTGGTGGGGTAACAAAAACCAGGATCCATTATCCATTCCTTACATCCCAGCCTATGTTTTCCTATTATTCACAATGAGTTGAGATGGAGAAAACTGCTGGGTCTCAAGAGCATTCGCTGCTCAATGAGAAAGGAGGCAACAGACTGAAGAAATGGAAATGGTCCTGGACGATCCATTGTTGACAGTGTGGGGTAAAAAGAATTGTCATTGGTCCTCCTGAGAAAAGGCTTATTGTCCCCTTGTCACAGTAAGAACTATCTGGCTGGGTACAGGGGCTCACACATGTAATCCCAGCACTTTGGGAGGTCAAGGCAGGAGGATTGCTGAGGCCAGGAGTTTGAGACTATCCTGGGCAACAGAGCAAGAGCCCATCTCTACCAAAACTTTAAAAATAAGTAGCCAGGCTTGGTGATGTGTGCCTGTAGTCCTAGCTACTCTAGAGGTTGAGGTAGAAGGATTACTTGAGCCCAGGAAGTCAAGCTGCAAAAAGCCAATGTTATTCCACTGAACTTCAGCCTGTGTGACAAAAAACTATCCAACATCTCCCTTCCAGGGAGAAAAGTTACAAAAGAGCACAACTGTCCATTTATTAATGCCACATTGGTAATATTAGGCATTTCAGTGGTGCTGTACATTTCAATAGTTTTTTAGGAGCCAAATATTCCAGAGGACACCCAATTTTTATTGTTGTTGTTGTTTGGTTGGTTTAGTTTGGTATTCTGGTACCTTTTAAGTTAAACTGTGTTTTTAGGGTGAGGTCAGAGGAAAATATAAGCGAAAGAGGAGGGGAAGAAAACAAGAACAAAGAAAGACGAGGCAGTTGAGGCAGGAGGTTAAAGCATACTCACCTATAGTTTTCTAATTATGTGAATTTCATGTGTAACACAACCATCTCGCAGCTCAAACTATAACTAAATGAAAGATTAAAAGGAATTCCACTCTTGATTTATATTTTTCAGAAAATATTTATCAGTGCTATTTGCCACTATTTTTAGTATTTCTAGATACACGGGCCACTGCATTTCTCTGCTCACTTTGAAGTTAGGTGTGGCCATGTTGTTTGTTTTGACCAGGAACTTATAACTCAAGGGGCCTGTGTCACTTCTGGGCAGACATTTGAAGAGCCAGTGTGTGATTTGTCACGTGCTTTTTCCTTCTGTCACAGCAACCAGCAACATTAGAAACGGTGAAGGCTCCATCACTGGGCCTTAGAGTGGAGGTGACACAGAGCACAGCCTCCTTTTGATCTGCAATGGAACCATAGCCAGACTGAGAAATACATTGTTTTCTCTGTCAAGCTCAGCTGCCAAAAACTGATGAAACCAATGTCTTTCAAGTAAAATATTTATGTTCCTTAACTCTCCTCTCCATCTCTGCTTCAACCCTAAGGATGTCAGAGTGTTCTATTGAGTAATGGAGGAGAAATAGGACAAGGGGAGGACAGGAAATGTTGATAATGGGAGCCATATTCTTTTCTCCTCCATATGCTTGTAAGTCAGATAATTTAGATATTGGGTGAGTGAATGAAATTTTTACATTCAACTTTTCTAGACTTAATATTTTATACTAAATTTTTATTTATGTTACTTAATATTGACATGAGAAATATATTCCCATGATTAAAAATTCAAAAGATAAAATCAATGTATACAATGAAAAGTCTCCCTCATACCCCCAAACCTCTCAGCCCAGATCCTAACTTCCACTTCTTAAAAAAAAAAATCACAGTCATGTCTACTTTCAGAGATTTGTAGATGAATGTACAAGAAACACAAATAAATCACTTTCTTTTCTCACCATACTCATTCAATACATTGTACATATGACTGTATAGGGTTTAATGGGAAGGGAACAAAAAAGGATTAAAGCTGGTAATTTTTAAGGCTTGCTCTGTGAAGTATGGTTTACATACACTCACAGAGCAGGTGTCTCCTAACGCTGCAGGTAAGAAAGAAGTGAAAAGAGGTGGAAGGAAAGGGTCATGTCAAAGAGAAGATGGTATTGAATTGTGTGTTGAAGGAACACAGAGGTGTCTTCCGAGGAATTTGAGGAAAGGAAAACTATGGGCAGTATCTCTTAGGAATCAAAAGGCAGTACAAGAAGCCATCAGCTATCCTTAGAGATCTGAATGCCATTCTAAGGAGTTTGGATACTTTGTATTGTTGGAGGCAGGCTGGAGGAAGCACTTATCAGATTGGCATTTAGAAAGATCATTTCCTAGTATTCTACTCCTACTGGTGGCCTTTGTGGTTCATTTTCCAAAGTGTCTTCCTTTCTATTATCTAATTTGATCTTCACATTAACCTCTAAAAGGGGTTCTCATTCTATCATTGTTCAGATAATGGTCAACTCAGGTGCCAAATGTCCCTGCACATAGCTGGTCAGTGGAAGGATCATATATTTCCTACTTCCCTTTAGTCATCCCCAGGATTGATGAACAGAGGTGAATGGCCAGAGTAGAGTGAAAGAGGGGACTGAATATGTACTGGGTTTATGTATTTTCTATAACTTGGGGAAAGGAAATGAGAAAGCACAAGACATAGGAGTAAAACAAAATTAAACTAATTTTGCAAATTTATTCCTCTCTAGGGGTCATCAGGAAAACGGCAAAATTATCATCTGTAATTGGGGTTTTCTACAACTATTCTGCCAGCAAATTTTCTAAGAACTCTGCAAAGGTGCATGCAGAACAAAATATTTTCTTCAGGAGTTTGAACCTAGCATTAGAAAACTACCAAGAACCAAAAATGAAGTAGTAATTACCAATTTACCAATCAGCAAAACTGAAAATTTTCTTATCTATAAGAAGGCAGGTGTTCAAAGAATAACTAGAACATGAAAATGTTCAACAGATAGATGAACTTAAGTAGGTAAAAACTAATTAAATGCAAGTCAATGTGCCAGAAAACAATTATGCATTTTATTTCCTTTATAAATGAGATCCATATATTAATATCTTACAAATAATGCAATAAAAGATTTCAAGCTGTAAACATGTCCAGCTGCCTTGTGGGTTGAAAAATATTTTTAAAAAATTCAGAAAATTATATGGCTAGTAATACCACCTTTATCATTTGCTGTGGCAGTGCTGACAGGAATAAGAGAAGATTTAAATGTCAGAATAGTTCATGTCAAGTATTTTTTTCTTCCTAGCACACTTTAAGAATATATATTTTTAATAGGTATACTATATTTAGAGCTGTCCCATGGAACACTGTTAATTTTGGTTTTAAGTTTGTGCAACAGCATTTTAAAAATAAACTCTAATGCAATAGTCATTATATACATTAAAATGGTAAATAATCTTAGTAATAAAAAGATACATGTTAATTACATTTAACAAATGAACTGAAGCTATTAACCATAAATTTTATTTCTTTATTGGTTTCAATATTTGTTTTTTTAGAATTGCATTCCTTGGAAGAAAACAATATCAACTTTGGAGAATAAAATAAAACATATGAATAATACAAGCAAGAAAAAATCATATACATAATGCGATATATATCTTTTTTAAAAAATAGTGGCATACGGCATACTATATACACTGCTCCTGCACTTTTAAAAAGAAGACTGTTTATAAATACATGTTAAGGCCTTGAGACTGCACACTAACAGTCAAAAGCCAAGAATTTAGAGGAAACTCAAATCCACACAAGAGTTGTGCCTCAGGCCAAGATATGGCATGGGTATATTTCCTACCACCTATTGTGTGGGATTAATCACAGACTGACATTTTGCTTCCCCAGCTAGAAAATTCAGAAGGACCAGGGATGCTGTTCAGTAGTCCAGGCTAGACTGTGCGGCAACCTGGAGGAAGCTTCTCTAGAGAGATGGCCTCAGGAAGCGGGAGAGAGTTGAGCAAGCCCCAATGGGAAGGCACAATGGAGGTGACCTGGATTGGACCCACTGCGTTGGGGCACTGCTTTCAATGCAAAGGGCAGACCGTGTCTTTGTTTCTTCAACAAACACACACTGAGAGCCTGTGGTGCATCAGGCACTGTACTAGCACCTGGGGAAGAGCAGTCTACTGCTCGTCCAACAGAGTCTCTCCTGGCCTGATCGACAGCTGAGGGTGGAGGGAGTTATAAAGCAAATAAGTAAAGACATTAATTTAGAGTTAGAAATTGTGCCAAGTGATTTGTTTTGGCAGAGGTTGCTCCTTATCATGGAAAAGGGATCACCTGTTCCAGGTCTTGAATGGAACATAGCCTCTGTCTGGTTGGTCTATGAATCCACAGTGGGTGCCTGTTGTGTAGCTGGCAGCGTGAGAAGGAAAAAGGAGGACCTGATCAGTCTCAGGTGTATCCATCGGAGGTGTCTGGATATGAACTGTTGGGGTATCTGAGAAATGTGTATTATGAATGCAAGTATGAATACAAGTACGAACAGTGAGGATATCCAGCGTACTCATGTGGGTCCAGGAATTGTTAACTGTTTTAGCTATGATTTCATTTAAGCCTCCTGACCACCCTACCACAAGTTAGGCCCTTCCTCATGAATCTCACATTGTGGAAGAAGAAACTATGTCTTACGGAGGTGAAATCACTTGCTTAATACCATAAAAAATAATTAAGCATGACCCTAGGACTTGATTTGAGGCAAGCTGACATTTGAGCATGGGCTAGTAGTCACTAATAAAGGATGTATAATAAAAATAAAGAAGAAAGAGTTTGGTGAAAGCTTACCTTTCTTATTACAGAAATAAAACCTTTAGAGATGGTGTGAGCTGTTTATACACAGACTGAACTCTCGGGTGTGGCACTAATTCTGTATATCTTTCTGACTTCCTAATGACAGAAAAAATTATGTAGTTGTTTGATACAGGTACAGCTCAGGTACAGCTTCTCCTGTGATCCCTATGCAGTTGTCAAACCTACCATCATTGCTCATATCACAATGGATTACACTAGGCTCTATGTTGTCATCCACAATGCTAGCATTTGAGGGAAGATTTGGTTCTTATTATCTGAAATATCTGTATATAACTAGAGACTAGAAGAGCATATAGAACCCAAATGTAAATGTGTGTAGTATTGGCCATAAAATATTTGAATTCTGAAACAAAGAGACCAATTTGTATGGTATAAAATAGAATTTAAAGGTATCTCTTATTAAAATGTTCTGTGTCCTTTGTTAGATTCTGCTTTCTTTTACCTCATGGACTGATTTGATAGATGTTTCCAATCAAAATGACCTTTACCTAAATTAATAATCTGCTAAAAAAATCACTGAAATACTGGATACAGCTTAGTCATAATCTTTTCTATAATCTTACAGTAAATTTCTTATATTATGTAACCAGAAAAAAATGTAATCTTTTCTAAATTCCTTTAGTAAATTCCTTACATCATGACTTTTGTTAACAAATATTATCTGCTGGTTGTTTCTAAAAAGAAGAATGACTGAACTGTCCATCTAACGTTTAATAGACTGGAAGCTCAAAAGCAGTAGTAACATTACCTGTTTATTTATCAGTGTTCCTTGCACTTAAAACAATGCCTAAGAAATAATACACATTTAGTATATATTGGGTTGAATGAATTAATGAAAAATAAAATGAGGAGAAAAGTTTTGTGAATCACACCCAAATCTCCACCAATATTTCACTTGATGTGTGCTTCTATTTTTATCAAATTGCAGCAAGTTAGCCTATTCACTTACTACATATGTCAGAGTTGAGTATATCCTTTGAGTTACTTGAATGGTATGGATTTTAAAGGGTAGATATTGGCACATATACCAAGAATAAAACAAGCTTACATAAATTTAAACAACAACCAAAATGTTCTAAATTTTATAGACAAGAGTATACAAATACGATTCTCTGCTATATGACCTCTTTATCTTCTCTTCATTGAAAAACTGATACAGTCATTGGCACTAATTCTGTATATGTTTCTGACTTCCTAATGCCAGAAAAAAAATATAGTTATTTGATTTTCTCCAGTGTAACTCGTACACCAGGTTTTGCTTTATTCAATGCTGTATTGGTGTTCAATACGCCAGGTGAATACATGAGAAGGCACTGCTCCGTGAAATGTACAAAAGAAGAAAATTAGGGAATGTGAAGAAAAAAGCAATACTTGCATGTTTCGCAGAATTATTATTTTCACCTTTACCTAAAATATCCCATAACCACATAAGTTACTACAGTTATTCCTTGCTTGAGAAGTCATCATCAAATACTTGCTTTCTGAATGAAAACCACATACCGGTTCAAAATTTAACAAACATACCTCTTGGCATGAGAATAGACTCTGAAAAGCTCAGTAATGTCACTCCAGTGATAGAAAGAATCTTATTTTTTCTTGGGTTTTCAACCTTGACAAGCAGTACAGGAAGATTTGTGGATAATTTGTTCAAATTTTCCACAGCATACACTCAAAAGAATGAAATGAAGGCCTGAATGTCTGCTTTACTAATGACCCGTGCTGCACTTGGATCCCTACCACCACCATGTGACACAGAAATAAGTCATCTCAGTTGAGGATACCCTCAGCCAGTCTTTGACTCATCTGGAAGTTTACAGCTCTCCTGAAAGTTGCTCTAGCTGAACTTAGCCTGACCTACATCAGCAGAAACAGCCAGCTAGGCCCACCCCAAATTTCAAATAGCCGAAACATGAGCCTAAACAAAGGGTTGTCTTAAGTCACTAAATTTTGGGGGTAATTTATGCAACAAAAGCTAACTCACTGTCCTTGGGTTAGTCACTATTATGGCATCACCTGTCTCTGGTAATGCATCACCAACTATAACTACCTTATTTCTGGATGTTCCCCGCCCCCCACCTTGAGACTGTAATCCCCAAGGGGACAGGACCCTTTGACAACTTTATTTTGCTGCTGTACCTCAAATTCTCAGAAGAGATCATAGTTGTTAGCTGCCCAATAAGCATTGGTGGAGTAAAGAAACAATACCAATTTTATATAATTATTTGAATGTTAAATAAAATAACATAAAGGTGGCCAGGCATAGGTGGCCAGGAGTGGTGGCTCACGCCGTAATCCCAGCACTTTGGGAGGCCAAGGTAGGTAGATCACGAGGTCAGGAGATCAAGACCATCTTGGTCAATATGGTGAAACCCTGTCTGTACTAAAATACGAAAATCTGCCCGGGCGTAGTGGCACGTGCCTGTAATCTCAGCTACTTGGAAGGCTGAGGCAGGTGAATCACTTGATCCTGGGAGGTGGAGGTTGCAGTGAGCCAAGGTCGCGCCACTGTACTCCAGTCTGCCAACAGAGCAAGACTCCGTCTCAAAAAAATATATATATATACAAAAAAACACCATAAAGGCATATTTTGATTCTTGGCTATTTGGTATAGGAAGGAATATACTTCTGTTATTGGTTTTATTGTTTTATTAAAAGATAAATAATGACCAAGAAACAAAAAGATATTTGGAGAGTCATTACTATACAAAAGGAAAAATGAGGTTCTGAAGTACTTGTGAAAAATATTATGCATTAGACTAGAAAATGAACATAGTGGTTAAAAATGAACACTCCCTAATAAAAAGGCTAAATTTCTATAGTTAATGAGCTTCTTGCATGTTTATTTATTAACTGATTTTAAAAATGCATGAGGAATTTAGATATTTTTTCTGTACTTTCTTTGCTCAAAACATATTCTGTACCTTTACCCAAAATAAATATTTTATTAATCTTATTGCTTTTTAAATCACCCACACATAATCATTTAAATTATCAGTAAGTCAAGGCAATGCTTGGATCATAAAATCATCTAAAATTATAACCCCGCAGCCACAACCAATCTATTTTATGGTCAAATGCATGGCTAAATCTTTTATAATTAATTAATTAGCTTGTAGCTGTTATGAGCAGCCTTCACAAACTAAAAAATATTTGTCTGGTTTTTAGAAAGGGCCAAGGATGAGATGGGTAATTTGAATAGCAATTTTCTTCTCGAAACATATTTAATAATTGCTGGCAAAACTATATACAAAATATCATCTTATGAATTACTTTCCAAAATTAATTTTAGACAGACAGTATTTACCTAAATCCTCATATATCATTTTAAAGTTCAATAACAAATATCAGATGTGTATTTCAAATATTCAACAATGCAGTTAATTTTAAAAACTTAAACATCTCACCATATTAATATATATAAGCAGCATATATACCCAAGATAAGAGGTAAATTTGTTTTTCACTTCCAAATTTCAATATTTGTTTCTACATGAAAAGCATGAGCCTAAGTAAAAATTTTGTGCATTTTCCCTTTCACTTCCAAGCAATTGAATTCATTAGAGCATCTAATGTATATTTATCAAATTCCTTAGACACATATATTATTGACATTCACTCTAATCATAACAGACTTAAAATTTTATGTCAAGTAAGCTTTTAATATCATCAAAGTAGTTCAGACCCAGGATTTAGAGACAACATATAGGCTAGCTTTTCTTTATACAAGTCCTGTACTTCTTTGACTCAGTTCCTCCACCTATAAGATGAAGATATTATCTCTTGCCTGATCTTCAGCATTATTATAAAAATGAGCAAGAAGGTTAATTTTAAAGTATCATTAGGAATATGAGAATCTGATAGTAGATACACCACTAAACAAAAGATTGTACCTGGTGGGATACTGGCCAACTTGATTCACGTATTGACTTATGATCTGCTCTGCCAGTCTTTCTCTGAACTGATTTCTACTTTACACCAATGTATGATGGTCATTTAAGCACGTTCTTAGCTAACTCCATGCCAAAAAAACACCCTGGGAAGAAAATCTATCTCCATCAATGGCTTTAAGGTATGGCCTTGAATCTTGTCCATCAGCATTTACTTAAGAGGCCCATGAGAAAAAGTTAGAGGACTGAGAAAATCACTAATTACTAAACGTTTCAAAGTAAGGGTACAAATCAATTATTCCACATCTCCCTCTCTCTCTGGAGTGCAGTGGCGCGATCACTGCTCAATGCAGCCTCCATCTCCCAGGCTCAAATAATCCTTCCACCTCAGTCTCCCAACTAGCTGGGACTACAGGGGCATCTCACCATGCCTGGCTAATTTTTGTATTTTTGGAGAGATGGGGTCTTGCCATGTTTGCTGGTCTCGAACTTCTGAGCTCACGTCATCCACCCACCTCAGCCTCCCGAAGTGCCTCCTGGATTACAGGCTTGAGCCACCACGTCCAGCTACTCCACATTTCTAGAGAGTAAGTTCTCCTTAAGTTATAAGTCTGGGACACACCTTCACTGCTGTATGAAATTAAGCCTCTCATTCAGTTTTCTCATCCAGTTCACATTAAACATATTAAATGCTGGGAACAATACGAGGCATTGGAGATTAAGCTACGAAGAAAAAAAGCAATAGCTGTGCTCTGTTATGGCTCATATCCTTCAGGGGCTGCCAGAAAACATGGAGGAAAACCTAATGTAGGAGATCATGTCCTATTGTGATAAATAAAGCAAGCCACGGGAACATAAGAGTTGCTTTGGGGAAGTACCCTGCATTACTTCGAATAGAGTGAACAAGGCAATGTGGAGAGATGGTAATTTTGCTGAGCTGGAAAGATCTGGAGAAATTGCAGAAAGGATGGAACAGAGAATACAAAGGCCCCACGGTAGGAAAAGGGCCCCAAGGTAGGAAAAACACTGGGTATTAAGGCCAATGCAAGCTAGTGGCATGATTGGATAAGAAAGGAAAGTAAATTGGCCAGGCGTGGTGGCTCACGCTTGTAATCCCAGCCCTTTGGGAGGCTGAGGTGGGTGGGTCACGAGGTCAGGAGATCGAGACCATCCTGGCTAACACGGTGAAACCCTGTCTCTACTAAAAATACAAAAAATTAGCCAGGCGTGGTGGCAGGCGCCTGTAGTCCCAGCTACTCAGGAGGCTGAGGCAGGAGAATGGCGTGAACCCGGGAGCTTGCAGTGAGCCGAGATCGCGCCACTGCGCTCCAGCCTGGGCAACAGAGCGAGACTCCGTCTCAAAAAAAAAAAAAAAAAAAAAAAGAAAGGTAAGGCAAAGTCCACATTTTGTGGCTATCAGTCCTGTTCCAAACACCGGCTGAACTCAAGTGCAGAGTCTGAAGCCAAAATGTTAAGGTCTGCATTTTGACCCCATTACTTACTGGCTATGTGATCTTGCCTTAATCTCTAAGACTTTGCTTCCTTAAGTGTAAAACAGACATAATGATAGCACTTTCATAGAATTGTAATGAGACTAAATGAATTTATGAAAGTGACAGGCTTTAAATGGTGACTAGCCATAGTAAATGCTGATGCCAAAAGTTCAGTTATTATTCTCCTCCTCCTCATGAATCCACCTCTCTTTCCTTTCTCTATTAGATTATTTTTTTCATAAAAGATTTAAAACTACATCTCAGAGGTGGAAGAAAGGAGTCTCAGAGTGGGACAGCAAAGAAGAAAGAAAAGGGGAAAAGAACATATATTCAGTATTAAGGGCATGATGTTTAGCCTTCTCACATAATGTGGCTCAGTCATCACCATAACAACCCTGTGAAATACAGGAAGTATCATCTGTGTTTTACATAATATGAAACTGAAATTTGGAGGTTAAGTTACTACCCAAAAGCCAAAAGGGTCCCTTACTATGTAAATTGGAAGTGGTAGAGAAGGAAGGAAGCAAGGAAGTAAACAGCAAGAGAGGGAGGAAAGATAAATGACTTAACTATGTGAGAGGGGGCATTATGAAACATTTTGAACAAGAAGAAAGAAGTAGAAATTGACACAGAAAATGGACAAAGCAAATATTCTGACACATTTAAAGAACACTCAGAATTACAGAATGAGAAAAACCTGTTTTTCTCTCCTCTCTTCCTGAAGTATTTCATTCACTCTGGCAGCTAGCCTTTGTTTTCTGACTTAAGAGCAGGCTAGCTTCTGAAATGAAAGAGAGTGTTCAAGTATTTAAAATACATTGCTAATTTTAAAATATTCTGCTGGCTCATGGCATTTTTGTCTACCACAACAATACAATGTATCTTATCTAGAATACATGATTATGTAATTTGAGTTAATTTCCGGGTAATTATTGTCTTATAATTCCTTAAACACATAACAATTCAACCTAAAATACCTCTGAACATCTATAGAAAGATCTAGAGAAAAAGAAGTGACAAACTTCAAAAGCGGGAGGAAAGTCATGTTCCAGAATGTTTTCTTGTAATCTTAAGTGTATCAAATATTCAAGACACTACTTTTTAATTCCTTTTCAGAATCTTCGAAGGTGGAAATGCATACTCTCATAAACCAAGGCAAGGACTACTACCTGAGGTTCAGCTTCCAATGATGCTAAAGCACACAGCACTCTGAAAATTCACTTTATAAGAAACAAAGCATCTTCTAAAGTTGGAATGGAAAAAAGCTTACCATTTGCTACGTTCTGAAAACTACGGAGATTTAATAAATTTTCCAGAGACACGAAGCAAACCAAAGTCTTTTATCTCCTCTAAATAAAACCTACCATAAAATTAAACTATTAGCTAAAATCAAATGATGTAAAATCACAACCTTAGAATTTGATGAAAATTAAATTTGTTTTACTACCTACACAAGAAATTTTCACCAATGATATACTTGCTTTTGCTCTAAACTCAAATTATTTTTGGAGTATGATTTTTTTAAGTCAGTGTTCATTTTTGCCACTTTCTCAGACAAATGATAGAATAAAAAGGGGTGCCCTTGATGACCAGAAATGAGAGAAATCAGTGAAAGATAGATGGCATACAGGATTGACTAAAACAGAAAATCATGGTGCAGGGATAGGTGTTTGAAAAGGGGAGAGCAACCTATGAGTATTCAAACCTCAAAAGCGGTAGGCATGTTATAGACGAGGATCTTGGGGTCCCCATTGGGAGGTGCCCACACTAAGCTCATTTCAATGATTACTTTCTGGGAAAGAAATTAGTTAGAGATAAGAAGGTGATACAAGGGAATTTTATTTTATCTGAACAGTTTGACCTGTTTACAGTGAGAATGCTATCACTTAGGAACTTATATAATGAACATAATTTTAAAAAACCAACAGAAAAAAATGAGCATACATTAAAAATGCACACACAGATATATATATAATAAAGTTTGTTTTGTAGAAATTGAGTCATGAAAACAAATTTCCCAGTTCATAACTAAATCAGTATAAGAAAAATCTACCTCTGGGAATATTTGTGCTTAGGTTTGATCCTATTATATACTCCCAGACAGATATTCTTAATTCCTGACTTATGTTCTACATTATCACTTAGACACAGAAGAAAGGCATCATTTCCACCAGCCCCAACGCCACCATTTTTTATTACACTGAAACTATAACCTACAAAATTACTCCCCAACATATGTACAGGATGCAATCGGACTTAATAAAAACAAATCTTTGATGCTTGGATTATTTAGCATTATGCCATGCTATTTAAAACACACACACACACACACACACACACACACACACACACACACACACAGAGAAAAAGCCCTTAATTATGCCAAACAAACCCATAAAACTTTCTTTGATGCAAATATACAAAAGACCTGTTTGAACAGTTTATCAGCATCACCAGAATTCAATTTGGAAGATGCAGTTAACAATGCAAGCTACATAAAAGTGAGTGACTCACACACACAGTCAAATAAGTGCTTTACAAGTCAGAAGGGCTATTTTCAAAAGCCTAAATAGTAGAACTCTATGTAAGTAAACAGAAAGTGGGTAGCTTAATTTTCCTTTTATAACAGAGAGGGGTTGGTTGAAAAAAAACGGTTGGCAAAGCAACCATTTATTAAAACTGAGTAGGTTTGCTAGTTAATGATGTGGCCAAGACAAATAACACAATTTGGAGAACATTACTTTAGCCCATTACTCCTTGAACCAAGAATAAATATAATGATTTCTAAGTCAATTTTGTTATTTCTACTTACTGTCAAAATGGATTAACAGGGATGAGAATTATCCTCAACAACCAGAAACGACAACAACCAAAAAAAAAAAAAAAGAACAAAAACACAAACAAAACAAAACAAACAAACAAACAAAAAACAGCCAAAACATACAAAACAACTGTTTTTAAGACACAGAATGTCAGATAACAAAGGACAGTGATCCTTGAGGTGCAGGTAAACAAATGAGATGAGTCCTATCATAACCCAACTTATTGCCTTGTGAGAGTTGGCAATCATTGGTACAGGAAAGAACCCAGGGATTCCGAGATGAGCAGATATTGCTGAGAATCCAGGAAGATTAAGGCAGTTTGAGTTCACAGAAAGAGTATTGGAAAAGAGCTTCAGAGAGCAATAACTCTGGAGATCTGTACAGGATCCCAGTGAGTATTCACCTGAGTGCTGACTTCCCAAGGTTGAGGAAAGACTATACAAGAATTCAAGGTAACAATGGTCAGCATTACACACAGTACTTGTTCCCACTGGAACAAGTGGAACTTTCACATGAGACCACTTTTCCAGTCTGGAACTCGTGGTCTAATGTAAAAGTCATTAGACTCCCTGAAAGAGGGGGAGAGGCAGAAAAATATTTGAGAACATAATGTCTGAAAAATGTTCAAATTTGGTGAGAATAAATTCAAACTCATAGATCAAGGAGCTGAATGCATTCCTAAGTGCAAGAAACATGAAAGATTTTTACACTGAAAACTAAAAAGCAACACTGAAAGAAATTTTAAAACTAAGTAAATGAAGTAAATCCATGCTCACGGATTGAATGACTCAATATTTTTTATAAGACCTAAGCATAAAACCTAAACTGAAAAATAAATTATTAAAAAAGAGGATAAAATCTTTGAGTTAGGCAAATATATATATATGTGTGTGTGTATGTGTATATATATATGTGTGTGTGTATATATATATGACACTAACACCAAAACCCATAAAAGAACAAATTGATAACTAGATTTTATAAAAGTTAAACATTTATGCTGTTTGAAAGACAGTGTTATAAGAATGAAAAGACATGCCACGGACTGGAAAAAATATTCAAAAAAATCGTATATCTAAAGAAAGGATTCATATTGAGAAACACACACACACACATAGGCTAATATATATATGTATACATATATATATGCCTATATATGTAAGCCAACAACTCTAAAAATCTGAAAATAAGAAAAGAAACTATTTTTTGAAAATAGGCATATTTAAACAGACACTTTACCAAATAAGAAACTGGGATGGCAAATAAGCACTAGAAAAGGTATTTCGCACCATTAGTCATTAGGAAAATACAAATTAAAACCACACTGCAATAGCACTACCCATGTATTACAAAAAGATGCTGTCATACTAAGTAAGAAAGTAGAGCAACTGGAAATTATCATACAATGCTAGTGGGACAGCAAAATCACAGAATCACTTTGTAAAACAGTTTATCATTTGCTTACAAAATTTACCTATGAGAAATAGAAAGCCTGTGTCCATACACAAAGACTTATTATACACGAATGTTCACAGCAGATTTTAAAATAATATCCTACTAACCAGAAGCTGAGTGGTTTCTACCAATGGGTCAATGTTGCAGTAACAACCCCAAAACACTGGTAGCTTATGAACAACAAAAACTTATTTCCTGCTTACACAATGTCCATTATGGGTTACTCTGGCTCTTCACCCCAGATTCTGGAGATGACCCAGAAGATTGCCTGGCAGAATCATTCAATGGCTCTTAATTTTTTGGGCTCAGAAATGGATTACATTTCTTCCCTTGCATTTCATTGTTCAAAGCAAGGCACGTGCTCAAGCCTCACAGTGATGGGATATGAAGGATAATCTTTTGAAGAGAGGGGCTCAGTGAGGAAGAACAGCTAAGACGGTAGCAAATATTTCGACAAATAAGACCTAGCAGAGGACTAGAGTCTTCTCTTGCCTGGTTTGAGACATTTGTATGTTGTATTCTACCTGGATTCCTTCTAGTTTACCCCAAAAATGACTGGATCACTGTGAATATGCTGTCAGACATCAACAAGGGAGACGGGTTCTTCATTAAAATAAATCAAAGGTCTAACTCAGTGGAACCTCTGGTGCCCTGGAACTTTATTTAGAGAATCCCAAATTTGCAGGAAGAATACATTTCCCTTTTAGATTCAGATGTAGAAGACTCCAGGGTGAACATGATCAAGTTAAAATGCTCTTTTACAAGTCAGTACTTCCAAGAAGTAAGAACTTTCTAGAATAATGCTGGCACTATGGTTGCTGCATTGCCTCTGCACTCTGGCCGACCTTAGGCTACCACAGCCTGCCAAGTCCCGTACTGCGTGGGCCCTCCTGATTTCTGGAAGCAGTTATGATTTCTACCACCTGCTTGACCCAAACCAGAACTTGCTACGAATATAAACATTTTAAAAAATCTACTAAATGAAAGATACCTTTTGGACTCCAAGGATTTATCAGAAGAAGGCAGAAAAAAAGGTGTGCAGCCAAGTTATGCTTTTCACAAAATGAGCAGTTACATAAAGACATGAAGACATTTTTATTTATTACAACTATTTATTTATCTAGCTGAAATATTTTAGTTATGCAATACTCACCTTTGATGAAAATAATAATATTCAGTTGCCAGTGGTGCATTCTTCCAGGTTCTCTTTGCACTTTGTTCTTTTCACTGCTAAAGCTATACCCAATATCCTGCCATGCAAATACACCATCCTCTAGGCAAATCTGGTGTATAGATGTTTACTCACAGATTATTTACAAGTCTGTGCTTGCTCCTAACCCCCCTTTCATCTCCCCATAATAGATGTATCCTCTTGGGAACAAGACCTGTATTATACTCTGGGTTCCCAGCTCCTAGCACAGTTGCACATACTTTTAAGGTATTCAATAAGTATACGAGGAATAATTTATTTCATGTTGTAAATACTGCTTATCAGTACCACATAAAATGAGGTATTTTATTTAGAAAAAATGTTTCTTAATCTCCATTTGTCTTCTTAACATGCTACTGCTGAGATTAAACAGGACTGTAAACTTTTGCCATGTTATATTTTTCATAAAATAAGCTATCAATTAAATGTTTATCTCTATGCCAGCACTGTCTGGGATAAAGTCATTAAATCTAGAAAATTTACATGGTTCAACGAATTCCTCTATTTGAAGTCTTACTATGTTTAATAGCAAAACAAAATAGTTACCTAATGCAGTTAAATACATTTTGATATGATGTTATGATGAAGAAACATGAAAATTCTAAAAATGTCCATTTGTTGATTACAGAGCAATTAAGTTTTAAATGATTCGAGTGGGTCTAGGAATGTAAATCTTAACCATTGTAGAAGTGAATTAAAGCATATTTCGAGAAATTTCAATTAGTCAAAAAAGGTAAGGTAGATTATTCTAAGCACTTCAGGTCATTTCAAGCATGAGTCTTTAAGTAAGAGGCAGCCCTGGTTATATTCAGGGGTTTGATGTTTCCATATTCGATATTCTTAGCTGGGTTTCCCAGAAGCAGAGGCTGAGATGAAAACAATTGTCCCATGATTTATTAAGGGAATGCATTTAGGGGAAACCTGCAAGGGAGTGAGAGATGTAGGATGGGGCAGGGGAAGGAGCTGGCAAAGATTTGGCATCTAGATCAGCTTGATCCCTATGGAGCTCTGGAGCCCACATCCCACCTAGAGGCAAGGGAGCTGCATGTTTACATCCTCATACAAGTCAATCATTGCCTGTGTGCCACCCCTGGGAGGAACGCAACATAATGTACTTGGCATCTCAAGGGCTGGGTGCACCAGCCTCAGTAAAAAGGATATGGATAGGACACTCAAAACATCTACTATTAAAAATACTCCACCTTTTTCAGGCAGACCTCTGAAGTGGGCTGTTATGAATAATTTCATTGCACCACTGCCCCTTTATGGAAACAGAGCTGGAGTAGCTGTAGAAGTTTTCTGAGGAGCTGAAGAACAGATCAGACTGAGAAGCTTCACATATCCCCACCTTCTCTGACTGAAGCCAATGAAGAAAGACTCAGTGCCTCTTTTGGTGTTGAAGAATCCCAGCCACTCCAGGAGAAGTAGAGGGCAGCTAATCTGAAGTGACAAAACTCCATGATGGAGTTCTTGAAAACCCTTCTACACTTGAGTGATTGCCACAGATGACTGTTGCAAAGCAAATGCTGGTCACCTGGATGAATCCCACTATAAGACAATTTGGTATCATTCTATGTCCCTCAGAAGCACTGGGAAACCTCCACTTCATGCTTCCAGAAAGCCATCCAAGTATGGCCAAAATAGTATCCAAAGGAAAACATATTGTGATTCACTATTTCGCAAATTCTAGGATTTAGTCACAAAGCTATTCCAATATGTCTTGCAGAAGTATTTTACTCAAGTGTAAAAAAATGTGAACAAGGAAAAAAATAACCTGAGAATAGCAAGGACTCTATCTCTGATTCTATCTTATTACAGGATAAACCTTGAATTTACACACATAGACATACACATATGCACACAAACTCACACGGCTTATATTTTGTAATATAAAAAGAAAATAGAAAAAAACTGTGAACATAAAGCAGTGGAAACATTCACTTTTCTGTCAAAATGTTGATTGCTGCATTTCCAATCACGTTCACTTCTATGGGGGAGTTCTGAAGCCTTATGCCACCGGCAACCTGCCTGGATTATTATTCAATGTTGTATTTCTTTTATTCACATCAGAAATACAAAAGTGTTTAGAAGCCTCTTTGATAGATAATGTCAACAAACAAATACAGCTTATCATTTACATCCTTGCAAGACTGTCAGCCACCCTTAAGAAAATGTTTTGGAATAAAAGCAGTTGAGAGAAAAAAACGTTAATGCATTTAATACATGGCTGATATTTTATCTTTCTGAATCTGAAAAAAGCTTTTTCTAACTTGAAAGTCTAAAGAGGGAAAAGTAACTATGGCATCTGACAAATTAATACATCTGAACAGGTTAGAATGAAAGATATATGAGAAATTCAATTGACTAGAGTTTGCCTTTTTATCTCCTTTATCCCCTTGTATCTCAGTGTATCCCTTTGATATGGTTTGGCTGTGTCCCCACCCAAATCTCATCTAGATTGTAGTTCCCATAATCCCCATGTGTCATGAGAGGGACCCCATGGAAGTAATTGGATCATGGGGGTGGTTACCACCATGCTGCTGTTCTCATGATAGTAAGTTCTTTTGAGGTCTGACGGTTTTATAAGCGGCTTTTCCCTCTGCTCATTATTCTCCTGCCTCTTATCACGTGAAGAAGGATGTGTTTGCTTCCCCTTCCTCCATGATTGTAAGTTTCCCGAGGCCTCCCCAGCCCTGTGGAACCATAAGTCAATTAAACCTCTTTCCTTTATAAATTACCTAGTCTCAGGCAGTTGTTTATAGCAGTGTGAGAATAGACTAAAACACCCTCCTAGATTGAGGGAGGGTTTCAACACCTCTGTAGACCCCAAATCTCTGATTTAGGAGTAAAGTCCAAGCATGTAGATTTTTAATGCTTTCCCTATGTGATGGAAACATATATCACACATTTCCCTATATGAGCGCATGCCAACATTGGAATTGCTCCTATTAGCAGAATAAGCCCTAGGCTCTGCCACTAATTCGCTGTGCTCATTCATGCCCAAGTTCACCAGATGAGGTCCTCTAGTTTGAGATTCTGTGCCCAATCGTTAATGTTGTTACTCAGAACTTCCCTTGAAAGAGCCTGGCACATAATGAACTTTTATGTGACTAATGAACCTACGTAATAGCATTAACATCATTAAACCCTGATCCTTAATGAACATCTGCCATTTATAGGGACCTTCTTCTGTCCTAAGAATAAGAAGATATATTTAAATACATATTTATCTTTTCTGCCTTTAGGCAGCTTACAATTGACTTGAAGAGTTAAACTTAATCATCAGCACAAGAACAAGGGAAACTTTGGGAAAAAATAGATAATTTATCAAAAACTCTTTTGTGTGTTTGTTTTCCAGAGCTTATAAAAAACCCAATGTGAAGGATTGACTGTAGAGTATACATCTACTCCCTTAATCTAAGTTCTATGTTTGGATGAACTTCATCTAATAGAATTCTCCAGATTTGGACCACAACAGGAGTATCTCCTGAACAAAGTCTGTCTGACAGTTTTCTCACTGTATCATTCAGTGCCCACTGAATGGGGATCCTGGCAATACAAGTCTATTATAATTAAGTGCTGGTTTTCAAATTATTATTCCCTGGGGAGCAGTGGTAAGCATCTGCCTTTCTAATTTATCTCTCTTCATTTTGACTTCTAGAAAGCTTCAGGCCACATAGCAAGTTCCTAAGAACATGTACTCACTTTAAACTACTTAGAAAGTGTCACCTGGTACCCACATGTAAAACTGTGGGATACAGCAGTGAGCAAACTCTCCTGGAGTTTCTATTTGAATGGGGGTAGACAGACAACAATACTTACACATGGAAGTGAATAAGAAACAAGTTAATTTTGATAAATGATCAGAAGAAAAGAAAGCAAAGGGAGATGACACAAGGGGACTCTAAGGATAGTTCAGACAAGTTGGTCAAGGAAAGCATCTCTGGAAAAGTGATATCTCAAAAGAGACACATGACAAGAAAGAAGAAGCTAGCAGGCTGGTGGCTCATGCCTTCAATCCCAGCACTTCAGGAGGATCACTTGAGGTCAGGAGTTCGAGAACAGCCTGGTCAACACAGTGAAACCCTATCTCTACTAAAAATGAGAAAATTATCTGGGCATGGTGAGGGGCTCCTGTAGTCCCAGCTACTCAGGAGGCTGAGGCAGGCGAACGCTTGAACCCGGGAGGTGGAGGTTGCCGTAAGCCAAGATCACACCATTGCATTCCAGTCTGGATGACAGAGGGAGACTCCATTTAAAAAAATAAGAGGAAGAAGAAGAAGAAGAGGAAGAAAAGGAAGAAGAGGAAGAGGAAGAAGAAGAAGAGGAGGAGGAGGAGAAGGAGGAGGAGGAGAAGGAGGAGGAGGAGAAGGAGAAGGAGGAGAAGGAGGAGGAGGAGAAGGAGGAGGAGGAGGAGGAAGAAGAAGAAGAGGAAGAAGAAGAGGAAAGAAGAAAGGAGGAAGAAGGAAGAAGGCAGCAGAGGCAGCAGCAGCTAGCGAAAGATCTGAGAAGGTGGCTGGGTGCAGTGGTTCATGCCTATAATCCCAGCACTTTGGGAGACCGAGGCGGGAGGATCACCTGAGATTGGGAGTTCGAGACCAGCCTGACGAACATGGAGAAACCCTGTCTCTACTAAAAATACAAAATTAGCTGGGCATCGTGGCACATGCCTGTAATCCCAGCTACTTGGGAGGCTGAGGCAAGAGAATCGCTTGAACCTGAGAGGGTGAGGTTGTGGTGAGCCAAGATCATGCCATTGTACTCTAGCCTGGGCAACAAGAGCAAAATTCTGTCTCAAAAACCGAAACAAAATAAAAGATCTGAGGAAGCAACGAGTCCAAGAATAGGGAACAACAGGTCCAAAGGCCCTAAGGTATGAGCCAGCTTAGTTGCTATGTGTGTGCATTTGTGTTTTGTTTTCCTTGTTCTTAACTTTCTAATTTATTTCTATTTTGGAGTACCAACACTTATTTTATCATTATTTTACGGCCTATACACTTTGTGTCCATTGTTTTCGATCCATTATGAAATTAAGGAAGCCAGTTTAAAGATCAAATGGTTTTAACAGGATACTAGTCTTCTTTTGCAGCTCTGTAGCATTCTGCAACTTTTTTTTTATCTAGAAGAATTTAAATTAATTATATATATGGCCATAATTACGCAGCATTGTTCTAACCCTAACTCAAATCAAATGTCTCAAAGTTATTTATAAGTTTAGATATTAGCTCAATATTTTCAACTAGGAAGATCTCCCCAAAAAACTCTCTGTTCAGGTACTTATGGCTTCAGGCAGAGAAAGGCTCTTCAGACAAATTACTTGGCCAACATTTAGGAGGACATTGTTAAACAATAAAATGTCAACTATAAAATTGTGTTCCATACAGTGATTTCTGAGGACCGATTTCATATAACTAATGTTAACTATAAATATTTGATTTAAATAATTGAAGCTGATATGTCAGCATATGGTTAATGGAATGATGAAACTAGATGTGCATTTATAAGGTATGTGGGAGTGCCACCTTCAGAAAAAGGTAGAACAGCTAAGCGCAGCCAAACACACTTAGGAAGGGTCTTCTCTAGAGGGCACATTGCACCACTGTTAGCACAAAACAGAAGACTCAGGTTTTGTCTTAAGGTGCTTACAATAGAATTAGAGAGAGAATATGTTTTTATTTATTTGAGGTTAATGTTTATTAGATAGAAAAAAAAAATTGGTTGTTTTAGAGAATTGTGCTCTTAAATAGTGAGCTGGTTAATTAACCAGGACTATGGCCTTCTCCTTTTTTATTGTTTCCATCGATCGAGAGAGCAATGTTAAGATTTCAGGCACGTGGAGAGAAAAATGTCTCCCACATTTTTTCCCACCATCATTTCCTTACCCCTAAATAACTATCCCAGTTCAGCAGAGGGCATTTAGAAAAAGAGGTTAAAAAAAAAAAAAATGAAGGACTGCCTGCCCTGCTTACATTTGCCAAATATCTCTTTGCCATCCATAATATCCTCACACTCTGTGACTTTTTGATTGTGTTTTGAGCATAAGTTTTCAAAATCTGCTTTATTACACACAGTCTCACTCCACTTGGCAAGCATTCTGGATTTCTATATTTTTCCAATCTATAAAATTGCATCCTTTGTAATTAAATTGCCTTTTATTTTTCTGAGTGAAAATGAGAAATGCATGTAGCATTTTCCAAAATGGAACATATTTTCCCATAATTGGTACTGTTTGACATTCACTGGAAAATTAAATAATTTTAGAAAAACTGCTATTAGTACTTTCAATAAAGAGGGGACTACAGAATGTTATACAAATAGATCTTTAAATAAATATCCTTTTATGCACTGCTATAGGTAAATGGACATACTAATTTGTGAAGCTGTATAAAAGATACACATTTTATCCTGGAAATACAGAACCACAGTTTAAAAAATAATTTCCGGCTGGGCACGGTGCCTCACACATGTAATCCCAGCACTTTGGGAGGCCGAGGTGGGTGAATCACAAGATCAAGAGATCGAGACCATCCTGCCCAAAGTGGCGAAACCCTGTCTCTACTAAAAATACAAAAATTAGTTGGGCGTGGTGGCATGTGCCTGTAATCCCAGCTACTCGGGAGGCTGAGGCAGGAGAATCACTTGAACCCGACAGGCAGGGGTTGCAGTGAGCCGAGATCACGCCACTGCACTCCGGCCTGGCGACAGAGTGAGACTCCCTCTCAAAAAAAAAAAAAAAAAAAAAAAATTTCCTTAAAGCACAAAACAAATTGAACTATAGAGAAACACACGTTTTATTAAACTATAAATATGTGGCATACTAAAATAATTCTTTAAGCTGTGAATGTTCATGAAAATTCATATCACTATTAAGTGATTATTTTATTCTAAGCCTGAAAGTTATCATGATACTTAATTTTGCCTTTGTCATACAAGAGAGATATTCAAGTAGATTTCAACTCCAGCTTGAAAAAAAAAAATCATGACTCAAAGAAAACATCGACTTTCAATTGCTTTCATCAGCTGTGAACTTCAGATCAAAAAACCAATTCAAATGATTTATAAGTTCAGTGCTTACTCCATGATGGTCACCATTATATTATTCAGGTGAGGGACAGAGAAGGATAGAGAAGGCACATAAACTCTAGTTGGAGGAGAACAACTACTATACAAAAGAATTCCCCCAAAAAGGGTAATTAAGGACTATTATAGGTAAGCTAGCCTACAATTAATTTTGAGAAAAATTACAAAAAATGAACTAAAATATACAGCCAAGGCAGAACAAGCTTAAAATGTTTATTAAGCATTCTGTTTGGCAAAACTAAATGCAACCACCAACCAGTAACAACTGAAATTCCTAATACTTTGCAGAGCAAGTAGCAAACTTAATAATCATTTATAAATAGAAGATGTAACAGGTATTAAATATCAATATCCCTAGAAAAAGCTCCTTCAAATTAAAATCTATGTATCAGAAGTCATCCAAACAATTCACAATAATTAGTATTATCAAATTAGTGCTATTTAACTAGTACTGGTCTTTCTCGTTAGCAGTTCTACCAGAAGGCACTCAAGGCACTTTGAAAGTAAATATCCAAAGTTTTTTTTTTTTTGTCTGCCTGGTAATGACATATTATAAAAATTTATTACTAAAGGTGAATATACTACAACTTAACTTTATAAATAAAAATGTATTTTACATGTTTCTTTTTCTTTTTTTTGCGGGGGTGGGGGTAGGGGGACTAAGTCTTGCTCTGTCGCCCACGCTGGAGTGCAGTGGTGTGCCCTTGGCTCACAGCAACCTTCGCCTCCCAGATTCAACTTATTTTCTGGCCCCAGCCTCCCGAGTAGGTGGGGCTACAGGCACGCACCACCACGCCCAGCTAATTTTTGCATTTTTGGTAGAGACCAGGTTTTGCCATATTGGCCAGGCTTGTCTCCAACTCCTGAGCTCAGGTGATCAGCCCGCCTCAGCCTGCCAAAGTGCTGGGCGTGAGCCACAGCACCTGGCCAAAATTTTCTATATTCAACAGTAAATTTTCAGTTTCAGTTCCCCAGACTGAGAGGTCGTTTTATAAGTCTGCTTATGACACCATGTATCTGAGATTCAAGCTCAGTCCACATTGCAGTTCTCAAGCTGTGAGGTACTCTATTCTTTAGAAGGCTCCCTTAATCCAGCCTCTCTCAGATCCTGGGGGAGCATCTGGGTGGAACCTGGAGGACTTGACAGGAAACCCATCCTTCTATGGCAGTCATCAACAGTTACAGAGCCCTCCTCATTGGTGACACAGAACACACCCAAAGGCTGTAATCTGGCTACACTAGGCAAACTAGCTAAAAATTGCAGGCAGATTGGAGAGAACTTATTCAGGTATAAATATGCCTTTCTCAGTGACGCTCTTCAGAACATCTGTCTCGCACTTCTCCTCCCCCCAGTTTCAGAACCTGACATATTTTTTCAATGCTTCAAGTTTGTTTCCTATCCCTTTTCTCATTCCTTGAACACTGGGTGTTAACCAAACCTGTGTTAGTGTTTTTCTCTCCATTTTGTGCTGGTGGATATGAGCTTAATCATACCCTGGATTTTATTCTCTGTTCAGCTTGGGGATTGGACAGGGACTCGTAGCTTGCCACCCACTCAGGCACCAAGTCATGCTTGCAGAATCTTCTGGTAACTGCCTGACCCTGCTAACCTGGAAAACCATGTTCTAATGCTGCACCTTTGAATCTCTGAAGTCATGTGAACTATTACCTGGAGACCCCAGAGATGGAGAAGTCTCCTGGCCTAGCCAATTTCTCCTTTATTTCTCAGCTGCTGTCCCACTACTGAGAAAACCTCTGGAAACCAATACCTAGATATTTCACCATCACTATTATATGTAGTGCTCAGCTCAAGGAACTCCCATATCTAGAAATCCCAGAACTAAGACATGACCTCATGGAAGGTGCTTTGTGCTTATAGACTTGTGTTATGCTACAGGTTGGGTTCTGACCTTCATATCTTTCACATTTTGAAATTGTCAACTACTTGGAACATATTTTTCTCATAGTAAATGGCAGAAATGCAAGAAGAGTCATGCCATACAAGCACATGTAAAGTCATTATATCCACTAACATTTGACTAGCCAAAGCAAGTCACAGGGCCAAGTCAATGCAGTAGATTGTCAACTCCACTTACACTCATGGCAAAGATGGAAAGCAAAAAGATTGTGAATAAATAACACCATCTACTACCAATGCTAGGGACATAAAAGTGAGTAATATAGACGGCTAAGTTGTAAAGGAGCCTGCAGTCTATTAAGAATTGTGACTCTGTAATGTTTCCTGTTAGTGGAAGCAAAGGTATAGCATACAACCATTTTCCTCACAAAACTTTCCACTGCCAGTTAATAGACATAGATTTTGCAATATTAAAGCTCATATAGAATGAAACTTATTTCATGTAAGCTAATGTTTTATAATTTCCTGTCAGGTTTAGAAATATTGTATCTTCTGAATATATATATTTCAGCATTATCTTATTGCTGAGAATGTACTGCATTTATCTTTAGGTTACTCATTCTATAATAAAAATAAAATATTTACATAAAAATGTACACTTTGATGACTTGCACCTATTCTATAATGACATAATTTGTTACCAATTAGCATTCTGCAGCAGGTGACATAAACTCAATAAACAAGCAAAGCTGATAAAAAAGAAAGATATTAAACAAATATGTAAATTATATTGCATATAATTCTACACTATTTTGAATATGTGCATTTCTTATTAATATTATTACTCCATAACAGAGAATACTCATGTTAACTGAAGTTGTAAATTCAGTTTTCCAAAATGAAGAATTAATGAGAATAGAAATTTCAAATAGTAATTATCTAAAGAATTAGGCTTAACAGCCAGACTGTAAAACTGGCTTATAAACCATGTAAACCAAGCTTTTTACAAGTATAATGAATGAAGTTTATGAAACACCAGTACATAACATCAAAGTGATTTTGAGTGTTTTTAATCTATGAAAAGAGCCTGCTTAAAATAGCAGTTTTTAGATTATTAGTAGCAGAAATTTTTTTTTCAGAATTGATATTTCATAAAACCTTAAACTTTACATTTTGAAGTTAGCAAAAATTACAAAAAAGCACCACAATCTATAACTTTGAGGAAAAAATAATGAAAATTATAATGATTTAAAATATGCTTATTTTCAAAACTACCTTCCTTAATTAGAATAAAAACTTCTACAATTTCCCCAACATACGTGAAGTTCTATGCCCAAAATTAAAAATGCAAAATATAAAATAGTGCCGCATGTTTAAGGGTAAGCTCTCATATTATTTGTTTTCTGTTATCTGTGTGCTATTTATATACGTATATTTATATATTTTGCTTTTGTTGAAGCTGTTTTCTCTAAATGGAATGTCCACATCTTAAATCTACTCAACTCAAGTTGCATTGGCTCTGTGAAGCCTCAACTCAAAATGACATCTCCCTTCACTAATTTTTTTTTCTGCTCAGCCTATCTGTGTTCCATTGTTAAACCCCTATGTTATGCTTTTTCAGTATTTCATAACTTAATAATACACGAGTTGTGTATATTATTTGCAAGTTAAATACATGGATCTCCAACAACTGCCATGAAACTAACGTTTTGCTTTTGTCACCAGTCCTTAACCTGATGCTAGGCACAAAATAGTTTCTCATTAAATAGTTGATCTTTCACTCCTTTACTTGAGTTTCAGCCAGTGATAAGGAATGCTAACACTGCAAATTAACAAAACTGTGAGCACAGCTCTCTGTATGAGTTACCTATTCCTGTCTTGAATTATTGATTAAATTTCCTTCAGATAAACTTTTACTCAATACATTTAAAGCCAGAAACAAGCAGTGAGGACTTTCTGGGAGAAAGTCAAACAAACCCATGACAAAGAGAAGAGATAGATGGAACAGTCTGTGTAAAGCACTAAGATGTGGTTTGGCTGCGTGTCCCAACCAAATGTTATGCAGAAATGTGATTCCCAGTATTGGAGATGGGACCTAGTGGGAGCTGCTTGGATTGTGGGGGCAAATCTTTCATGACTGTCTTGGCCCCATCCCCCTGTTGATGAGTGAGTTCTTGCACAATTAGTTCATGTGAGAGCTGGTTCTTTAAATGAGCCTGGCACATCCTCCTCACTCCTTTGCTTCCTCTCTTGCTATGTGACACACCTGCTCCCCATTCGCCTTCTGCCATGAATAAAAGCTTCCTGAGGCTTCACCAGATGCTGGTGCCATGCTTGTACAGCCTGCAGAACCATGAACCAAATAAACCTCTTTTCTTTCTAAATTACTAAATTTCTAAATTTCAGATATTCCTTTACAACAAAGCAAAAATGGGCTAATACACACTAGTTACATGGAACTGGATACATTTTTGGTGTTCTCTCCTTATTTTATACTATTCCAGATGCCTCGGGAAGGATATAATCAATGTAACCGTCATTGGATGGGTCCTTATGTCTGCCTGTCTTCTTTTGGTCCTAATACTAGGCAAACATCCAAACTATTAGATAGGAAAGGAGACTTTTAATATCTTACAATTAAGTTGCTGTGGCAACTCGATAGCTTTGCCTCCCACTTAGCAGCATCTCTCAAAATTGAACATGCATTGGAATTGCTTGGGGATCTTTTCAAGTTGTACTTCTGATTCAGTAGATCTGGAGGGGCCTGCGATTCTGTATGGCTCATAAGCTTGCAGGTGCTGCTGGCCTAGAGACTACTCATTAGACTCATGCCCAGAGATTCTGATTTAGTTGGTCTGGGGTGGATCTTAAATGTCTGTACTCTTGGGAACCCTCTGAGTAATCCTCAAGTACAGCCTGATTTCAGAAAAACTACAATGGACTATCAGTTTGCTGGAAAAAAAAAATCCTTTGTCTACAGCTGGTGTTTGAATAATCCATCATGGTTAGGAAATAGTGTGACTGCAGAATCTTTGATCAGTGGCCTGTATAATGGGGCAGGAGCCTCCTTTCCATCATTTTAAGCTTCTGGTGATATGTAAACATACAGCTTCCTCATCATTTTGAATATCACACACACACACAAAAACCATCCTAATACAAGTGAAGATAAGACATTTCAAGGCCCGTCTATTCAGAGTGCTCCAAGGACTTTGCTGTATCCACCTTCTCTACGATCTTTTAAGAAATGGAAAATTTCAATCCCCACCCCAGACTCACTGAGTCAAAATTTATATTTTTAATAAGATTTCAAGGTGATTTGTGTGCTCATTAAAATTGGAGAAGGCTCTAATGAAGAAATTCTCTTGCATGTTTTCAAAAGCTTTATATTAAAATATTTGGTAAAAGGATAGTTTTAATATAGTATCTGAAGCACTTAAGGAAATTAGCTTTAGCATCCAGCCAGAATGAATAATATGAGTAGAATATTAGATTCTTTTTGTTTTGTTTTAGCGAGGTAAAATTTAGGTTACACCAAGGAGCAAAATACATATTCTTCAAGGTGATCAACAGCTTTGCTGTGAGATCATGCTTCATCAAGTCAGCTGTGCCAAATCAGGCTGACACACTTGAACAAGGAAGAAGTGGTTGATCTGTGGTTTCTTCAGGAATGAGGTACAGAATCCATTGCAACACTTTTACTTCTCCTCTTTATTCCCTTCTACCATCACTCCATGTCTTTGTGAACTTCCGTAAGCTGCTCTATTAGGTCTCCCAGGAGACATTTTTGCAAAAGTGACCAACAGTAGGGGTGAGGCCCAAGGCAAAGTGTTTTGGTTGGTGCCAGAAATGACTGTAATAGCCTTAAACTCCACATTTAAGAGCACAGAGCAATGACATCTGCATCCCTGGAGTCTGTTAGAAATGTAGAATCTCAGGTCCCACACCAGACCTGTCAGAATTGGCATTTTAACAAGATAGGAAGCAGTGGTGTATGACAGTGTGTTAGATACTGTCTTTGTAGAGTTGTAGAGAAGCGGCCATGTGCATGATTGGAAGTTACAGAAATATTAATACAAGGGCCACGAGTGGGATGAAAACTTGTTCTTAAAGAAAATAGCATATAGTCTTTGCCAATTATCCTAGTATTAATCACAGAAGTGTGCTATCACTTTCTAACTTGCATTGATTATCCTATTGTTTTTCTGTACTTCATACAAACATTGTTCTTGTACAAGATATTGGTTATATCTAAGATGTTACATATCCACCAAATAGTCCATGTGGAGTGAAATACTTTAAATATACCGATTATCTGAAAAAAAAAAGTATGCAAGTGTCTGAATGGCATTGTTGGTTTTAAAAAGACAAGGTGTAGAAAAAAATAACATTTGTGTTTCAACTTCATGTTACCAGCTGTGTGACTCTGAGCATAGGCTGAACTCCTCCATGCCTCAGTTACCTTGTTTGTAAAATTAGAATAGGTATACCTCACTTTCTGGTTTGTTGCAAGAACATCTCTCTCTTTCTTCCCACTTATTTTTTTGAGACAAGGTCTTGCTGTGTTGCACAGGTTGGTCTCCCACCCACAGGCTCAAGCAATCCTGCCACCTCAACCTCCTGAGTAGCTGGGATTACAGGCATGCACCATTGCTCTTGGTTGCCAGGGTATCTCCTGATCTTTATTATGTCTTCAGTAGCACAGAGTAAGCATGCCCCCCCGACAAAGGCTTTTGAATAAATGAATAAAATGTATTTATAAAAGCTTTACCTGCATATCTTGGGTACCACATAACAGAAATGTCTCCCTTATCTTAATTATTGAACATTTTTCATATAAGATCTTTGATTGAAAATATATAATCCCATTATAAATTCATGTACTCAATGATTTCTCCTTACTAAATATACTAAAGAGTGTATGTGTGTGTGTGTGTGTGTATGTATGTGTGTGTGATCTTCTTTTTTGACAAGTGTATGTTGTTACTAGATATCTGGAAGCTTTGGTCTGAACTACTCAATGTTTCATCATACCTGGCAAACTTCAGGTGAAAGCAGCAGAGTATTATGGAATGAGGAGGGTAAAGAATTTTATCACTGAAGTGATTATAATAAAATCATCAATTGTGGTCACACTTAGATCTCTTAAAAGTCTTACTGGGCAATGCACCTCCCCATTCTCTGAACCCAGAATCAACCTCCCATCCTTTTGACAATCATCCAAGGTCTAGAAATGTCACATCTTCGTCCCCAGCCTAAAAGCAGAGCCCATAGACCACCCAGCATTACATTTCTGGTGCTCAAGCATGAATGCCAAGTCTGAAATCAAGTGGCTTTATGGCTCTATAGTCAATCCCTTATGAGGGCCTATAGCAGCATCCAGCATGTTGCATGTTCTGCTCCCCCTGCCTTTCCTCCACCATAATCCCCGACACTCCACCCCTCATGCATGTTTGCTCATCTTTAAACTTGCCAAGCACACTCTGATCCAAGGTCTTTGCCCCTGCTGTTCCCTACACCTATAATCATTCCCGCAACAAATACCACATGATTTTCTCCCTCAGAGCGTTTTAGCCTCTGCTCAAATGTCATACGCTGACAGCCTATATTCCAGGCCATTCCACTCCCACATTCCCCTCTAGCACGTCATTTTGCTTTATCTTTCTTCCTAGTATGAAGCTCTACCTGCCATTGGGTTGTATTTTTATTTGCTTATTATGTATAAAAAGAGGAATCTCATTTTATTCTTGGCTATATACCCAGCACTAAGATCATTACAAGGCACATAGCAGGTGGTAAGTATTTGTTTTTTTTTTTTGTTTTTTTTTTTTTGAGACGGAGTCTCGCGCTGTGTCACCCAGGCTGGAGTGCAGTGGCGCGATCTCGGCTCACCGCAAGCTCCGCCTCCCAGGTTCAGGCCATTCTCCTGCCTCAGCCTCCGAGTAGCTGGGACTACAGGCGCCCGCCACCACGCCCGGCTAGTTTTTTGTATTTTTAGTAGAGACGGGGTTTCACCATGTTAGCCAGGATGGTCTCGATCTCCTGACCTCGTGATCCGCCCGCCTCGGCCTCCCAAAGTGCTGGGATTACAGGCTTGAGCCACCGCGCCCGGCCTCTGGTAAGTATTTGTTAAATAAATAAAATCATCTTCATGTCCTGCCCCTCTTTGCCACTGGGGCATGGGAACGAATTGGATGCCCTAATGATATTCCTGCCAAATTTACAACCCATGCTCAAAAGATAGACTGGCAAGAGTCAAGACTATTGCAGACAATTCATTAACTGTCTTAATTCAATAAGATTTCTTAGAGGCATCAGTGGTGTTCTGGAGCATGTGATCACTTCTTGTTTTTAAAGATAATGCACCATATTCCCATTTGAGAAAAAAGTCACCATATTATATAAATGGGGTTAAGGTTCTGCATCAGGTTTTTGTACTGCTGCTAGTTTTAAGACTCAGGCTGCTAAGTGCCCAGCCTTTGCAAGAATCCACTTCAGGAATAATGACATCATGCCTTAACTCTTCTGAAACACATTTTCACCCACTGAGCAGTTCGGACAAAACCAATTACATGATGTCATTTTCTATTTTGGAGAAGAGGCCAGGGTGCTTGGATGGATATTTACTTCACATTATTGCACTACAGCTGTGGCAGACACCTCGGTCTTGATACTAATGGTACCTGTTGAAATGATAACTAACAAGGCTGGACTGTCAAAATCGATTTTCTTGCTATGTGTGATGCTTTGCTACTCAGTTTAATGTTCAAAGGAGATTCAGGAGATACAAAAAGTCAGTTATTTGTTTTGTAAATTGAGAACAGATCAATAAAATGTGCCTTCCAGGAATGCCAAAGACATCTTTGAACTAATTTGAAGAGAACTTATTAAAGAAATTACTTAACATGTAGATATATTAATTATTAGCCTAAGACTAATGTATAATTAATGTGTGCATGCATGTGTAATTTTTTTTCCCTTTGGAGATAACTAACTCCATTACATTAGTCAGATTAATTTCAACACTGTAAATATAAAAAAGCAAATATCCAGTGGTGGGTGTCAAGATCACCGCATGTTCACCAAAATCCATTGCATCTTCTTGAGCGTATGTGGTTGGATTACATGTCCCAGTGTCCCTTGGAATGAGGTGTGGTGATATGACTGACTTCTAGCCCATGGAGTTAGAGCTAGAGTCATGTTCGCAGAAACCTTCCACTGGTGACCCTCCATGCTCTTTCTCTTTCTGGTTTGATGTACCCTAGCAGGGTAAGTTGGTTGTCTCTATTTGTAGACGATGGGCTTACAAGATGGAAGAATGCTGGCCATGTGAATCACGGTTGGAAGGGAAACAGTCCACCAGAAAGAGCATTTTGTAAACAACAATACAAACTTCAATAGTGTTAAGCTACTGAGATGTGGCAGTTTATCTTTCATAGCAACTAGCCCCAGGAACAACTGTGGTGACCTTCTTGGTCCTTATCTTGCATCATGTTTTCATAATCAAGCGCTTTAATTGGCTACTCTTCAATTCTTCATCATATTTGGGTGATCAATGCAACATCTCAATGACGAAGATAACTTTTTTTTTTTTTTTTTGAGACAAGGTTTTGCAATGTTGCCCAGGTTGGCCTTGAATTCCTAGGCTCAAGTAATCCTCCCACCTCAGTCTCTGCAGTAGCTGAACTACAGGCATGCACCATCATGCCTGGCTTAAAGAGAACATGGCTATTCCAGAGAGAGTCATTCTGTAAAGTGATGGTATATATGTATATCTGGGGTCAGATATACATATATATCTGTTTATACACATACATATACATATATAAACTGATAGAGTAGAGCTTATCTACTCTATCAGTTTAGCTAGTTAAGGTGGCTTTATTATATTGGGGCTTGACTTACCCATCATCTGGCTTCTCCTTCACAGTGAAATTAAGTGGTCACCAAAACCCCAGTGATGGGGCTGATATTGGTAAAAACATAAAATTAATACGAAAAAATAGAAAAGCAAATAAATAAAATGAAAAGAACATAACAATAAAAGAAAAGGGCCATTCTTTTGAGATAATGCTTTAATTTGGCCCCCAAAAAACTCCACAAAGGTTTGCAAACAATAATATCTTTACAATCAAGCATCTATGCTTAATTTGGCTTGAAACAAAAATTCTGCTACTTCACCAACAATAAGAGCTAAATTTCCTAATGGACACATTGCTAGTACCTTAGGGGAGAAATCAAAAATAATTATTTTTTCACTTATTATGAATACGGAATAGTTTAAAAATGTTGTATACTTTCAATCTGAAGCAATGTGAACTGCCAAAGACTATTTTTTTTTTTGTAATTCTGGAAAGGACAATAAAAGAGCCAGTAACAACTCAACTATTAATTCCTATTTCTAGAAATAGCTCAATTCTCCCTAAATTTATGAGGAAATATGAGATTCACCAAAACATTACCTAAATGAGAAGATCTTTATAATTAAACTGTCTGCTTTGAAAAAGTTACTGTTCTTGAACAGAGAGAAACTTACCCAGCTAAAACACAGAAAAGGAGGGTAATTCAAAGCTTGAACCCTGAGGGGCAGCATGTGTTAAATTTAGAGCTCTTTGAAATACATAACAAAGCAAGGCTGTAAAATCCAATTCACCTAGCAGGGGGTCAATTATGCACTGTAATAAAAAATAAACATACCAGCTAGCTGAGAGGAATCACAAACTGTCTTAAGTCTTCCCAGGTATTTTTCTCTTTCTGTTCAATTAATATTAATTTTAATTTCATAAAATGTCAAGATCCTTCCCATATTAATTCTCACTCTGTAACATGTAACTTAACAATTGCGGCTGCTTCCTCCTGTCTTTGTACCTGTCCAGTTGTCACAAGCTGAGCTCTCCAGGGCAATACACTTTCTTCAAGAAAAATTAACATCTTTAAAGCAATGCTTCCCTGAGTGTGTTCCACAGAACACAAGTCCCAAAAGAAATCATTAGGGAAAGAAAAGGGTTTCATTTCTTTCTTTGAAGACTTACAATGTCTATTTAAATATTAAAGGTTCAAGGAAGCCCTTGAGTTAAAACACTCCATCCCGTTTATTGAGTCTATGGTTCTCCAGACTTGTTAAGCCACAGACCCCTTTTGGATATAAAACCTATTAACATTCCATGGAACAATTTGGAAAATGGTGGTATTAAATATGACACAAAGATAGAGACTAAATACTCTGTTAGAACCAATGTGTAAATTGTACATTATAATTTTCCAAACAGTAAACCAAATGTTAAGCTGTTCATAATTGGTAAAACTTAGTTATCATATTTGCAAGTGTTCCACACTATTGAATTCTTTTTTCTCATTGCAATTTGTTTAGTAATTATCCACTTTCTACCAATAGCTACTCACTAGTCACCGCAAGGCTAAGAAACAAAACAAGACCAAATCAAACAAAACAAGACCAAAACAAGGAAGAGCACAAAAAAGTGAATCAAATTTTGTAATTAAATTTTAAAAAGAAACAAAAAACAATTAAAATTGGGCAAATAGTCTGAATACACATTTCTCCAAAAGAGATAAATGAATGACCAGTCTGGGCCATATGGTGAGATCCCCATTTCTAAAACATTAAAAAGTGTGCGTTTTGTAGTCCCAGCTACTCGGGAGGCTGAGGTGGGAGGATCACTTGAGCTTGGGAATCAAGGTTGCAGTGAGCTGTGATTGCACCACTGCAGTTCAGCCTGGACTAAGAGTGAGACCTTGTCTCAAAGGGTGGAAAAAGGAAAAAAGATAAGCAAATGCACATGCAAGAACCTCAGCATCACTAGGATTAGGGAAATGCACATCAAAACCACAAAAAGATACCATTTCACACCCCCTACTATAAACAAAAAGACAAATATTAGCAAGAGTTGGTGAGAATGTGGAGAACCTGGAACCATCATACACTGCTAGTTGGATTGTAAAAAGATGCAACTCTTTAGGAAAACTGTCAGTTCCTTATGGTTTAAACATAGTTTCCATATGACCCAGGAATTCTACTCTGGGTATATACCAAAGACACATGGAAACAAATGTCCACACAAAAGCTTGTACATGAATGTGTCCTTACTCATATAGCCAAAGTATGGAAGTGACTGAAATGTCCATCAACTGATGAATGGGTAGATAAAATGTGGCATATTCATTCAATTGAATATTATTTGACCATAAAATGGAATAAAAAACTGATCCATTTTACATGGTTGGACCTCAAAAACGTTAGGCTATATGAAAGAAGCTGGTCACAAAAGACCACATATTTTGTGATTCCATTTCTATGAAATGTCCAGAACAGACAAATCCATGGAGACAGAAAGTAGATTAGCGGTTGCAAAGGGCAGAGTGAATTGAGAAATGAGGAGTGACCATTAATGGGTACAGGGTTTCTTTTGGGAGTAACAAAATGTTCTAAAATTACATTGTAGTGATGGTTGCATAACTCTATGAATACACTGAAACCCACAGAATTGTACACTTTATACGAGTGAATTGTATGGCATGTGAATTATACCTTAATAATGCTGTTATTTAAAAAACAGATAACTGGCTACTTGTTAAAACTCTGGTAACTGGCTGGTATGAAACAAAGGAAAGCTGGAAAAAATTGAAAGCTTTTTATTTTTATAAGAATTTCGGTCACTGTTTTCTCTCTTTCTTTTCTTCAAGTAGTTTCCATTAGTAACAATGGTTGTGGGTGCATATATGTACTTTTTTAAAAAAAGAAGCTGGAACTAAGTAGGGTTACACTGACAAAAGCCTGGGGTTAAGCACTGAGACTAATTTTCACATCAATCAAAGAAATAATGATGGTTAAAACATCCTAAAATATTACTCGACATAATGAAATGACAAGTTGTGAGAACAACACAACTAGGATACTTGAATTACAATATTAATTTGGGGGCCTCCCACCAAATTTTAATTGTTTTTTGTTTCTTTTTAAAATTTAATTATAAAATTTGATTCACTTTTTTGTGCTCTTCCTTGTTTTGGTCTTGTTTTGTTTGATTTGGTCTTGTTTTGTTTCTTAACATTTTAACATTTTGACATATAAGTCATTGAGCACCATTAAAATTAGCGTATCTAAGCATACTTCGTTCTCCTATACATAATTTGAGTATTCTTAAGTTCTCTTCTGCTATGAAACTTTCTTTCCAGTGGAGGGTGTTCTCAGGATATAAACCACTTTAGGGAGGCTTCTATTATTTCTTTTTTTTTTTTTTTTTTTTTGAGACGGAGTCTCGCTCTGTCGCCCAGGCTGGAGTGCAGTGGCCGGATCTCGGCTCACTGCAAGCTCCGCCTCCCAGGTTTACGCCATTCTCCTGCCTCAGCCTCCCAAGTAGCCGGAACTACAGGCGCCCGCCACCGCGCCCGGCTAGTTTTTTGTATTTTTTAGTGGAGACGGGGTTTCACCATGTTAGCCAGGATGGTCTCGATATCCTGACCTCGTGATCCGCCCGTCTCGGCCTCCCAAAGTGCAGGGATTACAGGCTTGAGCCACCGCGCCCGGCCGGCTTCTATTATTTCATACTTCAGTCCTGTTTCCTGAAAAAAGAAATGTAAGCTCTTTGAAGGCAGAACTCAGGTCTGATGCTTACGCTTTATTCATCTGCAAAGCTTTGCTACTCAAAGTGGGGTCCATAGGACAGTAGTGTCAGCATTGCCTGGGAAATGCAGCAATCTCAGGACCCACCTCAAACCTGCTGAATCAGACACTAAGCGGGGTGGAACTTGCAACTAGCTCTGTAGGTGACTGGAATGTACCCTTCTGTTTGAAGAGGGAAAGATAAATGTCTGAGTTATGGGCCGGGCGCGGTGGCTCAAGCCTGTAATCCCAGCACTTTGGGAGGCCGAGACGGGCGGATCACGAGGTCAGGAGATCGAGACCATCCTGGCTAACACAGTGAAACCCCGTCTCTACTAAAAAATACAAAAAAAAAAACTAGCCGGGCGAAGTGGCGGGCGCCTGTGGTCCCAGCTACTCGGGAGGCTGAGGCAGGAGAATGGCGTGAACCCGGGAGGCGGAGCTTGCAGTGAGCTGAGATCCAGCCACCGCACTCCAGCCTGGGCGACAGAGCCAGACTCAGTCTCAAAAAAAAAAAAAAAAAAAAAAAAAAAAAATGTCTGAGTTATGACTCTCTCTAATATTTTTTGACTATGTCATTTGGGTAAGTTACTTCAGGTCTCTGCATCTCAGGCTCTAGCTTGGCAAGATGAGGATAAAATTAGTATCATTTTTATAGCACTGCGGTGAATAATTAAATTAGATAATGTATATAAAAGTTGCTTTTAAATATAAAGAGTTACATAAATGTCAGTTGCCATTATAATTGCTAAGCAAGTCACAAATAGGTAACTAATAAAAACATACCATTTGATGTACTGAATAATGTCAGTTATCTGTCTAAACAGCAGGATGTTTTAAAAAGCAGAAAATGTTTTGAATCAGGACGATATTATACTAAAACTTACATGTATTGTGGCAGGCATGATGGTAAGTGATTTATACACATAGCTCCATTATGCCTTATATAAAAAGTAAAAATGTACAGTTATTACAGAAAATCATCCATTTTACAGATGAGGAAACTTAGTTTCCAAAATCATTCAGATGTTGATTGTAATCAACTGATTATATATCCAAGACTCCAGAGTCCATACTCATATAAGTACTGCACTAAAACTGATTCTTACTTGTAAGCTAAATGAGTTTTTCTTCTTTGTTAAGGTATAACATACATATAGTAAAATGCACAAGTATTAAATGTACAACTTTATGAATATTTATGTATGTAAACAGAGTTATAACTACTACCTAGATCAAAATATAGAACATCACTCTATAAGGCTCCTTCATGCTTCTTCCGGTCAATATTTCCCACGCGCAGGGGAAAACTCTATTCTGACTTCTAGAACCATTTATTAGTTTTGCTTGTTCTTGAATTTCCTATAAATAGAACAACAGAGTAAGTAGTCTTTCGCACATGACTTCATTTGTTTTATTTGTTCCACACAATCTCTGCCGAGATTTATCTACATTTTGTCTGTAGCAGTGGTTTATTATTTCATATTGCTCAGTAGAAGCTTATGTATTTGAAAGATAAACAGGAAAATGCTAGTTAAATTCTTTTTATAATCATCCTAATGGTGCAGACAGCAGAGCCTGGCTGGTTTCTATTAGGCAATGTGGTTGAGTTGAAGAAAAACTAAATAAGAAGCCTTGGATGTGTCAATCACTGAAAGTCTTTCTTGTGTGCAAGTTCAAGGACATATGTTCTGATAAAAATCCAAAACCAAGATGATGAAAGCACCCTGGAAAATGCTCAAAAGATAAAATGAGAAAAGGATGGATGCTAGGTCATTATAGGAATAAAGTACACATTACCTGGACATCTGGGGAAAAGGGAAGGAACTCAAACATAACACTGTACACCTACAGTCCATGGAGTTCATGGCAGTTCACAGAGGTCTTTATTACAGGTTTTAGGAAAAGAGGCTGCACAAATATTGGTGAAAATAGATACAATTCCATAATAGCTTAACTCGACTGTTATCAAGGTATCAAGGATGTAATTCTGAGTCAGAATCTTCAAATGACCCCAGTGAGGAATAAATGGAGATGATAAATGATGACCTGGTGTGGCTATCCATGGAGCCCTTTGATTAACACAGAGTTGGATTTATAAGTCAAATTCATGTTAACTGATTTAGTTCTTTTGTGGTTAGAAAAATCATAAATACAATGTATGTTGACTTCATGAAGGCTTTTGGCAAAATATGTTCTTGAAGATGAAGAAATATGGACAGGTGTGGTGGCTCATGCCTGTAATCACAGCACTTTGGGAGACCAAGACAGGCAGATCACTTGAGGCCAGGAGTTTGAGACCAGCCTGGCCAACATAGTGAAACTCCATCTCTACTAAAAATACAAAAAATTAGTTGGGCGTGGTGGCACACGCCTGTAATCCCAGCTACTTGGGAGGCTGAGTCATTAGAATCGCTTGAATCAAGGAGGCAGAAGTTACAGTGAGCTGAGATTGCACCACTGCATTCCAGCCTTGATGACAGAGGGAGATCTCAAAAATAAAACAAAAGAAAAGAAAAAGAAAGTATTCCTAACAACAGACATAGTCAATGACACATCATATACGAGTCTCTACCTAGAGGGGATGTTGAGGCTTTAATCTGATCTGAGTCAACATTTTTACAATGGTGTAGTAAAAACATTCAAGTTGTGATGACCAAATAAATGTATGCATGACATGAAATTAGGGAAAACTGTGACTGTTATGTGATAGAATTAAGATCCAAAAAGTTTTACTGAGCTAAGTCAAACCTACAGACAATAAACTTAATAGTACTAAATTTAAGGTCTTTAATCTGGATCCAAAACACAACTGCACAAGTAAAAGATGGGGAAGAACATTATGTTGGCTTTGGATTTAGCTGATTATAGACTCAATTGTTAGTATTTTGTTGTGGATGGCAAAAACAGCTGCCATGTGTGTTTTGTTTCTCACACTATGCCAGCCTAGATTCCCTGTATAGCTCTTCTGCTGGAAAAGGATGAAAACAAACTAAAAACTCTGAAGAGATATTAACATTTTGTCTGTAGCAGTGGTTTATTATTTCATATTGCTAAGTAGAAGCAGACTCCAGGTTTCACCCTGAAGATATCTGCTGAGTCTTGGCAACCATGAGCTTCCATTTGTATGATTTCAAATATGTGAGTTGGACCAATCAGAGACAAAGTCTAAGGACTTTCCAATGTGGGGAGTCTCACTAGACATCCCTTATACACTTGGAACAGCAGCATAAGCTGGAACTGGCAATAAATTCTTTCAGAAAACAAGGGAAATTGCCTGATGAATTGAGCACTAAGTGAAGGAAAAAAATCTCCAGTGAGATTTGATACCCACAACCTAGTCGGTATTTGAGTTTATGGCTTGCATCATACTACTCTTGTAGGGAGTTGTATGAATCTATTGGTCACTGGTTGGTTTCCCACCTCTACCTCTGTGGACAGCTACTTGAAGCAAACAAAACTCGTCCTTGATGTGAATCCAGGTCTCAGACAACACTGAAAAGAAAGTTCCATGAAAATACACAACATATAAAATAACAAGTCAACATGAATAAGAAGAGCACAAATAACAAACAACTTCAACCCATAATTCCAATCGATATAGGAATTATCTAAGACTGTCTAACACATTTCAGGAAATAAGTAAGAAGAGATAATATGATTAAGGAACAAGTAACTATTAAAAATGATTAAATCAATTTTAAAATAAAGCAAAAAGAATATCTAGGAATTAAAAATATGATAATTAAAATTAAAAACCAATGGATGTTGTCATGCTTGGGGTCAAGTTCCAACTCCAGCTGATTGTGGCTGAGGGGAGTGGGTGGATGTGGGGCAGGGAGCTGGAAGAACACTTGAGAGACAGCAGGTAGATGAGACATGGCTTTATTCAGCAGCTGCCTCACAGGGTCAGTGCTACTTTTATACATTACACAAATAGTAGTGGCTGAGAGCTAGGTGGTGAGCTTCTCTATGTTACGGCTATGGCGGTGAGCTTTTCTATGTTATGTCTACATGGTTATGATTATATAAGACGTGGGACTATGCACTTGTACCACAAACCTGCTGAGTCATCCAGGTTGTTTACCTTGGCCTATGCCTGCTTGGATGCAGCTCAGTCATATTCCTTACAGATGTTTTATCAGCAGATTAGACACAGCTGAAGGAAAAATTATTGACCTAGAAGATAGTTATGAAAAAGTGATTTGGAAGGCAGCACAGTGAGACAGCTAGGTTGGAATCATGAGAAAGTCGTTCGGGGGCATGACAGAGTGGAAAAGTCTATTGAGAAAAGGAAAACAGAATGAATGGGAGGGAGGCAAAGTAGCAATGGGCTATAAGTGCTAGAGAACTGATTACTTCAAACCTCAGATTTAGGAAGCACAACAAATCCTGAGGAGGAAACTAAGAAAGAAATCTACACCTGGAGACTTAGTGAAATTTCATAACACCCAATACAACATGAAAATATTAAAAGCAACCACAGGAAGAGATTACTTCAGAGGAATAACAATTGCTATGGCTTGTCAACAGCAACAGTGAATATTAGACTATAGGAGAAACTGCTGCCAATGTGCCAAGAAGAAACAACTGCCAACCTGGAACTGAAAACCCAGTGAATCCAACCTTTAATACGAAAGATTTAAAAAGGCCACTTTTCATTCAAACAAATGGAAAATATTTAACAATCCTCCCTAGAGGAATTCCTATAGAACCAACTACAGTCAGAAGGAAAATAATCCCAAATGCAAAGTCAGAGATGCATGAAGGAGAGGTAAATTTAAAAAATACTGATAAATATGTGAGTGAATTGTTATAAGCATTGATTGTAGTAAAAAATGTCTAATGTATGTGGTTTAGGAAGATATAATTAAATACTAGACAATAATAGCTGAAGCTAAAATGCTGAACATATGTTATCATTCAAGAGAATCATAAAGATTTTGATTAAAGTAAAATATACAAGGCAAAATTTCTGGAGTAACCAAGAGATTAGAAAAAAGAGTGAAGTATACAATTTCAAGCTAGTTCAAAGGAAAAATTAAACCTGGCAAAAGTGAGGCAAATATAGAGCAGTGAAAAATGGCTGTAGTGACTAAGTCACATCAACATAAATACATTTCAAGTAGCATTATTGACTGAAAAATGAAGTTTCATAAGAATACATGCAATATGATTCCATTTTTGTTCAGTATGATTCTTTTTTTAAAGAAGTTCAAAACATGTAAAATAAAATAATATATATTTAGAGGTGCCTGGTATGTAGTATGACTGTAAGAGAAGAATGAGAAAAGTAAATGCAAAATTCATATCAGTGGTTATGTTGGTAGGTAAGAAAATGAAGGGATAAAGGAAGGGTACACAGAGGGTCTCTAAGGTAGGGAAAGCTGCTTATTTTATTATTATTCTTTGTATCTTTGAGAGGCATTACAAATACTTTAGCATATCTTCAATATATAATTAAAAGCATGCATGAGCACACACACACAGACACACACACACACGCACACACACACAGCTCTGTACTAGGTCAGATTGATCCTGGAGCATCTGTAGAAACTCTAAGAAGATAAATGGGCATGAATCTGAAAAAAGAAATCAACATAGTGAGTTGCCTCTTAATCAGAGTGTATAAGAAATAAATGAACAAACTGGAATAAAATAAATAAATTCTCATTTGTTCAACGTTGGAATAACATAGAAAGGTGCTCCCTTCGCAATGTTTTGCCTCTCTATTAATGAAAGGAGGTTCTCCCTACTTGTTGTTGGTCTATTGGCCATCCGTAGATCACCTGGTCTCTCATGCCTGAGTGATGATTAGGAAAATTAAGTGTTTTGCATCTAAGCCCTATTGTGGAGAGAAGTAAGGGGCAAGGCATGGAGCTCAGGTGGTGAGAGAGTCAGTGTGAACTTTGAACTCTTTTCCTTCCATAGAAACTCAGAAATATCCAGCACCAATTCAGTATCAGAAGATTGTTAACATGTGATTGCTTTTACATTTATCCAAATTGGTTGGTATACTTTAAGATGCAATCCAGAATGAAGGTGAAAACACTGATCAATGCAAATGAGAAGTTGGGTTTGCTGCAAAATAGTTTTAAACAAAACGCTTAAATTATTTAATAAGGTCTATGATGCTTGTTTAAGAATATACAAAAGCAGAGAGCTGCCTTACAAGCTATAAATACTTTAATAAACAAAATCAATCTGTTCTCTTTCAGAAATGCCTTGATTTGTCTTAATCGTTCTTAAATGGTGACGCCCCTAGTTCAATCTATACATAAGTCATGACTCTACAAATGTCATTGGATGGCACTTCATGTCATTACCAGTGATAAGAGGACTATCAATATTTTCAGAACTCAACACCATAGTAGACAGTAAAAGAGCTTAAAGGTTTACTCAGCCTCAATGATAACTCAATGTGTTTATATATGTGAGGTGTTTAGAATAGTGCTTTGCACACTTGCCAAATGTTAGCTATTGTGATTTTTCTTAGTTTCATGATGTAGGTAATGCTTTTGATTAATGTATATGTGTGTATATATTTGTGTGTGTAAATACATATATGTTTTTATATATATGTAGTTATTTACATATCTACATATATATAAACAGAGGGTATGAAAAACCAAAAAAAAAAAAAAGCTATTTCAAAGCAAATATACTCAAGAAAAACAAAGAGAAAATATGTCTGTTATATCACCTTAAACAAGGGGAAATTACGTATTTGGCAAATTGGAATGGGGTATTTTTAAGATGAGATAGAGTTACGAAATTTCAATCACAATTAGCAAAGCATTTATGAGATATTTTTATGAGGGAATTAAATCAAACAACACAAAATTCCAGGCCAAAAATATTGTTTATTTCCACATAAAATAATATGAAATGCAAAGAATCAAAGTAATGTGCTGAAGCCCTCCTCCTTGACCATGGAAACGACTTTCTCCATGTGAGAAATTATACCAAACTGCATATAGTTTTGTGTTATTACTTAGCCTCTCAATTAGATTGCAACTATGTCCACACAGGGCATAGTTTCTCTATTGTTTTACCGAAATATAAATAATTAGGGGAAAAAAGAAATTCATGCTGAAATAACCACAAAAACTAGCATTTGCGGAGCAAATATCACTTGAAAAAAATAATTTGCCAGGAATTTTATGTGCATAACACAGCAACTCTGTGAGATAGGTATTACATTACCATAATCATGATTGCTATTTTGAGATGAGGAAATTGATGCTTAGAGGGATTAAGTGACTTGTCAGAAATTATCCTGTAAGTGGTAGAGGCTGAGCCACCTACCCACCATATCTTATAGCTTCAAAGTCAAATCTTTTTATTATTTGACAGTTCTATGAGTCTGCCCCCAAAACGGCAGACTAGATCTCTTAATAGGAATGTCATTTACTAGGCAAACATAATATTCTTGGCCCTATGCAAGATTCTGGAAAATTGGAGATAAGAAAGAGCCTTTGACTTTCAGATTCTTTCTCTCAAGACTGGGGAAAGCCAAGGAGCTATAAAGACTTTAATTAAGTCTCCTAGCATAGTCAAATAAGGTAGGTATCTATTTAAATTTAGATTAATTAAACTAAATAAAATTAAATTTTAGTTCCTCAGTTGCACTGGCCACATTTCAAATATTCATTAACCACATCTGGCAAGTGGCCACTGGTTTAGATGGCACAGATATGAAGCATTTCCACCATCACAGAAAGTTCTATTAGATAGCACTGCTCTAGAGACTTGCCACTCAAAGTGTGCTCTCAGCATCGTTCCTATCACCTAGGAGCTAGTTAGCAATGAAGACTCTCAGGCCCCAGCCTACAGAATCAGAATAGTAGTAAGAGTCCCCAGTGATTCCTGTGTATTTGAAAATCTTAAATGGGGTGCTTTAGAAAAATGCTTTAAGGGCTTTTGTCAAACAGTCACAATCAAGTAAAATATGTGAATATGTGGGCTAGTGGGTGAGTGAGGAAAACAGTGAGGAACTTTTAGGAAAAATATAAAGAACTTTACATTAAAAATAAACACTAAGAAATCAGTAATAAAGATCATGGCCATCCTATATGGTTGGCCATATGCCAGGCATCACACAGAAACTTTGCCTTTATTGAAATGAAACTTTTGGACAGAATTTTTGAACAGTAGTTAATGTGGATAATGCATTTATCTTGTGTTTTGATAAATGCTTGAGAAGAGGGAGTATTCCCACTGAACCTTGAATAGGCATCATAATTTACAAGAAGAATTCACAAAGCTCTGAGTGGGATGCACTTAACTATGCTCTTGAATGTCGGCAGGCTTGTGGTCATGTCTCTAAAAATGATATTCTAAGCCAGGTATAAGCGGATGACTTCCCAGCTCTTAGATGAATGCCAGGAAGGGTAGTTTTAGAGTCCCTTTAGAGTGATACTGGATGATGTCAATATGAAACTGCAGCTATGAAGTCTAGAAAAATGCTATGAATTACTAAGAAGGATTCAGGAAAGTTCCAGAAAACAGAACTCACTCAGCTGATATCTCTATCACCACTTGATTCTCATCTAGAGTTTAGTAGGATCATTTCTGAATTAACAAAGAAAAACAAGTTCTTAAATCTGCCCATAAGTCTTTTCCATCCACAGACGCCAAACTGGTTCAGGTAGACAAAACATTAGTTCATAATTTCTGAGCTAAAAATTGCCACTTAAGTTGGCATCATAGGAGCACATATTCAGTGTTCACATATTGATATTTATCATTTGGGGGAAAGGTATCACACAGTAACTTAATTACACCTCTCCCATTAATTCTAGGAAATCATATTGTTGAAAATACTCTGATTTATCACGCCAGGCAATTTCTAGAAACCCCGATGGTTGTGCCATGCAAAGTGGTGATTTGCAAAATAACCTTGGATACAATAGGCAAGGGAAGAATATCATGGCCTCTGTGGCTGGTCACCACATGCAATGGTTTCAAGGACCTGAGGTCACTTGAGGTTTGTAACAATCCCTTTAGATGATTTACATGATCAAGTTTTTCATGACCATCACAACAGTCACAACAAAAGTGTTAGTTTAAATGACATCACATGCTTCTTATATATCAGGCACATTTAATTATCACTCTTTAATAATATTTGAAACGCTATATGTGGACATTCTTTAGTAGATTACTCCCAAACTAAGACCATATGAAAACCTGAGGTTACTATTAACCGGTAACACCAAAAAAGGCAGCAGCAATACGCTACAGGCTAGGGGTTCAAGCATCAGGTTATACAAGATCTAAACATAAATTAAGCATTCAGCATCAATAACTTATGATTTAAGGACCTGCCAGGATCTATATTAATCCATGTCCAAAGAACAGGATTGAAAAAACATGCTTTCCATGCAGATGCACATTCAGACTCAATACAATTACTATGCAAATGTCTAACGACAAAATTAACTTGCTTAGCCAAAACTTTTCCTCGGAGATGAGTAGACAGATTTCTGTAAATTTAGCTGCATAAGTATTTTTTGGTTCATGTTATAACCCATTGTTTTTCTACAAAAATGGATATGAATAAATACTACCCTCACATCCTCCCCGACAAACCAATCAGATTCCTCAGAAACTTTGCTAAAACCTAGCTTTTAAATTGTCTAATGGCATCAGTATGACCCCGCGCCTTTATGTAAAAGTCTGACAAGCAATTCCACATTTTATTCTTCATGGTTTTTAATTCTATTGAAACAGGATTTGAACATTTCAAAGTGTAGACACCATGTTATTAGAATATTTTATGGAGTGTCAAGCTCTGTACAAACATTATTTCATTCATCTGCATGATTTCCTTTCTGAAGTGGGTGGTGTGTTATTATTACTCTTGCTAAGTGGGATAAATTAGCTTGGAAGGTCAGCTTCTTTGCTTTAAAGGAAGACTTACATAAGAGTTCAGAATGACAACCTCAAATGTCTTTCATCCCCGGCAAGTAATGTAAATAAGGTAAGCAGGCCAAATTGAATATGCAATAAAAATGGATTGTGAAAAATGAGAACTATATGCCCCCAAATCTCTGTTTCATCTAAGGATGGTGGTGTAGCATAGTGGTTAAGAGTGAAGGCTTAGGCAACTTCTTGTGGCAAAGTATGCTTTCTCTTGAAATCAGCACATTTAGGCCTATGGGGAAGCTTCCTTTTCTATCCATGAAGAAAGGGAAACATAATTTGTTGAAAGATAAAGAACCTAGGACATTAGAATTTTATCATTAAGATGGATGAAGAGGGAATGATCACTCACTGAGATGAAATGTTGATGTACTCATTCAAAAAATATTGATTGATCATGAGAGATGGAATATACAAATGGACAACAGCCAGACAATATATGACAACAGAATTCTAAGCACAACCTCTGCAGCAACCAGCTGGAAGCCAAACCACAACCTCTATAGCAATTGGCCCCAACAATCATGATATAGTCAATGACTGCCAGCTTCCCTATTCTTGGCTCCCTCCTTTCAACTCAGGATCAACCAGAGGAAGCCAGATCTGCTTCCCAAACCAACCACATCAGATGTTCACATCTAGCTAGCTCAACTCCAGCTTCCTCATGCCACAGCATACCTGGAACCTACTCTTTGTTTCACTCTAAAGGTTTCCTATCTTTCTGTGTTCCTTTGACTGTGCCAAATGCAATTGATAGTGGTTGACTCCCTTGCAAACTCTAAATAAATCACCTCTGTTCTCGTTTGTGTGGTCTTCATTTATTTTCACAAGCATATAGTTAAAAACAACTTTATAAAGTGATCTGGAAAGAGGACAGAGAGGGAAATTCTACAGAGGGTAAAGGCAATGAGAGTTGTGCAGAACACTGCATGCCAGGAGTAGTAAAGGTGCCTGAGGGTTCCTGGAAGGCAGGGTGGTGTGTATGTGCGTGCGCGCGTGCATTAGGGGTGTAAGTATGAGATGACTTTGAATAAAGAGACCAGGAGTATCATGCAGTTCATTACTTGACACACTTGGAAGTCTCTATCCTAGTAATGGGCAATAATAAAAAATAATTAAATAGGTGACTTATTAAAATAAGATTTTAATAGGATTGAACTTGGATTTTCTGAAGTGTTACTCTAGCCATATGATGGAAGCTGGATGGAAGGTGGGTAATTTAGGAAATCATTGCTGCAGGTCTAAACATTGGCAGTGAGGAGAGAAGTGAGGACAAAATAAGGAGATGAGAAAGATGTTAAGGACACACAACTGGCATTATGTTGGGTGAAGACAAGCAATGAAGTGAGAGTCACTCTAGGTTTCTGGGTGGCATTATTCATGGAGAACAGGTTAGGAAGCAAATAACAATAATGAATGATGACTGGTAAGTGGTGGAGGTGTGAGAGGAGGCCAGGATGACCCCCGCAAAGCTCATGTTACTCTCATTTGCATGCACCATGTCCCAGGTAGACAGGGGACAGTGCTTCATACTTGAACTTGCTTCCACTTGGGTCTCTTACACTTACAAAAAACAGGTGGCCTCATTAGGAAGCCCTTTTGCAGGTGGCATATAAAAATATGTTATCGTATAAAAGTGCAGTTGGTTAAAAAATATAACTATCTCTAGAGAAGTCCATATAAGATGATTTGGGATAAAATGTGACTGACATGAAGAAACTTGCAATAGACTGTTTATGTCCCAATCCAAAATTCATATGTTGAAATTCTAACCCCCAAGGTGATGATGTTCAGACGTGGAGACTTGGGGAAGTCACGAGGTCCTGAGGGTGGTGCCCTCCCTCCGGAATGGCATTAGTGCCCTCATAAAAGAGGCCCCAGGGAGCTCCCTGGCCACTTCTCCCATGTGAGTTACAGTGAGAAGAAGGCTATCTGTAAGGCAGTGGGCTCTCACCAGACACCAAATCTGCCAGCACCTTGATCTTGGACTTCTCAGCCTCTAGAACTATGAGAAATTAATTTCTGATGTTAAAAATCTACCCAGTTTATAGTGTTTTGTTAAATCAGCCCAGGCTAAAGTGAAGGTAAAAGGATTTTTTTCCCTCTTTTATACCTGCTAAATATATATTCTGTATATCTTAATTTTATATTAAAATTTATTTATTTTCTCATAAAACTTCTGTGTTTATTAACAGCAGAAAATACACCCTTTAAAAGATCAACCTATTTCTTTACTGCTACTCCGCAATGTGTAAAGACCAAAAAAAAAAAAAAAATCCCCAAAAACCAGTGCTGCTAAACAAATTAACAATTATTTCACTTCTCAATGAAATATAAAATATTCATCCCAAACCTTTCACTCACAATTCACAGCAAAGATAGGAATCTACTTAACACTGCTGGGTACACACACATTCACCATTTTTTGCTCACGTCTATATCATCTCTCTTGTAACAAGCTTTTGGAGAGCAGGTCATTCTTCAAGACACTATGTAAGGACAAATACTCAAGAATTTTTCTTGGTCGTTTTGTGCTAAAATAGTAGTATGGTGAGACATACAGCAAAATCTTATTATTAAAAAAATAATCACTGTGATAGCATGCTAAGTTATATGAGATCATTCATAATACGCTGCCCTTGGTTAATTCGAAACCAAATCTTCGATTTTCTCTGTATCAAGCATCCAAGCAAGATCAGTCATTGATTAAACCAGAACACGTATTCCTACAATTTACTGCATGGTTTTGATTATGATGCAAAAGCTTTGATTTTGCTGTACACATCATTTTGATTACTGTCCCTGCCTGATTACTGTCCTTGAACACAGATGGGAATTAATACTCAGCCCAAAGATAGGAGTCTATGGAGGAAATAGGAAATCTGCGTAAGCATCCATTTGTGTGACGGTGGGGAGTGAGTGGCTACAAAAGGACAAAGTTGGTCACGGCTACATCCTCCTCACATTCTCCCAACCACCGGCTCACACAGTCACAGAACTAAAAAAGACTAGTCTCAGATAATCCCAACCAAAGTCTACTAAGAGGTGGGTGCAGCACACTTAGAAGAGGAAGAATACTTGTAATAATAATTGTTACGTATGTCTTATTTAATGGTATAGCCAATTACCTTCCAGATATTTCCAATTGACTAGTATTTTTTTTTTTTGAGATGGAGTTTCTCTCCTGTTGCCCAGGCTGGAGTGCAATGGCGCAATCTCGGCTCACTGCAACCTCCGCCTCCCAGGTTCAAGCGATTCTCATGCCTCAGTCTCCCAAGTAGCTAGGATTACAGGCGTGTGCCACCATGCCTGACCAATTTTGTGTTTTTAGTAGAGACGGGGTTTCTCCGTGATGGTCAGGCTTGTTTTGAACTCCCGACCTTGATCTGCCCATCTCGGGCTACCAAAGTGCTAGCATTACAGGCGTGAGCCACCACACCCAGCTAACTAGTCCTCATTTTAACAAAGTTCTTGATTCCTCTTCCCCAGGTTTCACCCATTCATTCATTCATTCATTCATCCTTATATTCAAGAAATATGGATCACCTGTTGTATACCAGACCATGTTCAAGACATGTGAACTAAAAAGCAGTGAACAAAACAGATAAAAATGCATGAAATATACATTTTAGAAGTAAATAAACAAAATTGGTAAGTAAAATATATAATATGTTAGATGGGGATAAATGCTATAGAGAAAAGAAAAGCATGACAGGGAAACAGAGACAATGCAATTTTTAAAAGGCTTCCCGGGAAGGTCTGAATCAGAAGGTGACATTTAGTAAAGACATGCAGGACAGGAGAAAGTGAGCCACACTGGTGTCTGCAGAATAGCATTACAGATATAAGAATGGCAGTCTCCACGAAAACACCATCACTAACTCGGATGCTCAGCCCAATAAGCTGTGAGTCATCCTGACTCGTTTCTTCCCATTCCGCATCCAATCCATCACCAAATTCAGTCAGCTCCATCTCCAAAATTTATCCCAATCACTTCTCACCAACTCCCCTAGGGGCTCCTGTCTTCTACCTAACTGCTCTCAAGACCATGGTCTCTGGCCCAGAGTCAATTCCCCACATAGCAGCCAGTTTGAAGCCAGAACATGCTTCAAAGACATCCATCTCCCTTGGCATCAAATCCTGACTCCTTATCACGGCAAAGGTGCCCTGGATCCTGGCTACTTCTCCAAGGCATTTCCCAGCACTGCCTCCCAACACTGACTCTATTGCAGTCACACGCCTGGGTCATTTCAGCCTCAGAGCCTGTATTAGTGAGCTCGGGCTGCCATAACAAAACACCACAGACTGGGTAGCTTAAACAACAGGAATTTATTTCCTCACAATTCTGGAGGTGAGAAGACCAAGACCAAGGTGCCTTCAGGGGTGGTTACTGGTGAGGCCTCCCTTCCTGACATGCAGATGGCCGCCTTCCCCTGTCTCCTCACCTGGCCTTTCCTCTGTGTGTGCACAGAGTGAGTGAGCTCTGATGTTTTCCTCTTCTTAAAAGGATATCAGTCCATGGGATCAGGGTCCACCCTTATGACCTCATTTAATCTTAATTACTTTAGAGGCCTTATTTTCAAATACAGTTACACTGTGGGTGAGGGCTTCAGCACATGCCTTTTAGAGGGATACAATTTAGTCCATAACAGAGCCTTTGTATGTGATTTCCCCTCTGCCTGAAATACTCTTCTTCCAAATTTCTACATGGTTTATTCCTTCATTTCATGCAGGTAAGATGCTTTCCTTGACCACACTCTGCAATATCACTACTCTCACTGTGTTCATCTCTCTCTCTCCCCTTACCCTTTGCTATTCTTCCAGCCACCAAACCCTTTCTGATATTATATTATGTAGTTAATTGTTTATTTACAGTCTGAATTCAAGGAGGCGAGGACTTGGTTCTCTTTTACATCCCCAGGCCCTAGAATAGTAGCCTATATATAGCAAGTGTTCAGTCCACATTTGTTGAATGAAAATTCTCACAGCATTTCTACCAAGTAGGTACTATTAGCCCCATGATAGGAAACCGAGATATCGAGGACCACAGAAGCTAAATAACTTGACTTGGCTTACTCAGTCAGACTCAGGATTTAACTCCAAGTCTATTTACCTCCAAAGTGAATACATCGTCCATCTATTATCATCTCTATTCTTCACAGCACCTCTGTGAGGTGGCTGCAGGAGCTACTGTTATTGCTCACTTTCCATTGGAACCCATGGGACACTGTGGTAATATGATGAGGAGAACTCTGAGACTCATGGCCAGGGGGCTTCTTGCCTAAGTAGTGCAGTGAAAGAGCAGTTTTTGGAATGAGCGTATTAGGAAGGATGCAATGCCAGAAACAAAGCTACAATTCCAAAGTTGAGTTATCACATCCACAAGAAGTAGGTAAGGAGAAGAAACCATGATGCAAAGTCAGGCAGGGTTCAAAGAGAGCTGATTCGTACCCAGGCTTAAAATAAGTAGAGGAGATATTCTCATAGCTGGAATTTTGGCATCCATGTCAGCTGGTGTACTCAGGGACATTCAACCAGGCAAGCAAACACAGCGTTGTTGACGATGAATCACTATCATGCCAATGTACTTTCCATCTTGGACACTGTACTCACAAGCCCTCCCAAAGTCCTCCAGCTATTTACTCACAGTGTGCCTACCAGAATATCTTTCCTCCAATGTATTCATCTGGTAAAATCCTATTCATCCTTCAAAATCCCAAATCAAATATCATTTCTTCTCTTTGGCTTTTTCTGTACTCATCTCTTTGGACAGAATCAAATGCTTCTTTTGCAGGGATCACTGAGCACTATTAATAGAACCTTTCTGTACAGCCTGGCTCTATTCTAGCACACAAATCATTATTTGTTTTAGCTCACTCTCTCTTCAATGATGTTCTTTAAAAACAGCACCTACATGTTTCATTGATGTTCTCTCTTCAATGATGTTCTTTAAAAACAGCACCTACATTATTCATCTTTCATCTCTAGTGCACAAGCATATGCCTAGCACTTTGGAAAAACACAATAAATGTTTCAAAATTGAACTACAATGTTCAGAGGAAGACCTTGATGCCAATTAACTAATGGCAGAACTGAGATAAGTTTTATCCTCAAAATCTCAGTGCTTTTCCAGTAGACCATGTTGCATCTACTTGAATCATTTTGCCATATATTCTCACATGGCTAAAAAATTCCTGGGAGGGCCCTGATCACCTTTCTTTTGAACTTTTGGTTTTAGCAAAAAGGCTAAGAAGCTGACTAAAAATTAAAATAGAAAAAAACAGTTAAAAGGAATAATCTCTTCCTATGAGAAAATGCTTATTTCTTAGCAGAGGCATTGGAACAGAGAATTTAAAATGAAAATAGAATGATGCTTTGCAAATTGAGGCTCATCTGAGATACAGCTGTTTTATAAATATTAGAAATTTTAAAAAACATTCAGAATCAACATTGTTTCAAATTTTCCTAGCAAATCTCTTATCTGTTTTTCATTTTAAAAATAGGAAAGAATTCCAGAACTGGGTTACAGACAACTGTGCAATGAATATCAAAACTAAAATAATTTCCTCAAAGATCTATAGTACAAGTTTTTTTTAGATGAGTGAAAGAAAGAAGGAAAGCAAGACATAAGGAGGAAAAAAGAAGGAAGGGAAGAAAGAAAAAGAGGGAGACAGGGAAGAAAGAAGGAAGAGAGGAAGGAATGAGCAAAGGAAGGAAGGAAGAAAGGAAGGAAAGAACGAAGGAAAAGAGGTAAATGAAAAGAAGAGAAGGAGAGTCCCAGGAGGGGAGGAAAAAGGAGGAAACGAAGGGATGAAGGAAGCAAATAGCTCATAAGAGGTTTAAAATACTTTTTTAAAGAAGGCAATCTGTGCCAGGTGCAGTGGCTCACACCCGTAATTCCAGCACTTTGGGAGGCCGAGGTGGGTGGATCACTTGAGGTCAAGAGTTTGAGACCAGCCTGTCCAACAGAGTGAAACCCCATACCTACTAAAAATACAAACAAAATTAGCTGGGTGTGGTGATGCGCACCTGTGGTCCCAGCTACTCGGGAGGCTGAGGCACGAGAATCGCTTGAAACCAGGAGGCAGAGGTTGCAGTGAGCCAAGATTGTGCCACTGCACTCCAGCCTGGGTGACAGAGTGAGACTCTGTCTCAAAAAATAAAAAATAAAGAAGGCAATCTGAAAAGCATTCACAGGATGAGTCAAAAACAAATCTATTCACCATTTTTATCCAAATGTAAATTGTCATTTTTTTCCTTTGAACTAACTCTTTTGTGTTTCTTATTGCAAGGACAGAGTAAATTTTTAATGGGAAAATAACTTTGTGACATGGACATATATAGGCATAGCTGAATATGGAGTTGATCAATCAATACCGTGTGGCTGAAAAATGAAAAATGTCTTATAATCCATGAAAAACAAGTATACAATTTCTCTATTATTGTAAAGATTTAGCATTCACTCCACTACTGTTAGAGTTCTTGAACATGGACAGCAGTTTTAAAATCTTGCCTTATTTTGCCAATTTGTGCATATTTTTCACTGGTACTGCATACAAATTTGCCAAATGTTTTCATCAGGTACAAGCCTACATTTTACAACTTAACAGTAAATTGATGAAATCCAGTGTACAGAATTGTACTATTTGGTGTGTGTCCTAACTCTACAGTACTTTCACAAAAATTTTGTTAACTGTCCAGGGTAACATTAGCTTCTAGGAACCAGTTCTTCCTAGCCTAATCTTACTGAGTTAGTCATATGTAATAAATGGAGGATGGTAGAACCATCCAAATAAAATCTACAAAGTATAGAATCAATGATAGATGCCCCACTAAGTACAGAGTCCCTAAGAAGAAATCATGCTTTCATTATAAGGTTATAGAAAAATGTATTACTCACTCCAGTACTCTGCTTGAAGTGCTGATCAAAGCTACCTGGATGTTTGAGGAGCAGAGATTGAAAAAGTCAGAAAGAAGAAGAAAACAGCAGTACAATGGTAGAAATCTCATGTAAGAATTGTGGGTAAGTCCACATTCCAGCACTGTCCTGTTCTTATAAACAAAATGTTACCTAAGAATGATCCAATTGATGGATGTATCTACCTATTCACTAATTTCAGAGATTAACACCAAAAAAATGAAAGAAAAATTTATGTGATGGCTTTGTTCATTCAATAAAACTTTCCCTATATCAATGTAGTTGTTATACTCCATTCAAATTAAACATCAGGTATTGAAATAGATGGAAAGAGACTTGGTGTGAAATTTTTCAAGAGAAATGATAATTTAATCATTTCACCTACAATCTGAGACTTATCTAAGACCACAAAGGAAATTAATAGCAGAGCACTTCCAGGAGTAGGCTGGGAGGAAGCCCAGGAAAAATGATCTTGAAATAGTCATGCTAAATCATCAGGCTTTCTGAAGACTTCAGCGGGGTCATGCTAATGTGTGGTAGAGATCTCTTTTATTTTACTGAATGATTGAATTCCAAAGAACAAATTTCAATATATTACCATTAGCTTCTATTACATAGTTAGAGATTTAATGCCACAGAAATATTCCCAAATACACCTAGGTATTATGACCATCAACCCCATGGGATGACGGACATTATAGTCCATTAGTAAGATTATGCCTGTAACTACACAGCAGTAACGTGTGTGTTCTTTAAAAATATCTTACTTTGATTCCTCCCCAAAACAGCACTTTGGTCAAGGACTTCAGGGCAGGAAGTTTATTTGGGAGCTGATCCTAGGATGCAGAAATGAGGAGTATAGACAATGAGATAGGGAAGGAAGATGTATTAGAAGAATGCAGGAATGAGTTTCTTACCACTGTGTATTGAGTGGGGGGCTTATTCCTGTTGGGGACACTCTAAGAAACTATTGTAGTATGTGCCCCAGAAGTGTTCTCCTTGGGGACAATGAGGCTGGGAGTTTACCCAGAAACTATTCCCTTCATTGCACTGGTTGAGGGCTGTCCTTAGGTAGAGTATATTATTCTCTCTTCATTCTGAGTTGCACCTGCCTGCTGAATGGTCTTTCAGTTTCTCTTCCCTCTCCTACTTTCCCACATGCACTTGAAGGAAGCGGGGTACTAGCAATAGGCAATTAACTGTCTACAGCACTTGTGCTGAAATCCAGAGTGCCAAAGAAATGTAGTGTGATGAATCGACAGTGTCTGCTATAGAGAAGCAAGATGCTATGGTAGCCAAAAGAGCGTTTAGTGTCAGCTTCATGACACTGCTTCAGAATGTCTGCAATCCTCAGTTACCTCTTCCATAGGATGTTGACAATAATAGAATCCATGATGCATATAAAATGTTTGATACAGGACCTGGTATGTAATAAGCATTCAATAAGTGTAAATTGTTTTTATTTTCTTATCTCTAAACATATATTTCACTACTAGCGATGCTCATCAACACCAAGAAATATACTCAATTTCTGTTACTTCGAATTTGCATTTAAGAATAAATGATTTCCCTTCTCACTTTAGTTGGCATTTGAAATAGCCAATGGATGAGATATGAAGTGTCACATTCACTAGGAGTTTCTGTGATCGTGGAATAATAAAATCTCAGGACTAGAAGAGACCTCCAAGTTCATCCTATTCAATAACCTGTGCATTGCCTTTCAGGAGATATAATTTCCTTTCTTACCTCAAAGCCATCTGTGTGACCTTAAACTATTGAGGCTGGTTTGTGTGGGATGCACTCCTTTATTTTTTGTCATCACCACTCATACAAACAGCTAACATCCAGACAGGGAAGAGAAATGCAGTTTGAAAAGCTAAAAATGTCCCTTTAAAAAAAGTATTCAGTAGAAAGGACTCTCCTTTTTCAAAAATGAATTATCCCTGAGATATCACATTGACATTCTCTCCAAGTTTTCTCAGAAAGAATAGATATTGTTATTTCTGTCCAATAGGAACCCTGGTGTTGGAAAAAGTGTTTATAAGGAGGGATTTTCACAATCTTGGACACACTATTTGTCTTCAGTGGAGCCCTAACACAGCAATTATTCTGCCAGCTCAGGCTTCTTCCATTGCCTTCTAAACATAACACATCTACAGATTTAGTTAAAAGTATATCAGCAACTTTGCCATGCAAAGGCTCTGCTCCCACCAAAAACATGGAATGTGCTGAGTGGCTTTGAAAAGCTATAATTATCAACTGCTAGTGGTAGAAACAGAAAAAGGCACAAGCCTGATGTGCGTTTCAGGTTTCCAGAGCCTGCTCAATTGGAGTGAGGATACCTAACAGGAAGAGCCAAAAGAAAAACACAAATACTGTGAAGTTTCTTTTCCTGCTCAACACATTTTTCATTCTGTTCAAGAAAAGGAAGGTATACCTTTGCAAAGGGATTTGTTCCACTTAGTAAGCGCCTACTCAACAAACAGTTTCTTGAAGAAATCTGCAAGGCTGGTGACACAGAAGACTATTGTATGACATCCATTGAGCCTCTGGCAGGCCAAAGCATCTGAACAGGAAAATATATGTAGGATTGTCAATAGCAAGTTCGGACAACGTGTCTCAGGACTTTTGCCAAGGGCCTGATTTGAAAGAGGACAGCATGAATGCAAACAAAGGTGGCAGCCATTTTCCTGATATTCTGTCCAACACACACATAGAGTCTGAAATTGTAGAGTGCAAAGGGAAATTAAAGGTCATGTTGTCACCTTTTCCCCTGTCCTTCCCCTCCCCCACTTCAGCCCTTATTGCAGGAGTTCCTGCTAAAATCATATTCCGCATAGTGATCATCCAGCCTTTGTTGACAAATGGCTCAAAAGCACATTGCTTATCAGCCTGTTTCCTTGTTGGACAGCTCTAGAAGTTAGAAAGGTATTTGTGTTATTGGGCCAAATTATATTCCTCTGTACCTTTCTCTGAGAGTCTCCTTCTGCCTTCCGAGAACAATTTGCTCTCCTCTTGGACAATCTTTCGCATTTTGAAAGCAGCCTTCTCTATCCCTCAGTACCTCTGTCCACAAGCTGAATTGTTCCCAGTTCCCTAGAGTGTTACTCACGACGCGTGGTTTCCAGACCCATTACACACTGGTAATTACTAGTAGTATTCTAGGTATTGTCTGGAGAGTTTTTGAAATGTGTCAGGCATCACTTCATGTGCATTCACTTAATGAGTATTCCCATGATCTTAGGACTCCCATTTCAGAGATGAGGGGCAAAAGATACACTCCAAATTTCACAGCTAGCACCGGAAGAAGATGTGAGTAAAACCCAGGACAACATGAATGCAAACAAAAGTGGCAGCCATTTTCCTGATATTCTGTCCAACACACACATAGAGTCTGAAATTGTAGAGTGCAAAGGGAAATTAAAGGTCATGTTGTCACCTTTTCCCCTGTCCTTCCCCTAAATCTAGCTCTTAAAACCCTGAGCTTGAAACTAGTTGCCACACAGCTCTCTTGGTTGTTTACCTTTTTATCATAGTGCCCCAAAGTGGCAGCATGTCGCCACATGTGGTCTGAGTGTTGCAGGGTATAGTTGGCCTTTGACTTCTTTTAGTGATGTTCAAATATCATTAATATTTCTAAACAGCCAAATCACCATGTTGCAAAGCAAATCACTCAGTATATGTATATTTATACACATATACTTAGAATTTATGTGCAATTCCAGAATTTACATTCTACATATCTAGCATTCCAGATCACTGAGACCTCTTTGAACCTTGATGGTATTATTCAAGAAATTTATATTTCCAAGTTGTGCATCAAGTAAAATTAGAAAATAACATCTTCCATGATGGCTTCATAGAATTCCTTAATAAGAACAATTTATCACAAAGAAAGAAAGAAAAAACGTAAGCCATCAGAAGCACCTATTTATTGAGGATGACTGTACAAAGAGCTACTAATCTGAGTAGTAGACTAAACAGTCTCCTACTAATTTCTAATACTCACCTTGCTTTTTCCTATGCGTTCCTAACCTTGGGCTTAAAAATCAGGTATTGGTCAAGATCTCAGCAAAGAAACAAATTCAAATCAGATAAATTAAGTGAAGAGACTTTAATGAGGAAAAATGTCTGAGGTATAAGCAGGTTGGGAAAACCAACAAAAGAAATTGGTACACCCAGGAGATAGCCACTGTGGGGTGCTATTGTGACCCCTGGACTGGAAGAGTTGGGGTAGGGGTGGAAGAAGGGGTTGTGACTGAAATGGAATTATTATAACTGGTAAGAGCTGAAACCCTGGAAGAGAGGTTGCCTGTTGGGAGCTGTAGTTAGAGAGACATTCAGCCACTGTCAGAAATGTGATGCAGAAGCAGAAGGGAATAGGGAATAACCAAATAACCATTTCATGCCTCTCTTCTCCTGCCCTCCAATAGCGTGACAGTACCTCCCACTGGTGAAACTCAAGCTGAAGTCAGTTGGTCAGGGAGCCTGAATAATGTAGCTTTCTGGGGCAAGGAGTAGGAAAGAAAACCATGGAGACCTGAAAGATAGGGGATGGAGTAAAGCTGGGGCACCAAACAGAAAACTAAGCCTAATGGTCAATAGGTTTCCCTGCTCATTTCTTTTCCACACTGGTAAAAGTTATTTTTAACTTGATATTGAATAGCATACTCTTCCATTAACTTATAAAAAACAGGGCTTCATCCTACAAGATGAATGGTCTTCCACATCAGTCAATAATTTTACATTTGAGAAAAACAGAGCCCAAGGTTAGGACCCACAGTCAACTGCCAGTTGCATTAAAATTCACAAGATGGCCAGGCGCTGTGGCTCATGCCTGTAATCCCAGCACTTCAGGAGGCCGAGGCGGGCAGATCACGAGGTCAGGAGTTCAAGACCAGCCTGACCAATATGGTGAAACCCTGTCTCTACTAAAAATACAAAAAAATTAGCTGGGTGTGGTGATGTGCACCTGTGGTACCAGCTACCTGGGAGGCTGAGGAGGGAGAATCGCTTGAACCTAGGATGCAGAGGTTGCAGTGAGCCAAGATTGTGCCACTGCACTCCAGCCTGGGTGACAGGACGAGACTCTATCTCAAAAAAAAAAAAAACAACTTTATAAGATAATTTTATAATCAAAGCATTAAATGCAATTTTTCTACTTTCCTGAAATCTGGGCTTTTCTAAGTCTTTCCAAGTTGAGCTACTATCAAAGGGAATAACAAAGACTTGGTAGCCATTCCATCCTTATAAAAAGCCATTATAAGGATTTTTCCCGGCGTGCTTGGTTTTCATATTTGGCTGTTTTACTAGTTTCGATGTCATGGCAAGGTACTTTAATCTCCTGAGTTTTATTAATAAAATAGAAAGATTTGAATAGATAATATTATACATCTTGATAACTCAAGAAATTCCATCTGAATTACCTTCAAAAGATGATAATTTTGGTCTGGGGTTTCACTAACCCTTTATTATAGATATTCAATGGACTGAGCTTTAAATTAAAAAAAAAAACTGGGACCTTCTCAAAAGAATAATATTTGTTATTGCCTCAGTACGTCCCCTCTAAAATTCAGATGCTGAAACTTAATGGCCAATGTGATAGAATTAAGAGGTAGAAGCTTTAAGAGGTGATTTGGTTATAAGGGCTCCTCTCTCAAAGATGAGATTAAGGCCGTTATACAAGAGATTTCATACAGGGTTTGAGCCCACATCCCACCATGCGAGGACAAAGTGTTCCCTTCTCTAGAGGAATCATCTTGGAAGCAGACAGCCACCCTCACCAGACAACCAAACCTGCCAGTCCCCTGAACATCTCAGTATTCAAAACTGTGAGAAAATAAATTCCTGTTCTTTAGAAATTATCATCTCATGTATTCTGCTATAGCAGTACAAATGGACTAAGATAACCAAGAAGTAAAAATTAAGTATTTAAAACATATTTTTTTCTAGAAAATTCTCAAAATAAAAATAAGGAAAAAACTACAGAATCATTGAGCCAAGTCTTGAAAACACATGCACACATTAACAAATGGCATATATTCAATTATTTTATTTCTATAAATATTCTAGATTCAATCATATTCAGTGTGTCTTCTGCATATATGTGTGTTTTAAATTTGAAGTCAGAACTAGAACAAAGTATGTTTCTTTAAAATTGATTGCTTGTTTTCTATATTTATTTATCTTGATACAATGTTTCTTTAAATTAACTATGTAACAGTTATATGATAAGGTGTTTTATTGTTGCTGCTTAGCTAATCCTCCCAAATTGGTATTTAAAAGGATTTAAAATTTTTTTCGGATATAAAGAGTTTCATGATCATCCTTCCCTAAGACAATCTCAAGATAATGCTGCCCTCCCCCCTCCTCTATCTGCCCATAGGAATTTTTCTGTTAAAAGAGTGATCAATATCTGACAGATCATCTGTTGTGGTCGGTCACTGCTTATGTTTCTTACCTGCCTGGTTAATTGGTAGGCAAACAGTGTTTCATTCAGTCCCTAGTGTTCACACGAAACCACCTGTATTTAGATAAACTTTAAGTCACTTAGCAAACCTCCATAATAAAGATTATTTATTATTTATTATTGATATAAATTGGAATTACAATGATTAAATTTCTTACTTTGTGATCAGATTATCTCTGCAACTAGTAAATTGCAAGGCGTCAAAGTTCTTGACTGCAAAATGCACTCAAAGCAATTTTCTCTTGTAGCAAATCACTCTACCTTTCGAAAATTCATATCTAATTCAGAAAATATTTGGCTGAAGTCTGGTATCAAGCTCTTCTGTAAGTATCCTATTACGGTCTGTAAGTGTAAAAATTGATATTTTCACATAGATTTCAACTATAAATTCTGTAGAGCTAACCACAGATGCTTAATGCCAATGAATAAACAATGTTACTGCTTTACTTGGAATATTACTGGTTAGAAACAATGATTTAACTCTAATTGTAGACACCAATAATAATTGGAACATTGTCAAGAAATGTGGCCATTTATTTGCAGGTATATACTGGATTTCTTGTAATGCTTCCTTTTTCAAAAGATCACTCCACTGAATGACAAGGGTAAAGTTCTTGAATTTTTTCCACCTCAAGTCCCTCTACTGTAAAATGGTGAGGCTGGGTTAATTTCTCTTTTTAATGTAATTTCTTAAATTGACACATAATAATTGTATATATTCATGGAGTACATAATGATGTTTTGATCCATATAATATATAGTGATCAGATCAGGGCAATTACCATATGTATATCACCAAAAACATTTATCATTTCTTTGTGTAGAGAATATTAAATATCTTCTTTCTAGATATCTGATACTATATACCATATGATTGTTAACTTTAGTCATCCTGCAATGCTATACAATACTAGAATTTATTCCTCCTATCTAGCTATAATTTTGTATCCTTTAACAAATCTCTCCCTATACCTCCCTACCCCCAACCCTTCCAAACTGGTTTAATTGCTTTTCTAGCCATAATATGCAAACTTTCTGGATATATGGAAACATGGGTAAGCCCTGGGGAGACTGAATTGTCTGGATACATAGACAAGAACTCGACTGGTTAAAAGGTCTGTGATGGAATAATATGTAACAATCAATTCCTGCAGAAAGTCCAGGTACCATGGGGAATCACTGGGGACCCATCTGACCTGTCTCCCTTCTTTCTTCAATGTTCTAGCTATAACAGTTAAGTAGTTTTTATAGGCAATAAAAAACATGACTAAAGTCCAAATAAAATAAATACATCCTTATTTCCCATCACCCATATCAATATTAGTTATGGGCTTCACAAATGTCTGAACCTTTTTTGTCATCAGAATATTTAATACTACTGAAATGATTTTCCAGCCTTAGAGATACATTTTTCAGTCACTGATTACTGGCTTTCAAGGTAAAAGTTGTTTCTGTCCAAACACCACTAGTTTAAATCTTCCCATTTCATGGCGACCTTGAGGTGATCAGCATGCATTTCAAATGCCCTTATGAAAGAAGTTCTGAATATGTATAACTACATTATTTAAGAATCTTCTCATTCCTTTTGTTTAACATTCTTTGAAGCCAACATAATCTTTTGTATAACTCCCTTACGTACCCTTAACAAGATAATATACATACATCCACATATAAACCTACAAATCCTAAGATATCATTAATTAAAATAAAATAGAAAATAGAGATCAGAAGAGTTTCAAAAGAGGACAAGGGATGATTTAGTCGAAGTAAGTTTTTAAAATTTTAAGAACTTTGGTGCATGGTACAGGGCATTTTCTATGCCTATAAAAAGGTCAATGATCTAGAAGAAAAAAGGAATGAGAAAAAAAATCTAACCAGTCAAAAGAAGGGACCAAAGCTTAAATCAAGCATAAGGCAGAAATGTAGAAAATACAGTAGTGAAGATTCAAATTTTATTTATAGACCTGCTATCCATATACCATCCAAATATTCCAGTATAATCTATCTAAATATCTAATTATTTATGAATCTAAATTTCTAAATATGACAAAACTTCAAAAAGTGATAAATGCCTGTTTAGAGCATGGTCTAAATAGTACGAGCCATGTAATTCCTCAAGAAAATTTGACACAAATTCCAGCTCTCTTGGGTAAGTGTTTGAGTATTTCTGTACCTAAGTTTTTCTTATGAAATAGTAACAGTTTATGTTACCTGTTTTATGAGTCTTAGGAAAAAATACATCCTGTCATCTTTCGAAGACTTAAAAAAAAAAGAGGTTTCTTTTTTAGGTATTGTTTGAAATGAGCCAATAAAAGAGCATATTCCTCAGTCTGATAAATGCTTCAGTGTGCTAATGCCCTGCTAGATGCCTGGAGGCTTGGCATCTTTACTGCAAGTACTTTAGCCACTGACTGGGAACGTTGTGGATGGAAACGCTACAGTAAGTTGTTGGCAATTTGCACTCCATCGACTGTTAAATCATTTGCTCACTCTTGCCAAAATATTTACTGAATGTCCACTCTGTGTAAAGCACTAGGGATACAAAGGTAGAATAAAGAACTTTACAATGTAGAAAGCTCTAAAGAGTAGCTTAAAATAATTGGAGAGAGCGGTATTCTAAGAAGATGACCTTATGAGAGCATGTCGCTGACTCTCCTTCCCTCCGAATTCCCTGCTGGTAAAGTCAACAACCAAAGAGCAAACAGGCAATGCCTAAAGGTCATGTGCAAGGCCAGTCATGCTCCATCTCATCACAAAAAAGCAGAGTGGGTGCCTTCCATCGTCTTGGGGCCAGGTGAGATAGCCAATGGCCATTTTCTGAGGAGATGCTCTTCTTGTGAACCGGGGTTGAGGACAAAGGATTTTGTGGCCCCTTGGGTCAGGAAATGGGGCAAAGACATGGACCCAATGGTCCATAAGCCATAAAGAGGCATGTCATTCAGCAAAGCTAGGGGGTACTTGGCCAGGAACTGTAGTCATCTGAATCCTGACGCACCCTAGACATTGTGGGTAAGAGACAATTGTGGCTTGCATTCACAGATACCCGAGAACTTCACTTTCTTATTGGGTTGTAAGAGCCATGTAAGAGTATGTTAGAGATGATATATATTTCCCTTTTTCTGATATATCTTGTAACTGTTTTCTCCCAACCTGCAACTTGTCTTTACCTTTGTCTACTGTGTCTTTTGCCCATCAGAAGTTTAACAGTTTTAAGCAGATAAATCTACCAGTGTTTTACTTTGCTTCTGGGTTTTGTGCTATGTCTAAATATGTTTTCTCCCACTCTACAGTTATAAAAAGTATATTTTGCATATTCTAGCAATTTTGGTTTTCCCTCAATATTTAGGTATGTATATAATATGGAAATTATTTGCTTACATGGTGTGAAGTAGGTTGCCAAAATTATATTTATATATTCATTATTCCAATAATAAAGGATATTCATTATTCCAATACCTTTCCAGAAAAGACTATTTCACTACTAATCAGAAATGTCATTTATATCAGATGCTTAACTAACAAAAATAAACATTTATGAAATTATGTATGAATATATAAGATAAAACATACAAAATAAAAATAAAATTCATATATGAAGATATAATTTTTAAAATTCTATAAGTACATAAAATAAAATATATTTATAAGTATATAAAATTCATAAAATATACTTTTTTATGTTTCAGGGAGTGATTACTTCATAATGGCATAGCCCATTTGGACATATATTCTCAGTATGATTTATTGGCAATTTATTTCCCTCTACTTGTCAATCTTTAGAGGCTGCAGTGATATGTACGTGGCCTACTAAGTTTTCAAGACTTTCCCCTCATATCTAATTAGCCACATAATTGGTAATTTTACCTAATACTTCCTTGCTCACTGTCTTGAAGGTTCCCAGAGCCCCAGTAAAAGTGGTATTTTTATATTGAATAGGGAATTTTTCTTTGCCACTCTGGTGCACATTTTTGATAGCCATCTTAGCCCAAAAATGTTCATGTAAGTACAAATAACGGTAGAAATAAACACCATACCAGAGAGAACAAACAGATGGTAAAAACAGTGAGATGTCAGTCTACTATACTGGATGACTAGTTATTTGAGAAATAGTAACTCCACTATTCAGTACTGTAATGGATTTGTGTTCATATACTTGTGTATAGTTTAATAAAACCATTTGTAAAACAATAGTGCTACAATGAAATAGCATTTCATGCATCCATTCTAAATGAGTTATGCTTGTTTGAACACTTTCTAATCTCTTCTACTCCATTGATACAGTTGTCTATTCCTGTACTATTAGGTAATATTTTAGTAAACAGTAGCTTTAGAATATTCTCCTTCTAGCACAAATTCCCTCTAATCTTGAGATGATTCTAAGTTGGTTTCCTGATTTCCACTCTGAGGAAAATGTCTGAGGTTGTCTCAGTAATGGAACATTTGTATCCTGTTTGAAAACATAACTCCAGTCTGCGTGGTTCATGATAGGCTTATTTTACTCCTGGCTACAGGGGAAGACATGCATTCCAGGCCCGGCTGAACAGATTATTAAAATCCACGGTTACAGACCAGGCATGGTGGCTCATGCCTGTAATCCCAGCACTTTGGGAGGCCAAGGTGGGTGGATCACTTGAGGTTAGGAGTTCAAGACCAGCCTGGCCAACATGGTGAAACCCCATCTCTACTAAAAGTACAAAAATTAGCTGGGCGTGGTGGCACACGCCTGTGATCTCAGCTACTTGGGAGGCTGAGGCAGGAGAATCACTTGAACCCAGGAGGTGGAGGTTGCAGTGAGCCGAGATCGTACCCCTGCACTCCAACCTGGGCAATAGAGTGAGACTCTGTTTCAGAAAAATAAATACATATATACATACATAAAATTCCATGGCTACAGTGGCTAGGTCAAGTGTTGGCACATGTTCTATGTTGATCTAATAAAAGGTACATCAGGGTTTTCACTGGAACAGGCAGAATCAGAATTTGGAGTTAAAATTATGTAAGCCTAGAGCAAAGAGTGGCAATACATGGAGAAAAAAACAACAGATACCAAAACCTGTAAAATCAGGAGAGACAGAGAAGAGAGAAAAAAAAAGGGGGAAAGAGAAAAAAGAGAGTTGTTTGGTGTTGACAGATTTTTAAAATTAACAGCCTCTTTCCACATAGTCACAACGTCAAAGGATAAACCTGAAGTGTTTGTTTCCTTGTTTGCTTTTTTCTGAACACAACTTGAGAATTCTAGATTTTCTGAAGCAGAAATAGTCATTGCTCAAAATAATTAATTTATGTACACACATATTCAATATTCTTTTTTTTTGACAGTGTCTCACTCTGTCACTCAGACTGGAGTTCAGTGGCACAATCTCAGTGCAACCTCTGCCTTCCAGGTTAAAATGATTCTTGATTCTTGTGCCTCAGCCTCTCAAGTAGCAGGGCCTGGCTATTTTTTTTTAATTAACCACACCTGGCTATTTTTTTTTTTTTTTTGTATTTTTAGTAGAGATGGGTTTCGTCATGGTCAGGCTGGTCTCGAACTCCTGGTCTCAACTGATCCACCTGCCTCACCCTCCCAAAGTGCTGGGATTACAGGCGTGAGCCACTGTGCCTGGTCATATTCAATATCCTTAATGATGGAACTTCCAAGAGAGGTAGAGAACACACTGTTATTTTCCTTGTGTGGAGAGGAATTTTAGTATATCTCATCTAGGAATCACCTGGCATCATTATAATCTATCCTTAAAGATGCCTGAAATCTTATGAGAGTTCATCTTTTCGTCTGGGGTTAGTCAAAACCACAATAATGATATTTCAAATGGTGCTTAGTCACAACTTCCTGGAAAAAACGATCTCTGTATTTGCAGTATATCTGGTAAAGGAAATGGGATACTAACATCTAAATCGACTCTCCTGTCAACGTCTCATAACAGTAACTAAAGGATCAGCCAGATTGTGTTAATATCTGGAGGTTTGATTGGGGAATAATCCACTTCCAAACTCATTCAGGTTGACGGTAGAATTCAATTTCTTGAGCTGTGTGACTGAGGGCCCTGGCTTTTCGTTGGGGCCTTGGATACCAGAAGCTGTTTGCAGTTCCAGAGACTGTCATATCTCCTTGATATATAGGCTTCTCCAAAAGAGCCACTAACTTTAGGAAGTCTTCAGGAACAGTCTAGTGCCTCCAGAAAGGCCCAGTTCCTTTTTTAAGGGCTTTCACCTAATTAAGCCAGGCTCACTCAGGATAATCTCCCTTTTGATGTACTCAAAATCAACTGACATGAGACTTTAATTATAGCTGCAATATCCCTTCACCTTTGTCATATTCTACTGGGCAGAAGCAAATCTTAGGTTTTGCCCATACTTAGTGTGCAGGGCATGAACACCAATGGATGGGATTCTGAAGCCCATCTTAGAATTATGTCTACCACAGGTACTCTCCATGAGTTTGTACAGTAAAGATAAATTGTCTTAATGCTCATAGTGTATCTAAACAAGAACTAGACAGTGTTGTGAAGAGTGACATAGTCATGCCACTGGGAGCTTGTAAGTATCACACCAAATTCCTTCTCCAACGGATTAACCTTGTAGCTCTATTCATTTCAATAGATATTCTACTGCAGGCGTGTTATACACCATGGACCCATGGACTATAGCTATACAGCATGGTCCCTGCACAATTTCTACAAACTTCTGTTAGAACATTTATATGTGTGTGATTTTCTATGTGCATGAGAGGCTGTGTGGTATAGTGAAAAGTGTGTACACTTTGGAGTCCTGAGAGTGTCAGCTTGCACGTGCCCTCCATTAACCAGGTTCTGACTTAGAAAATTTTAGCTTTATTATTCATGATGTGGGGAAACCTATTCCCCTACTCCTTCAGTATTAGGGTAAGATAGTGTCATGGATGGAGATACTGGTTAAGCGCATGAGCTCTAGAGGAGACCTCTATCTAGCTCTTATTAGCTGTGTAACCATAAGCAAATTGCATAACCTCTCTAGACCTCAGTGTTCACTCCTATTTCATAACCTTACTAATTGTTTCTAGTTCGTGGTGTTGAAATACCAGTAGAATGTTTGGTATACAGATATGAATTGCTCAATAAACATTAGTTCTCATATTTCTAATATGTGTAAAGTGTCTGGGATAGTAATTGATAGAATAAATATTAATTGAACATCTAATCTGTTTTAGGCACTGCCTTAGGAGTAGCGATAAAGCAGTGAATAAGACAGAATAAATTTCCACCCTCTTGACCTTTCATGCTTACACATCTTTCGTACATTATTGTTATTTTATGATTTTGTCCTCTGCTATATGATAACACCATTAAGGACAGAGACCAATTTGACTAATGTGAAACCTTAGGATCTGGTATGTTAGACATTAATGGACATAGGCATTCAATAAAATTTTATAGGAATGAAAAATAAAAAAATAGAAGAGAGCATGTCTTCAAAAAGTTTTAATTCCAGAAGGAATTGCAGACACAAAACTAACTAGAATGAATATGTGAATTAACCAATTGTCAACTATCTTCCTGCCTCTTTCAAAAAAATGGTACACACAATCATACCTATTGTGCTTTTTAGCTTAAGAATGGGAAATCAAACTCATAAGAATGAGAAAGAAATAAACATGTTAGTCACAGAAACTAATCCTCACTGTGATTGAAAATCATCTTGTAATTTTCTGGTAATAAGGGCAAAAACAAAAACATAATGGGTTGACTAACTCATGTTTTTTTAATAGAAAGAAATGTACTATTCCTCCAGAGAAAGAGCTTATCCCTTGGTGCTACCCATGACTCTTCTAGATGTCATACTGATAGAATTCAACAATTTTGAGTATCTACGTACATCATTTATAGCACTCCTGGGGGCAATTCACAGTGTTTCATTATTCATTATTCATAGTATTCATTATCAGATGGATGAAACCAATTGTCCATGAGGAGGAGGAGGAGGAGGAAGAGGAAAAGGATACACTCATCATTTACTGAATATTAACTCTGTGCCAACTCCCTTTTATGTCCTTTATAAATTTTCTTATTTAATACTTGCAACAATCCTGTGAGGCAGTTACTTTTATTACTTGCATTTACAGCCCAGAAAACAGGCATGGGAGATGAGGGAACTTCCTAAGGGTCACACAGATAGAGTGTGACATAAGCAAATTCTCTCCACAGCGGGAGCTTTACTTTGCAATTCACAGTTCCCCTCTTTATAGAAGACCTTCAGAAAGTGTGGGCAAAAGCAGCTTCCACATTGCAAATCAAAACAATCCCACTCTCCCCAAACTTAAACCCTCAGGCCCCTCAATAATTTTTCCTGAGATTTTTCTAGAATCCTTTCTTGTTCTACAGTTACTAGAAAGTTAAATTTTACTTTACAGTTATTAAAAAGTTTACGGTTAAAACTTTAGAGTTATTGGAAAGTTAAATTTCCAGACGTTTTCAATGTTGCTCTTGATTTTGAAGTCTGAGGCTTTCCACTTAATCAACTAACATGGCTAAGAGAGGACCGGATGCTGCAAGGAATTTGCTTCCTGTTGTAACTGTCCTCCCTAAAGCTAACTGTATTAATAAACCTTCCTGGTCTAATTAGAACTTTGGTGAACCGCTGCTGATTGTGCTGATCATCCTGAATCTGTTTGCTCTGGGAAACTGGCTCCGGTCAGGACTGATAAATGGATACCACGTGTGATCAGGAAACCTGCAGATAGCAAAGTCAGAGGGGGTCACACAATCCCACGGGTGCCACCGGGAGAAACCATCCAGGCATGGAGTTGAGTTAAATTTAACTCAGGACAGGAAATGTTTTCTACTCCAGCTGGATTTCTGCACCTTTGAGCTGTGAATTTAGACGGATGAGCAACAATCTCCTCCTTGTTTGGCTGGTGACTAGGCCAGCTTGATCAAAGGTTTAATGTTGGCAACTTCAAATGCCACTTCTAAGTTTCTGTCACTTTGATCATGAAGAAAATAATTTCTTAGAAAAGAAATAAACATGGGAATGAAAAACACTGGGTTAAAAAAAAAAAAAAAAAAAAAAAAACTGCTTCAGACCACAGCACATAATCATTTGGTAAAGCAGTTTCAAGTTCTTGAGTTTTAGCATCTGCTAAGGATAGAATTGTGTCCCCCACTCCCAGATTCATACGTTAAAGCAGTAGTATTTGGAGATAAGGTCTAGAAAGAAGTAATTAAGGTTAAATAAGGTTATAAGGGTGGGGCTCGGATAGGATAGGATTGGATTGGATAGGATTGGATTTATGTCCTTCCAAAATGAGATGAGACAGTTGGGAAGGGATCCCTGGAAAAACTCCAATCAGCCTGCATATTGGGAGGATTGCACCCTGGCATGGAGCCACAGGAGTTCGTGCTATTTGCAGCGGAGGAAGCCTGGCCCCTCCTATTCCTGGGTGGAACCTGGGATTCAATCTGCAGTCAGGAAGCATTGTAGCAGGGATTCTAGCCTTGCGGAGAGTCCCTGTTTCCCTCTTTCACCCACTAAACCCTGCCCTCCTAACGCTTCAAATTGTCTGCAAGCCTAATTTTTCGTGGCCATGTGATAAGGACCCCCGTCTTCAGCTGAACTAAGGAAAAATCCCACAACAGAGATGTTAGAGAGCCCTCCCAGCTCCCACCCCCACCACCACATACAAAGAAGAGGTCATCTGAGCACACCGTGACATGGTGGTTGCCTACAAGCCAAGAGAAGGGCTGTTCTGAAACCTACCTTGCCAGCACCCAGACCATGGACTTCCCAGCCTTCCAAACTGAAATGTTTGTTGTTTAAGCAACCTAATCTACAGCATTTTATTGTGACAGCCCAAGCAGACTAACACAGCATTCAAGCCCTTTCAACTTAAATTTTAAATTTTAGCTAATAGTTTGATCTTTATAAGATTCTCACATAAAAACCCAGACCCCAATGTAACTTTTGACGACACTCTAAATTTTCTAGAAAACTTTACACTATCGTGCAGAATGTGTACACATACAGAAACCCAGAGATGTTCTCAATCAGACTTCATATTCAAGTCCCCCAGAATTGTACATACCAAATACAGGTCTACAATCTCTTACTGTGATTCTGAAATCCTGAAACCTCTGAAAACCAAACATTTGGTCATGAATTTACAGCAAACTCATTTGGTGGCAAATCTTATTGGGAATAGATGTGAAATAATTTTTGGTATTTAAAAATTGCATCTGGAGTGAAGAGTCAAACATTTGATACATTTTGTAGGAAAGAGTTCTCCTTTTCCCTCTCTCTCTCCTTCTACTTCTATTTCTGCTTCTTTTTCAAAAAAGCAGAAACGGTTGATGTTTCCATTCAGGGAAACAGCCTTACAGTGTAACTTGGCTATTCAGATCACTGTCATAATTAAGGCTTGTGTCCAACAGGCAACAGTGAAAATAGCCTCTTGTTTTAGAGGTTTTATTTATTTACATGGAAAACTTCAACATTTGGGATAGTGCCTGAAGCTGACTAACTTTTTGATGCTTCAGTTTTCTTTTACACTTCATTTGAGGCTTAGAATTAATTTAAAAAGATGACAATATAAGTTTGTTAATGTATAATATATTAATACATATTTAATTAATATCTGATTATATATTAATGCATATATAATAATAATAAAATATAAACCCCATTAATATGTCAAACTAACAAAGATAAACCATAAGGAAAAACTTTTTAATTTCTACTTTTTCTTCATTTTTTTTGAGACGCGGTCTTGCTCTGTCACCCAGGCTAGAGTGCAAGTGGTATGATCATAGCTCACTGCTGCCTCCAATTCCTGGGCTCCAGAGATCCTCCTGCCTCAGTCTCCTGAGTAGCTAGGACTATAGACACATGCCACCGTGCCAGGCTAATTTTTTAATTTTTAGTAGAGATGAGGTCTTGTTGTTTCCTAGGCTGGTCTCAAACTCCTGGCCTCAAGGGATCCTCCCACCTTGGCGTCCCAAAGTGCCGGGATCACAGGCAAGCATCACTGTACCAGCTCTTCTTTCTTTTGATGAAGAAACAAAATAGGAAATTTCCATTATAATCAGCACTGCTGCCATTAGGGTGGCCTATTCTTTGAAAGGAAACTTTCATATCAGAACCAGTCTTCCTCCTAACGTCTTCCAACTAGGTTCATTAAACATACACCCACGAGACTTGCATTCTCAGCCACACTTGGGGCCCATCCCATTCCCAGGCAAGGTAGTGCTGAGATCTGCAGTCTCTTGATGCATCCGTTCAGCCTGATATTTCCAACCATGCCTTGTTCCCAGTTTTCCTGAAACATTTCAGCCTTAAAACTGACCGGGGAAGAGCACCTGTTCTCCTGACCTCAATCATTATGGGCAGATTTTGCATTACCTGAGGGCCCTCCCTGTCCTCTAGGTCTTCGTGATCACTTCTGTCCTCTCTAATTATGTAGACATTCTTCCATCTTGGACTCAGCTTCAGATTTTTTTTGTTAATGTAACTCAAAATCAGGGCACATTTTCCCATTTCCTTCATGGGCTTATCTTCTAGTTTCAGATCTATCTTTAGATTCACACCCAGTCACAATGTAAATAACCCCGGGCTTTACTCCAGCATTCAGAACCCTCAGGCTTCATCAGGCACCATTGTCTCTACCTGGAATATGCTTCCAGCTCTCTCCAATCTGGCCTGCCCTTCTGTTAACAACCCTGAATTCTGACTAACACATGTGCTTACTGCGGCTAAAATGAATCCATGTTCAAATTCTGGCTCTGAAACAGACAACGAGGCAGGTTCAGGTTAATTTATCTTTTAAAGCCCCTGAGAGTTAATTCACCTTTATAGATCTTTGAGGGTTTATTAATAAACAGGGTAATATAGAGCATCTATCTCAATTAGAAGCTGAAAAGATTAAAGTGGCTGTGCAGGGTAGATTCGCAAATATTTTAGTGATCTTTCTTCCTTTTACCATAAAAACTTCATTTAAATATCTTCCTAATAGAAATATATTGATGTTGATCAATGGTTTGACATTGTTCTGATCATGCTCCTCAGTAAAAAGTGCATTTTATATTATCACTCAGAACACTCATACATGCACGTATACATACATAACTGAAGTTTTACAAACCATCATTCACCTTTATTAGTTGGGATACCTCTGACATTTTGTATTGCATGGTGCTTGACTCTATTATGTTCTATTTCCGTCATCTTTTTTTTTTAATTGCAGGTCCCAATCCACAAAATTGAATTCATAACCCACAAATAGGTCACAACCTAAAAAACATAATAGACAACAATGCCATTGTATCACATTGGCTACCAAGGGCACTGAAATCTATGAACTCTTGTTCAAAAGGTCTACCAGGAAATTCTTTTGTCTTCCCAACATGAGTTATTCCATTCAGTGATTAAAGAGTTGGAGAAGTAAAAAAAAAAACCTAAGCCCATTGTTCCTACTCTGCAAATTGAAATCAAATGAGTAAGTACATATGTCAGCCACTTTGGTGGTTAACACCTAAAATGCTCGAGACTGGCAGAAAGGTGTGCTTGGGTCACTTCTCTCATGAGCCTGTTCCTAGGGCAGAAGAGGGTAAGACATAGCAAGTAAAGGGATTCATAGATATTGCTTGAGTATATACAATAAACCTCCTCTTACTCTTTGTGAGGATAATATTGGCCTCTCAGAGGCTTTTAAAAGGCCCTTCTCTTCCAGAAACCTCCAATGGCACCCGAATCACACAACTAATCCACAACCCACAACAGATTCCATATTAACTGCCATGGGATAGCATTCAAACATATTCCCCCTTTATTTCTCATATTTCTGAGAAGTTTTTGTTGGAGATGCCAAAGAGAATGCTAGATGGAGGCCACAGAATCCCCTCACCTCTGACACTATGTTCTCCATCATTTCTCAAAGACAACCTGGACTACCTGGGTCCACAGTCACCAGCTTCCCTGAGAGATCTGAACTCATTTGAACCAGGTAGAACTTCCTATTCAATCTGCCACAATTCCTCTACATGGCTCTTAATATGCCTTTGCAGTGAAATGGTGATTCTCTTGGGATGGAGAATACAAACCAGGAGTGAATAATCCTGTCCCATTTATTGACACTGCACAGTTTTTTCCTGTGCTATTTTCTTTTATGTAAACACATCTATAAAAACCCTTTCAGTTGGCTGGGCATGGTGGCTTATGCCTATAATCCCAGCACTTTGGGAGGCCAAGGTGGGTGGATCACTTGAGGTCAGGAGTTCGAGACCAGTCTGGCCAACATGGTAAAACCATGTCTCTACTAAAAATTCAAAAATTAGCTGGGTGTGGTGGCACACACCTGTAGTCCCAGCTACTCGAGAGGCTGAGGCAGGAGAATCGCTTAAACCTGGGAGACAGAGGTTGTAGTGAGCCAAGATTGCACCACCGGATTCCAGCCTGGGCAACAGAGTGAGACTCTGCCACATAAAATAATAATAATAATAAAGAAACCCTGACTACCTTTACAGTTATCCTCAGATTTTTTCCTTTTTTTTTTTTTTTAGAGAGACTGAAGTCATGGGGGCTGTTGCTGAGAATGTCCTGAATCATTTGGACCCATCCTGGTTGTATCCTTTTTCCTTTGTTTTGAAACCATCCCTATAAACTTTATCAAATTAATCAGGGAAGAAGGTTGTGGGGGAAGAAAATAAACCAAACTTGCCGCACATTCAGCACTAATTATTAGGTCAGTTTTCTCTGACCTGCTTCCTCGTAGATGTTTGAGTATTGTTCTAGAATCACATAGACCCTGTTACACAAGATTACAGTTCCTCTCAACTGCTGTACAGATAACAACTTGAACATTACGAAACATTCAGTTTTTCCTTGAGGATATTCTTTCAGGTCCTGCATACCAGTAAAGCTACTAATGCCAGCTGGTCTGTAGGGCTCCAAGAGAAGCTGACCCGCCAAATAATTCATTTTCCAAAACCTGATGATTTCATCCTCCTTACTCCAACCAGTCAAGAATCCCAAATTTCCAGCCACTCACTCTCCATAATCCCTTTAAAAATCCCAGCCCAGAACTCCTTCAGGGAGATGGATTTGAGAGTTTCCTCTTATCTCCCTGATCTGCACTTGCAATGATTAAACTCTTTCTCTGCTGCAAATGGTTTGTTACTGTGCAAATGGGCATATGAACCTGTTGTTCTCACAACAGTTTTACTCAAACAGTCTTTTTAAAATAGTTCCCTCCCCAGGCAACTCCCAGCAAAGCCCCTACTCTCCATTCAAGTTCCAGCTGATGCCTGTATTTTTAACTCACTGAAGGCCACTTGGAATTAGAGAATCAGAATTCAAGGTTTAAATCTCCAAATCCTTAGAAGCCAGGTTTCCTTTTAGATTTTCTGCTTGGGAGAGCAAACAGGACTGTCCATCAGTCTATGCTACAAATCTGAGTATGTCCAGATTCCTAGTCTTCATTATTATAAAACCATCTTGATATAATAATCTTCTTCTGACTGGGCACAGTGGCTCATGCATGTAATCCCTGCACTTTGGGATGCTGAAACGGGCAGATCACCTGAGGTCAGAAGTCAAGACCAGCCCGGCCAACATGGTGAAACCCCATCTCTACTAAAAATACAAAATTACCCGGATGTGGTGGCAGGTGCCTATAATCCCAGTTACTCGGGAGACTGAAGTCGGAGAATCCCTTGAGCTCAGCAGGCTGCAGTGAGCTGAGATCACCACACTGCACTCCGGCCTGGGCGACACGACGAGACTCCATCTCAAAATAATAATAATAATAATAATCTTCTTCCATTTTATGTCCGTTTCTCATCCTCATCCATTTGATATTTCTTTTCTATGTTCTGAAAAACTCAGCCTATATGTATTTTTAAATAAATTTTATTGTATATATTTGAGGTTTACAATATGATGTTATGAGATACATAGACAGTAAAATCATTGCTACTTTAAAGCAGATTTCTGTCATCTCACATGGTTACTTTTGTGAGTCTGTGACAAGAGCAGCTAAAACCTACTTATCTAACAAAAATCCCCAATACCATACAGTTTTATTAACTACAGCCCTCATGTTGTAAATGAGATCTCTAGACTTGTTTATCCTACATATCTGCTGCTCTGTGCCCTTTGACCTGCATCTCCCCACTTTCTGAAGTTTTGAAGCACAAACTGGCAAAGAAAGGCTTAAATTTACATTTATTTTAGCTGAAACCTCAATGGAAACCTCGGGTTTCCATTCTGAGCTTTAATTTTGTGGTCTGCGCATGTGCATGCACGTGTATTTCCAAACAAACCAATAAGCAAAACTAGTGCGGGTGGTCAGTTTTCCACAAACAGAGTGCAAATCAAGTTGTAACGGAGTTCCTATTCTCTCAAATACCACTGGAAAAGAAAGAGAACTTTTTCTTCCTTTAAGATTATGATTGATTTTAGGCCTTGTCTGGAAACTACTAAGAGTTAAACTAGCACATTTCTCAAGGAGTTGGCCCTTAGTGAAGAGCGATGGCTGTGCTATGTTTCATTTTTCGCCAACCATCCTTCCACGTTTCAGGAAACGAAATCACATTTCATCATGTCCCTGGCTTTTCCAGGCAGAAATGAAGCAGTGCTTCCCGTGTTCCTTTCAACTCGGCTAAAAAGCGGGCTCTGCTGACATACGTGCCAGAAAAATGTCACCATAAAGCTCAAAGTGAAAGAGGGGTGAGCTTAAGAAGGTTTCCCCACTGCCTGCTGGAAGATACCAGAAAAATGAGACGGACCTTTTAAAAACAGCACAGAAGTGCTCTCACATGGAGAACTTTTCTCAAAACTTCTTTTTTTTTTTCTGAAATTGGATGTAGTGACGATCTAACATGGAAGCCCACTGCAAAGGAAAATCCAGAAATACAGCCTTAATGAGCATGGACATTGCTGCTGATGGTGTGTAAAAATTGTTTTGCAGTTAGACCAGCATAGCTGGGAATCTCCTCATTGCCTAGGGAGTTTACAGTCACCTAATTTAGAGGCAAAGAATATGAAACTATATTTTAAGGAAGAAAACATGATTTTTTTTTTTTTAATAGAATCCATTTGTGGAAGGGTGATAAATATATTTCCTTTTAGAACTTTCCTACTCAGAGTGTGGTCTATACAACACCCAGGGCCCAGTTTGAGTTACAGAATCTCAGGTACCCCCCAGACCTGGTGAATCCACACTGGTGTTTTAGAAGGCTCCCCAGGTTTTAGAAGTTTTAGAAGCACTGCCATAGATAACATGATTGAGGCAGGAGAATAGGGCCTGGAGGCAGGGAACCTAAGGCTGTTTCATGCCAGCTTCCTAGAACTAAACTGAAAGGAAAACCCTAACTTTCCACTCCTAAGTTGACCTTTTCTATGAGGCAGATGGGAAACTGGCTGTCTGCAATAAATCAGACTGAATGCAGGTCCAGTCTTCCTTGGCAACTTTGTAACTTCACCCTAGCCTCTGATTGGTTGCAAAAAGCAGCCAAGGACAGAACGCAGCCCAGAGGACTCATGTATCTTAAGTTAAAAAAATTTTAACTCAGAAGGCAGGTCATCGGTTGCAAAAAGCAACCAATCAGATGTTTGCACGTGAGTGTGACCTTTGTAACTTCACCTCAGCCTCTGGTTGGCTGCTTTCTGCAACCGATCAGACTGATTGCAGGCTACCTCTTCAGTTACATGAGGTGAAAACCAAGTGGCCAATGGGAAACTTCTAGAGGGTATTTGAACCCAAGAAGATTCTGTATTTGGGCCATTGAGCTGCTGCTCGCGGCTCGAGTATGCTCCCACACTGTGGAGTTTACTTTTGTTTTCAATAAATCCCTGCTTTCCTTCTTTGTTCCTTCATTCTTTCTTTGCTTTGCTGAACATTTTGTCCAATTCTTTGTGCAAAACGCCAAGAACCTGGACAACTTGCAGTCACCACCCTCTACCGTTAACATCATCTAAGTATTTTGGTGGAAGGCTTGCTAAACACATAGTATTTGCTTGCTAAATACTAATGCTAGGCCATCTTTGGTCGATTCATTCTGTAGAAATTATGTTGGGGATGACAGAACGCAGCACAGAGGACTCATGTATCTCGAGTTAAAAACAACTCAGAATGCAGGTCATGGGAGTTAGTGAAAAGAAACAGATACTCATTTGGTCTTCTATCAAAATTCATTTCTACTAAAAAGGTTAGGGAATTGCCAGATGAGCCCCTCCATACTAAAAGAGTGCTGCGTCACAGAAATCAAAAAAAGTAATTTAGTCTCAATAAAATAATACATACTTATTGTGTAACTGAGCAAATACCCTGCTGCCTTTCAAATGTAAAGATATGTTATCTGAGACCCCTAAAAATAAACATCTGGATTCCTGTCCTATGACTCAAACATGAATCTTCACCACAACATACTTTTCAGTATTGTACGCTCTTGCTCTGCTCTGTGTGGCTTATCTCATAACTCACGGTCCTTGAAGTAAATCCATCACTACAGTGTATGTGTGTGTGTGTGTGGGTGTGTTTGTGTGTGTGTGTCAGGTATGTGAGAATAAATGGTAGGCCTAGCAAGGCCAATAAGGAATTGCAAAATGGAATGAGTGAGCCTAACTTCCAGATTGTGTGGGTGACCCCTCTGTTCTTCCAGCGGGCAGAGTCTTGGTAAAACACAAAGTCTTACTTTAAATCCTTGGTCTCAAGCTCTTGTGCATGTATTTACACTTTCAAATTCAATTCATTTAGCTTCATCATCTATTTATTGTGTGTACTAAGTACAAGACACTCTAGGAAGCTCTGAGCAACGCATAGATGAGTATGATTAGGACCCTGCCTCATGAAATCTGAAGGCGGGTGCAGGCATTAATGGAAATAGAGCATCTGCCAAATTTGAGGGGCAGAACTAGTCTGTTGTTAATTTGAGTTTCCTCCCAGTCATAGTATAAATTGCTTAATCTTACTTGATCTACTATCCTGAAGGAAAAAGGGTAAATCTAGCACAATTAGATGGTATAATTAATGTCTTAGTTTAGCTTCTGAGTATTCTTAAAAGTAGAAGTTTTTATTTCTCTGAGGACAAATACGAATTTATTCAAAATATTGATATATAAAAATTCTTCAGATACTGGGACATGCTACAGGCATTCGGTTCTCAGGGGTTTTCCAATTATTGGCTCCTTCTCACTCAAGAAACTTCCTTGGACATATCAATCCAGATACCTCAGCCCCAGTAAGCAGTTTACGTACCACTCAGCACACAGGATAGGCACACAATAATTTAATCAGTATTTAAGGAAATGGTTTTGGTGGAACATTTATATCACAGGACTCACTTCTTTAAGAACCTGTTTTGCTTTAAACATCATTCCTTTATTCATTCATTCAGTGTGTTATGATCTATTGTGTGTCAGGCACTGTTCTAGTGCCTCAGAAGTACAGTGAAGAACAAAACAGACCAGTCCCTTGTATCTTGGGGCTCATGAAGTAGGTGGGTGGGCAACTGACAATGACATGCAAATAAATTATTCAAACTAAGATCATCTTAAAGAAGGATAAGTGCTGTAAAAGAAAAAAAACAGGTTAAGTTGTAGATGACAGTTATGGTGGTTGCAGCTAGCTTACTGGAGTCACTTTGTTTATCCGATAAATATGTATATCATGTTTGCTGTGTGCCAGAACTATTCTAAGTTCTTCACAAATATTAAATCATTTGGTCTTCCAAACGTTCCTGTGAAGGAAATATTTTTATCATTGCCATTTATAGATAGAGAAAATAAGGCATAGAAAGGTCAAATCACATGTCCTGGGTCACTGGGAACTAGGGTCAGATTTGAACCCAGAGTCTATAATTCAGAGTCCATGCTACAACTCCCTCTGCCATCTGGAGAGCTGGCATCGCTGACTGGCATGATCATGAAGTCACTGGAACCCAGCCTACTCAATGGCTATTCCCTCCTATAAAAATCTCTCCATATACCAGGTGAAGGGCATTTATTTCCAAATGCACATTTCCATTAAAGTATTCTTGACAGCCCACATTGCTGTATCTAATATCAGCTGCACTCAAATTTCATAAATGTTACACGTTTTTATTGAGGTATAATTCATAGACAGTGAAATCATATACAGACCTTAAATAATTTGCTGAGTTTGACAAATGCTTAGACCCATGTAACCCCTATCAGTATATAGACCATTTCTAATACCTGAGAAGGGGCCCTTGTTCTCCATCTGGGTCAACTGTATACATTTTAGTTACTTCTGATAGAGATATTTCTGCAAGCATTTTGCATAATGAGTAGCATTTTGATTCATTATAAATGTTTCACCTGTCAGAAAAAAACCAATAATCATATTTGAAAGCCAAGCTGCAATTCTGGACTTCTCTGCCCTTTTTCGTGCATATGCAAATCTTCTTCTTGAAGTGTTAGTCATGCTCTGATTTCTACTAAATACATCCGGCTCTATAGACTTCACCAGCTGACGCTATGCCTGGGAAAAGGCACAAACTTCTTTGTCTGCTATTTGTAATCTAGAATTTCATCGCTCATAATTCACAAAACAAATCGAGCAGGTTGTAAAGACTCACTCAGGCCTCTGAAAGACATCTCCCAGCATCACAGAAACTAGAGAGGCAGCATGTGCAAATACTATTTGCAGGTACAACTTGCCTGCAGTTCTAATATTGCTTAAATAATGTGCATAAGACATTTTCTCAGCAGGTCATTAATTTCAAATAAGTGAAGATGGTGAGTCAGAAGGAATACTGGGCCTGTGCTTCTCAAACTTCAGCGTGCATACTCATTTTACTGAGAATCTTGTTAAAATGCAGATTCTGATTTGATAGATCTGAGGCGGGACCTGAGAACTGGCATTTCTAATAAGCCCTTGGTGATGCTGATGCCGTTCATCTAAGGACCATATGTTGAGCAGGAAGTTACTAAAGACAAATTCAGGCTTGGATGAAATAAACATTTACAAGTATGCAAAGGTTTTAGGGATAAAAGGGATCTTTGGCCAAAAAAGTTTGGAAACCACTGGGTTAAACTTAAAGTGATTTCTTTAATGTAAGACTTAAGCCTTTAACATAATAATATGAATTGTCACTCTTCAAGAGAGCATTTTGACATATGAGGTTTCACAAATGTATTGATATTGCATCATAAACACTTTCTCTGCTGACCATCCGATGGTCTTGGGTGCTCCTTCAATAGGGCAAGTTGATCATAGAGACTCTTTCCTATCCTAAACTTCTGTTACTCCAAGGGTGCGCCCTCAGGGGTTGGTCTTAAAAAAAGAAATTAAACCAGGCAAAACAAAACAAAAAAATAGTCCCAATGTTTTGTACTAATTTTTGCTTCTTTCTGAAATGACGATTTCCACAAATTTTCTCAGCAAGAAGGCCAAGTCTGTACACACTTGGCAATTTATTGCCTAAGGACAAGGAGAAGTGGGTACATACAAAACTTTGTCACATATAAACTGTGTAAGCAAATTCATTACACCAATGAGCTCACAAATAATCATCAGGTTCTATAATTCATTTTCTCCACATAATGATGCTGTTCATTCTTCTCATTGGCCTAACTGGGAAAGCTGAGGCCTATGTCTTATTTCTCTCAGTTACATCCTTCCCTCAGTGTGTCTCTTCCTAGAGACGTGATTTTGTCTGACAGCTGGGCTTTTTGTTTTTGGTTTTTTTTTTTGAGACGGAGTCTCGCTTTGTCGCCCAGGCTGGAGTGCAGTGGCACCATCTCAGCTCACTGCAAGCTCCGCCTCCTGGGTTCACGCCATTCTGCTGCCTCAGCCTCCGAGTAGCTGGGACTATAGGCACGCACCACCACGCCCGGCTAATTTTTTGTATTTTTAGTAGAGACGGGGTTTCAACGTTTTAGCCAGGATGGTCTTGATGTCCTGACCTCGTGATCCGCCCGCCTCGGCCTCCCAAAGTGCTGGGATTACAGGCGTGAGCCACCGCGCCTGGCGACAGCTGGGCTTTTTTAGTTCTTTTTCAGACTGCCAAATTGGTCTATTCCATCCAGGTATTTAAAACAAAAACAGACTTTAAAACTATGTACTTCCAGTAAGATTAAGAAATTCTGAATGAGGATAGCAAATTTTCTCTTCTGATTTGGACCTTTCTGTTACTCTCACAGATATACTTGGAATATCTGAAGTTCAATCTTGCACCATATTAAGTGAAAAGTAGAATCATTGTATGGGTACTTGAAATACAGTTTTTATTGAATGTGTATCACTTTCCAGCCACTATAAAATTTTTAAAAACTGTAACACAAACCATTGTAAGTTGTGGAACCATCTATAATCATTAACATTTTCGGATGCTTTTTAACTGGTCAGGCACTGTCCTCGGCTAGTGGCTAAAGACACATTTCTGAAAATATAAGCAGAGTAAGTAAAAAGACCATTCCCATAACAAATGTAAATCCCCCATAAAAGTATTATAAAAGCTGTTAAGCACTCTACAAAGTTCAGAGTCACATGTCTAATTTTATACACCAAAGACAAGTAAACTTCCGTTTTTAACAGGTTAAGTAAACAGAGCTTTTAAAATCCAGACATCTTATAAACAATCATTACTTACTAACATCAGTGTCAATATTTTAATTTAACATCTTTAGTTTTCCACATGATCAGGGATGCTTACATGATTGTTAGATGCAATAATGATGTGAAAATTACGTTAATGAGCTCTGGGGAAAACATCCAGGAAATATTTTATATAGACTGAGTTTTAAAAATGGTTCTCTTGGGACTGTAAGAAATCTCAGCTCTTGTCCGCTCCCCTCTGTGTAGGCAGATAATGAAATGGGGTATCAGAAGCATTGGAGAAGAGGGATCATTTCACCCAGCAGAACCAATCTTACTCTAGGATACTTGAGTTAGAGTCAACAAAGTCATCTGCGTGTTTCAGCCAACCCATGCCCCTAGAGTACTTAGTGCTTTATGAAAATTAGACTACCATTAAATAAGAAATTCATGGACAAAGTAATTATCCTCATATAAATGTAAATATTTTGAGGTTTTAATTACAATAAAATTTTTCAAAACCCAAATGATCATCTCTGAAAAAATACATAAAAATATATAAGTAATTTACATTAAGTAAATAATTTGATAAAGAATAAGAACAAAGAAAGCTTTTAGAAGGTACTCCATCAGTAGATAAGGGACTGCCATTTTACTCACAACAAATTTCAATAAAATAAAAATTTATGTACAATTGTGTATTCATTTCCTAAGCCTGTTTAGGACAAATCTACATGTTCTGAAGATATTCAAGCAGTGAGTGACGGTGGAGGTGGCCTGAAGGTTGGGCAGGTGCTAGGATTGAATGCAGCTGACACATGATTGGGGAGGCAGAGCCGCTTAGAGTGACACAGAATCGGGATTTTCAGAGCAATTCCATCTTACAAAACTGAGGGAACTGTTGAAGTCCATTGAAGATTGTTGCTGTTGCATCTACTTTTGGGACTTAACTGAACTGTAAATCAAGGTTGGCAGTTGGGAAAGAAAGCTGGACAGAAAATGAGAGAGAGGGAGGACAAACTAGACCCTAAATCTGACTTTTACTACCTCCCACCTCAACAATTCAGTTGGCCCACAGAAGATGCTGGTGATCTCCACCAGGGGACTGTATCCAAGCCATGGACTTTTAGAAGTTGAAGGAGGAAATCCAGCCAGAGGTAAAGGACTGCAGACGGCTACCCTGCGCCAGCCAGTGACCAAAGATTAGCAACATCCTGTGCGTAATGGTTGGGAGTCCTCTTGTTTCCCTACAGATGGGACTGTAGGCTCATTTCAGTTTGCAAGAGGACATCCTGCTAGACTGAATTATTATTCACAAGTAAAAGATGGATATTTTGTATCCAAGACGGTATTTGACGCACTGGATTTTCTCTCTCAAGATTCTCTGCTCAGACATTCTGTCTCCTTACAAAGTACATGGGAGTCCATTGAGAACAGGAATTAAATAGCAAGTGAACTGGAGAATCTGATTAGAATTAGATTGTATATAATTTCATGGGTACTTTTTTTGCCTGTATGTTGAGCTCCTGTAAAAGAGAGAACATGTTCTATTCAACATTGTAGTTCTAGTACAAGGCACTAGACCAATGCAAATATACGAATTTGCATGAATTCATTGATAATAAATCAATGACATTGTTTTTACATAGAACTAAAAAAAAAAAAAAACCGAACTATTGGTACAATAGAGTTTCTAGTGCTAAGATCCTTTTGATTTGTCATATACATATATATGTGTGTGTTATAAATGTGTGTGCATATATTATACGTGTGTGTATACATAATATATACACACATCGGTGACAAAAATATATACGTGTATCACGGTGAAACCCTGTCTCTACTAAAAATACAAAAAATTAGCTGGGTGTGATAGCAGACACCTGTAATCCCAACTGAGGCAGAAGAATGGTGTGAACCCAGGAGGCAGAGCTTGCGGTGAGCCAAGATTGCGCCACTGCACTCCAGCCTGGGTGACAGAGCGAGACTGCATCTCAAAAAAAAAAATATATATATATATGTGTATATATATGTATATATATGTGTGTGTGTTTGTATACACATATATGTATTTAAAACTACATATATATGTGTTTACAGCTGAAATGAGTCTCTCTCTGTGTGTGTGTGTGTGTGTGTGTGTATTCTGTCTCTTCAGCTGTAAAACACACAAAGTCAAGGACTATTCCCCAAAAGCACTCTGCCTAGCATTCACATTCTTCCCTGGCATTTGCAATTATATCTTCTCTAATTTGCCAAGTACTCTTCAGTCAGGATACCAGGATCATGCTCAGCTCTGTTTGCTTCATTTTCCCGAAAGAGTCTCTAAACAAAACCCTCACATTTCAAAACTTGACTCAAATCCTTCCATCTCCAAGCAGGTCATTACTAGCCATGTTAAATCCCATGCTCTGTCTCGCACATACTTCCTCATGAATATCTATAGAATCTTTTGCAAGCCCTACTCCTGTGACTGTACATAAACCATGCTCCCTTGTAAACTTATTTTTCCTGTTTAGGGGAATATATATTGCCTTCCAAAGGGACAGTAAATTGCTTAACATTAGTGAGCATTCCTTTGCACCCTCCAAAGCTAGTGTGACCACATCTCTTTGATTTTCAAGCAGAGCCTTCAGAATTTCGTTTTAGAAATGACAACTTGATCATATGTAACAAAATCTAATTTAATGCAATATTTTTACATTAAAGACTTTTTCTATAAATAATTAGTCTTCTCTCCATCCAGAACTCACTGTGCTATGTATATACATAAGTTATTTTACATCACGCTTCAGATAATCATAAATAAATGCATGCAAAATCAGAAAAATCTCCCCTGTCAGGCCAAGTTTTTCGTTATTTTGTTTCTAAAAAATATCATTCAAGTACTCACAATACCTTGAATTTAGAAGTAACTCAACACACATGAGTCAAACAGAATTTCAAAACAGTCATATTTATGTTTTGGAGATTCCTTAACCTACAAGATATTTTTAGTGTTTCCTAGGGGAGAGACAGAGTGAAAGAGCAAGTTTCAGAAAAAAAGAAATAATCAGATAAACATCGATGAGGAAAGATGCAGAAGAATACTGGCGCGAGAGCAGGGAATAACCTCTGGAATCACAAAGTCCAAAGCCTCCATTACACCCTGTGGCTAAGAGCAACAACCTGCCTAAGGCAAACTAACCACTAGCAGACTTTTACCAGAGTCGTGGTGTTACTCTGGATCTTGGTTTTCATTCCCCAGCAGCCGTCGATATTTTTCTGCCCCACATTAAGGGTAGGATCCCATTACATGAGCAATTTCTATTATGGTGTGCAAGACCCTGTTGGTGTTCTACACCACATCCACCATCTAAGAGGACTCCTACAGCATAGGTACACAGTTCCCACACATGCTGATGTCTTCCTCCCTTACCTGCCCAGTTTCTCAGATGGCCCCAAGAGGGGTTGAGCCCCAGTTGTTCATATCAGTGGCCCACTCATCCAAGTACCCTTTAATGACCTTTCTCCTTTCTCTGCTTCACTCCCCCTACTCCACTCACTATGGTACCTGGGATCACTTTCAAATAACCCACCTGTATACAAGTCCTTTTCTCAGAGTCAGCTTTTGCAAGATTCCAAATTAAGACCTATGGAAAGGGGCCAAATGCAATAAATTGTCAACATCATTCTCTAGTTCTGACACTTACAATGTTTCCTTCCTTTACAATTTTTTAGTGATAATTTTTTAATTCAGGTGTCAAGCCTTCTTTCTTTCACTACAGATAAATAAGGTACATACCTAAATCCAACTAGGGATATTGGGTAAACCTTAATGCTCTTCCACCTACCATGTAGGACTCTGTGTTTGTTTCATGAATGGGAAAATCAACAGATCAATCGTCAGGGTAAGTTTTGTTCACATTTGGGAAAAGATTTAAAGTAAGCAGTTTAAGCACTATTATGACTCACCCTATTGCATCAAGTACTCCTCTGTGGATAAAATGAACACACTGCTAATGTTCACTCGCCCATGATAAAAATAAAGAATTCTCAGTGTTTCTGAATGGGTAGTTAATTAGCAAGTGAACATTGCTCTAGGGCAGGGCCTATGGAACTTTCAGGAGCAAACCACTTGCCTGGAGATCTTGTTAAAATGCATATTCTAAGTCAATAGGTCTGGGTGGGAGCCAAGATGCTATATTTCTAATAAACTCCCAAACACACTTTGAGAGGTAGAGCTGTGAACATGTATGTGCTTTCCCATAAGGCAGCCACTAGCCACATGTGGCTGTTTACACTTAAAATGAAATAAAACTAGAAATTCAGTTCCTCAGCCACAAAAGTCACATTTCCAGTGCTCCATAGCTACATGTGGCTAATGGCTACTATATGGACAACACAGATGCAGAACATTTCTAGTAGCGCAGAGAGCTTTGGATAGAATATTAGATTAAACACTGGAGAAATGTTCTCAAATAATATTTTACTTTTCTTTGATTTTTGATTCTTTTAATCTCTCTCTTCTATTTCTCACATTCCCCAATTCTTTCCAACATCCCATGCTATGTTTGTGGAGTTTCTTCTTCTCTTACACATTCATACAGGATTCGGAAAGGGAAGATGTGTCTAAGGCATCTTATAGGTAAACTTCTTCTAAAAGAGCTGGTTGAAATTCCATGGGTCATCAAGACAATGTGCAGTTCACAAATCTTATTTCCAAGTTTTTTTTGTTTGTTTTTTGTTTTTGTTTTTCGTAGAAGATAGTGTGGGGCAATTACATTACATTTGATATGGCTTATATGTCCTCTTTCCTTAGTATGCTGGCTATAGCAATCATCTTGTTCAATTTTATTATCCCAAATAAAAATAAGTGCAGACACCACTCATTTTTTTTTTTTTTTTAGTATGACGATTGAGAAAACAGATCTCTTTATTTTCATTAAGAACAGTTTCTTTTTTTTTTTTTTTTTGTCCTGATAGGCTCTTCCAACCTACCTTTCCATGAAAATGATACTTTTTTATTGACTCATATAGTTATTTATCTTTTCCACTAGCTGAAAATGCCTTAGAAATATAATACTTGTTTTCTTCTCAGTTAATCTGTTACAGTTGCAGGAAGTCAGGAGTGGCTATATGATAAACAGGCTTTCTGGAAAATAAAGATATGCCTGAAGTTCAAATACAGCATGAATTTGCTTGATTGTAATTAAATGCAATTCGGTTTAGAAAACCACATGTGATGACAGAATATACTGTAGGCAACACATCCGTGGAAGACACCAGAGATGGTGCTAGATCAATTATTCTAGCTCTTGAGTTTTAAAATCTAATCTGAGACAGTGAAAGTTGCAAAAAATAAAAGATTCAGAATATGTTAAAAACTTTCCCATACCACAAATAAAGATCTAGAATTTAGATGTCTATTGGATGTTCTTTACCTTTGTGGTCAAACAGTGGTAACAGGAGCCTTCTGATATTCATACCTAGCTAGCATACCTTGAAAGGGTCTCTGAAAAGTAGCAATTAGTGCTTGAGTCGACTTCAAGATCTGTAACAAATTCAACAGAATACTTGGCCTATCTCAAATGTTTGATACATTTTGTGTACTTTAATTGTCAAAACTGCTGGCGGAAGCAGATTCAGATTTTAAAATGCCTTTACTTGCACTGACAACTTGAAAAAGAAAAATCCAGACTGCTCATTGTTCGTGTTATTAACTACAAATGTTCACAATTTAAATAAACCTGGAAGAGCCTCCATATAACAAGGGTTTCTTATGGCAGCACACCCCATCTTTGTCAATGAGAGGAAAATATTACTACTTGACAATTTTAAATAATAAGGTAAGGCAAAAAAAGACTGACCTCATTGTTTATAGTTTAAACAGATGTAATATTAAAATAAAAATAATGCAAATTATTAGAAATCAAATTCATCAATGTATATTAAAAATAAAACATTTTCTAGAAAATTTCAAGGTGGTAGCTATGAAAACAAAATAAACTTTAATATTTGCATAATTATCTACACAATTTGGTCAAAGTCTTTAGCAAATAAAACAAATTTTGGAGCTGGAATTCCCAGTTAAACCAATTCACTGGGTAAATTATCTTTTAAAATGTACATTGATTTTTTTTTTTTTTTTTTTGGTCACAGATGATCATGAAAGAAAGTTTAGGAAATACTGAAACATATAAAAAGAAAAAAAAATTCTTCATTATGCCAAAACCCAAATAGAGGCATCGTTAACATGCTGTGTTTCCTCCATGTTGTTTTATTTACAAAGCACATATCAATATAGCTGCAGCTAGTTTTTAAAAATCAAGGCCAAACCAAATAACTAGATGGACAACTAGATAGACAGATATAGAAAACAGCTGTATCTTTATAATCTTAGAATCTTGATAAGTTGCCCTTCATATGAATCTTCAGGACAACCATGTAAAGCAAGCAGTAGTGCTATCTGCTTTATGGATGAGGAAGCACAAAGAGGTCAAATAATGGACCTGCGTCCTCTATTAGACCGTAAAATCCTGTAAGACAGGGCCTAGTTAGTTACTCAACTCTGACTTCCCGCTTCTCTTATTGCATCATTTGACCACATCTTAGATAATCAATGAATGTGAACCTGCTATTAAAATGACAGTCAGATAGAAGAAGAAAATGACGTTTTCTTGTGTAGTGGATGCAATAATTGTTCTCAATTCCTTAGTCCCACCCTCTGGAACCCCAGAGTGGGGTCCAGTAGGTGGTTGTGTACATCTCTGCCCATTGATTTGGGGTTGGACCATGTGACTGGTTTTGGCTAACTGGATCCTGGCTACCTGGATCCAAACTCAGCCAGCACACAACATAACTCAGCAGCATATATGTACCTGCACAAGAAAATAAATGCATGTTGTTATAAACTATTGTGTTTGATGGGTTTTGTTATGCAGCTTTACTGTAGCAATAACTAATAACACCTTACAATGTATTCCTCCACATGCAATAACTAGGGTAAGCTGATCCATAATTTTATTATTTATAAGCGTCAATTTCTTTACTGAGGAAATTGTCTTCTTTTTTGTCTTTTTTTTGAGACGGAGTCTTTGCTCTTGTTGCCCAGGTTGGAGTGCAATGGTGCAATCTCGGCTCACTGCAACCTCTGCCTCCTGGGTTCAAGCGATTCTCCTGCCTCAGTCTCTCAAGTAGCTGGAATTACAGGCATGTGCCACAATGCCTGGCTAATTTTTTGTATTTAGTAGAGATGGGGTTTCACCATGTTGGTCAGGCTGGTCTCAAACTCCTGACTGCAGGTGATTCACTGGCCTTGGCCTCCCAAAGCGCTGGGACTACAGGAGTGAGCTACTATGCCCGGACAGGAAATTGTCTTCTATTTGAAAGGGTTATGCAGGAAAATGCCTCTGTTTGTCAGGTAGCAGATCCACATGCTCTTCTACTTAAAAAAAAAAAAAAAAAAAAAATCTTCTGTATAGACCCCAGTAGTTTAACTACAGAAATGGAATGCAGGATCTCTATATTTGTACCCCACTCTGTGCAATAGAACTTGAAAACAGAAGCCCAATAAAAGTCTACTCTTTCATTGGACGAATAAAGACTAAAAGAATGAATTCATGATGTACTGACAACAGTTAGGCTGTAATTCTTATAGACACACCACTAAATGTTGCCACTCTTGTTTAGGTAGCACTATCTAATAAAATATGTGAGTCGTATGTGTACTTTAACATGTTCTAGTAGTCACAATTTTTGAAAAGGTAAAGAGGCACAGGTGAAATTAACTTTAACACTAAGATGTATTTAACTCAATATTTCCAATATATTATTATTTCAACATATTAATAACATGAAAAGGTGTTAATGATATACTTTGCATCCCTTTTTTTCATGCTAAGACTTCAAAATTCACTGTTTATTTTGCACTTACAGTACATCCAGTTTGGACCAGCTACATTTCAAATTTGGCTGCTGGTTAGCACACTGGTGCAGTTTTACATGATGTGACAAATTGTCTCTTTCAATGTATTAGATTCCTGAGGCTGCCACACACTTGGTGGTTTAAAAGAACAGAAATTGATTCTCAAAGTTTTGGAGAGCAGAAGTCCAAAATTAAAGTGTCATCAGTGTCACGCTGCTATGGGAGATTCAGGTCCTTTCCTCTTTCAGCCTCTGGTGGTTCCAGGCATCCCTTGGCTTGTGGCTGCATTGCTCTGACCTCTGCCTCCATCTTCACATTGCCTCCTCCCCTTCTGCCTGTGTCAAATCTTCCTAGTATGTCTCTTACAAGGACACTTGTCACTGGATTTAGGACACACCTGGGTAATTCAAGATGATCTTTTCCTCTCAAAATACTTAATTATATATGCAAAGAGCCTTTTTCCAAATAAAGCATCATTCATAGGTTCTGGGAATTAGGAAATGGACATATCTTTTTGGGGACTACTATTCAACCCATTACAATTAAAAATAACAAATTAACTTAAAAATGTTTAAAAAAGCAGGTTGCATGGGCCTATGAGTAGAGGCTCATGTGTCAAGTGTGGTTCATGCATTAAGACTTATAACCGGGCATAATAGGCACATCAAATTCAGTAAAAATAAATTATATACATTTAATTAAATAATAATAAAAGGATCTTTTATTAGGTGTTACGATGGCACACTCACTAGAAAGACATTAATGAATAAAAGGATCACTGTCAATTTTTGGTGCGGATGTGGAGAACAAGATCTCTCTTGTACTCTTAATAGGAACGTGGAATAGGGCAACTACTTTGTGGAAATGTTTTGCCCCATTGAACAAGTTCTTTTCTTGTTCCAGGATCCCGTTCAGGATACCACATTGCATTTACTAATCATGCCTTCTTAGGTTCCCCTATACCACACCCTATGACTCAGCAATTCCAACTATAGTTTGGTGGACTCATGTGTTAAGATGTTGAAAGCAGCACTCTTTGTCATAGCACCAAACCGATAACTATACAAAAGACGTCAATTGTATAATGGATAAATAAATTTGGTATATTCATATAATGAAACATTCTACACAGCAAAGAAAATGGACAATCTACAGTAACACCCAACAATATATGCATATAATGTTGAGTGAACCAAGCCAGAGAGAAAAAAGCATAAACAGTGTGAATTTATTTACATAAAATTACAGTTTTTATTCATTCTAATTTTTTTTAGCTATCAGGAGAATGGATTTATGATCATTTTCCTCAGACCCAACTCATTATCTGCACCACCCAAATAAAAGTGTATTAAATCAAATTCAATGGGTGGAGCTCATCCCCCATCATCTTCTTTCCTGTGACTCTGCTTTAGTTTTCTTCATAGTTCATATCACTTTCTTAAATAATATGATTTGTTTGCTTGTTTATTATCTCCTATTATCGATCCCCACTCTCAACAGAATATACATTTCAGCCAGGCACGGTGGCTCACACCTGTAATCCCAGCAGTTTGGGAGGCTGAGGTGGGTGGATCACCTGAGGTCAGGAGTTTGGGACCAGCCTGGCCAACACGGTGAAACCCCATCTCTACTAAAAATACAGAAAATAGCCAGGCGTGGTGGTGGCCACCTGTAATCCCAGCTAGTTGGGAGGCTGAGGAAGGAGAATCACTTGAACCTGGGAGGCAGAGGTCACAGTGAGCCGAGACCATGCCATTGCACTTCAGCCTGAGCCACAAGTGTGAAACTCCATCTCAAAAAACAAAAACAACAAACAAACAAACAAACAAAACAATAAAAATAAAAAGAACATACATTCCATATAAACAGGATTCTTGTTGGTCCTCAGAGATGTCAAATTTCATTCAAGAAAATATCTGCAGACCCCTGATTGCTAATGTTGCTTATGTGGAATGGGAATATAAGTCCCCCACAGAAAAGGCTTGTAGCATAGCAAGTTCGAGTTACGGTCTTAATTCCATCAAGACCTACTAGTAAAAAGAATGTCATGGGTAGCTGCATGCCATCACAGAAAAGCCCTTTCATTACCAGGGTAAAACCTAGATAATATGCACTTTCTCTCCCTTAGCCCTGACTTTATGTCCACTGGATTTTTGCATCTTCAGCTAATTTAGTTGGGAACACACGGTAAGTGAATGTGGGTGTGGTCTCTCCAAATCAATCTCTAACCCACAAAAATGCTACTTGTTTCTAAAAGAAATGTTTAAATTGCAATGTTGAACACCATGTAAAATACTGAAAATTAAATTTATTTAATAGTAAATCAACTATATTTTGGATTGTAGAGCACTTATTGAAATAGACCTTGAATAGTTAATATTAGTAATGAAATTACATAGCTATTAGCAATAAAAAAATAATAATTACTATTACATGACTTCTCAAGTGTCCAACACACAGCAATATATTTGTGGCATGGGCAGAAAGGCTGCCAAATGTGAGATGAAGTAATTTGTTTCAGATGCCACAGCTGGGTAGTGGCACAGCTAGAAATAGACCCTAACAAGTTGACATTTTTTTACAGTGTGATTTCAGCTACTCAGACAGAAATGCTAATATGCTCAAAGGTGTAAAGCTCTCCAGAGTTAAGAATCATTGTATTAAATATGTGTTGCACTCAGACACCTACAAATTTACACTCTGTCCCATGCATCTGATTTAAAATATCAGAGAATTTGCTAAGGGTTGTCTAATTATTTATGTCACCATAATCTGATTTTTTTAAAAAAACTTCCAATTCAGAACAGTTTTACAGTACCTATTTCATTTTTTCTTTTTCTTTCCTTTTTTTTTAAGAAGGAGTCTAGCCCAGGCTGCTGGGGTGGTACAGTGGCTATTCACAGGTGCGATCCTCATGTACTGCAGCCTTGAATTCCTGGCCTCCAGGAATCTTCCCGCCTCAGCTTCATGATTAGCTGGGACTATAGGCTCACACCACCATGCCTTACTACAGCAACTATTTTAGATGTCTATAAATAGATTTACAAAAAAGTTGTAAAGAGAATAGACAGAGTTCTCCCATATCCTCTACAACAGGGAGAACCATTTCTGCTGTTGTTAATGTCTTACATTATTTGTCACAGGCAATTAACCAACATTGATATTTTTTAAAAACTAATGTCCATACTCTATTCATATTTCCTTAGCTTTGACCTCGTGTCCTTTTCTTGTTCCAGGATCCCATTTAGGATACCACATTGTATTTACTCATCATGCCTTCTTAGGTTCCCCTATACTATGAGTTTTCTCAGACTTTCCTTGTTTTTGAAAATTTTGACTTTTTTTACGAATCCTGCTCAGGTATTTTGCAAAATATCCCTTAATCTGGATTTGTCTGATGTTTTTCTCATGATTAGACTGCAATTATTGGTTGTAGGGAAGAAGACCAGGAGATAATAATGTCATTATTATATCACATCAAGGTTACAAACCAGCAACATGACTTAATACTGAAAATGTTGATCTGATCACCTGGCTGAGGGAGTGTGATTTGGTTTGTCTGTGTCCCCACCCAAATCTCAACTTGAATTGTGTCTCCTGGAATTCCCACATGTTGTGGGAGGGACCCAAGGGGAAGTAATTGAATCATGGAGGCCAGTCTTTCCCATGCTATTCTCATGACAGTGAATAAGTGTTATGAGGTCTGATGGGTTTATCAGGGGATTCCACTTTTGCTTCTTCCTCATTTTTCTCTTGCCGCCACCATGTAAGAAGTTCCTTTTGCCTCCTGCATAATTCTGAGGCCTCCCCAGCCATGTGGAACTGTAAGTCCAATTAAACCTCTTTTTGTTCCCAGTTTTGGGTGTATCTTTATCAGCAGTGTGAAAAGCAACTAATACAGAGTGGTTGTCAGGTTTCTCCACTGAGAAAGTTACTCTTTTTCCCTTTTTCCATATTGTACTCTTTGGAAGATAGTCATCATCTGTGATTTAAAGGCTGGGGAGTTTTGTTCCAGCCTATCAAGGGGGCATTAGCCACATAAGTTATTTGGGACTATTCTGTATAAAAGATTTGTCTATTTGCTCACATTTAAAAAGAAAAATTTCAAATTTATCCATTTGTTCCTATATTAAGCTATGTATGTCTCATTTTAGTATCACACAATTCATTCTAGCTTTCCTCCCTTGGTTATCTGTAACAGTTAAAATATCAGGAGGCAATGGGCTCTTGTAGCCTCAGAAGTTACACTGAAAGTTAAAACAATTTTCTTAGGATTGTCAGGGGCTTATAAATAGAATCCTGATTCTTTACTTACTTAGCAGTCTCATTTTTCCTACTCTGAAACACCACACTTCAAATATTTATCATAAGTTCCCACTGTCCAATACCACATTCTAACAATTCATCAAAACACCCTCAATAAATGGATTTTAAAAAGCCAGAAAGAGCCCAGATAAGTTGATCTCTCATATAAAATCACTATTAATTCTTGCTTTTTCTGGGAATTTACGGTAATAATGGTAAAACTGAAGAATAGAATTTGAACAGCCTTACTCTTTGCAGTATATTCATTTTCTAGTGCTTCTTCAATGCATTTTCTTTATGAAAAGGGCTCTCTGCTCGACAGGCTCTTATGTGGATGGAATGACCTTTTGCTGCTTTGGAATACTGGAAGGCAAACTTCAACTCATCTGACTCACAAAAATAAATAAGCTCTGGTCTCCATTAGCAAGGAGATAGAAGATAGTGAACCTCACTTTCCTTTTGTTGCTTTTCAATACATAATAATTTCATCCTGAAATTATTGTGTTGAAAACACTTAACACAAGACAATTTTTGCCTGAGTGCATATGCCATATTTTAATGACTGAAGCTATAATTCAAAACACTACCTGCATGTTCTTTCATTTTTCCTTAAGGTTATTCTTGTACATTGACACCAGTAAGTTGAATAAATTTGTTTTCATTACATCCAGTAAAGTTTACTAAAGAAAGAGAGAAACAGCTTTTATCACCATGGTCATTACTGATTTTAAAATGTAGGTTTAAGCAATTTCGTTTCCTCAATTATTCTATCCACATATTTTCCTTCTTCCATCAAAGCAATAGAACACATAAAAGTCAATAAAGTAAATCTGTAACTCATGCTATAAAATGCAGGAATGACTTGACTTGGACCTTCAAATCCTCCATCACACATATAGGCAATGATGGGCTGGTAAATATTAACAAGCAGCTATCAAAAAAAGGAAGAAAAAAGCCCTAATTAGTAGTGTTTGTCAATTTCTCCTGTGTAAATATTCTCATGGCCAATTTCAATCTATCATCATGGTGTCACTGAACAGATTTGGGCAGAGATGTCAGTAGCATCATCATAAATCATTCCTACCATTTGGATATAATGATTATAAATAGCCTTGGATAATAATAAAAACTAGGAGGTGACAGTATTAGCATGATTATCCTTTTTCAATATAATGTGTTTAGATTGAAGTTTATTTAGTTTAATAGTTGTGTGTAACAACTGGCTCTGAAAATTGGTACAAGCCAAATTCAATATGCTGAAGTCTAACAGGGAAGGTTTTTGGCTACTTGATTGTCTAGGTTTCAGCTGGCTTTGACTTCAGTGGAAACAACCAGCTTCTCAGAAGGAAAGTGGGGTAGATTGATTGCAAAAGTGGCCACAGTTCGTCACCTTCCCAGTATCCACATCCTTTTCCAACATGACTGCAGCTTCTTCTATTAAGGGGTAGCCTATTTCCCTACTCCTAAATAGGGAGAAAACTGGGTTGACCTTGAGACTTGCTTTGGGCTAAAGCATGTGGCATAATTGACGGAGTGCCTGTTCCAAGTCAAGGCCTCAAGAGGCCTTGTGTGTTTCCACTCTGTCTCTTACTGTTCTCCTTTCACTGTGAAGATACCCCGGGTTGGGAAAAATCAGATGAGTGCTGATTTTAAGGGAGAGGTAAACAAAACACACGGAGATGAGTAGGGACAACCCTAGACTAGTCTAGAGCCAGATGACCTCAAAACACGTGAGAGACCCCAGCCCAAATCAGCAGAGCCACTTCAACCCACAGCTGACCACAGACACATAAGTGAACCCAGAACCACTCAGCTGACCTGCAAACTCATTAGCAATAACAAACGTTTATTGTTTTATGTCACTGGGTTTTGGGAAGGTTTGTTAGAGCTTGAGAATAAGACTGATTTCTGTCTTCTATATGGAGAACTAAAAGAGTCATGATTTGAAAGCAAAGAGGACCCCTGAAAATATAAGAGGAAATAGGACTAACATGTAGGAATTAAGGGTTAAGAGAAAAAGAGTGCTCATTTTGCTAATCTGGGCACATTCAACTTCAATAATTGTGGTGTGTTAATGTTACTTGAATCCAAAACTCTGGTCATAATCAGCAATAATTATGCCATTGTATTAAAGCCATACTTCCAAAATATTCTGTTTTATGGATTCGATACTGATTATACCTTGCAAAGAAGACTTGCTTTTAAAAAATACTATTAGTAAATACTAATATTTCTGGGGAAGAATTATTAAAAAGAATCTGTACGTTTTCAAAACTTTGAATATTTAAATTATAGAATGCTACCCTCACCACCATATCATTTTGAGACAATGAAATCATTCAATTCCATACTTCAGTTGTAAACTGATATTTCCTTTGAAATATTAGTTTTCCAAGGAGCTTGACATCCTGCTTCTCAGGGGAGAAAAAAGGAAGCAAGGGAAGGCAAAATAAGCTTAGGAATTGTACCTTTTATCCTTGATACTAGGTGTTTTCTAATCTCATTTTCACTTCAGTGCCAGAAGATGTGCTTTACATAGAGAAATGCAAATCATTGGACATGCAAGGCAAAGTTGGAATTGATGTAAAAAGTTTCAGAATGGAAGGAATCTAGGAATTTTGTGATCCCAAATGTTTTTTTCTACACAATAGGAAACTGAGGAAAAATGGCTTTGTGCCACAGATGTGCAGCTATTTAGCCAAAACCCTGAAACAAAAACGTAGGTCAGTTAACTCTTAGAACAGAGTATTTATTCCATGAAATCACAAAACCCAGTGTTTTCAATGAAAGTTGATTGTCAATATTCCTTAAATTAGTCTGCAAAGAAAAATTCATCTTGTTACAAAATCAATGTCACAATTTTACTTAATAAAAATAGATAAAAAACACAATTTCTGTCTATACATGAATACTAACGAGCCAAAAAGCAAGCCTGATTTAACTCAAAGTGTCAGATAAATTCTGTGTCATACAGGAAATTATAGACAATCATGACTCTCAAATAATGAGAAAGAAATGGTCCTAGTTTCCAATATAATGGATACTCAATTTTTAAATTAGGATATGTACAAATGAGTTACTAATGGACCATTCCCATAAATGGTTAGTCTCCTAAAGATATTGAATGTTCATGGGTGTACCTCTTCTAGCTGCTAAAAAAAATTAAGCTTTAAAAATAAGTATAGATTTTCCCCTGAGGAATGCAATGGCCATTTCTGCAGTCCACGATCTGTCTTGCAGTGGCACTATCAGAGCTCACTGAAGCCTCAACCTCCTGGGCTCAAGCAATCCTCCTGCTTCAGGCTTCCAAGTAGCTGGGACTACAGGTACATGTCACTACACCCTGCTCACTTGCTCTCTTGTTTCTGAACATCAACATATCATTTAAATATTTCCTTCTCTGTGAAGCCTTGCCCATCTTCCTGCATTCCCTCCTCCATTCCAACCCACAGCAGCACTGGGCAAAATTAAAATCCTAGTATTTCCATATACTTCTTATGATTCCCAATTACATCATTTACTACAACTGACCTTGTATTACAGCCTTTGGATACTCCCTGTTGTTTTTTGTTTGTTTGGTTTTTGAGACACAGTCTCACTTCATTGACCCAGACAGGAGTGCAGTGGTGCGATCACAGCTCATAGATGCCTTGAACTCCTGGGCTCAAGTAATCCTCCCACCTCAGCCCCTCAAAGCCTTAGGATTACAGTCATGAGCCACTGTGCCTGGCTCTGGGGGGCTGAGGAGGGAGGATCTCAAATGTAAGAATCATAAGCATAAGAACTATGTTTTATTTCTTTTTTTATATCCTTTGGGACCTCACACAGTGATTTTCCTACGGGAGATGTTAAACATTTTTATTGAATTAAATAGTTCTAATTCATAAAGAGTTTAGAATCTAATAAAATGATATCATGTACAACATCGATTAATTTTTGCCCAACTGCAAACGGATAAGAATTTTACCAAATCATCAAAATACATAAACTTAAATTCAAAGATAAAGAAAAAATAGATAAAAAATTTAGAAATAAGGAAGTGAAACTATAATTGCTACACAGAGTATGGGTTAAAATGAAAAAAATCAAATGAAAACTATTATTATTTTTTTTTTTTTTGAGATGGAGTCTCGCTCTGTTTCCCAGGCTAGAGTGCAGTGGCACGATCTCGGCTCACTGCAAGCTCCGCTTCCTGGGTTCACGCCACTCTCCTGCCTCAGCCTCCTGTGTAGCTGGGACTACAGGTGCCCATCACCATGCCTGGCTAATTTTTTTTTTTTTTTTTTTTTTGTATTTTTAGTAGAGACGGGGTTTCACTGTGTTAGCCAGGATGGTCTCGTCTTCTGACCTTGTGATCCGCCTGCCTCAGCCTCCCAAAGTGCTGAGATTACAGGCGTGAGCCACCGTGCCTGGCCTGAAAACTAGTTTTTAAAAGATTTGGTGAAGTACATGGATACATAATATTATGTCAAAAATTAGTTTCCCTTTGTTTAATAAAAGGTGGTTAGAAATATAAATGAAATCTCCATTTAAAACATTAAAGTGATGGAACACTCAGAGGAAGTTTAACTTTAACTGTGTAAGATCTATATGATAAAGACCTTAAAACATTACTAAGGAATATAAAAGACAACCTGAATATAAATGAGGACATATTTTCTGCTTGCATAAAAGTAGTACACGAAAGTGTGATAACATTAATCTCATCACTTAAAGAAATACCAATAAAAAATACACATGGTTTTTAGGAGAACAATATATATTGATTCTGAAATTCAAATGAAAATTAAAATAAACGTAAATAAAAGCTAATAAAGTAGGACTATATCAAGTAATACATATTGTAAAGTCACAATAATTAAAACATTTTACTACTGGTCTAAAAATATATAGAAACATCAATGATCTCAGGGGAAAAAAATGGAAAGATACAGAGGCTTTCAGTGTATAACCAAGATAGCATTCCAAATCAATGAGAAAAAAAAATGGGTTATGCAATAAGTAATGTTAGATGACCTGGCAGTCATCTAGAGTAAAATAAAATTGATATTACGGTCAACATTATGAGTTCACTAATCACTGGTTCTCCTTTCACTCATGGGCATACTGGAATCTATCTGTATGTCCCAGCCTCCTTGAATTAGGCTGGGCCATGTGACTGATACATGGTCAATAAGCAGAAGGCATGTGCGTCACTTCTAGGCTGAGGCATTGAGGAGTCCTCTTTGATTCTCCAGCTGTTTTCTCCTGCCACAGCAAATGCAAGGCCTCTTGCTGAGATGGTTGAGCTCAAGACTGAAACACCCCTAGATCACTGAGGGTAGCTATCTTGGAATGCTTTTGCAGACCTTCAGCAGATGGTTTGAGCAAGAGATGTATTTTTGATGGGTTATTCCACTGACATTTGGGGGCTGTTTGTTATCATGGACTACTTTAATCCTGACTAATAAAGATTCCTTTGTCACTGTCATAAATTAAGGTCCAGATAGCTCAAAGATAACAACCATAAAAATTAAAATCATAAAAACACCGGAAGAAATCACAAAGTGATCTTTATTATTTTAGAATAGATAGTTCTTCCAGGCAGCACTCTGTTTGGAAGTACATTTTTTTTAAAAGGGACTAATAAATTTGACTACAAAATGTAATTCTGGAAGGCAATAATTCTACAAGGTCAAATTAAAATTACAAGCTGGAGATAATGTTTCCAATATATGATGGCTCTTAATATATCAAAATATCTTACGAAGCAGTGAGAACAACTCTCTATCGGAAAATGGGCAAAAGATATGGTTAGAAATACAAATAACACATAAGAAAAGTTTCCTCTCCACTCATAGAAGAAATGCAAATTTAAGTAATAAAGGGCTCCCAATTTTTCATCTATAACATTTCAAAGACCAAAAAAATTCAGTCAAAAGTGGCATTGGCAAGAGAATGAGGAAACAGGTCATCTTGATTGGTGTTGGTGGAAGTGTAATTGACTAATTGATATAATCTCTTAGTTGAGCCATTTGGCAATGTATTTCATAATTAAAAATGCACATACATTTGGACTCAGCAATTTCACCAATAGGAAATTCAAATATACCTGCATTGTGCCCAAAGATGATTTTTTTTAATGTGTGTGTGTGTGTGTGTGTGTGTGTGTGTGTGTGTGTATCTCAAAGCATTGTTTGAGGCAGCAAAAAACTGGAAACAACAAAATACCTAGTAGGAAATGACTCATTACATAAATTATGGCATATCTATAATATGAAATAATACTCTACAACCTCTAGAAAAATAATGAGTACTTGTATTTGTACCGACATGGCATAATTTCTGCAACATATTGCTAAGTTTAAATAGCATTTGAGAGCACGTCATCATTTACAAGTTTTCTGGGAAATGAAAACATACTATGAATCCTTGCCGCAGGGGAAGGGAACAGGGGAGAAGGGGAAATACTTTTTAATAAGATAACCTTTAATAGTTGTAATTACTTTTTAGTAGATGTAAACATTACTTATTTCAAAAAATAAAGAAAATGTAAAAACATTAAATCAGACCAATTCCACTGCTACCCATATGGGCTAATATCATTTTAATTTTAATTTCCCAAAGGTCATAAATGGCCAGAGTGGTTATGTGCCTGGTAATCAGTGGTAAGAAAAATTCTGGCACAAAGAATAGAATATACAGACTCGGATAGTTGCTACCTGTGACAATTCACTTAAAGGAAAACTTACTCAACTTAGAATATCTTTCTAACAGGAAGTGAAACTGACAGCTCTCACCCTTCTCGGATAAAAATCCAATCAGGAAATATGACATTGTCACCCACGTAGTGCAGCTAAGGTACTTCCCTATGCCACCACAAGCAGTTGACAATGTCAGAAAAGTTCTGGCATTATGTAAGATTTCCATTCCATAAAAATGATAGACTTAAAAAGCACAGGGCAGATGCAGCATTAATCTGTTCCCACAGGCTTTATGGTTATTTAAAGGGCCTGTCAACATGAATAATGCACAGGAGTTATTTTTACAGAAAATGAGCTCAGAAATTATAGAACAAACAACTTATATGATGGCATGGATTTCTAAAAATGAAAGTTTAAAAGGCAGAGTAACCACAAGTGTTTTTTTCTTATTTTTATTTTCTGGACTTTGTGGGTAAATCTACAAGATATTGCTAATTGTTTAATGAGTAATGATTTTGTCATTTTCTAGGAACTTGAAAAAATAAAGTAAAAATAAATAAAGCTTTGAAAACTAGAAAATTGCACTCTCTAGTTACATAAAATATATGAAACAAACACAAATTGTCTTAGGGAAAAATAGTTTTTTCATGGGAGGTGGTTGTTGGAAAGGAGAGAACAGTACTGAGAGTAAAATTTGATATAACGGGTTGGTAAAAACTGATAATTTCTGATTGTTTTATTATTCTAGAATAAGAATCCACTTTTCCCTTACAGAATTTGAACTTAAAGTATTTCAGTAAGCATTAATAGATACACTGAACAACAAAATAGTAAAAAATAGTCCAAAAGGAGATCCAGATACCCATAGAAACATTATACATCAAAAAGGTAGTATTTCAACTCACCTAGACAAAAGTTGGACTTTTTGATAAGTAGTACAAAAGACAGACTTTTAAATAAGTGATGTTGGCACAACTGGATAGCAAACAAAAAGAGATATACAACTGGACTTTTAAATAAATTTTATTGGAACACCTAGATACCAGGATAGGGCAAAAAATGTTCTGAAAAAAGATAGTGTTAGGATGAAAGAATAGTAAGTTAGAAAAATAAAATTGGGTTCATACCTCATGACAAACAAACAAAAAAATACCTCCAAGATGCTCCAAAATGGAAAAGCATGGAGTCATACTAGAAAAAGAAATCTATAGGTGAATTTGCTTTATAAACTAGGCATGAATAAAGACTTACTAACTGTGACTCAAACTCCAAAAGCAATACGATAAAATATTGATAAAGTGACTAGATAAAAATCAAAACAAAAACTTACAAGGCAGAAACAACAACAACAACAGCAAACAACAAAACACCAAAAGCAAAATCAAAAGGGAAAAAATAAACTGGGAGGACATTTTTGCACCTCTAGGGTATGATAGAGAGCTAATTCTCCTAATATATAAAGAGCTTAAAAAAAATCAAGGCGGAAATAAAAGGACCAAATACCAAATGAAAAAAAAAAAAGTGCAAAGTACGCAAATGAGCATTGTGCTATTAACTGAATGTCTGTCTCCCTTCAAAATTCATAGATGGAAGCTTAAACCCCAATGTGATAGGGTATTGCAGGTAGGGACTTTGGGAAGTCCATGAGGGTGGAGCCCTCAAAATGGGATTAGTATCTTTGGAAAAAGAGACTAGAGAGTCAACACTCCCTCTCTCTGCTTTCCCCTAAGTGAGGACTCAATGAGAATGCAGCCATCTGCAAACCAAGAAGTGGGCCCTCAGCAGACACTAGATTTGCTGGCACCTTGCCTTGGACTACCCAGCCTCCGGAACTGTGGGTAATGTTTTCATTTCAGCCACCAGTCTATGGTAATTTGTTATAGAAGCCCAAAGTGATCAAGACATATTTATAATTTGTTATAGGAGTCCAAAGTGACTAAGACATATTTATGTATATTAAGACATATATTATGATATATTAAAATATATGACATATATTTTATTAAGGCATATGTGTGTATAAATACCGATTTATATATGTTTTAGAAATATATGTATGTATATACATACGTGGTCCTTAAACATGTGAAAGGATGCTTAGTTTCATGCATAGGTAAGAAAAAGGTAAGTTAAAAATGTGTTAATCACATTTCTTACCAAAATGGCAAAAATAACAAACTTATCAATGTCCTTTGCAGTGAGACTGCATGTGAATAAAGATTCTGTAATACATTGCAAGGGGAGTAGAAAATGGTAAAAACTAAACAAAGAAAAAGTCTATGAAGATGTTAGCAAAACAAACAAATCTAGGAATTTATCCTGAAACTGAACTTTTGCATATGTAAAGGAAGGCATTTTTTTTTTTAATTGTAGCCTTACACATAATAAAAAAAATAATGGAAATAACCTAAATGCTCATCCACAGAAGACTGAAAAACTACAGAACCTCCATATAGTGGAACAATATGCAGCTGTACAAAAGAATGAAAAAGATTCCCATGACCAACATGAAGAAGTATTGACGTTACATTAAGTGAAACACACAACCTATAGAAGCATATAGATAGAATGCTACATTTTGTGTAAGAAAGACTAAGGCATTTTATATATATTTTGAAAAAACTGGTGTCTCAATTCACTGGGCAAAGATGGACTTTTTATTAAATGAGATGAGAGGACTGGGTAGCTGGGTATGTGTTTGTGTGTGTGTTTCCTTATTTTTGCAAACAGAAACATGGTAAGGAAAACCACAAGGTGGGTGGGAATAGGGTGAAAGGATATGGATGGGAGTGACTTCCCTGAGTATTCTTCTTTACATAATTTTGAATTTTGAACCATAGGAATATTTTATGCTTTCCAAATGTAAAATTCATAAAAGCAATAGAGCATTTTAATCTCCAAAATTGAATGTAACTATAAATAAATAAATCTAAATGTATAGCAAATAAATAATAGAACTCTATAGAAAATAATTTTAATAATCTTGGAGTATATCTTCTTAGTGAAGCATACAATAAGGAATAAAGATAACTGCAAAGAAATGTTGGATTTTCTCTAGTGGACTTGTTATTAGTAGCACCAATGTTTTTATTCTAGAATTATTTTGTGTAGACTATGAAAAAGAAGTGAATATATTAATGAAGTATGGAATCAAAATTGCCACTATACAAAAACAGAAATACATGAAAGGAGAGGAAATGAGGAAGAAACCTGTAATAATGGATTGAATTAATTTCACTGCTAGGATTACAATTTGAGGCAATACCAAAGAATAAAAATGCCAAATGAAGAAGAGATATCTGCTTCAGATTTACCTATAATAGCAAAAATAAAACAGAAATTGTCTATTCAAAAGTAAATAGTAAGTAGTTAATATGATTTCCAATCAATGCATTATTTTTCACCTATAAAACTGATAAATATTAAAAATATTTAGAATCATGGCCATGCTTACAATGTCGTGTTAGATGAGAAAACTTTAATATGTTATGTATGCAAATATATAGATGAACACAGTTTGATCTTTGGGAAAATAAACACACGATTGTATATATCTAGAATTACTAAACCATGAAGGCAACTTATTTAGTTGAATGTTTTTTCAATGCAAATTTCTGTATTAATAGTAGCTTCAGATATTGACAAAATTAAAGACTCACTTGCTGTTACTTTTCCCACCTTGTTTTTAAACTGAACTGTGCAACTTCCCATTTTTTGAAATTGAACCTTTATTAAGGCAATAATTCAGACTGCCCTCTAAAATAATTGGTTTTTCTCTTCTCAATCATACAACCAAATAATTTATTTAAGGCCAAGGACACATAATTCTAGTGTTGCAATGTAGTGCTAGGATTAATAGCGTATGAAATTTTTTGCCACATGCAACTAATACCAACTAATGCCATTAAAGCAATATGCTTTGTTAGGATTAAAAGAAATATTTTGAATCCCCTTGGATCCACTACAGCTTGAATTTCTGTCCTTGAGTCAACATTGTCACACCTTATTAACTGAGGCAAAGATGCCATCAACACAGTCAGATGATAATTCTGAACTTTCAGCTCCCCACTTCTGTAGTTACATGGTTTTAGATATATGATTTATTATCTAATATCTTGTTGCCAGAGAAACAAGCTCAACTTACAAAAGTAAGGCATGATTCAGCTCAATATATTACTTTTCTGTTACAACTTTGTAGTTTCTCTGTTTACAATCTAAATAGGGCATGAATATTAGTAAATTACAAGCCAAACACTTGAGGGACATGATTAAAAGAAGCTTGATGAGTTTCCAGACACTTGGAACAGTTGTAAGCATTTACCGGAAAGAATTTAGAATAACATGGTACAGTTAAGTATCAGGGAAAAAATATTTACAGAGGAGTGTATCCATCTATTATGACTTTCTATATTTTATAGTCTAGAATAACAATTTACTTTGTTTTTTTTTTTAATGGGAAAAACAGATTTCCAGTCACACTTTCACAGTATTTCAAATGCTCTACAATATCCTTCAAATAAATTATTTGACTTAAGAATTCTCAACTCAAACCATTAAATTTTGAGCAGCTGAGCATAAAATTAAATATTGAGTCTAGTTCACTATTACTTACACAAGTTATTCTTTAACATACTTCCTGAAAGTTTTATCAACCACCAACTCATGTGAAATATCCCACTCAATCATCTATTTTTATTTTAGATATTCTAAGAGCTATTCCTTTTCAATATTATGTATAGATAATTTATTTGAAAGCATTATTGACTTTAAAATTGTGTAAACTTAAAATTTAATTTTCCTTATTCAGCCACTCCACATTCTTTGGTATATGTGTAGGACAGAACTAATATAAGAGATCTTAAATTAATTTTATTTAGATTTTCATCTGGTATCTATAAGTAATAATATGTAGACAATGCCTTCTGAAGAATCTTTAATCTTCAAACAAAATTGCAAGCAAATTGATTAACACAGAAACATGTTTCAGAGATCCATTAAATAAAATAAATGTCTCATTAACTACTGCTTTTGACAGTAGAGATTTATTTATAGCAAAAGTAATAAAGTCAATAGGTGTTGAATTTCCCATACCATTTGTATGTGTCTCGACCAATGAAAGTTCTTTTTAAACTCTTACTAAATTTATTTACACTAAGGTACTATAAGAATCAAGGAAAATGTAATTCATGCATAGATACAAAATGACATTTCAACTAAAGACAGTAAAATTTAATTTTTAATTAACATTCATAAAAAGAAAAATTGTGTTTGCTAAACAATTTTAACCAGATATTACAAATCTTGAAATAGTCTAGGAAGAAACAATTTATGTAAAAATTTAACATGACCTTACTATTTTTGAAATATGAGTAATACTCAAAGTTTTTGAAAAATACTGTTAAAGATACCATTAAAAGTGAAAACTTTGCCAGATAGAAGCCTATATACTGTAGATGGCAAATGAAAATACCTAAAGAAAAACATTGAGAATATAGATGATGCAGCCAAGAGTTTAACTTGTCAAATAATGGCACAACTTCAAGCCTATTAAACATATGCACTAATGACCTGTAGTTTTAAGGATAACAGTAACTACAACTTACAGATTTCCTATTATGAAACATTTGTTATGGCCTTTAGTTCTCACAATAACCCTGAGAAATAGTACTATTAACTTCATTTTATGGATGAAGAAAGCAAGACATGAAGTTGAGCAACTTGATTATGACCACATGGGTAATCCTGGTGGAGCCTCTTAACCACTGCTGTTCCCCAGTGTGAGGATACAGAAGCAAAGCCTCCCTTTCAGGGCATAAAAGTCAACTCCCATGAACCAGAGAATCATCAGACTTCTTTCTTTCTGCATACACACACCAGGAACCAAAAAGAAACTATGACTATTAAAAGTTATTGCTCCCTAAGTAAGTCCTACCCACTTTTAATCTAACCTCAATTCAAGGTTTACCTTGACTTAAAATCCTTCCACAAAGGTCAAGTAGTACCGATTTTATATAAGTCATAAGATGTAGAACCATAGAAAAATAGGCTCTAGAAATAGTTGTGAGTAGACAGGGAATCTCACTGCAGTGCTGCACTAGGCTTTAGGCTTGTCTAAATGCCAGCGTAGATTCCAGGTCCTATGGGAATAAATGAAATTCTTGTGTTTTGAGTAATATGTGGGCAATGCTGATGGTTTTCTGTCATAAACTAAGGTCTTGAATTGAAAAAAATAAATTAGGTGGGAATAATGCAAATAGCAAAGTTTAAAATTCAAAACATCATAATACAATACAAGACAAAATTCAACATTATATTAATATTATCAAGAGATATGAGAAAGACGTTTCTGGTTTCGATCACCTAAGAACCTGTTCTCTAAACATCTTTAATTAGGATCTGCACTATTGTGAAGATAAGCATCACTCATAAACTTGTGTCCTGGTTTATTAAGCGTGGTTAACCTCATAACAAATGGTTTTTAGAACATTTATATTAATCCTATGAGATGCTTGTGACCAAGAGACCCATAGTTAAAGGAAAAAGAAAGAGGTGACACTAACCCATGTCCAACACATCAAAACCTGTGAGAAATCCTGCAATAAAGGAATACTTAGCATTTCCCAAACTTATTTGACCAGTCATCCAGGCCGGAGTGCAGTGGTGCAATCACAGTTCACTGCATCCTTAAACTCCTGGACTCAAGCAATCCTCCCACCTCAGCCTCCTGAGTAGCTGGGAGTATAGGCAGGCATGCACCACTACATCCAGCTATTTTTTTTAAGATATACGGCCTTGGGTCTCAAACTCCTGGCCTCAAGCAATCCTGCCTTGGCCTCTCAAAGTGCTGGTATTACAGGTGTGAGCCACCACACCTAGATGACATTGTTATAACATCTATTAGTATTCCAAGGAACTCACTTGGAGAAATAGTGAGTTTTGGTTTTGATAAAAGTATTCTATATACCTGAGGAAAAAAATACAATAACTGTTCACAAAACTATGCCCATTCACGGCTGGCAGTGATGAGCAAATTCTTCTCCCAAGCCCTCTGGTCTTACCTGAAATCAGTAATGCTTGGGTATAAATTTAAAAATCAAGCAGCATTTGAGTACAGAAGTACCAGGTGGTATAGAGAAAATGTATTAGGTGTGTGAAGAGAATTTTCTGATCTTTTAATCTCAGTGGTCTTGTCTCACCTTTAAACATCAACAAACAAACTGTCTAATTAGTTAGGCTATTCTATCTTCTTGAAATCTCTATCAACATTAATTTCAGGAGTTCTGGAAAACTCTACTTCATCATTAACAAATATTTGTTAAGTGGCAAATATTTTACTATCTTAATTGCCACTTTTTACATAAGTTAAATGCTATACATAAGAATTCTTTCTTGTAAATTTGTTGGAGTTCTTTGTAGGTTCTGGATATTAGCCCTTTGTCAGATGAGTAGATTGCAAAAATTTTCTCCCATTCTGTAGGTTGCCTGTTCACTCTGATGGTAGTTTCTTTTGCTGTGCAGAAGCTCTTTAGTTTAATGAGATCCCATTTGTCAATTTTGGCTTTTGCTGCCGTTGCTTTTGGTGTTTTAGACATGAAGTCTTTGCCCATGCCTATGTCCTGAATGGTACTACCTAGGTTTTCCTCTAGGATTTTTATGGTATTAGGTCTAACATTTAAGTCTCTAATCCATCTTGAATTAATTTTCGTATAAGGAGTAAGGAAAGGATCCAGTTTCAGCTTTCTACTTATGGCTAGCCAATTTTCCCAGCACCATTTATTAAATAGGGAATCCTTTCCCCATTTCTTGTTTCTCTCAGGTTTGTCAAAGATCAGATGGCTGTAGATGTGTGGTATTATTTCTGAGGACTCTGTTCTGTTCCATTGGTCTATATCTCTGTTTTGGTACCAGTACCATGCTGTTTTGGTTACTGTAGCCTTGTAGTATAGTTTGAAGTCAGGTAGCGTGATGCAACAAATTTACAAGAAAAAAACAAACAACCCCATCAAAAAGTGGGCAAAGGATATGAATAGACATTTCTCAAAAGAAGACATTCATACAGCCAACAAACACATGAAAAAATGCTCATCATCACTGGCCATCAGAGAAATGCAAATCAAAACCACAATGAGATACCATCTCACACCAGTTAGAATGGCGATCATTCAAAAGTCAGGAAACAACAGGTGCTGGAGAGGATGTGGAGAAATAGGAACACTTTTACACTGTTGGTGGGATTGTAAACTAGTTCAACCATTATGGAAAACAGTATGGCGATTCCTCAAGGATCTAGAACTAGATGTACCATATGACCCAGCCATCCCATTACTGGGTATATACCCAAAGGATTATAAATTATGCTGCTATAAAGACACATGCACACGTATGTTTATTGCAGCACTATTCACAATAGCAAAGACTTGGAATCAACCCAAATGTCCATCAGTGACAGATTGGATTAAGAAAATGTGGCATATATACACCATGGAATACTATGCAGCCATAAAAAAGGATGAGTTTGTGTCCTTTGTAGGGACATGGATGCAGCTGGAATCCATCATTCTTAGCAAACTATCACAAGAACAGAAAACCAAACACCGCATGTTCTCACTCATAGGTGGGAACTGAACAATGAGATCACTTGGACTCGGGAAGGGGAACATCACACACCGGGGCCTATCATGGGGAGGGGGGCGGGGGGAGGGATTGCATTGGGAGTTATACCTGATGTAAATGACGAGTTGATGGGTGCAGCACACCAACAAGGCACAAGTATACATATGTAACAAACCTGCACGTTATGCACATGTACCCTACAACTTACAGTATAATAATAATAAATAAATAAATTTATTTATTTAAAAAAAAAAAAAAAAAAAAAAGAATTCTTTCATCTATGAAAGTACCTACTATGTGCCATGCAACACATCCAAGGGCAGTGATAACAGGATTTCACTTTTTTATGGTACATTGAAGGAATTTAAGAATTTTCAGCCATTTCCCATTCAAAGATGACAAAACAAATTTCTCAGAATAAACTGGTATACATTCCTAACTTCCTTCCACTCTACCCAACTTGCTCACAAATTAATATTAGTATATCACACATTATGGCTGCCAAATCCATTTGAGAGATGTGTATCATTTAATTCTCACAATAGCCCTATGACGGATACAAATGTTACCTTTAGTCCCCAGGGATCATCTTGCTTGTCTCCTTCATTTTTTGATGAGGAAGGTGAGATTCCTAAAAGATGGTATGACTCTACCCAGGTTATTCCATCAGCTGCAGTACCCAAACTAAAAACTAGTATTTTAGTCTATGTGTGCTACTATAACAAACAGACTGGCCAATTTATAAGTAAAGATCTGTCAGGTGGGAAATATTTATAGAAATTTATTTCCCACAGACGTGAAGGCTGGGAGGTTCAAAATCAAGGCGTAGATAGGTTCCGTGTCTGGTGCGGATGCTCTCTGTTTCAAGATGGTGCCTCGAATGCTGTGTCCTCAGATGGGCCAAGGAGGAAGGGAAAAAGGACTGAACCTTGTGTGAAATCTCTTTTATAAGGACCTTAATCACATTCATGAGGGAGGAGTTCTCATCACCTAATCACCTCCAAAAGGCCACAACTGTAAATACTATTGCATTGGCGATTAAGTTTCAACATGAATATTGGAGGGGACACAAACATTCAAACTATAGCACCTCCGTGACCTGAAAACCAGGACAGTGCCCAGTCTACTATAAGTCATAAGGCCGAAAAGGAATTGTAACGATATACTCCATATTTTCAGAGAATATTCCCATTTCACAATGTTTCTTTTGTTGAATTACATCCCAGTATTTTCCCCTGTTGGAACATGTATCAAAATACATGCCACATTAGTTTATAACCCAATCTCCAAAATTGAGGAAGTTCAAGCAATATACATGTAGTATATATAGAGGATGTTCAAGTTATATATACACACACACACATACACACTTCATTATTTACCAGTCTTACGGAACATTAAGAAGAAAAGTGAACTTAAGGTCCATAGGGAAGTAAGTAGTATCAAACATTATGATTTATGTCTTATTATCAGTTAAAATCCAACTGGCAAGACAAATCAATACAGCAAGCATGATCATTCACAGAGAAACCAATAAACCTTCCTGGGTTCTCTCAGCTAATAAGTGTACTGGAGTTTGAATCTGGGTCTCTCTGACCCCCAACCTTGTTATTCCATTTCAAAACAGTGCTTTGGATTTTGCTTCAATGACTTCATAGTGCAGAAAAAGATACCGGCATGTTCTTAACTGAAAGTAAATTGCTCTAAAATTATTTTGATGGTTGGAAAATCTATTTAACTGTTGGCAAATCTAGACAGTTTTCTAAATAAGAACTGTAAGTCTTAGTATGACAATATTGCTGTGATAGTTCTCTGGGGGTAGTTGTTTGGCTGCAAAGATAAACATGCCTCAAGTTCATTTTTCTATAGCTAATACATAGAAGTTAGATTTTAATCAGTAGGTTTAAACGCCACAGCTACAAAAGTATAAGTCTCTTAGTGATGATCCATATTAGTGCATGGAATTCTACTGTAAATAGTTAAATTATGCCTATTTAACTTGCTTTTCCCCACTACATCACATACATGTAAGTTATATATTTTATTTACTTAATAATGATGGCTAAAATGTATTTAGACAAACAATGGATGTGACAGTTGTGTTAGGTGCCTTACGTGCATTTTGTCATTGAGTCCTTACTGCAACTAGATGACATAAACATGGAGATTATTCCTGTAATTCAGGTGAAGAAACTAAGTCTCAGAGATGTAATATAACTTGCAGGATTATACAGCCTGTTACTGGCGTTGTGGCTTGGTTCTCTGACCTGAGAGCTTGTGCCCTTAATAACTATACTCTTATAGGCACTTACAATACACAAAGATACATACTGGGTGCCCTGGGGCATGCAGAAATTAGTGCTGATAATACCAAATCAACATATTCTGCACTAAAGCCACTCTGCAAAAACAAGCATGTGTACTTCTGAAATGATTCTGACTATGCAGTTTTATCCACATTGACCACTGTATTGATTATAAAGAAAAAAATCTACTTTTCTATATTAAACCAACAACAAAATAATCACACACTGCTGCTTCTTACAAAGAAGCAAATCCTAAACTAGGCTTTGTCATGTAACGAGGGAACACTGTTAAGGGCTGACTTACGTCTCCTCAACATATGTATGTTGAAGTATTAACCCCCAGTACTTTAGAAGGTAACAGTATTTAGCAATAGTGCTTTAAAGAGGTAACTAAGTTAAATACATTCATGAAGGTGGGCCTTGATGCAATACAACTTGTTCCCTATTAGAAGAGGAAATTAGGAATAGAAACAGAGGAAGGACCACGTGAAGACGCGGGGAAGGCAGCCATCTGTAAGCCGAAGAGAAAGGCCTCCAAAGAAAATAACCCTGCTGGCACCTTTGTCTCAGACTTCCCGCTCCCAGAATTGTGAGAAAATAAACTTCTGTTGTTTAAGCTTTAAACCACTTAGCCTGTGGTACTTTGCTGTGGTTACCAGAGAAGACTGATACAAGTTCCGTGGCATACTTCTCTACATTAAGTATAGTGGTCAAGTTTAAGGAAAACTAGACTGAAAAGTGGTCCTTTCGACAAGCATATTTTGTAGGAAAATTCTCGATACTTTTCTGTGTAAAATCTCTATTTTCAAAAGAGAAATCATCCATTTAAGCTGGTACTCTTTTTACTTAGAGGAATGGTTTTGAAACTTGGCTGAACACTGGAATCTCTCGGGAACTTTAAAGACAATATCAGTGTTGGAGTCCCACGGCAAACATTTCAATTTAATTGATTGGGGTGTGGCCTGCACATCAGGATTTTAAAAGCTCCCCAAGTGCTTCTCATATCTCTATGTTAGTACCCATGATTGAAAACCCTGGCTTAAAGAGCAGTTCACTATGCAGAATTAATTCAAGAATTTAATATCGGATATGTCCACAAGATGGCGCATAATTGCATTTAAAAGAACTGAAATTGAGAAATGTTTCCAAAATGCAACTATGTACCATTGCATGTAGAACAAATTGGATTTATGTTGAAATTACACCAGAGAGGGACAGTGATAAAAATGAGTCACAATCTTCTGAAAAGACCTGGGTTTGATTAACTCATGGTACTAATTCTGTCTTCAACAACAGGTCCACTCTGGGCCTCCATGAGAATGATCTTGGCTGCCAGGCCTTTCACCTACTACCGTTGAACAGAACCGTGACCTTTCCCTTACCTTCTCTACAACCTCTCCAGGTCCTTTAGAACCCTTTGGCAATAAGGTAATAGGACCGATGCTGGCCATTATAAATGATATAGAATCTTGATTTGACCACACACATATTCAGTTCACTGTATTTTACAAATGGACACCATATATACTGAAAAATGTAGGCATTGCCTAAACATGCAAATTTAACTGTTGATAGGAGATACAGCAACCTCTTCTCAAATTTGGGAAATTATACCATCCCATAAAAGACTTAGCATATCTGCGATTTTTTTTTAAGTAAAAAGCTTTTAGCCATTAAAGAAAATTTCTACATTTTAATAGTAGCTTTAAAAATCTTCTCTTGTTCACTATTGAATGGCCATGATGGTAAGGGGCAGGGAGACAAGCCAGAAGAGTTTTAAATGCAAATATCTACCAAGGGAACCATTCCTTAACCACCCCTGAACCCCTGCCAGCATCCTGGTATTTCTGCTACCAAATCTCTGACTAGTTATATAAAGGTTTTTGTTTCCAAGGAAACCACTGACATCTATGGAATTTAATGAACATAAAAAAGGAACTATGCCATATAATTTACATCTAAAGATAAATGTGAATAGCTGTCAAAACCATCACACACACACGCACACACACACACACACAGATCATTCAGTAAGTTTTTAGCCCTATTTTGCTCCATTTAGTAAAGATATAAATAAGCACACATTTATAGTAACAGAATGACAAAACAAACCAAAAAGCAAATCAAAAAAAACTATTGAAGCATGTTAGGTAAATTAAGAAATAGTTGGAACCAAGAATAAGAGTCAAAGGTTGATCTCCTTAGCAAGCAGGAGAAAAAAGGAGAAACCTTTATTTTGTGGTGTAAAGAGTTTTCTTCTTCTTTCCTAAACCTCAAATATCTATACCAAATTTTATGACTGTGACTTCACATAATGGTGAAATCTGTACAAAATCAGGGAAACAGCTTATAATCAGCAATGGGAGACAATAAATAAAGCATTCATTTCAACTCCAGGCCTCATGGATGATTCATTGAAACCACTGTTGTATAACATCCAAATAACAGCTCATTATGAGATTTATATATTGGCATCCAGATTCTATGATGAGCTATTTGAGATTTGACAACCCTTAAATAAATGGCCTAATTTGAATATTAGCAGGAAATGGTCATGATATAAGGAAAATATTTACAGCATATATAAAAGGGTATCGTTAGTAAAGTTACTAGTGTGCCAAAGTGAAGTCTCAATAAAAAAAGAAAAGCTACAAGGAAATTCATCATTTGACCTGAATTCACCATTTGATTCCCTCCATGAAATATTTTTTAGGCATCCAGGATATGTACTCTTCTGGTTCTTCTCCCTCCTCACTGGTTGCTCCTTCTCAGTTTCTTCCTCTTTTTTAAAAAACGTGGTAAAACATACGCAATATATAATTTACCATTTTTAAGTGTACAGTTCAGTGGCATTAAGTAGATACACACTGTTGTACAACCATCACCACCATCCATCTCTAGAACTTTCTCATCTTCTCAAACGAAAACTCTGTACCCACTAAACAGTAACTCCCTATTTTCTCCTCCCCCAGCCCCAGCAACCACCATGCAACTTTCTATCTCTATGGATTTGACTTTCAATAGCTACCAGCATACCTCATTTTATTGCACTTTGCTTTATTGTGCTTTGCAGATATTGTGGGGGGTTTTTTTGTTGTTTGTTTTTACGAATTGAAGGTTTGTGGTATTCCTGAGTCCAGCAAGTCTATTGGTGCCATTTTTACAAAGCATGTGTATGCTTCATGTATCTGTGTCACATTTTGGTAATTCTCAGAATATTTTAATAATTCGTGTATCTGTTATGGTGATCTGTGATCAGTGATCTTTGATATTACCACTGTAATTGTTTTGGAGCATTAGGAACTGCATCTATATAAGATGTTGAATTTAATGAATAAATGTTGTGTGTGTACTGACTGCTCCATTGGCCAACTGTTCCCTTATCTCTCTCCCTCTCCTGGGGCCACCCTTTTCTCTGAGACACAATATTGAAATTAGGCCAGTTAATAACCTTACAATGGCCTCTAAGTGTTCAAATGAAAAGATTCATGCATCTGTCACTTTAAGTCAAAAGCTAGAAATGATTAAGCTGAGTGAGGAAGGCATGTCAAAAGTCAAGATAGGACAAAAGCTAGGCCACTTGTGCCAAACAGTCAGCCACCCAGTTGTGAATGTAAAGGAAAAGTCCTTGAAGGAAATTAAAATTGCTACTCCAGTGAACACACAAATGATAAGAAAGCAAAGCAAACGTACTGCTGATAGGGAGAAAGTTTGAGCCATCTGGATAGAAGATCAAACCAGCCCCAATGTTCCCTTAAGCCAAAATCTAACCCACAGCAAGGCCCTAACTCTCTTCAGCCCTACGACAACTGAGAGAGGCTAGGAAGCTGCAAAAGAAAAGTATGAAGCTAGCAGTGGTTGGTTCATGAGGTTTAAAGAAAGAAGCCTTCTCCATAACATACAATTGCAGGGTGAAGCAGGAAGTGCTGATGGAGAAGCTACAGCAAGTTACCCAGATCTAGCTGAGATCAATGATGAAGGTGGCTACACCAAACAACAGGTTTTCAATGTAGACAAAACAGTCTTCTGTTGGAAGATGATGCCATCGAGTACCTTCATATCTTCAGAGAAGTCAATGCCTGCCTGATTTCAAAGCTTCAAAGGACAGGCTGACTCTCTTGTTAGGCATTAAGGCAGTTAGTAACTTTAAGTGGGAGCCAATGCTCATTGACTGTTCTGGAAATCCTAGGGCCCTTAAGAATTATGCTAAATCTATTCCACGTGTGCTCTATAAATAGAACAACAAAGTCTGATAACAGCATATCTGTTTACAGCATGGTATACTAAATACCTTAAGCTTAACTGTTGAGACCTAATGCTGAGAAAAGATTCCTTTCAAAATATTAATGCTCAGTGACAATGCACCTGGTCACTCAAGAGCCCTGATGGTAATATACAAGGAGATTAATGTTGTTTTATACCGGCTAACACATCCATTCTGCAGCCCATGGATCAATAAATTTGACTTTCAAATCTTATTATTCAAGAGATACTTTAGGTAAGGCTACACTGCTATAGATAGGGATGTTTCAGATGTATGTATGCTAAGTAAATTGAAAACCTTAATTCACCATTCTAGATGCCATTAAGAACATTCATGATTCATAGGAGGAGGTCAAAATATCAATATTAAGAGGAGTTTGGAAGAAGCTGTTTCCAATCCTCATGGATGCCTTTACTTCAATGGAGAAAGTCACTGTAGTTGTTGTAGTAATTGCTAGAATACAAGAATTATTATTAGAATCTAAAGATGTGACTGCTTTCCTGCAATCTTATAATAAAACTTGAACGGGGAGGCAGGGCCAAGATGGCCAACTAGGAGCAGCAGCCATCAGAGGCTCCATCGAAAAGAACCATAATAGTGTGCGAATCCTCCACCAGCAATCAGGATATCCAGGTTCTCTCATCAGAACTGACTAGGCAGCTGGCATGACCCATGGAGAGGAAGGAAGAGCAGTGTGGTGTGGCAGTCCACCTGAGAGCCACATGGGACAGGGGAGCCCTCACCCCCCAGCCGAGGAAGGCAGTGAGTGAGTGTGCTACCCAGCTGGGGAAACCACACTTTTCCACGGAACTGTGCAACCCATGGATTGGAAGATCGCACTCGTGAACCCACACCACTGGGGCCTAGGGTTCCAACCCCAGAGCTGTGCAGATTCTCAACAGCCTCTTAGCTCGAATCTGCTTAAGCCTGCCAAGTTCCCAGGGGGAGGGGCCACCAGCACCACAGCTGTGGCTGCCTGCTGTCTAAGCCATTCGAACTCCTTAGAGGAGGGGCAGCAGCCAGCACTGGGACTCATAACTGCCTGTCATGCGAAGCTCCCTGGGTGGGGGAAGGGTGGCATCCATCTCTACAGCTCCAGGCCACGCTTTTCCCCTCCTGGGACCAGGGAGGCTGGGCAGCTTGGTCCCAAGAGATTCCCCCACAGCCCAACACACCAGTTGTGGTTGACTGTAGTCAGAGTGCCTCTTCCAGCCTGACCCTGACTCATCCTGTCTCACTCGGTGGGACCTCCTTGCAGGAACTCCAACTCAGCCAGAGGCTCAGGGAAAGAACCGTGATCTTCCTGCACCTGAGCCCCAGGGGGAGGAGTGACTGCAGTTTCTGTGGACCAGCAGACTTAGGTTTTCATCCTGGTAGTTCTGAGGAATCCAGGCAACCCAGATGAGTGGATTTCCCCCCAGCGAAGCACATCCCCTACACCAAGGGACAGTCAAAGTGCTTCGTTAAATGGATCCTGTTCCCCATGCCACCCAGCTGGGTGAGACCCTCTAACAGGGTTGTCAGATACCCTATACAGGAGCAATCTTACTCGCATCAGGTTGGTGCCCCTTGAGGTCAGAGATACCAGAAGAAGGAGTAGGCACCCATCTTTGCTATCCTCCAGCCTCCTTGAGTAACATCTCCTGGTGCAAGAGCAAACCAGATGAATAGGGCCTGAAGTGAACCCCCAGCAAACTGCAGCAGCCCTGTAGAAGACGTACCTGACCATTGAAAGAAAAACAAACAAACAGAAAGCAACGATAACAACATCAACAACAAAAATTCCCCACAAAAACCCCATCCAAGGGTCAGCAGCCTCAAAGATCAAAACTAAACAAACTCATAAAGACAAGAAAGAATCAATAAAAAAACACTGAAAACCCAAAATGCCAGAGTGCCTCTTCTTCTCCAAAGGATCTCAATGCCTCTCCAGCAAGGATGCAGAATGGGACAGAGGATGAGATGGATGAATTGACAGAAGCAGGCTTCAGAAGTTGGATAATAAAAAACTCCACTGAGCTAAAGGAGCATGTTCTAACCCAATGCAAAGAAGCTAAGAACCTTGATAAAAGGTTAGAGGAGCTGCTAACTAGAAAACCAGTTTAGAGAGGAACATCGATGACCTGATGGAGCTGAAAGATACAGCACGAGAACTTCGTGAGGCATGCACAAGTATCAATAGCTGAATCAACCAAGTGGAAGAAAGGATATCAGAGTTTGAAGACCACCTTACTGAAATAAGGCATGCAGACAAGATTAGAGAAAAAAAATGAAAAGGAACAAACAAAGCCTCCACGAAATACAGGACTATGTAAAAAGACTGAACCTGCAATTGAATAGAGTACCTGACAGGGACAAGGAGAATGAAAACAAGCTGGAAAACACACTTCAGGATATTATCCAGGGGAACTTCCCCAACCTAGCAAGACAGGCCAACATGTAAATTCAGGAAATACAGAGAACACCGCTAAGATACTCCACAAGAACATCAACCCCAAGACACACAATTTTCAGATTCTCCAAAGTCAAAATGAAGGAAAAAATGTTAAGGGCAGTCAGAGAGAAAGGCCAGGTCACCTACAAAGTGAAGCCCATCAGACCAAGAGCAGACCTCTCAGCAGAAACCCTACAAGCCAGAAGACGGGGTTTTACTGTGTTGGCCAGGATGGTCTCGATCTCCTGACCTCGTGATCCACCCGCCTCGGCCTCCCAAAGTGCTGGGATTACAAGTGTGAGCCACCATGCCCAGCAGATTTCTTTTTTTAAAACCTACTTTAAAACTACCACCACTTCCTCACTCTTAAATAAAATGCTATATGATGGCATAGCTGTTTGTCTTTTTGTTCATTGCTGTTTTCCAGCGCCTGTAACAGTACCTGGCAGAAACAGTCACTCAATGACTTCTGTCTAATCAATAAAAGAATGAAGTAAAAAAGCTGTCACGTTTATGTAGAGATTAGGAAAGAAAGCCTAATCAATTTTTAAAATTTGATTTTACCCTAATCTACCTTATGTGATTCTGATGATACTACGTACCACCTAGAATTTAATTGTGGCCTAGATATTTACAAAGAATCTACATTAAAATTAACATTACATATCTGACATAACTGCCCTTTACTAATAGAATAAACTAGTTGTCAGATCAGCATAACAAGCAGTTTATTTTGTATAACTATAAAAATATTTTTCAATGACATTGCTGCATGCATTCTTGAGAGCTGGAAGTTGGCAGCACACAGTTTTCATGTACTAAAGTTGGGAGAGCCTCTGTGACCGTGAGGTCACTCCCTGTGGTGTCCAAAAGCAATCCTAGAACGCTTTTGAGAAGCCACACATAAAGAAGCTTGACACAAGTGTTTAATCCTTTTTGTTGGCATAGCACCTTACCTTGGCTAGAGTGTGATCTTTTTTTTTTTTTTTTTTGGTTCACTTGGTTTGTATGACGAAGGTAAGAAGTTTCAGGTTACGTAAACTTACTCAACATTAGTTTTCGAATCTGTAAGGTGGAAAGCCATGGGTGTTTAACTTCTCAATTTAAAAGCTGGAATCAAGGGCTAATGGAACTTACATACCTAAAACCACGTATCCCATGCCCCATTTCATAGATGGGGAAGTAGAGGTGCCGGCAGACAGCACAAATTCCTTACGCCTGTTAATGGCAAAGCTGGCACTTGAACCCACATCTCCACTTTCCCCACTTTTCCATACCACTAAGCACTCAATACATGCTGAGAATCATGAGGATGAAGAAATGATCTTGTTCAGCATCACTTTTAAAATTTCTCCGATATGTATTGCCCACAGTAAAAATTACACTTTATGCTGTGACTCAGAACATACAGTCACATGAAAAAAGTTTCACAAAACCACTTGCTCTGTACAAGACAAGTTTATTTTCTACTCTCATCAAGTTTATTTTACTTTATGGAAGCTGCACATGAGCCACTGAATGGATCTGATGGGTCAGGCACTGCTAATAGATCAGAGGCCGCAGTGATAAACACTCTTTTTAAAAGCAAAGATCTTTTTGAAGTGACGATCCAGAAAGTACATGTATAAGCACAGACAAGATATATATACCACAGCATCTTGCCCTTACATGTGCTTCACAAAACCAGGGAGGGCAGGAAGGAGGGAGAGAGAGAGCAAGAAAAGAAAGTAAGCACCTTTTAGATTTCAAAGGATACTGTGTTTCTTTTCTTTTGGTTATTACATTTGGATAAAGATCTCCCAAGTTCTCTCTAATGTGAAATTCTAAAACTGGCAACTTGAACAAAGGTTATATACAGAAAAGAAGATCTGGAATTGCATGTATTGTGTTGGGTGTTGACATTTAAATTCATAAACAGGGTAACACATGGAAGCTTTTCCATTTCCTATAAATGTTATTTCAAATTACAGCAGGCACAAAACACAGTTCATTTTCAACCAGATCTTGAATTTTTATGTAATGAGATTCTGTAAAAAACAAAAATAATATGAATATAGACATAAATATTTGTGGGGTGCCTGGGTATTTTGATAAATATCTGCTTCACAAATGTTCTTCCTTCCTTTATGGTCTATAAGCCTCCGCAGAAAGTCTTGCACTCAATCCGTCCTTTTGTTACATTGCCTTTCTGTCCTAAGTTTCCAAGCTTTCTTCACTTTATCCTGATATCTTTATACTTTTAATATTTTAAGTCCTGCTGCTGCTTTTGTTCTAACCAACTCAATGGTCTAGTTTTCCTCTTGCAGGCCATACACCTTCTGCTACATGGTAGTTATACTGTAATCATGATGCAATTCTCTGATGGGCAGCTAGTCTCTCTTTGGGGCCACCCCATATGACACTGTTAGGTGGGGAGGCCAGGAGCTGCCAAGGGTGGTATGCAGACGGTAGTATCCAAGGGGAAACCGAAGATGGAAAAGGACCCGGGATTAGTCCATTCTCACACTGCTATAAAGAACTTCCCAAGATGGTAATTTATGAAACAAAGAAGTTTAACTGACTCACAGTTTTGTATGGCTGAGGAGGCCTCAGGAAACTTACAGTCATGGTGGAGGATGACGAGGAAGCAGGCACCTTCTTCACAAGGAAGCAGGAGAGAGAGTGAACTCAGGAGGAACTACCAAACACTTATAAAACCATCAGATCTCGTGAGAACTCACTCACTATCACGAGAACAGCATAGGAACTGCCCCCCCATGATTCAATTACCTTCACCTGGACTCTTCCTCGACACATGGGGATGATGGGAATTTACAATTCAAGATGAGATTTTGGGTGGGGACATAGCCAAGCCATATCAGATCCCCTTCCAGAACCTTGGATGGCATACTGATGAAGAAAAAGAGGCACCTGGTCCTTGGTGACATTAACTGAGCAGTGGAATGAAACTTCACCTGAACCTGGCAATTCCACTAAAATTTTCAATACATTCCAGTCATTTTCAATAAATTATATTTTTATTTATCCAATTTAAGCTGAGGTTTTCTCTGGAAATTTGAAGATTTTAAACTGATAGTAATAGCAACTTCTTTCTTGCCTGTCAATCCACAACTCCCTTTGAGATAAGCCCCTCCTCTGATTCCTCTTGCTGACATAAACTTTTCCAAATTAAGTGACTGAAATGAAAAGTGGCATTCTACAATTCTGACTTGAATTTTTCAGTGATAACTAAAACAACAATGTTACTACCAACAATATTCACTAATAGTTAGTAAGTACTTATTATACACCAATAGTAAGTTAAGGCAGTGGTGCTCAAATTTTGCTGCAAATTTGTTTTTCAAATGCGTCATGCCCACACCACACCTGTATCAATTTGATTCTTATGGTACCAGCATTTCTGGAGGCGGAAAACACACATCAGCATTTTTGAAAGTTTCCCAGGTAATTCCATGAGCAGTTAAATTTGAGAACTCCTGTGCTAAAGGTTTCCTAATGAATTATTTCATTTAATCCTTATAGCAACCATTTCAAGCACTTATTATTATCATTATCATCACCATTTAGCCAATGAGGAAGAAGCTGGAGTCTCAGGAAAGCCACACAGGTAATATTTAATAGAACCAGGCTTTGAAAATGTTAAAGGAGAGTGAGGTTCTTGAACATCAGCAAGGAATAGGAGGGGAAAAAGGAAGCCAGGAGCATAGGTAATCCGAAGAGAAAGCAATCAGTCCCTCCAAGAAAGAGTTGATGGAGAAAAGCTGTCAAAGTCAGAGTATTCTGAGTGTTAAAAATCCATCCTCACGAGAAGCATTTTAGGATCTAACAGTGGTTTATCAGCTGAGCACAGTACAGGCGCTACTTCTGTTCATTTGTCACTGTTCAGTAGACATTTATCAAACTACATCCATAAACGAAACACTTAACTGATAAGCAAGCTGTGTACTGCAATAAAAGAGACAGATCCAAGCCTGAAAGAAACCCTCCATGTGGCAGCAGAATTCACTTTGACTCCCAATGCCTGGAGACAAAGGGGGCTCTGATGCAGTGTCGGCAACTGTCTTTAACTAATATCGATATTGAAATTGCAAGTTAGGCCAATAAACTTAGGTTCAAAGACAAATTTCATAGCTACATTATCAATATAGTTCTTGGAGCTAACAGGCTTATATGAAATTTGGCTGAAATGTTGTTGGTGGAAGAAGAAAAAATATTCTTTCTTATACTAAAAACTGTGAGCAATTTTGAATCATCAACAAAGCATTAATTATGGTAAGTCTGATACAAAACTGAGAGGCTAAACTATTGAAATTCCATGTTACTAAGGAGCTAAATGTAAATAAGAGACTAGTTTCATATGAAACACTTATAGAAGCCTTCCTGAATACAGTTCTAATTTTTCTTTCTAAAAATCTTTGTGTTTTACATTTTACCATAGATCACTTTAACCCTTTCAGCAAAAAATAAAATAAAATAAAAAAATAAAAAAGCATAGCAGCTGTGTGTTTGCTGTGTCATAGAATTTGCTGGCACCTACTGCCTTTTTACGCCTCTGAAGAATAATTATTCCAGGTGATTTTTTTGTCTTGCATCTCCAAAGCAACAGATCATTTTAATGTCAGAGAAAGAATTTTGACTTTTAAAAGATAAAACAAAAGTTGTGGGAAGACACTCAAATAGAAAATAGCTGGTTTTATATCAATTATGGAAAGAGGCATTGAGCTCCTAAATGGCAACTGTACTTCTGTGTCTGCCAATACCCTCTCTGCCAGAAATGAAGTATGTAAAGTACTAAATTTTAAATAAAATGAAGAATAGTTTTAACTTTGATGGCAAGTCAACATATCCTGCTACTATATCCTACCAGATCATCTAAGCTTAAAAAAATTATGTTCTTCATCCAATATTTAAAAAGAATCTTCAAAAAATAGACTGAAAACACTTCTTTGAATATTTCTTCAGTTAAGATTTTCAAACCAAAACAAATGACACTGCACACAATTCATCCCAAAGTATGCTGATCTTTACTAGTAACATTTGCAGAATTAAGACCATACACCTTTTGGCATGGTGGATGGAATCATTTCAATGGCAGAGCATTTCAACATGGGAGTTCTATTCATCATGTCTAATGGTTAGTTCCCATATGTTTACGAGGTTCAAAGATTTTTTCAAATAATTTCAAGTACTTTGTAATCATTTAGAATTACCCAGTAACCTGGGCATTGTTGTTGTTGTTGTTCTTTCAAACAAAGGCAAAATTAGAGGACACAAAGCAAACCCCTTTTGTTCAAGAGCCCACATATTTGTTCATTGTTCCCATCGTTTAATAAAAGTGAAAGTGTTTAGGGCATACTGGCTATTGTGTTTTACAACATCTACAACATGGAAACTTTTAATTGGGGCAATTAATTGATATGGTGACACAGCTAAACAATCAAGGCAGCATCTGGTGAATGCACAACACTCAGCCTCCTACCTTGGGAGCTTTGGCGTGTCTCCCACATCTGGCATCTTTGACAAGGCTGAGATCCAGTAGCTCCGTCTCCTGGAAGGCAAAAACGTGAAATCATTAAGCAACCACACAGATCTTTCCTCTTTGTTTTATATTATTGACATCACTTTAAAAATTATCTTGAGACTTGACTGAAGACTTCTCTGCAGTTGGGATATTTCTTTCCTCTTACATCACTTCTCAATTGAATTAGAATGGAAACAAAAAGACAGCTAACTGCTAACTGCTCAGTTATACATTTTGAAAGCAAAAAGTTTGTGGTTATGTCCCCAGTCTATCCTAAAGGCCATTCCTAAATCATGATGAATCAGGTCTTCTTGTTCTTCCTGATGAATATAATCCTGGGAGTCACTGAGCATAGGTGAGGGTATGAGGGTATGTCGGTAGAGAGAAGGATTAGGAAGGAGGACAGAGTGAGATGCTCCCATCGGCTCACACACATACCCAGCTTATCTGGCCAAGGCAGAGATACGAATCTGCCTCCCACAGCCACCAGCCTTTTGCACACATACCTCATACCCTTTTCACTTAATCATTACCCATCATTGAACACCTGTAATACACAAGTTACTCTAGGGAATAAGGCGTACAAGATATGATTGCTTTCCTGGATGGACCTGTTATCAAATAGGAGTGTAAAGAAATGTGTATGTGTAAGACGGGGGGAATGTGTTAATGACAATTTTAAAATCAACTACCATGGTTGGGGGGCAGCAAAGACAACACGGTTTTTTTCCTAGGAGCTCAGAGAAAAGTTTATGAGAAATCATTAAGCTTGGAAAAAATAAGTAGGGAGGGGGTTCCTCCCAGTTGGAGGGGAACATATGAGCAAATGCCTAGATGAGAAAGGCCCAGAGATTTTGGCTGAACCTTGAGGTATTCGTGGCCTTTAGACACTTAGAGACAGAGAACATTACAGGGAAAGGAGGTAGGGAGAAGGATAGAGAAGCATCCAGGAATGAGAACTGCAAAGGTACAGGCACAGTGGTGTTGTAGAAGGATGGAAGCGGATTCACATGGGAGGACATCCAGTATTCCATTTGGCTAGAGCATAGAACATGTGACAAGAAGTCATGGGAGATGACACCAGAAAGGAATATGGGCCAAAGAATGGAAACCCTGAATGTCTGGTTAAGGCGACTGAGCCATGAGGTTTGTGACACACACAGGTTGCTGCATTAGACAGTGGACTCTACCACCAGCCAGGTAGGACTGTGGTGCAGCGAACAGTTGTCTTAAAGTGACTCCAGATGTCCTAACTATGATTCCTGGGCAATGAGCAAGTTGGATGGAGCATCGAGTCCCCTTCTCCCAGCAGGAGGCACTGTGTCCTAATTCAGTTGCCAACAGAACCTCTGGATAGGAGTGGCTCTAAAGTCTTAAAGGCCAAGCTCCCTAAGAACCAGCACCTTTTGCTCTTAGGTAGCTTCTTCAAACAGCTGCTGCCAGTTCCAAATGTCTGGTGCAAACTGATCTGATTATTTTTCTGCACCTAAAATTGCCTTGTAATAAGGGCCAAATAAAAGGTGAAGTCTCACCCCTCGAATGCAAACCCACACAGCAGGTCCAACAGAGCACCTGATACACCTCTCTGTGGGATGAAGGGTGGACAGGAAACAGTGAGTCTCTGCTGTTGCTCACTCTGACCTTGTAAGTTTCCTTTTCCCCATTTTAGAGGGTTCCTTAGCCCATTTCATGCTATGTCTGACCCTGTGGAAATCCTCCCAAACCCCTGGGGTGTGACAGGTGGCAACCCAGCAAGGAACTTGCAGGTCAGAGTGACTGATGCCACAGTTCCCCGAAGGCCATACCATCCACAGTATTGGAGGTTACCTTATGAGTGTTAGAAAACAATGGTCTCAACCATGTTCAATGCTTCACTTAGGACACAAATGCACATTATAGAACGCTCTCTGAAGAAACGGTGGAAAAACCAGACGTGAGTAAGTTAAGCATATGCCCAAGTTTCTTTATCTCTACAGCAATGACCACCAAAACATTTGCTGGAAGAAGAGAAACAGTAAGGGAACCAAGCTTGAAGAAGTTTAATCTAGAAGATGGGAAATAAGTGGAGATCTGAGAGATGAAAGACAAGAGACAAAATGAAGGCAAGTAATTGGAAGAAAGAGGAGAGAGATGGCAGTGGAGGAACTGACTGAAGGAAAGAGGGAAGTCATAAAACACGCTGCAGTTTCCACCTTTCCTACACTGAGACTTAGAAGTTTGGGCAAATTGATAGTGCATTCTGGAGAGGTTGGTTTGAGGGCTTTATACAAGTGGAAATGCCAGTAATTAATTCACTGGAGCATTATTTATTGAATGCCTACAATGTATCAGGTATATGCCAGTACTGAGAAACTAGAACATACGAAGATAAGATCCCAGTTCGATGAGCTCATACAAACAAGCCAAATACTATATGCTAAAGGAAATATTTCAAAGTGCCCTACAGACATGGGCTACAGAGAGCTATGGCATGATTTCAGCCAGTACACAAGGATGAGACAGAGTTTGCCAGCCTTATAACTATGTGATTGGGGTGGGAGGGTGGGTGTGGTTTCAGAGAGAGGAAGTTGCGGGTAGAAAATCACAGAAGCAGGAATTGTGTGCAGAAAACTACAACTTACTTAGGATATGTCACAGAGGTATATGGAGCATTAGCAACAATCACTTTGGGATTTAGTAGTCATTACATGGGTGTTCTCTTAATAATTATTTATAAAACACTAACATTTATGTTTGATGTAATTTTCCATATATATTGCATGATGCTTTTACATCTATGTAGGATAAAAATCTCTCTTACACACACAGTATGTTTACCTAATTAACAGTAATCTTTTCTTTTCTTTTCTTTTTTTTTTTTTGAGAGACAGGGTGTCACTCCATCACCCAGGCTAAAGTGCAGTGGTGCAATCTCAACTCACTGCAACTTCCACCTCCTAGGTTCAAGTGATTCTCGTGCCTCAGCCCTCGAGGAGCTGAAATTACAGGCACGCACCACAATACTCAGCTAATTTTTGTGTTTTTAGTAGATACTGCATTTTGCTATGTTGGCAAGGCTGGTCTCGAACTCCAGACCTCAAGTGATCCACCCGCCTTGGGCTCCCAAAGTGCTGGGATTGCAAGCATGAGCCACCGTGCCCAGCCTGTAATATTTTCTATTTAAGGAAATTCCTCCCAATTGAAGAAACAATAGACTTAAACATAACTTGTTTGATTATATACACGAAGCCCAAATTGAATTAACAAAGAACTAGATCTTAGCAGGCATCATTACATAGACTTTTGCATTACAGATAATGAACTCTGTATTCCACTTCCAGGATTCATTCCCCAAGCCACGGAAGGGTAGTTAACGCCAACTGTGTGCATGAAAACCACCGCAGGGCACTATCATCGAGGGTAATGTGGCGTGGGGAAGACCCAGGTGGAAAAGCTGTCCATGAACTCATTTGGCTAGAAAGCAATGATTAAAATAGTGCCTCCCACTTCTATTAACATGCCACAGGCACCCCTCTGGAGTTTAACTGCATCCTTTTCTCTCTGCCACTAAAAAGAAAATGAGGAACCCAATGCATGACCACAAAAGTGTTTCTTGTATCATTAAAACTTTTTCTAGGTTAATTTTCTTGTGACAATAGTTTTAACAACGCACTCTCATTACAATAAAGCAGTGAAATGGTCCCTTTCTGCCCTTCCTCAGTTCAAGAGGTTCTGTTTTCCAGCTTTGTGGAATTCATTATTTCTTTACTCTTCTCTGAGAGAGAGAGAGATTACAGGTATATATGCAGAAAACTTGGGTTTGAGTGAGGATCTTAAAATTAATTATTCATGTATTTAGTCAGTAACTTTACCACACTAAGCATCAATTTTGTCATCTATTAAATGGGTAGGAGCATACCTTCCATATCAGTGGCTCTCCAACTGTAGCCTGCATTATAGTTGCCTGAAAGGCTTATTAAAATATAGATTTGCTCCATGTCACTTGTCAGAGTTTCTGGTTCCATGAGTCTGGGGCAGGCCTGAGAATCTGCATCTCAAATAAACCTACAGGTGATGCTGATGTTGCTGGTCCAATGACCACACTTTGAGAAGCACTAATGATATACTCACGTTGTTATAAGGCCTTTCATGTGAACATCATTGATAAAGCAGTACAATACTTATGTTAATATGAAGAATCTATAACTATCATTTCTTTACATCAGGAACTGTCAAACAAAAATATTACATTTACTGAATGTAAAAGTGTGCCTAGTGGGGAGATTTAGCTGAAGAAAAAACTATTGAATGACAAACGCTATCGACTGCTACTGTAATAATCTCTCTTTAGGATTAAATCATATTCTATCCAAGCAAATGTCCTAGGTGTTCAGCAACTCAAGCAACCATTGAAATTATTTTATCACAGATGTTTTACTATAGAACATTTGCATTATACTTTATAACATTAGATACATCTTTAGAAAAGTGGAAGAAAGAAATTTAAATTTATTCTCTCTAACCTTTAAGTCCATCCAACAATGAGAAAGGAATTAAGTGCCTAAAGTCACATAACCTACCTGAATCATTAAAGGAGGAATATACTAAAAGAACCGTTTATTTCCAAGGCCATTAATGATACCCTGCAAAGCTTGGAGATCATACTCTCAGGACCTCAGATGCATCCACTGATGCATTGATGGATATGCCCTCTCTTTTTGTCAGTATGGATAAAAATGAATTAACAGCATGGATAGAAGTGAACAGTAATATTACAATAATATTGTAACTGTCTATTGACATGGGGTTTCACTACTTGGTGTGAATCCCTCAACAAAAGACCTTGGACTTTTATCTCCATTTGTATAGTGTTTAACATGAAGTTCAGCACAGAGGCTGTGTATTTCATCCTGGTTTGTGAATAAATGACACCCTGCTGAAGATGTTAATTATCAAACTCAGGAAGAAATACTGAATTTAAAACTCAACTCTATCCAGAATCCCAGTTTCTGTGCATTGTTACTCAGTGTGGTAAAGTTACTGACTGAATACTTGAATAATTAATTTTAGGGTCTTCACTCAAACCCAAGTTTTCTGCATATATACCCTGTGACCTCTCTCTCAAAGAAAGGAGTAAAGAAATAATGAATTCCACAAAGGCTGGAAAATAGACACTCTTAAACAAACTCTTAAACAAACTGAGGTATTGGGTATTTAATAAAATGCTAAAAATCCATTATTACTAATTAATGGGTTTTGGGTATTTAACAAAAATATTTTCAATGAGTGATGAGAAAACAGGCAAGCTAAGGGAAGACTAAATTGTCTTTGTTGTTTATTATTTAGCAGAGAGATTTCAATTCATCAGCCACAAACATACTGTGTGGTAGATGAGACATGAAATCCACTTCAAACTCAGGAGGAAATACAATTTAAAACTCAACTCTTTCCAGAATCCCAATGTCTGTGCATTGTTACTGAGTTCCGTTAGTCATCCAATATAATAATGTGCTTCAGGTTCATACTGTATATAATCAGAGCAGCAATTATAGTCATAAACATTTCACAGAGAAGATATTAATGGCTGGGTGTGTGCATTGTGATTATGTATACCTCCACATATGTGTGTGGTATAGTCATTAAGTTGGTCTACTTTGATTTACCAGAAGTCGCATACATTAATATATTTTATGGACTGCCAAACCTCCTTAAAATGTACTTTTTTTAAAAAAAAAATGATTTTAGAGTATTTTAATGAAGGGTTTTAATTTAACAAGAAGCAGATGGACTTAGACTCAATTATTTGTTCTTTAACTTTATTCTACTTCTGAGGGGGTGAAAAATCTGTGCCGTGTACCTCTCAAAGAAATCCCTGCACCATCTGCCACCTGGTCTCTCTTTTCCTTTGTTCCCTAGGCATGATTTTCATCTTTATTTCCACAACTTTCAATGGAGACCCACAGTAAGAAACACCAATAGAAATGAGATGTACAGGTCATCAATAAGAACTAAGGCAGAGAAAAGAGAAAGATGATACATCTGACTTTCTTTATTTAAACACACTTAGATTTAATATAGTGCAGAGTTCATAGAAGTAGGAGGCAGAAAATGTAAGTTCTTCCCCCAAATTATCACTTGTTATCAATGTAGTATTAAACAAGTTGCTATAGGTGCTCATGCATGTCTTGTATCCTCATCTGTCAAACACAGGTGCAGATGCCAGCAACATCTCCCTCGTTCGGCTGCTGCTAAACCAACTGAAATATTAAACTAAGATCTCCACTTAGCAAGGAGGGAGTACCAAATATATAGAAATTCTTATGCTTGCAAGATTTCCCATTCTAAGTGAAAGAGAAAAGATCCTAGCAGAAATTTAAAAGTTGTTAGGTAAAGCATCTAGAAGAAACACAAGGAATGCAAATAAACACAGAAGAAAAAAAAAAAAAAGATCTGAAAACCTGGGACGCTATAGCTATTTCAAAAAAACGTAAAACCTAAGTAATAGAGAAAACTTCTAGAGAAACTAATTTTCATTTTTATGTGTTATAGGTAAATGAAAAATAGGATCAACATTTGAAACGGGAAAAGCAATGAGGATGTTCATGGGTTAGAGGTTGTATTGTAACTGTCAATTGACATGGGGTTTCACCACTTGGTGTGAATCCCTCGACAAAGAGACCTTGGACTTTTATCCCCATTTGTATAGTGTTTGACATAAAGTTCAGCACAGAGGCTGTATTTCATCCTGGTTTGTGAATGAATGACACCCTGCTAAAGATGTTAGGTATTTCAGACTTTGGCCCTAACAGGAACACAGTACGTAAAATACAAGTCAGACTCATCTTTACCCAGAAAACCAACAAGATACTTTATTTTTGCAAGCAACCAAGGGACATTGAAAGTTCGTTAATACAGCAGTTGGAATTACCTTCCTTGCCCTCATGTTCTCATAAATATCATAGCATAAATGCGGGAAAAAGTAGGTGATCCAATGCCTGCGGATGTTATCGGTTCTATTCTTCAGTCTGTATGTTATCCCTGGCCCTACTTCCAAAGTCTTTGGCCCAATGTTATTGGCAAGTATATGAATGCAGCAGGTAATGTGGAAGATAACTTTTCATTTTTAATTTATTTCCTTGCTTCCTTCATTGTTCCATTGCCTGTCCTAGGGAGATAAGGAATCCACCAACGTCTGGAGTTCTTGCATTCTTCCAGGAGCCAAGGTCAGTATACAGGAAGATACTGAACCAAAAAAACCCAGACAATCTCTCTTAATGCACTTTTTAATCTAAAGAGTCTGCTCAGTACAAATAAAATAAAACCTGAGAAATTACTGTGGATGAGATTAAAGGTTCCTACACTAAAGGTGGCAAAGTCAAATAATATCCTTAATAATAACAGCAATAATAATTACATCTATTTATAATAGAGAACCAACATGTCAAGAATTGTAAAACAAAATTTGTGTGCATTATCTCATTGGTCCTTGTAATAATACTGTCACATAAGTATCATATTTCTCCGTTTTGCAGATGAGAGAACTAACAGAGATAGCTATGACTACTATTGACTACTGTTGGTCAATTGCACAATTTTCTCACAAAACTCTACATTTTTGCCTATCTTTGGTGGGCAGAACTCTGAAGATGGGCACCCTCATTCGGGTCTCCTGGTTTCCATGCCTTTGTGTAATCCCCTCCCTCTGAGTGTGAGAGGGACCTGCAATTTTCTTCTAACCAATACAATATGGCAAAGGTGCTGGGCTATCACTCCCACCATTATGTTATGGAATACAGCAAGAGCGAATGGATTTTGCAGGTGTCATTAAGGTTCCTAATCAGACGACATAAAGTTAGCCAAAAGAGAGATATCTTGGGTGGGCCTTTCAAAAGAGGGCTTAGAAGCGAGAGTACTTGAAGCAGCAGAGACAGTAATCTGCTGGCTGTGCTGTGTACTGACTATGGAAAAGAAGACCTCCAGGAGATAAGAGCATCAGTTCTACCACCACAAGGAACTGAATTCTGGCAACAACCTAAATGAGCTTGCAAGAGGAACTCGAGCTCCAGGTGAGAACACAGCCCAGGAGACAACTTGATTTCAGCCTTGGGAGATCCTAAGCTGGTGAGACCCTCACCCACTGAAACTGTGAGATAATAAATATTTGTTGTTTTAAGCCATTAAGTTGTGGTAGTTTGTTATGAAGCAATAGATAACTAATACACTAACCCCATTGTTTCCAAGTTCTAATGCACTTAATTAAAAAGGAATGTAAATGAATTTACATATCTTGGCACTCCACCCACCCTGCATAAAAATGACTGCAATGCTGTCACCATTACTGAATATGCCCAAACAGAAACAATTACTATAATAGAATCGCAGACTTTGGGAATGGAAAGAGAACACAGATGAGGAAACTAAGTCCCAGAGAAAATATGTTAATTGCCCAGGATCATTGACCCTATGTACATAATAGAAAAAATAATCCACATATCCCTAAACTTACTTTTTTCTAAAAATGTTTGATATTGATAAGGTAGCAGGAGTATTGTGTAACATAAATGAAAGAAAACCACTTAAGTCTTTTTTCATGTATAAGAAAAAATATCATGATAAATAAATATAACATTAGTTTTCAGAGGCTGTGTCTGCACAAGGCAATGTGAAATATATCAGCAGATATGCAGTTACTTTATTCCTTGCAGATTGCCAGGTGAGATAGTTTGGCTGCTGGTTGTGCAATAGCCAAATATTCTCATTCTTACTTCCTTCTTCAGCAACCTTAGAAATTCTTATACACTCATCTAAGAGTGTATAAGAAATATAAATGTATACTTATACATCTAAGAGTGTATAAGAGTGTATAAGAAATATAAAACATTTCTAAAGTTGAAAGTTAAATTCAGCTAAACATAAGATTTTATGTATAGCACCAAGACTTTATTAAGACATAAAATGAACAAAACTTAATTGTAACAGTATTTATGGTATAGTTGCATGCATCTATGACTCTGACGGAAAAAAATGCCACACTTTCTTCCAGATTCTAGGAAACATTATATTAGGAGATATATTTTAGTAATTTCTTTCAAACGATGAATGAAAAACAGGTGAGATTTAAGATGATAGTAAGTGCCTTCATTTTAACAAGATGTCAGCTTATTAGGTTGACATTAAAAAACTGAGAAAAAGTTCCATAATCACCATGGATAATCTATATATGTTCAAAGATGAATGATTTCAGAAATATATTGGCTCTTTATAGCAATGTGTTTTATTTTTCTAGTTCTTACATATTACCAGGCATCTCACCGAGGAATTCTCCACATCTTTATGGATGAAGAATGATGTTGCATTAGTTCAGAACTCAAGAGTTTTTAAAAAATCGCAACTATGATGATAAAGATGGCATCGTTACAATTTTCTATTACTGCCTGTGATAAGCTAAATTACTCATTTCGGACTAATCAGATTAACCAGAAACAGCATCTATCATTTTGCAAATAGTGTCATAAGTGCTAAAAACTATCTTCCTGAATATTTTGAGTGAGCATAGAATCTGATTTTCATAAAAGGTCTTTTGATAAGAAATATGGAAATGATATAGATTCATCAGGCAAACAAGCTGTTTCCACTTTAAAACTCCAGATGACATAAATGTAGCCAGATTTTCCCTTTGAATCGTCTAAAATGTTATCTCTGGTTTACATCTATTTCACTGTGGCTGAACAGTCAGCCAAGCTTTTTTATCTGGCAGTGCAAACTACTCCCTCAATCTTACCTTAATATAATATTTGAACTCATCACTTATCTGCTTATAGGAATTAAACGCCTTCATTTCTCCATACCAGTGGTTCTCCAAGTGTGGTCCTTTGACCTATAGCATCATCACTTGGGAACAAGTGAAAAATGCAAATTCTCTGGTCCAACCCTAGGCCTACTGAACTAGAACCTCTGGGGTGGCCAAACAATCTGTGCTGGGTGATTCACCTCCCAGTGGTTCAGATGCAATCTGAAGTTTGAGAATCTCTATCCTAGATATTAAATGAAGACAATGGCAGCCCACAGAGATGGCTAATTAGGTCTAGAATGGGTAGGGCATTCTGACACTCGGACAGGTTTCCTACATCCAGTTATAAAGTAGCTGCATCAGAATCCTCAGAGCAATGAGAAAACTGCTAATAAAACTGAGAAGTCTTCTTCAGACTACTATGCTTATCAATAGCTCTAATATCAACGTAGAATAAAGCAGCCATTTCCACGTTGGGCCCTAGAGGCCAGACTGTCAAGGAGAGGTTCTAAAAATGCTTGGTTGAATTCCACGTTTTGATGCAGCCCTGTGCATTATACATTTGAGAGTGCAACCAACGTATTTTGTTTTCTCTCTCATCACACAGTATGGCATACCTGGTGATTTCCATATTTTCTGAAGTATAGATAGATGGCATTTATCCTTGCTTTACCTTAGTAGCTGATTGGTTATATCTACCTGGATAGTCTCATTTTTGCCAGTTTTTTATTCCAAAATATATCACAATTTTTTCTGCCAAAGGTTTGCATTTTGATGACCTTTTCGTCTCATAAAACATTGTGAATATGTAATGAGTTAATCTATTTTCCAAAATGAGATATTTTAGGTTGACACGTGTATAATAATATGTCTTCTTTCCCCTCCCTTTCAAAGAAGATTTGCTACTTAAGATTGCTTTTGGCTTTCTGGCAGGACAGACGGAATCCAATTGAATCTTTTCTGATGCTGATTTGTGGGGGTAGGGGCTGGATATGTCTAAAAGGGAACATCATGCTTAATGAATTCTCCTGAGAAGAACATTCACTGAGTCAATCAATAAATCAGCCCCAAGGTTTTGCCTAAGTGCTGTAAATTTTACCAAAAGCGAACTCTCCTTTTTATTCAACTGTTGATCAATCTCAACACTAATGTAAGTACACAAAATGAAGCTAGCTGTTCATATTAAGAACTATGAATGATTGAAAAAAATCAATCTAGAGCCATTTTCCAATTACTCAGGAAGTTTGCCTAAAGCTCCTGTGGGAACCTGTATTGATACTAACCTGGTTCCCTGCCGGGCTCCCTGACTGGCTAGACACTCATCCTCCAGTGTCTATCAGCTTTATTCCTAACAAGTGACACTTGAAGCCTTTGACTACCTTTGGCTTCTTGGAGTCACTTCACTCAGATGTGCAGAGAACAGGAAGTGCCTGGGATGCTAGGTCTCCCCAGAGAGCTGATAGTTCATGCCTGACAGACGCAGAAGAAGCAACTCCAGGTGTCATTTGTGCTCTGGAGCTTTCAGTAGCTCTGGTACTTCACCTGAAAGCTCACCCTTACTTAACACTTCTCCATCCATGTCTTGCTTCCTCCACTCTCTTACTGATGTCTCCTGGAAGCAGCCTCCTTAATAAATCACCTGTATACAATCCCTTGCATCTTGGTCTGTTCAGAGAACAGGATCCAAATAGCTATCATTTGCAAATAATCAACTTATAAAATAATGTTAAACTTGAAATTTATTCTGAATCACATATTACTATTTTTAAACTCATATTTTTATATTAATCACTTTTTTGGCTTTAGATATATTTCTGTATGTGTTTGGAATGTTTAAAAATTTTCCTTGAAAATAGTTTTCATCATTATATCCACTAAATATGAGCATTCATCAAGACTAGGGGTTCTCAGTCACAATACACCACATTTATCTTATGTCATCTTAATCAGGTTTTAAAATATATTGGGTACTTCTGGGAAAACATATGCATAAATACCCTGTAATCTAACATGCAAATGGTTTTCCCAAAAGCTTTTTCTCATCATCATGTGAGAGACAGTGCCTGATTTTAAAAAAGAAATATTCCTTACTAAAAATAAATAAGTAAATCTATAAAAAACATCAGTTTACCTAATCTCCAAACCAGAGTTTATTTTTGTCATACCCATAGCTAAAAAGAAATATGTTTATATTCACTTTATTTTACTTTCTTCTTGGTAAAGGTTTATTATATTTTCTACCCCCTAGTCTGACTTTCCTTGCATTAAAATAAAATAAAAATCTATCCATAACAGAATATATAAAGCTCTACTCCAAAGTTGAATAAACATAATTCATTTTATCATTTTATCAAAACTTTACTTAAAAATGAATAAGGATAATTTTTAAAAAGATCTTATGTGAATAACATGTTTTGTAGGAATTTTCACAAACACTATTAATTTAGTATTACTACCTCTTTATGAACAGGAAGGGAGTAAGTAAAAAGCAATCACTGTCAGACCAAAAGTGGGATGGGGACAGATTTTAAAGACAATGATAGGAAGACTGGGAAATGAAATAATTACTGTTCTTGAGAGGAGATCCTATAGGAAGAGGGAAAAGAAAAATAACTTAGGCCGGGCGCGGTGGCTCAAGCCTGTAATCCCAGCACTTTGGGAGGCCGAGACGGGCGGATCACGAGGTCAGGAGATCGAGACCATCCTGGCTAACACGGTGAAACCCCGTCTCTACTTAAAAAAAAAAGTACAAAAAACTAGCCGGGCGAGGTGGCAGGCGCCTGTAGTCCCAGCTACTCGGGAGGCTGAGGCAGGAGAATGGCGTAAACCCGGGAGGCGGAGCTTGCAGTGAGCTGAGATCCGGCCACTGCACTCCAGCCTGGGCGACAGCGCGAGACTCCATCTCAAAAAAAAAAAAAAAGAAAAATAACTTAATCATTAAGGGATCAAACTAGATATTTACTGCAAGGCTAAAATTCAAGGATAAAGCAGGCATCTACATAAAGGTTACCCACCAGAAATCTTGGGATAACTCAGGGATGGCACAGATTTAGAAGAGAGAATATAGCTCATATGGAAATGAGGGAATTTTTATGACCTTTCTGTAAGTTAATTAAACACTGAAATGTTTTAAAGAGGGAGTGTAGGAATTTAAGTTATTAGAGTAAAATGTGGACAGATTTGGAAAGTGGGCAGTGGATTAGTTGCTGTCAAGAGGAAGTTTAAATATATACTCTTGTTGGAATTCTGTAGCTTCCGAACAGAGAGCTAGAGAGTAATATGCCTATATGCTTCCCATCTGTACTCCGTAACAATGAGGAAGGAAACAATATTGTGTAAAAACTCTTCAACAAGGCCTTATGTTTACTACTATTGCTGCTTCAGAACAGTAGGTTGAAACAAAATAAAGAAAGACAACTAACAGACGACATCTGTCTTCTTCCAACACATCCTTGACTTGACCTTCACGAGAAACAAGTTAATTCTTAAATTTACTCCCTTCATTAAAAAGGCCGAAGGTGGAAGCACAGTGCAGTTTATTGCAATAAATTTGTGAGAATCATAGAATCTTTAAAAATGTTAAAGGATGAGAAATAGGAAATGAGTAGATAAGAAGGGACAGCATTAAAGCAAGAGAATGTTAGTGCAAGTGGCAGAGAATCCAAACATATTGCATACAATTGCACCCTGAAGACAAAGTATATGCATGAAACAGGTTATTGGGATAATGCAAAAAACAAAAGCGAAAACATTTAAGAGGGACTTTTTCCTATTATGCTCTATATTTTTCTGTTATATATCAAAAAATATTTCTAAAGAGAAAGGAAGGAAGGAACAAAGGGAGAGAAGGAGGAAGGAAGCAAGATGGGGCAGGGCAGGACAGGCCGGGTATGGTGGTTCACTCACACCTATAACCCCAGCACTCGGGGAGGCCAAGGCGGGCGGATCACCTGAGGTCAGGAGTTCAAGACTAGCCTGGCCAACATGGTGAAAACCCATCTGTACAAAAATACAAAAATAATTAGCCGGGCATTTTGGAGGGTGCCTATAATCCCAGCTACTTGGGAGGCTGAGGCGGAAGAATCGCTTGAACCCGGGAGGCAGAGGTTGCAATGAGACGAGATGGTGCCATTGCACTCCAGAGTGAGACTCCATCCAAAAACAAAAAAGATGGGGCAGGACAAACCACAGGCCGTGCCACCAGGGTAGCTCTGCCAGCTTATGGCCCCGGAGTACAAGGAAAGCAGGTATGCTAGGGTCAACCCAAAGGCTTGCTGTTCTTGGTCAAAAGTCAGGGCAAGAAGGAGAAATATCCATCAAGATGGAGAAATAACAGTGTAAACTGGGAAAGGGACAAGAGGCAGCAGGCTGGCAGGGCCACCTCCCTGGCAGGCCTATCATGAAGGCTTGCTGTTTGATGATGAGGACAGTTGTGAACATTGTCCCCTAAAAACTCACTCTGAAGGTGCTCAGAGGTGCACTTGACCTTGAGTTTTTGCATATGCTTAGGCATGAACTTCACCTTGTCAAGGCAGAAGAACACTCCAAGAACAGAGAAGCCATAGAATGCTGCCAGAAAGAAAACCACAAAAGAAAACAGTCCTTGGATGACTTTTCTGAAATATTACATTGGGCGATGAACTAAGAAACATTTGACAGTGCAAGTGTTCTCAAATAAAATTGCCATCAGCAGAATGCAGGGCAGAATTTCTTTGAATCCTTTTCTTCCTTCAAATCCAGACATTCTCTTTTTTTCTTTCTTTCTTTTTTTTTTTTTTTTGCCTTTTTTATTCTATAAAGACAAGGTCTCACTATGTTGCTCAGGCTGATCTTGAACTCCTGGGCTCAAGGGATCCTCCTACCTCGGCCCCCCAAAGTGTTGGGATGACAGGTGTAAGCCACCACACCCAGCCAACATTCTTATTTTTATGCTTCCTTTGTAAATATAGTGGAGAAAAAAATAATCACTGTATTAGGATTTTTCACCAAGGGCAAGATAGTCATATGAAATAGTCATTAGCTTCTTTAGTTGCTTGAATATTACCTCCCTTGTCTGTGAGGTATCTTTTTGCTTAAGATCATTTCCTCAAAGAAACACATTATTGATTAATATCTTTGTTCACCTTTTGAAGTTGGGTCCTATATGCTGATTCCAGGTAGCCCCAGACTTCCAAAAAAGAACCACTGTGACTTTTATTCATTCATTCCATAATTTGTAATGTTATGATAAAACACTTTATCCTCTGGAGTTTAGAAAAACTGAATTTCATTATCTTTTTTGAAGCTTAAATATTGACCAGGGTCACTATTCCTGGGTGTATATTTTTTTCTAAATAAATAACTCATAAATCCTTAACACAGGATTTGAGCACCCAAGAAGACAGATCACTTTTTCATTATTGCACAATATATTTCTTCTTGCTCAGATGAAAGCAAAACCTAAAAATAAATCTTCCTCCAAATTACTTCCTCTGTATTAAGAAAGTAAATATCCAGAAAATTTTTTTGAAAATCCACTTAGCTCAGGCCCTGAACTCATATTTAATGCTTTTCCTTAAAGTCTTCCATAATTTTCATATTTTCCTTAATATCTTTGAAATGTATTCTCTGTATACCCTTAGCCTAACCAATGCTATCCCCCTAATGACTCATATGTCTCCTTATAGGCCCCATCATAAAAACCTACTGTGTTTCACAACCTAGCTTATTTGGGTTTTCAATTTCAAGTCAGATAAATCACATTTGCTCTATGTGGGTCAGTCAAAATTAAGTACAGAAGACTCTACGTACCAAAATTGGTGCTATTCTGCCGTATGATTATGGAATTAAATTAACCTGAGTCTTAAGCACTGTATGTCTTTCGGCATTATTTTTTTTAAAACATAAAAGCTGGGACACATCAAGTAGTCCAACCTCAGAGAAACTGCGTAGATGCGATATCTTCCTCCTTACCTTCTTTGGCACTGTTTTATATAAAAATCAGTGGTTTTCAAAGTATGGTCCCTGGACCAGCAGCATCACATCATCTGGTTACTTGTTAGAAACACAAATCCCTGGCCCACATCCCAGACTTTCTGAACTGAAAACTCCAGGGGTTGGGACCAAGGAATCTGTGTTATAACAAATACTACAGGTGATTCTGATATACTTTTAAGTTTGAGAACCACTGGGATGCACACTTAGAGATTGGTAACACTTATCTTGTGGATATACCAGGGTTTCTTCTTATAAGTCCCTTACTTATAAACACTCAGGTTTACTTTAAAGCATGCAGAAGAAGCATGTTATCCTATTTAAATAATTGATGTTTATGATGATCAGATGTTATTTTTGAACAAAGTATATAACTAAAAGTTGTTACACTGGAAAAAAGAGAGAGAATATCAGCACAAATACAAAGAAAAAAATTCTAGACACTGTGGAGTCTCACTTTATACCATATCTATTCTGCAAGTCTATTTTTAAAGTAAAGAAGAAAAATACAGTACGATGAGATTTTGTTACATTAAAAATCAAGACTCTAGTGATTTCTTTAATATTACTTTAATCCTTATAAGCATTCCTGAATGCTTTATAAATACTTTTTGTTGGAATTATTATTAAACCATTTAAGGTGCATAGAAAGCTGAGGGTTAAATGCCCCCATTATACTTGGTGATTACTGCAGGAGTCCTTACTATAATGGTGCTACTCTTCTCCTCATACAGGTGAGTGGGTTTGCACAGTTCAGCATTACTGGGCTTGCACAGAGCTTAAGGCAGAGGTTGTTCATTCACCACCAAACTTTGCACTTTGCCTTATACAGTTCAAAGAATTACAGGGAAATTGCTGCCTGAATACAGTCACATTTCACATCACCCTTTGCTTGCATTTAAGGAGGGTCATATGACTAGTTCTCACAAATGGAATGCGAATGGAAGAGATGAGGGTCATTTCAGGTATTTTTCTTTCCCCTGTGTCCTTTTTACAGAGGACAGAGAGACCCTACGGGATATTAGAGCTGTTAGATTGGACACAGACTAAGTCCCCAAATCATCAGGTAGAAGAAAATCACCTTTATATCAAAAACACCCACACTAAGCTTCTAAGTAAATGAGGAATACTTTTTAGTGTGTTAAGCCATTGAAACTCTGGCATTTATTTTTTATTGTACCTATGATACTCCAATTAATATAGGGCTTATATGACCTTTTCTTTCTTTCTTTCTTTTTTTAAGACAAATATCACTCTCTCTGATCATAAAAAGTCACAAGCACATGGGATATTAGAAAAGGAAAAAGAATGTTATAAGCAAAGAACTTGTTTTATCCCCATTTTATGGATGGTAAAACTGAGATCTCTACACGTTAAGTAATTTGACAGCACATAGCTAATGAGTTGTACAACTAGGGTTCTATTTCATGACTATAGTCTCTAATACCCCAGATACATCAACACATTTAAACCACTTCTCCGACTTGGTAGACAGAATCCCATGAATTTATAGCAAGCGTTCTCCAATATAAGCAGGATCAGCTAAGTTCACTTAAACGTTACAGCCTTACTGAAAAAAATTCTGCTATATTCCTATGTCTATGGAATTTTCACTGTTACTAAATTCAAGTCATTGACAGAAAACTATGATCTCAAATGTTAGTTCCATAGTGAGAAATAACAGTACTAGCATATAATGCTGTTGTGAGGGTTTAAATAATATATAAAATAAACAGAGTTCAATGCCAGTCCATTAATATAACATCTGGCTATCCCAACTCTCCTCCTCTCAGAGGGCCAGTATTCGGGGCCAAAGTGTATCAGAGCCTCCATTTTTGTTCTGTTTTTCCACATTCAATACAGAATTTAATTTACTAATCAACAAAAAGTTTTGTTCTGTATTTCTTGCCTTGTATTGTAGGGTTTTTGGAAGAGGGTGTGTACAATTTAAAAATTACGAAGTAAAGAGAAAACCGTGAGTACTAATTTGTTCTCTGTGATTTCTAAATAGGTGCTTTCTTTCCTGGTGTTCTAGTAATGGGAGTGTTTTGCCCTGTGCATCTTATGCAGCTCTCCTTCCTATCCCACTGCTTTCTTGTTGGTCTACTTTTAAATTTTGTTTTTAGTCCTTCTGATGTTTCTCTTCTCTAATTTTCTGTGTCTTTGAGGTTTTTTTCTTGAAATACTTGTTTTACTTTGATAAAATATACATGATACAAATTACCATTTTAATCATTTTTAAGTGTACAACTCAGTGACATTAGGTATATTCACTTTGTTGTGTAACCATCACCACCATAAATCTCAGGAACCATATATCTCAAATAGAAATTCTGTACACATTAAGCAATAACTCTCCATTCTCCAACCTTCACTTCCAGCCCCGGGCCACCATGATTATGTATTTAGTTTTGGTCTTTTTTTTTTTTTTAATAGCCTTTTATTCTAGAATAATTTTAGATTTACAGAAACTTTGTACAGAGTATTTCCATGTATGTCACAGGTAGTTCTCCCTATGGTTAATACCTTACATTAGTATGATACATTTGATATAACTAATATACCAATATTGATACTTTAATATTAACTAAAGCCCATACTTCATTTATATTCCTTAGTTTTGACCTACTGTCCTTTTCCTGTGCCAAGAGCCCATCCACGACACCATACTGCATTGAGTCCTCCTGTCATCTTAGGGTCTCTCTTTGGCTTTTCTTGCTTTTGATGACCTCAACAGTTTTGAGGAGTACCAGTCAGGCATTTCCTAGATGCATAGTTCTTATAGTACATGCATAGTTCTTATAGAACTAAACATAGTACATGCATAGTTCTTATAGAACTAAACATACTCTTACAACATGATCTAGCAATTGTGCTCCTAGGTATTTACCTAACAGATTTGAATAGTTATGTCACACAAAAACCTGCATGCATTATTTATAGAAGTTTTATTCCTAATAACCCAAAACTGGAAGCCACCAAGATACCCTTAAATAGGTGGATAAACTGTGATATATACAATGGAATATTATTGAGTGATAAAAAGGAATTAGCTTTCAAATCATGCAAAGACATGAATGAACCTTAAATGCATAATGCTAAGTGATATAAGTCATTCTGAAAATGCTGCATCTTGTATGATTCCATTTATGTAATATTCTGAAAAAGACAATGCCATAGAGATGGTTATCAGATTAGTGATTGCTAGCAGTTGTAGAGGAGATTGAAAAGGTGAAGCATAGTGAATCTTTTTAGGATAGGGAAATTCTTTTGTATGGTACTGTAATGGTAGGTACTATGCATGTACTATGTATTTATTAATATACTGTGTACTTTTAAATGTACAAATGTACTATGCATTTATAAAAATCTATAGAATTTTGAAGCACAAAAATGAACTTTAATATATTCAAATATTAGAAAATTATTTAGAACATCAAGAGAATCCCAGGATGGAAAGCAGATTGTGACAAATAATATCTATTTTATAAATATATAAAACAAACTTACTGAAAGCAATAAGGGAGAAAGTTGCTAACTGAACTAACTGGAAATGAATGGAATCTGTGAAACTAAAAGCAAAAAGAACGGTTGTTAACAACAGAAAGGTTTCTTACTGTTGGAGCAGGTAGTTACAGAGCAAAGGAAGGGGGCTAGAATGATCCATGTAGACATAGGCCAGAATTGTGACATCAGTGTGAACTCATTTTTAGCTTAATATATGTACAGATGGATGAATATAGAAAGTTATACATATGTGTGCATATACATGGGTTTGTATGCACACCTGTATTTCCAAACTGGGTTCTTGAAAAGGACCTAGAAACAATAACACTTCTGTATCAATGAGCATAACCAGCCCCTTGAACTTGATTTCTAATGCCGTTCTTCAATAAAAGAAGCTAGGGCTCTTGGAGAAATGGCTGATTCTAGAGCTGGAGAACGGAATTTACAAGATGAGGCTGGAGCATCTAACAATGCCTGGAAGCAAGAAAATTTGTCAATGGAACATATGGAGTCAACTAAAAGACCTCTCATTGGTCAAAGCTGGAACAATTTAAGCAACAAAATAAAGATGTGATATTAGATTGTAAACTCAAAGTATAAAATAAGTATCCATAGGCCACATAATTAGAAATCAGTCATTGAATGAATAAATAATTGGGAAGAATATACAATTCTCCCATATAGGATACCAAATAACTTTGTAGATAATATCCCCTGAAGGAGGCGGAGCATTACTGCCTTTTCTTAAGTGCGGGATTCACATAGCAACTTCCTTCAAAAAAAGCACAATATGGAAAGAGGGGATAAACAGTAACTCTGTGGTGCAGAAACTGACAAACACTGCCTCAGTCAGCGCACCAAGGATAATCTCATCAGTATTAAGTCATGTTGATAGTAGGTACCTTTGACATGATGTGATAAAAATGACATTTTACCTCTGTGGTCTTTCTCCCGAAACCCACAATTTCAGCCTAATCTTGAGAAAAGCATCCTGTACCCATATTAAGGGCTATTCTAGGAAATGCCTGACTGGTACTCCTCAAAACTGTTGAGGTCATCAAAAGCAAGAAAAGCCAAAGAGAGACCCTAAGATGACAGGAGGACTCAATGCAGTATGGTGTCGTGGATGGGCTCTTGGCACAGGAAAAGGACAGTAGGTCAAAACTAAGGAATATAAATGAAGTATGGGCCTTAGTTAATATTAAAGTATCAATATTGGTATATTAGTTATATCAAATGTATCATACTAATGTAAGGTATTAACCATAGGGAGAACTACCTGTGACATACATGAAAATTCTCTGTACAAAGTTTCTGTAAATCTAAAATTATTCTAGAATAAAAGGCTATTAAAAAACACAAAACAGGGCCGGGCGCGGTGGCTCACGCCTGTAATCCCAGCACTTTGGGAGGCCGAGGCGGGCGGATCACAAGGTCAGGAGATCGAGACCACGGTGAAACCCCGTCTCTACTAAAAATACAAAAAATTAGCCGGGCGCGGTGGCGGGCGCCTGTAGTCCCAGCTACTCAGGAGGCTGAGGCAGGAGAATGGCGTGAACCCGGGAGGCGGAGCTTGCAGTGAGCCGAGATCGCGCCACTGCACTCCAGCCTGGGCGACAGAGCAAGACTCCGTCTCAAAAAAAATAAAAATAAAAAATAAAAAAAATAAAAAACACAAAACAAAACAAAACTAAACACATAATCATGGTGGCCAGGGGCTGGAAGTGAAGGTTGGAGAATGGAGAGTTATTGCTTAATGTGTACAGAATTTCTATTTGAGAAGATGTAAAAGGTTCCTGAGATTTATGGTGGTGATGGTTACACAACAAAGTGAATGTACCTAATGTCACTGAGTTGTACACTTAAAAATGATTAAAATGGTAATTTGTATCATGTATATTTTATGAAATAAGACATACTGTTGCTGTGCATCCTTGCCAACACTTGGTATCGTCAATTTTTAAAATTTTAGCTACCTTGAGAGTGTGTAGTGTATTTCATTGGGGTTTTAAATTGCATTTCTTTTATGACAAATGATGTTGAGCATCTTTTCATATGTATATTTGCTATGCTTGTATGTCTTCTTTGATGAGATATCTGTTCATAGGTTTTGCCAAATTTTAATTTACATTATTTATTTTCTTCTTGTCAGGTTTTAAGGGTTCTCTGTATATTTAGAATACTATTCTTTTATCACAATGTGATTTCCAAATACTTTCTCCCACTCTATGTCTTTTCCTTTCGTTCTTTTAATACTGTCTTCTGCATAGCAAAAGTTTTAAATTTAAGCAAAGTGTATTTTATCAAAATTTTCTTTCATGGATTATGCTTTTGCTGTTGTATCTAAAAACTCATTCACAAATCCAAGATTGTACAAAATTTATCCTATTTTTCTACTAGAAGTTTAATTGGTTAGCATTTTACATATATGTCTACGACTCATTTTGAATTAATTATTTTTTTGTAAAGTATGAACTCTAAGTTCATATTTTTGCATAGGGACACCCAATTGCTCCAGCACTTTTGTTGAAAAGACTATCCTTTCTTTACTGAATTATTCTTGCACCTTTGTAAAAAACTCAGTTTACTATACTTACCTGGGTCTATTTGGGGGCTTGCTGTTATTTTCCATTGATCTATGTATCTAACTTGCCAACACCATGCTTTCTTGATTATTGTTGCTTTATAATAATTATTAAATCATGTGAGTTCTCTAACTTTGTTCTTCCATTTTAGTATTGTATTGGCTAATCTCAGTTCTTTGCATTACCATATAAATTTTACAACAATTATATCAACATATAAAAAAAGTTTGCTGGGATTGTGATTGGGATTACATTGAATCTGTAGTTCAATCGGAAAAAAATTAACACCTTTACAATATTAAATCTTTCCATCCATGAACATGAAATATCACCCAATCTCATTCGACTTTCTTTGACTTATTTTATCAGAGTTTTGTAGTATTTCACATACAGTTCCTTGATATATTTTGTCAAATTTACCCCTTAATAGTAATTTCTAAAATTTCAAGTTCTATATTTTTATACTGTTGGTGGTAGTGTAAATTATTTCAACCATTGTGGAAGACAGTGTGGTGATTCCTCAAAGATCTAAAGGCAGAAATACCATTTGACTCAGCAATCCCATTACTGGGTACACACCCAAAGGAATATAAATCATTCTGTTACAAAGATACATGCACACATATATTCATTGCAGCACTATTTAAAATGGCAAAGAAATTGAATCAACCCAAATGCCCATCAATGATAGGCTGGATGAAGAAAATGTGGCACATATACACAATGTAATACTATGCAGCCATAACAAGGAACAAGATCATGTCCTTTACAGGGACATGGATGGGGATGGAGCCATTATCCTTAGTAAACTAACCCGGGAACAGAAAACTGAACACCACATGTTCTGTCTCATAAGTGGGAGCTGAATGATGAGAACACATGGACACATTGTGGGGCAAACAGCACACACTGGGGTCTATCCATGGTGGGGTCAAGGGGAGGGACAGCATCAGAAAGAATAGCTAATGGATGCTTGGCTTAATACCTAGGTGATGGATTGATCTGTGCAGCAAACCACCATAGCACACAATTACCTATGCCACAAACCTGCACATCCAGTGCATGCACCCCAGCTAAAATAAAAGTTGAAGGGAAAAAAATTTCAAGTTTCAATTGTTCATTTCTGGAACACAGAAAAACAATAGACTTTTGTACATTGATCTTGCATCTTGATTTACTCACTTACTTGTTCTAGAAAGTTTTTTTAAACAGACTCTTTGGTGTCCCTGCATAGAAAATTATGCTATCTGCAAATAAAGACAGCTTTCTTTCTTTCTTTTTTTTTTTCATTTGGGTCTTTTTTAATGTACTGGTTCTCTTTATCTTCAACTGGACCATGTTCAATACTTTTTCCACAGACCATTCCGACCCCTCCATGTCTCCTTCTCAGAGTATTGATCTTCTACCTAGTCTTATAAGACCTGCTTGTCACATTGCTCTATCTTACTCAGCTCCTCTGTAACAACCACCATTCTTACTCCACTATTTTAAATGCCCTAATTTTTCAGTCTTGACTAGCAATGATGCCAGCAAAAATAAACAAACAAAAAATCAAAACAAAACAGTGTTTTTGCTTAAGCAAAGTGCTTTGCTTATATCCTCTGCAGACACAATTACTACACTGCAATTATTCAGACAGCTCCTTTGATCACAAAACTGCCAGTGGAAGACAAACTGTAAGGATTCTTCATAGAAGAAATTCAGACACTAATTGCACAGTTTTCCTGAAAACGCTACCTGCGGAACAGTGAGGTCTATCATGGTCACTTATACATTTCATTAAGACCATATAAAATACATGAATGCTAGCAAAAGACCTTTTACTGAATTGTGACTGTAAATATGTCATATTAAGATATCAACTTAAAACTGTTTCATTTTACTGACAATATATTCATTGTGTCCCATTTCCTCTTCTTGTCACGTGTCTAATCTTTCCTTTTAATCTTCACAACCAGGTTCTCGCCCAAACTCCCATCTCTTTCAGTTGTTTCCTCTGAATTCCCAAAGATTTTATTTTCTGTCCACCACTGGTTCTATTGAACTATTACACAATGGGGTTTTTTATATTTTTTTGTTATATGTATATGTATGTAGTACACGGGTGTATGTATGTAGATATGTATATGTTTATGTGTGTGTGTATATATGTGTATGTGTATATGTATACATATATGTGTATGTGTATATACATATATATATGTATGCATATACCTTTTTACATGTCTTATTTCTTCATTTCGAAGAAAGCCACTTGAGGGCCAAAATTCCATTTTACACTTCTTTGCAATCCGTATTCAATCAATTATGTTTGATTGATTTTGATTCTGTTTTTAAGCAAAGATATTGCTCTAGTTTCAGTATGAACTGGGGAAATAAAACCAACTGCTAAATATGAGTTAAGTATCTTTACTTATAATCATAGTGAATGTGTATGAGTTAAGTTTAAGCTCAGCTATAAGTTTCTAAAAAGGCCAAAATAGCAGCGACTTACACAGGATAGAGACTTACTTCTTTCACACGAAAGAAGCCTGGAGGTAGGAGACCAGGCCACTAGGGCCGCATTACAGAGTTGTTTGATTCTCAGCTTTTTCTCTCTGACAACCTCTCAATCCCCAGTATGCAGCATCTCCCTCATGGTAGAGATGGCTACTCCAACACAATTCATATTGGCTACATTTTCAGCCTGCAGCAAAGAGGGAAGGAAGAAGCAGTCCATGTCCCTACCTTTAAGAAAAGATCCCCAAATTCTCACAGGTTTTTGTTGATACCTCTTGGCCAGAATTTAGCTCAGAGGCACATCTAGCTGCAAGGGATGCTGGGAAGTATAAGGGGAGAAGAGACATAAGGTCAATTACTCACAAAGTCCCTCTATCTAGAGGAAGTACCTTCCTTCATGCATGTTTGTATCAGCAAAATTTGCATATTCTGTACTAATCAGGCAAGCGTTTGCTGAAAGACAGTGGAGTCACTGATTAAATAATTCTCCTTCTTTCTGGAATTGTCCTATGACTTGCTTCCTAGACTTTTCCAGAAGGTCATCTTTGCAGTCATGGCTACAAACACCTCTTCCCCAACAGAAACTTGCAGTGTTCGCAACCATATCTTTCCCCACAATATTCCCAGTCTTTTTCTCCAGTTACATGATTTACCGTCTTAACTACCTGGCTTCTTAAGAAGCCAGTCTCTTTTTGTCTTCTAACCACTTGAAGCTAGAGCAATCCTGAGATTTCATAGATATTTCCTCATAGAATTCAATAAAAAAATTAACTTAAAAAATTCATCATCTTTATCTTTCCTCTTATCTTTAAGGCCTAAGTCCATTCATTGGTTGTTATACTAACATTATAAATAGCCTTAGAAGAAACAATGAGTATAGCAATATTTTCATGGACAACACCACCTATATTTTTTGACACTTCCAATTCCCCTAATAAGGCTATATTCTCAACTTACCAGCAAATAAATTAAGTATATCTATCTTACTTACCTAGATCACCCCACTAATGGAAATTTCCATTACAATGGATCCAAGGAAATACAAAAGAAAGGCACACATGAAATTTATTTTTTAGACACATCACTTAGTTCTAATTGGAGTCTTCGTTCTTTCCTTCTTCTGCCTTCTGGTTTGGTTTCAGATCTGCTTATCAGAGTTCATGTTCTTGATTACTTTATTAGTTAGCTAGCACTGTCAGAATAAGGCACCTACCTTTGTAAAGCTCCTTTACAACAAAATATGAAATAGACATTTCAAGACAATGGACTGCATATTTTTCCACTATAAACTCTAGAACTTTAATTATACAAAGTGCTTGCTATAACATTATTGTCTTTTATTCCATAAATAGCACAATACAGAGGTAATTCCCAAGGTAAACCACATTTGTTTCTCTCAATCAGCATATTCTTAATTCTTTTCTGTTTATAGCTTTACACAGGAACCCTCTGGATCTGCTTTGCTGCTTAACATCAAAGCTAAGGCTATCCTGGGAGCATGGGCTATTTATTTCCATAGTTTCTATATTTAGCACTTGGCTTTGTTTGCAGTCATTTCTTCTCCACTCCATAAATGCTTTAAAATCCCAATTTCTCTAGAAAGCCTGTATCCTCATTCTATCTGTCTAGCCAGCTAGCTTTCCACCAAGTTATGCATTTACTTCTTGAGTTATCTTTCAGATGATTCCCGTTTTTTTCCTCTTTGATTTCCTTCTGGAGAGGAAGGAAATTGCCTTTTGGAACTCAAGAAGCCTTCCAGAGACATAACTCCTACTATTTGCTGCTCTCTTTGGGATTCCAAAAGCACCTGTTGAATGCAATCTGAACTCTTGGGACAGGGAGAGGCTTTTCACTCAAAAAGTCAGTGGATTTATTTAATGGCTCATTTAAAAAGTGAACATTACTTTTCTTGCAAGGCAGGTTAAGAGTCCTCGAACAGAATTTTGCTTGTCACTGCCTTGATTAATGTAACAACAAAATACAAGATTAAGGCAGTGTGTATTTAACAGTTTAAATTATAACTCATGATTACTTTGAGAAAAGGTACAATGTGAGCTGTGTAGACTAAAAAAAAATAGAATGTTAGGAAACGGTATAAATTATCTTTATTAAGCTAGGGGCCTTGCTTTGGTGCAAAGCTCCTGCATTTAATTCTCATGACTGATCAAGAACAAGGTCAACATAACATTCTTAAAATGTCAAAAATCATAGTTTTTAAATTACTCAAGCCTTGAAAACCAGGTTTGCTTAATTTTCTTTATTGCATGTAGGCCTTTCATCATGGGTAAATACAAAGGATTGAGTTGTACAAGCAGGCAAAAACAGAGGGAGAGAAAACACAGAAGGGTGCAATTTGCTAGCAGGAAAAGGTTGAAATCAGTTTAGTCAGTTTTGCAGTTTGGGGTGACAATCTAAATACTTTTACTATCTTCACCTTTATAATGTCTGGCAATTATATTCAGTAAGTTATTTTCTTTTTAAAAACACAACAGAAGTCTGGGACACTATAAAATGTCTCTTATAATTTCGTATCTTGTCAACACCTAACATAAAACACAAATATCCTTGACCTCTTTATTTTATGTGAGGACCATACCAAACCTCACTGGACCCTTCAAAACAGAAACCATGGCATCTTCTCTCTTCTGCCAGTTTAAATGCTTGAAGAGGATGTCATTTTCTAAAAACTGGCCAAAATTGGGTGGAGAGGAAAGAGTGATATCATTAAAAGAATGTAGTTTTCAGGCCGGGCGCGGTGGCTCAAGCCTGTAATCCCAGCACTTTGGGAGGCCGAGACGGGTGGATCACGAGGTCAGGAGATCGAGACCATCCTGGCTAACACGGTGAAACCCCGTCTCTACTAAAAAAAATACAAAAAACTAGCCGGGCGAGGTGGCGGGCGCCTGTAGTCCCAGCTACTTGGGAGGCTGAGGCAGGAGAATGGCGTGAACCCGGGAGGCGGAGCTTGCAGTGAGCTGAGATCCGGCCACTGCACTCCAGCCTGGGCGACAGAGCGAGACTCTGTCTCCAAAAAAAAAAAAAAAAAAAAGAATGTAGTTTTCATTTTGCAGATGCCTCTACTCTTCTTTGTGCCTGCATCAGCTTAGGAAGAGAACTGGTTTTTACCTAGCACATCTTCAGGATCCCTAGAGATCAATCGTTCTCAACCGGGGGCAGTTTTGCCTCCCAGTGCCTCCACCTTGTCCTTTCTCCAGCCCCAGGCATTTGGCAAAGTCTAGGAATATTTTGGATGTCACCCTGGTGGGATGCTGCTGGCATCTAAGGGGCCAAGTGCAGGGGTGCTGCTGAACATCCTACAATGCCCAGGGGAGCACCTGTGACTGCTGGAGGACAGTGCCTGGACCAGAAAGAGGGTCTGGTCAGGCAACTATGATTATTTGCTACTCAAGGCTTTCCATTCCACAGCCCTGAGGAGGAGGACTATGGCTCATTAACATGAACATCATCAAAAATAAACTATTTTTAAACACAAGGCCTGATGAGTTTTCGCTCTCTTTTAAGCTTAGGGTCATTCGCTGAGAACACCAATGTTCTAAGCCCCCGGCTTGTCCCCTGACTTAAACACTATCAATCAAGGGTACCAACGGGTGAAAACACAAAAGGAAATAAAGAGCAAAAGGAACCTAAGTTGCAAACTGCAGCACATTTCAAATCCTTCAAATGCATCCATGCCAGCACATAAAAGGACCCAGAGCAAACAGCCCAGCTCTTTCCTTTTTCCTACCTTCGTGAAGAGTGAGAGAAGAGCCAACTTTGACAGTTTTGAAGCTTCTTTACTTTTAAAAAATTCTGCAAATATGGAGAGTGAGTATGCATTGTACCAAGTATACTAAAACATAATTGCCAGTTGGTTAGAGTAGTTTCCTGCCTTTAATTGCCTCAGGTTATGCTGCATAAAGAAAACAGAGATCATTAAGGGGCAAAAATTCCTTTCAGCATGCCAAATCTGCATCAGTTGTGCTCACTTTCACCAACCCTTATATCCATTCTTCTTTTAACTGTCCTGAATGTTCAAACATTTGCCTGCGGCAAACACTTCCCTGCTCCCTCATGCACTTTCCTTTGAAAACCAGAAAAAAGTAAAACCGAGAGGAGTTAAAGTCAATCGCCTTTGTGAGCCACACCACCTGATTTTCATTGGGCTTAACAAGATGGAGTTTAGGATCTGGGTAGGCCTACATGTGTGGGCTTAATCCTGTTGGGGTGAGCACCGGGAGCAGATATACTACAGAGGACATGACTTTTCAGAGGATTGCTGGAGTAGATGGGCTGTAGTACTGGGAAGAGAAGCCGTAAAGGAAGGCTGAAGCCACAAAGGGTGGAACACCATGAGAAGCCTAGAAGAACTTGGGCATGAAATGGGAAAATAATAAAGGATGTGGATGTACACGGATAAAGCCAGTGCACCATGCAATAGAGAAATCAAATTTTAGCTCAGACCCCATAAATAAAGTGACTGTTCCCACCAAAGGAAGAATAAAATGTTCCCTTTTGTACTTGTGTGCAAAGAAGAGGGTGGTCTAAGGACACGGTGCCCAGTTGGCACAAACTGCGAGACCAAACAAACCCACAAAATCAATCTCTCGGGTTGGTTAGTAAAGCTGGAAGCTAGCATCTGGCAGTGCATTCTGGAGGCAAGTCAAGCTTCTTTATGGACTGCACTTGGAGTATTTACAGATTCAAAGAAAAAGAATTAGGACCAAGATCCCAATAACAAAACAAACATCAGCAACAGCAAATAATCCTTGCATCTAGCAGCCTGGAAAAGAAATGGCATGGGATCCCACAGAAGACAACTAACAAAAATAGGGCAGAGCAATGTGAAGGTTAGGTCGCAGCAAGACAGAACAGCCTCTCTCTGGCTTGACACTAGCCACTTTCTCAAGACATCGGACATGGAGGTTAACAGTGGAATCCTGATGTCAACGAGTACATCCGCCAATCCTGACGTCCTACAAAGCATGATGGCTTTGTACTTGGTGTTGTCTTATTATAGGTTACTAAAAAGTTTGTACACATCACTCTATAGTATATGTTTATTCATTTTCAACAAATGCTTTTGTGGTCTGCACAAGTTCCTGAAATAAAGAATTCTCTAAATCACTGATAAATACAGGCATGTGAACTGGGTGGGCTGTATCTCATAGTAGCTATTGAAATAACTAGAGGGGCAGGCCTCTGAAAAACTTCTTAGGGCTGCTTATTTCTAACTGTGTGTTACAGCATGCCAAGAAGCCAGAAGCCTGGAAGTATACTAAATCATCCATTGAGAATGGTGAGCAGTTTTTTAAACATGTACAAAGTAATTATTTTTAGAATTTTAAAGGATAATTCTGGTGACAGTGAAATAATGAAATAGAGGTGACAGAGAGAAGTCACAGGCTACTACAATAATCTAGGATGGTGGATCTCAAAGTGGGGTTCCCAGACCAGCAGCAGCATCACCTGAGAACTTGTTAAAGATACAAATTCTGGGGCGCCATCCTAGACCTACTCAATCAGAATATATTGCCACAGGGCCTAGAAATCCATGTTTTCACATGCCTACAGGGGATTTTGAGCCCTCCTCTGTCTTGGAAAGTGCTGGGCTAGGACCTTGCTATATGATGTGCGATTTGGTGGACCAATGGCACTGGCATCTCCGGGAAGCTGGCTAGAAATGCAGAATCTTGGGCCCCATCCCACACCGGCTAAGCCAGGATCTGTATGTTATCTAGAGCTCCACATGCTTGGTACACCCATTAAGTTTGAAAAGCGAACTAGGAGATGAATAATAAGATCGTAAAAGAGAGAGTCGCTGTGGGAATGAGAAGGAGGTGCAGAATGGAGGAATGTTTTGGGCAATTAGTGAACAGCTTCTCCCTCAAATACTTGACTTATAATCCAGTTGTATAAAACTATTCCTTGGATACCCATGTGGATGGAACTTATTGGCCTGTTGGGATTTCGGGGCCCCCAGCATCTACTGTGGGTGAATAATACTTTTCCTTCTGTGGGGCTACATATTGGCCTTTCTACTCATCCTCTTCCAGAAAAATGCAAACATTTCTGAGAGAGATTTTATATGCAAAGTTATTAGTATAACACTTCCGAGGACTTTTTTTGTCTCTTTGGGAAGTAACAGGCAGGAGACAAAGGTGCCATGAGGACCCACCAGAGAGGCAGCGATGGGATTTGCTGAGAACAGGTTAGACTTAGTTCAGGGTTTCTAGGCAGACTGGCTCCTGCGCCAGGCTATTCAGGCTTGCCAGCAACAGATCAACAGTTCACAGGAGCACTAACAAGCTGGGAGAGTATGCTCTGGATTCATGTAATGAAGGCAAAGTTCATCCCGGAGACGGAACTGAACAGGTGGGAAACACCTGCTCTCTCTATCTGCAAAATGTGTTACAATGTGCTTTCCCTTGCCAATAATCCACGAAGGCCATGGCTTTAATGATTAAGTGGAAAGTCAAAGGAAAGGAAATACAGACCAGTGCGTCCTCCTTATTTTGCTTTAATGAGGATCTAGTTTCAGTTCATCTCAGATTATGAATTCATTAACGAGTAAACTGAGATACATTTTGTTTACAAACTTCAAGTTTTAGAAATTTATAGTCTTACTCTAAGATTTACCTAAGACCCACAATGCAGTTCTTCATCATTTATGACTGCTTTGCACACTCAATGCAAAATGAGATGAATTCCTCACTGTGTGTGATCTATTTACTGTTTGAGCCATCACAAAGTCAAACCTTTAAATTCTCAACACTCCAGAGCAAACAAAATGTTAGTTCTCTCCAGGTGGTGCCTTTAAAGATGTTCTGTCTCACCAAATCTCTCTTTGTGCCCCCAGAAAGCATGGGGACAGCTTAATTCACTGTCTTTTTCCCTGTCAATGATTTATATCACAGATCTTGGCATCAAAATAGATGGGTCTGTATTCTTATGATGTTACTTACAGCTTTGGGATCAGGGCAAGTTATCTAGCCTCTCTGAACCTCAGTTTACACATACAAAAAATGAAGATAATAGTTCCTACTTCATAACATTATTTTGAATATTAGATGAGCCAATTTAGGACAGGAATTAGCACATAGCAGGTCATTAATGAATGTCAGGGATCATTACTGACAAATGTGCAATTTAATTGTTACAAACTTCCCCATGAAATGTTAACATCTACATAAATAAATGAGAAGGTCAGATTAATTAGTGCTATTAAAAATATAAAGTAGGTAGAAAGTCAGGTCAAAGGTTGAAGGAAGCTGCTTTGATTAGCATGGCCTGGGACTGGGAAGACCTCTGCAGAGAGGTTATATCCATGATGAAAAGGAACATCCGCATGAAGATCGGAGAGAAAAGAATTCAGGCAGAAAAAACAGCAAATCCGGTGTCCCAGAAGTTAAGAGAAGAGCACCTTTCAAAAAAGAGGTAGGCCCATCAAGCGTATAAAGTTAGCCTAAGAGGCCGAGTTAGATGAAAAGGAATGACAAGATGTTGGACGCTGGCAACTTTTAAGCAGAGTGGAGGGAACAACAGCTATAATGGAGTGTGTTGAGGTGAGACTGGGAGGAGGGGAAGCACAGTGAAGACTCTAAGAATTCTTCCTTTAGAGGAGTGTGTGAAGACTCTCTAAGGAGTTTGGCTGTACAGGAGAGCAGCAAAGTCATGGAATGAGTAGTACATGCTGATTTCACGTTGGTCATGAGGAAGTGTTAACCAGAGAGGGATAATGTGAGTGGAGGCATGGAGAAGAGAAGCTTTGTGATATGTATGTGGGAGGGGGGCACGGTGGGACAGGGGAAAGGAGGTTGGTCCACATGTAGGCTTGTGATACCCAAGCATGATTCTGGAGCAAGAGGCAGAGGGATGAGTGTGAAGAGCTGTACTGGTTCATGGGCATCGTGCCTGAAAACTGCAGGGCCAAGGAAGAGCTTGGAACAAAGTGGGCAGCAGGTGGCTGACATTGTTTAAGATAAAACCAATGACCTTTCTGTACCCAGGGCTCATGAAAGGTACCCTAGACTCCATGAGATCACAGGAACATCAGGATCACAGAATAATAGTGTTTAGGTATTCGGCAGGTGGTAACAATTCATTTTTAAAGGGAAGGTACCCTAGGTGTTAAAACTAGAGTTTAACAATATATTAAAATCCTTGAAAAAGCATAATAGAGGTCTATTTTTAGCATGTAATCCTTAAAATCTAATCCTCATCCTGGGAAAAATGAAACAGGAAATCCAAAGAGCCCCAGCTCAAGCTAGCAGGAGCTTTAAAGTTTGCCGTATAAATGGCACTTGTTTCGTTATAATTGTCTCAGAGTAACGGTTTGAGGCTGAGCCTTGGAAAGGCAGGGACCTGGGCAGGAATTCCTAGGTCTGTTCCCAGGAGGGTCTTTCACTAGAATTATCAATTAAGGGGAATTAGAGAGTTGGAAAACCAATCATATGTAGGAAGTACAACAGGAGGGGTGGTGCTGGGAGTTAGAGTAGTGTTTACTGAGTACATGCTGTGTGCTGAGCCCTTTACAGGCATGAACGATTGAATTAACTTTGTAAAAGTTATTTATTTATTTATTTTTGTTAAGACACAGGGTCTTACTCTGTCGCCTAGGTTGAAGTACAGTGGTGTGATCACTGCAGCCTTGAACTCCTGACCTCAAGCAGTCCTCCTGTCTTGGCCCCCCAAAGCACTGAGATTACAGGCATGAGCCACAGTGCCTGGCCCCATTAACTTTTTAATATAGCATTCTGATCCCCATTTTATAGACAAGAAAACAGAAACTTGGAGTTGTCAAGTAACTGGCCCAAAGTTACGTATCTTTTAAGAGACAGCTCATGACTGAAGTTTCAGTGATGAGGAACAACAACAAAAAAATCACCAACAACAGAAGAGAGTTTTTGTGAAGCTGTATGAATACACGTGAACTGGGTGTGAGAGAAAACAGGCAGAGGTGAGGTCAAGGTGCAAGTGGGCTGAAAGCCAGTCCCGGAATTAATTCTGTAACACAGCCAGTCTGCACGGTGTAACTCTTAATGGAAGGTTGGCAGGCATCGCTGGGCTGAGGAGCAGTTGTGGGAGTAAATGCGCTGGTCTTGCTGGCAGGGGCAGGATCAATTACCTCTCCAATACACTAACTCTGTAATTCCATTGCCTCCTGTCTCCAGCCTATCATTCTCTCCTATTCGTTCCAGCTCAGTGATATATAAGATTGTGGAAGTGCCCACATGAGGAGCAAGTGACAGCATACCACTGTGATCAAGACCATCTTTGTTCTCTCCCACATTCCTGGTGAGAATATAAAGTGACACAGAACTTCAGAAAACTGGGATTTCTAATAAAGCAAAATGGACACCTGCTCCATGACTCAGTAAGTCCCTTCCTAGTTAATTGCCCAAAAGAAATGAAAATATATGTCCATGAGAGGACCTGTACAAAATTGACAGCTTTACTCATAATAACTTACAACTGGAAAGAATGTAAATGTCCATCAACCATCAACTGGACAATGGATAAACAAATTGTGGTAAAGTCATACAAAGAAATACTTCACAGCAATAAAAAAGAGGAATGCAATATGGAACAACACGGATGAATCTCAAAAAATATTACGTTGCATGAAAGAAGCCAAACACAAAAACACACCATGTGATTCCACCTAGATGAAGGGTAATTATCAGCAAACTAAGCTGGATGATAAGATAATAGTCATCACTGGGTATTTCATATGCGTGCAGGGGTAGAAGGGAGAGGTATTGACTAGAAGAGGGCACAACAGAATTTTCTGGGACCGTGAAATATTCTATCTTAATCTATGCTGTGTTTATAGAGGTGTATGCATTTGTCAAAATTCACTGAGTGATATATTTGAGATTTGTGCATTTTACTCTACATAAATTATATCTTAAAGAAGAACCGTTAATATACAAGATTAAAAACTGTATAAAAAACTTTTCTTGTTCTGACAGCTGGATAAAAAAATACCTCTTCACTGATGACTTTTAAGTTCATCTTTGTTCTATCTCTGCTCCTTATACTTGACCATCACCACCATCACAAGATGCAAAAAGAATCAATGAAGCAGAGAATACCCACCAGAGGTGCTCTTCCTATTTAACAATTACCTTGGTACCAGATCACTTTAATGCTTTCTTCAGGAAAAGGATATTGATGAAAAGACATTCCTCCCATTAACGTTAACAAAATAATTATAATGCTGGCCTCCACTGGTGGAATATATTCCCACAGAGAAATCGGACATATCTAAGCTTTCCTTATGAATATGCAGAACTCCTTGAATAATTAACATGCCTCTCATTGTTAACATCCTGCCCTTTATATTTTTGGAAGTGTGAGAATGTATTACATATTACTAAAATTTAATAAATTAAGGTATTTGGGAAATAGAAACAGACAGCCCCTGCTAATTCCTAGAACTATGAATCACTCTGGAAGTACTGCCACTGCCTTCACATCTCTGACTCCTGGACATCTCTGGCTTCCTGAGAACCACAGTCTTGGTTACAGGCACCTTTCTGGGCATCATTCATCCCTCACTGTTCATCCTCCTCTCCAGCAATGGTCATAATGTGCTGAAATGAGCACATGTCCTTGCCATGGACAACTCTACCAACTTTAGATGCCAGGACCTCGCTCTTACTAATTTAATCAATTCTTTTCATTTTCCTTATAGGAAAACATTTTAAGGAGTGAATACTAAATCTTAAACACATTTAACTTACCAAGAAGATAGGCCTCTTTGGAAAAGAAATCACTTATCTTCACTTATCTCTTAAGAGAGAATGCTTAAAACCCTGGTGTAACTTTGCAAAAGGGTTTTTAAATTTCTCCAACCAACAATGAAACCCAGGCATCCTCTACTTTAGCAAGGGTCACCGAATTATCATTATAAATTTACAAAAGTTTCAGATGTATCTTACAAGTACTATTTTAAGGCTTACTTCATGAAATTTAAATAGGACAGTCCAACATTTTCCGTATGTCTAAGGCAATTCAACAAACAAGTTAGAAATTACAAAATGCAGCATGGATGCTCTCAAAGGCTAAACGTCTATTTAAAAGACTAAATTATCAACAAAAATGGTGTCCTAATGGTAATAAAATGAAAACCCACATTTTGATTTAAGGTAACATCTTATTTTGCATCATCCTAATGAATTGTTCCAATATGGTTATAACAGTGAGATCCTCAACTCGGAAGCAAGACTGCCTGGGTTCAAGTTCCAATTCTACCATACAAACTGGGTGAGTTTAACTAATTATTTAGTTTTTCTAGAGCTCACATTCTTTATCAATAAAATGGGATAAAAGTAATGCCTATTCCATAAGTCTACACTTTGGATTAAATAATTTAATGTATATAAACCCCTTAAAGCAATGCCTATCACATAAGCTGTGTTTAATAGGTCTTAGTCATTATTATTTAATATTTTTTTTTTCATTCTGGTTCCTTCTGTTAGCATTACTAGGGGCATAATTTAAATGTAATCTTCAAATCACTATGGGAACTGAATTAGACATACAGAAATGATCCTAAAATATGTAAATACATGTTTTTCTAAATAAAGACATAAGCAACCAGTAGAAGAGCTATAATATTTGTTTTGAATGTTAAAAAAGGAAAGATTATAATCATAGTTATCATCACAGTGTTGTAGGCTGTACTGGAGAAAAGAGAGAAATAGAAAAGAAAAACATGATGAATAATGGTGAGACAGTAAATGAAACACCTACATAATCAACATTTTTTTCCATAGAGAAGAATAAAGTTAAAATCAAGATGAAATAAAAACTTCAAGTTACATGGAAATTTGGGGTTATTTTATCCTGTCCCACGACAGGAATCTATTTCTAGCAACCCTAGGGATGTTAAGCTAGACCCCTGTTCCTCAAAATGTAGTCCTAGGACTACAATCACCTAGTATCTCGTTTGAAATGCAGAATCTCATCCCCAGCCCAGACCTCCTGAATCCGAATTCGCATTTTAACAAGACCCCCAGGAAATGTGCATGAATACTAAATGTGGAGACCTGCTGGCCTATGCTATTGTACTCATGGCAAGCCTGCTACTCATGAGGCAGTCTGTTCCACGGGTAATACTATTCCACTGGGAATCCTAGATACTCCCAATTCATAGAATGTCTTTATTATATGAAATCCAAATTTGATTCCCAGTTTAAGGAAAATACATGGGCCATAATCCCATTTTTGTAAAACTATTCTTAAATATATATGATTAATTAAAAATATGTATGTATATAAGTGTAGGTTTAGGCTTACATAGAAAATCTTCTGGGAGGATAACACCTAACTGTTGACACTAGTAACCAATTTTTAAATATGTTGTTTGCATTTCTTTCTGAACTACCTTTTTACTCTTTAGTTTTCATTCTGTTGACTGCAGAATTCAAGATCAGTTTTAGGAATTCTTCCTCAGAGAGCTAAAAATAGCTTCCTGCATCCCCTTGGACTACTTTTCTCCAGGCTAAAGGCTCCGAATGTTCCCACTAGATCCTGCTTCTCTACCACCCTTGCCTCACCCTTCTGAATCCTTCCCTGCTGCGATCAACAGGCCTCTAGAAGCAGCACCAGAACCCGATTCTCCCTGACCAGCATTATTATAGGCAGTCAGCTGTTCTCCAGAAGTCCTTTTTTCTTGGCTAAATAACTTCTTCATTTAAAAATGCCATTTTAACAGTCATAGAAAAAAGAAGTTCCTAAGTCACATAAATTACTACAATGCTTTGCTTCTGCAGTGTTACAGATGTACCGGAGATGCCAACAGGAGCTCCGTATTTGCCTTGTAATGGTATTAATTGCATAGAACTTGATATGCATTCCTGAAGCAGAACAGAATAATTATAATGTGCATCACGCTTGAAGGAAGACATTGCAGGAGCACCAAGCAATCTCCAAGGCAGGAGGAGAGCAACTATGGGTGGGGACCAGATCTACTCATGTGTACACAGAGACACTCAAGTGTAGCCAACAGGGACAATCATGAAACATGAATTAAGTTCCTAAAGATAAAGTGACAATTCATATAACAACGCAAAACATAAAAATGAAGGACAAGACTTTAATGTGAACTATTTAGGAGGTTGAGGGTTAGAGGGAGGTGTCTAGGACTTTGTGTTAAAATTGTCTTTTTTATGGTTCATCACTAAGGCAGTTCAGAATAGAACTCCTCAACAAGTCAGCATGTCATGAATGGTTGTGACAGGTCTGCCTAGATATTGACCCTGTGCCCTGGCTGGGTGAGACCTCAGGGGTACAAAGTCCCAGCTTGTCACCTCCAGCACCAAATGGTCTGCATATATATTTTTACTATGTATGCTGTGTCACCAAAAAATTACAAGCACTGGTATAAAAATACTGTTTTTTCCATAAACTTCCAGGGCCATTTTGAAAACATTTATTATAGCATTGGAGCAAAGCAAACACTTCCCAGGCAATAGGAAAAGACATTTGTAGTTCAAGTATTGATGAGTAGACCTTCATTCAAGTATTGATGAGTAGACCTTCATTCATTAAGACTTAGCATTGCATTAATCTGTGTCAACAGTATTGGGTACAGAAATAGGTATGGTTACAGGAAATTTTATGAAGAGTCTGAAACTCAATGTCTGAACTTTGACTCATTGCCAAGAGCAACTGAGAATGTTCTGCAATGGCATGTTGACCTTGCTTCAAGGAAATAAGCAGCTATGCATGGAAAAGCATGGGGCAGAGGTAGGTCTGGGTCATAGATTAGCCTAGGATATAAAAGAACAAAAGACCACATAGAACCAGAATGATCACAGAAGAAAGAATTTGGATCTGTTTCAGGATAGCAACATTTCTCTACGTCACTGCTGGCAAAAGGTTCACCAATTCCTTGTCAAGAAGCGACTGGAATTAAAACTGGAATGGCATGAATTAGAGCTGAATATTAACTTGAGTGTTTTTTTTTTTTTTGGAAACCAGTTATTTATTCAACCAATAAAGTAAGAATATATAAAAATATGGGTCAATACATTATGGCACTCAGTAAATTGTTTCTAATTTATTCCACTGTATAGTTTCAAATCTTGTTAACAAGCTATTTTTGTCACATTTATGAAGTCTAGGGAAGGAAAAGAATATTTATATTGAGTGCTTGTTATTTGCCAGTGATTATAGTAAATGTTTTACGTATATCATTCAATTTAATGCTTATAAATCTGAGGCAGATGATATTATTCCCAGTTACAGGTGAAGGAAGTGAAGCTTACAGGGGCTTATTAACTTGCCTCAAATCATATAGCTGTTAAAAGAAAGATCTAGCTTTAAAGCTAATGTTTTCTTTTCTTTCCTTCCTTTTTTCCTTCCTTCCTTCCTTCCTTTTTCTTTTCTTTTCTTTCTTTTCTTTTCGAGTCGGAATTTCACTCCTGTTGCCTAGGCTGGAGTGCTGGAGTACAATGGCGTGATCTTGGCTCATCGCAACCTCCACATCCTGGGTTCAACCAATTCTCCTGCCTCAGCCTCCCAAGTAGCTGGGATTATAGGCATGCACCACCATGCCCAGCCAATTTTGTATTTTTAGTAGAGATGGGGTTTCTCCATGTTGGTCAGGCTGGTCTCGAACTCCCAACCTCAGGTGATTTGTCTGCCTCCACCTCCCAAAGTGCTGGGATTACAGGCATGAACCACCACACCAGGCCCAAAGCTAATGTTTTCTATTCTACTCAATGTTTATTCCACCACACAATGCTATCTGAGAACCAAAACAGTCTTGTTGTAAAGAGTATGTGCCCTGAATGATGTATCCAGTAAGACCCAATGCAGAGCAGGGGCCACACAGGGTCTCTACCAGTTGAATTGAACCACATGTCACAAGAACACAGTGAAGATGCTCACATTTGTGGCTGCAAACATGCTCCTAAGACAGGGTTTTCCAACTTCAGCACTATCAACATTTTGGGGCAGATGCTTTTAGGTTATGAGAGTATATCCTGTGCATTCTAGAAAGCTGAGTAGTATCCCTGGCCTCTACCCACTAGATGTTAGTAGTAAGCTCTCATAAATTGTGACCACGAAAAATGTCTCCAAACATTGTCAAATGTTCCTTGGAGGTAAGGACAATATTGCCCCTAGTTGGAAAACATTGCTCTGAGCCCATGAAATAAAAATTTTCTTTATCAAAACATAACAGAAGACACTGCTAAGTTCAACGACTTACTCAGCATTGTAAAGGCTAGACATTCATGGAATCCCCACCTAGATGAAAGCAACAACACTTTTTACTGTGCTTTTGGCACTAGTTAGCTGCTATAACACTGAACTCAGTGCTTTAATTCACTGTGAGATTATCCTTACTCGTGTGAAAATCCAAAGTGGGTATTCCTGGTCAGATGGCTTTCCTGCAGGCAATCATTCAGGAACTCAGGCCCCAATGCCTTTGGCTCCATAATCTTCAACAAATGACTGGAATTCCCTCCATTCAATCAGGGAGTGGGGAAAAGATGGTGAGGAAGGCACATCTCTGTAACCATGTCAGCCTGGAAGTGACACACATCACTTCCCCTCACATTTTGTTGGTGAGAAATGGTCACGTAGTCCCTCATTGAGAAGACTTTTGTCAGCAATTGCCCTACACTATGAAAAGGCATGTGTATTTTTAGTGATCATCTAGCCATCTGTGTCACAGCTATGCACCTTCCAAAGCAGCTACATAAATATTTTAGTCAAATAAGAACCCTAAAAGTTAAGCCAGTATGATTCTAATCATGTATGTGCTATTTTCACATCTTATACATGGTAAAGCTTGCACGTAGTTATTCTGACTTGGGTTGACACCCTAGGGCTAGAATCTCTAACTTTGGCTATGAGTTGAGAGTTCCTACCTCAAAAGCCAGGTAGGGAGCACCACTAGCCAAAGAGAGGGACAGGGTAGCAGTTATAAGCACTGTGACTACAGTCTGACTGCTCGAACCTTGGCTTTGCCACTGAGTGGCTGCGTGTAACCTCAGGCAAGTCATTTAGTCTTTCAGCATCTCCATTTTCTCATCTAGGGATAATCGTAGTTACCATACTATAGAATGGTCATGAAGTTTAAATGAGATGCTACATGGAAAGCACTTTAAATAGTGTCCAGTACATTTTGCTTATTGATAATATGCCACAAGTGATAACTAATACATAATCTATACATTTACAGAATTTTCTGGTTAATATACATCACACTGAAATTCTATGTACTTTGGGATCTATTTAGGCTTTTCTACCTTAGCCTGTATGCAAGGAACAAATAAACTCTGTCACTGATTTTGGCAAATTTGCTCAATTTGACAGTAGAACGCAGGAGCAGAGGCATCTGGGAAAGCAAGTGTCGATGAATCCACATAAATCCTTCCCCACCTCTGGAAAGGAGCCCAAAGTGCAAGTCCCACTGAGAGCAAGTCAGTAGAATCGTGTTCATTTAAATACCAAGGGCAGCACAAGGCATCATGAAAGATGGGAGCAAGGTCAAATGCTTTGTGTGTTCCTCTGCCAGTTCAGCGGCCAGAAATTCTAGAGCCTCTTAAGAACAGACACCCAGCACCCAATCACATCTTCCAGTTCATGGTCTTGAATCACTTGTTTTACAGATGAGGAGACAAAAGTCCACAAAAGTCCATGGTTAAATGGGACACGTGAGCCCAAATCCTACATTTGCTAATTCTCGGTCCAATTGTCTTACCTGTGCTGCTTTGATGTGTATTACTTTATATTCCATAATTCTGCAGAATGAAGTGATATTAAGCCATATGAGGCAAACACAAAAAAATCATGGAATACCTGTTAGTAAGGTATCAAGTTTTTCCATATGCTTCTTCTTGTTTAAGGGATATTTTCCCCAAACTGAAAGTGAGTTTGCACCTTCTATGAGCATTTGCCGTCATTTCTTTAATAAAACAAAACAAAATAACACCACTTTCCTCTAACAAGTTCTTTGTTCAGGATCAAAATATTCCAAAGCCCCTCTTTTAGTGAGGTACCTAGTAACTGAAGATGTAATGGTTTGGTGGACTCAGACACCATGCTTCAGTAACTTCTGTCAGAAAAATGGTGCTGATAAACTGCTCACATCACTGCAGCACAGGCATGCCCCTAACCACAAAACCTTGCAAAAGGCATCAGCCTGCCAAGAGAAAAGGCTTCGCCTTCAGCAGACTGGCATAAAACAAAAAACAAAACAACCTCAATATGTCAGCTTTGGATATTGTCCTTCTCCCGATTTGAACTTAAAAAAAAAAGAAACTTCACACGTATTGAATCTCATTCTTTCAATGTGTAAATTTTGCCTTGAGAATATGGTAGCAGGCATAGTATTCCAAAAGCAAGTCTTGGTCTGTAAAACATTCTTTTCTGATAGAATTTTAAGAATGGGTCCTCAGAGCCACTTTCAGTCATACAAGATTTTAATGTTCTTTGGAGGTTAAGCCCTATTCCACTGGGTAATTTTGAGCTTTGTCTATTTGTTTTATTAACTAAAGTGACAACATAAATACCTTTACACAGTGCAGTGTGTACACATGAGTCTGTGTATATCTGGGCATGTGTGTGGATGAATTTTCTGCTAGTCCACTGTTTTTGACCTGCCAAAATGGTATTCTATTTAGTTTAACCTCATATGTACCAGAAGTGCTTTGTGCATATTAAATGAGCAATGTACACTGAAAATCTACTTTATACCCTGAGAGAATATGATGTCATACTTCCTACCTCCCTCCTTCATAGTTCATTCTATTTTACATCTATCCTTTATGACACAGCAAAGGATGTAGATGCTAATGTTGTAGGCGCCAACAGCATTCCTTCAACTCAACTAGTAACAAATGGCATGAAAATGTCCAGACACCATCTTTAGAATCTGTTACATGTCAATGAATTTGTCCTCAAAGCAGACTTGTAGAACACTCTGCTGACTTTGCAGGGTCCCTTGAATGCTATCAAGAAAATAGGAATCCTGAGCCAACAACTTCTTCAGAAACAAGAAAGCTCCATAGCTTGGCATGCATTCATCAGAATTATAGAACTGAGAGTGGTTGCTGGGTGTGAAAAATGAACACTCGTCTGATGCAACTGAACCAATGAAAGGAGGACTGATTACCCAAGCCAGTGAGCTGGTGTAACATTTGAGAGCCTGCTGAGGAGCACATTTTATCAATGCAGCATGGCTCTTCTATGGCTATAAAATATAGCTTCTTGAGCGTTTATATGCAATGCTTAGAACTGTGTCCCTGTAACAATGGCTAAAGCATACAGCCTTTGGATTCTGACTGCCTGGGTTAAACTCTCACCTTTACCAGTTACAGCTGTGAGGCTTGGTGCAAGTTGCTTAACCTCTCTAAGATTCAGCTTCCCATCTAAAAAGGAAAATGAGATAATATCTGCTCTCTACATTGTCTATAATGATACGATGAGTTAATACACTGTAACGTGCTAAGAACAAGGCCCAGCACATGATAAGCAATTATAAATGATAGCTATTATTATTGATTCAATGTTATTGTTCTCATTCATTTTAAGGCCCCATGATTTTGTCCTATATTTTCTAGCAGAAGAATCAGGGGGGTGGAATCTTGATCTTAGTGGTTTTTGCCCGAGGAAAGAATTATTCCTGAACACCTGCTTGCCACCTACCTGTTCTTTCCTATTTTCAATTGCAAAATATGTCAGCATTTAATTACAAGAGGGAAAACTGAAACAAGGCTCCTTTATAAACATTTAAGTAATGCCTATAGAAATACACATTTATACTGTGTAGGAGAGTTCATGCAATCATAAGACAGGGTCCTCATGAGGTTGCTAGACTAAACAGACCCAACTCTGATTTCAGAACAGGCTGTGGCATTGCTCTGAGAATTGCATAGGTGGACTCTGAAGCAAACTCTAAAAGTAAACCACAGCCCACATCAAATGAGGATTTTAGAAAGAGAGCAATGCTGAAAAACTTCATTGTAAATCAGGCTTTACATGTCCACATAATGATGAAGACATTATGCCATCAGTGACATTATCATTGCACAAGGAACAATGATATGGTAGCTTCAGCAAAGAACCTGAATCACTGGAAATTTTGGAAATCGAAAGAAGAAAACATTTTAATTGTCTGAATGCAGGGATGAGAACAAACAAACAAACAGAAAAAAAAACCAAACAGCTGTAGTTGTGGTGGATAAAACAAGTCTTTGGCTAGGTGTGGTGGCTCATGCCTGTCATTCCAGCACTTTGGGAGGTCGAGGCAGGTGGATCACTGGAGGCTAGGAGTTCTAGACCAGCCTGCCAATATGATGAAACCCCGTCTCTACTCAAAATAAAATACAATAATTAGCCAGGTGTGGTGGTGCACGCCTGTAATCCCAGCGACTTGGGAGGCCAAGGCATGAGACTGACTTGACACTTGAACCCAGAAGGTGAAGATCACAGTGAGTTGAGATCATGCTACTGCACTCCAGACTGGGTGACACAGCAAGACTCCATTTCAAAAAAAAAAAAAAAAAAAAGTATTTCTTTTAGGCTAAGAAAAAATGCCACCTATACTCAAAGACCTGGCAGTTCTAGTTGAGAGACTTCCACTCACTTCCAAGCACATCTGGTAGAAAAGTAAATAAGACTTTAAAAAATCTTTTCAAGTGGCTGGAATTTGTTTCAATTCACAGAAACACATATAGAACCATTTCACCAAATTTCTCTTTCATAAGATACTGGCTATATATACAGAAATACAGAATTAAATTTTGTCATTTAAGACCTCCCCAAACTAACCAATTGAGTCATAGTAATTAGTTAGGAACGTCATGTGAATCTTGCATTCTCATTTGACACTGGAAGATATTGTTAGCATCAGTAATTTATTCTGAAGATACTGGGGCTATTCAGGATTGATAGCTTTTCCCTGACTCTGTACCCACGACAGGGTCTCGCACACACATTGTTAGTCAATTGGCTAGATGTCTAATTAACTGGCCATAACAGCATATGATGCTTATGTTCCATGTTTCCTTTCTGAACAATCCTCTAGAAGCCTAGAGCAGCAAGTACTCCATTAGGTATCTTATTTTGAGGCATCTGTCTCAGAGCATATGAATACTCAAAACAGAATCAACTTTAATATACCCAAAGTTGCATATTAGAGTCACAGTAAGCTATTATTTTTGATATATACTTGCTCATTTAATTTGTAAAGTCTGTATAATTCATATATAATAATATATGAATGTATATATTTATTAGTCACCCAGAAATAAAGAAATAACAAATAAAACACACCTATAGAAATGATGCAGGATCACTAAAATTAAAATGGAACAGTTAGGGCCAAAATCAGGCAATGCACCAAAAAACAAAATCAACTAGTCATATGTCATATGCTTAAAAATTAAGAAAAGCCAACACAGCGACAAGAGAAGCTGGCTGCAGATACCAGCAACTCCAGCATCTGCCTCCTCTTTCCATTTTAAGCACCCTTCAGAAGCAGAAAATTCAAATTTAAGCAATGATAAAGGCATTCAGCAAGATAAATGAGAGAACAAAAGATTTGGTAAACAAAATATTTTTTAAAATGCCCCTAGTCATGTTATCAGGTACAGGTTGAGCATCTCTCATCTGAAAATCCAAAATCCAAAATGCTCCAAAATCCTAAACTTTCTGAGTGCCAACATGATGCTCAAAAGAAATGCTCATTGGAGCATTTCAGATTTTTGGATTAGAGATGCTCAACCAGTATAATGTAAATATTCCGAACTCTCAAATAACCCAAAATCTTAAAACACTTCTGGCCCCAAGCATTTCAGATAAAGAATACTCAACCTGCATCTGTGTGATGTGTGTGTGTTTATATATGTGTATACATGTATGTAAGCATGTGTATTACTATATAGGCATATAACACTAATATGTGTGTGTATACATATATATATATAAAACTATACATAGGTATGCATATATAATATATATTTGCAGTTAGTGAAATGAATTACAAGATAATCAGTTTTCTGTGGTGGCAACTATAAGATAACATAATTTTCAACAATGTGAGAAATAAATTGACAGCCAGAAAACCTTCAGAAAACTACCTGAAGGCCTAAGTGAACCACAAGTTAACTTAAACATTAGAAATCAGAATTATCATGACATAAACTTAGGGAGACCCTGATGTTCTGAACTGAGCTATGATGAACAGGCCTTCTGTGGAAGAGACCGCTAATAAGCCTTCTATGGCAGAGGACGCTTCTATGGCAGAAGCTGTTTTCCAATATCCAGGTTTTCCTTTCTTCCTTTTGGCAAGATCAGCTTCTGAGTCTGTTAATTGAACTCTTGCTTTACGCTACATTTTCCAACTTCCCTTGCAGCTAAGCATGGGCATCTGTCTCAGTTCTGGCCAAAATAGAATGTGAGCATCTGTGATTTATGAAAGTTCTGTATTATGTCCTTCAAGGGAGAAATTTCCTCCCACTTTCTTCTCCCTCCCCACACCTGGAATGAGGACATGGTGCTGTAACCCATGTTCAGACATACAAATACTTTAGCATATGGTGGAACAACATTAAACAAGCCTGGACACCTCAACAACCAAGTGGAGCAGGGTCACATTAAACTGCCCTCTGGTTCAGACCTTAATATGAAAAACAAACAGGCGAGGCACAGTGGCTCACACCCACAATCCCATCACTTTGGGAGGCCAAGGTGGGTGGATAACTTGAGCTCAAAAGTTCAAGGGCAGTCTGGGCAACATGGAAAACTCAGTCTCTATGAAAAAATACAAAACTTAGCCAAGCTTGGTGGCACACGCCTGTATGTCCCAGCTACTCAGGAGGCTGAGGTGGGAGAATTGCTTGAGCCCAGGAAGTTGGGGCTACAGTGAGCCATGATTGTGCCACAGCACTCCAGCCTGAGCGACAGAGTAAGACCCTGTCTCAAACAAAGAAACAAAAACCTCTATCTTGTTTAAGCCACTTTTATTTGGGCGCTGTAAAAGCAGGCCTGCCAACATTCTAGCAAATATCAGCATCTGTTTCAGTGTGGTGTTTCAGACCCAATAAGCAGGTATACTTTTGAGAAACTTCTGGAAGGTCATAGAAGTAAAATAAAAGTGAGGATGCAATCTGGCATTGATTTATAACATACATTTCTTTTAAAAAAGTGAAAGACATTGAGGGTTTTCTAGACAAAAGATATGATTAATAATAGGCATCTGTTGCTTCAGAGACTTCATGGGTTAATAGTTAAACTAAGTCACCAACAAACCTTGCTGAAGAAGCAGGTAACTTACACTAGGAACAATTTTGTCAGTCATAAAAAAGTATACATTTTATGAAACTAGGTAAATCAAAGGCCAAGGGAAATCACAACCTATCATTCCTAGAAAGCTTAAAAACAATTGAAAATTGCCTGTTTGGCCTTCAGCCTTACCGTGCTGTGCTGTAGGAGCTGGGCTGGAATGCAAACCTTCCAACCCCACAATATAATACTCAGGACATGAGTGAACACTCACAAGCTAGGAAAATGAGTAACAACAGAACATTAAACCACATACATTAATTTATATGAAGAATCTATTCTGTAGAGGTCAATATATCGCTATATAATTTCCCAGAGAATTGATATTTAGTATGAAGAGCTTGAAGAAAATAGGTTAGGACTCTTTCTGAAGTTAGAGAGACTCACATAAACACATTAGCAGATATTTACACTTCCAAGTAGGAACACTTAACAGAGAGCAAAATATTTACTTAGACAAACTCGAAGGGTAAATCTCTTTTAAACAAATCAACTTTTAATTACTGTTACCTAGATTGTAAAATTGAATACAAGTACTTGTAGCTTCATACAGATTTTCAAAATAATCTAAAATATTTTGTTCCCTGGAAACAACAAGTTTTCCAATGGGCTATGCCCTTTCCAATTCAAATGAAGGTGCTGTCTTCTGAAGCTTTTAAATCTCCAAGGTGAAGTCAAGCCTTTCATCTTCTGTACTTTCTGGCACTTCCTGAATATTCCAGTATCCACCTAACCCTGTCATCATTGGCTTGCCCACCCCCATTCCTGCTTAGCTAGAAACTCCTCAGGAACAGCTGGAGATGGAGTCTCACAAAAGCATGGACTCTAAAGACAGACAAGGTTTGAATCCAAGTTCCAGCAAATCATATGTGTGTGGCCTTACACGTGTCACTTTACCTTCCTGACCCTTGTCTTTAAAATAGACGAAATGATTAAATGGCTGGCTGTGAGGATGAAATGAATTAATACATGATACATTTCTCAGCTCAGTACCTGGAACATAGTAAGTACCACCTAAGTGTCTCATCAGTCTCTGACTCCATAGATGCCTGAGAAAACTGCCTTTGAACAGAATGGAGGATTCACATCATAATAGGCCAAGTTCAGGGATGGTATATCTCTCCCAAACAAATGTTGCTTATTAAAATATTTTAAATTTTCCAGTGAAACATAACTAAAACGCTGGGATGGTCACACCTCAACAAAATCATCTCACGGGCTTATCAGAGAAGAGTCCAGAATAATGGTCTAGAGTGCATCAATCTTAGCTCAGATGGCAGCTCCTTCTGGAAGACCTGGAACATAAAATCTAAAACACTGCTTTTCAGAATGTGCATTAATTCACCCAACCAAGAAAAACCAATGCTATATTTTTCAGTCACTTGTTTATTACAGAGCATCTCAGAAATGTCCCTTCTTTCCTGCCTCACCTGTTAACTCCCATTATTCCTACTCCTGTGAATAGTAGGGGCATCCTACTGTTGGTGACTTGATTATTACACAAAGAAAACTTCAGTTTAAATGCAAAGTTTCACAAGAAAAGCACCTGAAAAACCTGTTTGTGTCTGTACTGTCAGTATCTTTATCAAAAACTTTAGTATTTTCATTCTTGGAAAATTACTTAGAAGTTATTCCCACATGGAAAAATCCATAAGAACCTATTTCAAATTCCCAGAATTGCAATCACACTGCCTTAGTTTATGTTTCCCTAGAAGAAGTGGCTGTGACAAGGATTTGAGCACAAGTAAATTTTTTTTCTTTGGAAGTAGGGAGAGACGCTGATGTTTATGAATTCATGAGACCAAAATAACACTGAAAGCCAATGAGAAAATGCCCCTTGGCAGAGCTTACACTTGTATTAAAAAAATTAGAGAACATTAATGGTCTTATTCTCTTTCAACTACAAATCAAATACTTTTACTTGAAAATAATTCAGGAAGTCCCCAGTCCCCAGGTTCCAAGGACCCTTGGCATCCCCATATCAGAGAAGAGCTGCCAATTATAGGTTTTGCCCAGTGATACTTTGTAAGGTCTCATTCATTTAACAAATATTTGTATGCTACTTATAAATTATGACACATAAATCATAATTTACACTAAGAAAAAAATCAACTATGTGATTATTGCCTAATATGATCCACCTACTCTCTCTATACAAAGCCTATTGTTTATAATTTCCTTTGGATTGATTATAGATTTAGAAGATTGTTGGGAACTCTTGCCTGACGCTTATGGAAAATATCAAAACTGAATACGTGTCTTTCATTAGATTTAATTAGTGTGACTTCTATAATGATGTGTAAATAATCCTTGTCAATTAGTTTCTCTCTGACACACACACTCCCCCCCCCAACCATTTTAGAGGCAGTGAATTAGGACTAAGTTCTGTTCATAATTTTAAAACCGTCTTTACTTATCTGTATTAATCATAGTAGTGCAGCACAGTGTTATGATTATAACAGTCACTCTGTAAAAATCAGTTTAATTCAATAAAAAAGCAATAGTACATATGTTTCTCTTGATTTAGAAATCAACATCATACTTCTAAATCTTTAGTTTCTCACTTAACTCTTCCCTCTAGATAAGTATATTTTAAAGGATAGTTGAATAGAGCATAAAAATTAGTAAAAGTATCACTGTATTATAATCGTTGGTACATTACATTAGCCAGATTTCTTTTTTTCGCTTTTTGGCAATGACTAAGCATTGTATTAGGTTAAGTAAAGTAGGCTTACAAACACCAATAAGGCCCTATGATGATGAAAGGTAATCATTAAATGTAATTGTTTAAAAAAGGCTGCAAATTCCTTGACAATCCTTCCATCAAGAGGTAAAATCGAGGCCCATTCCTTGAATATGGGCTGCTTTAGTGACTTGCTTCTAACCTAGAGAAGCCTAGATTGTGAAGGGCAACACAGCCACTGCCTGCTGCTCCCTCATAGGACACGAATCTTTGCAGCCTTGAACCTCCGAGTGAGAAGTCCAACTATCCTGAATCCATCCTGCTGGAGAGGCCATAAGGAGAGAGTATACAGGAATAGACACCAACACCCAGCTGTTTGGGTCTCCCCAGACAAGACAACAGATATGTGAGTGGGGAAGGAAGCTTCTAAGATGCTCTAGCCCCAGGCACCCTCTGAGTGCAGATTCCTGAGGGACCTGGAAAGATTACTACCTAGCCGGGCCTAGTTGACCCCCAGAACCACAATAGATGATAATAACAAATGACTGTTATTGTTTTATACCACTAAGTTTGGGATGGTATGTTATATAGCAATTGATAATGGGAATGTTGTGTATTTTATAAATAAATTTTCCTATAAAGACCTTATACACAACTTAAAATATCACTGACTATATTTTAGAAAGAACACAAAACATATCTGAAAAAAAGAGAATGACCAAATCACGCAAGTTGTGCATATAACCAAGTTTATGCTGGCTTCAAATCCCTCTTGGGACTGCGTCTCCAAAGCAATCAGTTAACTGAGTTTGATAGGAAACGCTTTTCACTCTGTGAGCTGGAGATCAGGCGGCACCAGCAAGCTTCTTTGAAGAGCCTCACCTTCTAATGAACAAGAGCTGTTCTTTTCAATTCTAACACGATGTGAGGTATGTTTTTTATGTCAGTTCTGTCAAAGCTTGACATGCGGTACAGCCTCAAACAATTCAACACATGTCTGGTCAGTAACAGCAACTTCCTTTCCTCTGACAGATCAAGTAAGCTTCCCACTCTACCACGCGAGGGAGAGTTCTGAGAAAGTTTTCCAAATTGATGCCTTCTTCTGTCATGTTTAATTCAAAACTTTGGAAGTAAATTTCCGCATTCTTTCACTTTCTGAGAAATACTTTCTGTAGATTTGGATAAGTGTTTTTCTACTTGATGTCTGATGATCTAAGGCTCTTAAAAAACTAATTTAAGAAATGCTTGTGGAATATCTTCTATCTTTTCATTCAGTTTTTATAACCATCTTCTCTCTTGGAATTTAATGAGTTTTTTTTTTTTTTAACCTTAAGGGTACTGTGAGCAAGAACTATTAAGATTCCAGTGTAATATTCTACCTACTGATTTTTTTAAAAAATTGTATACTTTACTCCTTAGCTGGTGTATAAAATACTTGACCTTGTAGGATGGGGCTAAATAACCTTGGACTACAGGGAAAAAAAGATGAATGGGAATGGGTTGATAGAAGTAGGAAAAGGACAGAAGGAAAATATAAGAAAATAATTTGAATAGCTTCAGTGATTTAATTTTTGGAATATTATGATAGATGTCTTGTATAAGGTCCCCCCAGAGACACACTCTGAATTAGAGCTGAGGTGGTGGGGGTTTATCTGGGGAAAGTAACCCCAGGAAGCAATGACAGGTGAGTGGGAATACCAGACAATGAAGGGAAAGAAGCCAAAATAGAGAATATTAATAAATGGGCAACCATTGTTGGCAATGGGGGCTCAATTCTGCTGGGAAATTCTAGAAGACTCAGGAGAACATGCCTCAGACCTGCCCCAACTAAAACCTGATGGACTGGGGGTATTTTTCTACCAAATCCCTCAGTAATTAGTGGACGGCTGCTTCCAGAAGCTTTAATTCCTTGATACTTTCAGCCTGCCCAGCATGTGGCTGAAAACATTGTGGAATCCAAAGAAATCTCTTAGACAGAAAGTCACAGGTACTTATAACAAGGTGCTAGCAGTATATACTGCATGCCAAGGGAATGTCTATAGAGGGGATACTGACATGTTGGCTATGATGACCAAAGTCCTCCAGAACCCAATGCGGGGGAGAGAGGAGACACAGGATGGTGGCCTTTAACGTGGGATTTTTACTTATTTGGGAATATTTTGGTGACTTGGTAACAAAGTTGTAGACCATGCACTATTATAAAGCCAGTCTAAGTTTGTTGTTGATCTGTACCCATGATATTTTGTACATGTGATTTTGAGGACTACAGGGTACTGGTAAAATACTTAAAGGAATTTGTGATGTCTTTGGCTTGTTATCAGAAGCCTACTGTTCCCATCCCAGGATCCATATCACTCCCCCAGTTTCTTCAAAGTTTCTCCTAATTGCCAGGGCAGCAAAAATGCTTATTTTAAAAGTTGATTTTCATCAACAGAGACCAAATTCTTAGGCAGCAGAACATGGAAGTTTATATGAGGAAGCTGAGAATTGAAAAACAAATGTACGAAGTGCTTAGAACAGAACAACAGAGGTATGATGAATACCAATTAGGAACCAGCAAAAGGGCTGCCTGGTATAAAATCTGTTTCAAATCAGTTTTTCTCACATGTGTTTACATTTTGCTATAAAAAGGGAACACGTATAAACCTATGCAAACAAAAAAAAGGAGAACAGTTTTGCAAATTATGAGTATTGCACACTGTCTTTTTTGAATGCTGCAGAACTAGCTTACTACCTAAACGGTTTATTTCAATCATGTTTGCTAACACAGAAGTACAGGGTATGAGCCGGACATTGAGGATGACAGAAAAATATTGCAATCCATTAAACTTTTTCTCCTCTTCTCTCTTTCTTTCTCTATTTTCCTCCCTGTTTTACTTCCCTGTTCTTCTTTCCTTCCTTTTTTCTTTTCCCTTTCTTTCTTTTCCTTCCTTCCTTCCTTTTCCTCCTCTTCTTTCTTCTTCTTCTCCTCTTTTCTCTTTCTTTCTTTCTCTTTCTTTCTCTCTCTCTCCTCCTTTCTTTCTTACTCTCTCTCTTTCTTCCTTCCTCCCTCCCTCCCTCCTTTCTTTCTCTTTCCATTCTTTCTCTTTCTTCCTTCCTCCCTCCCTCCTTTCTTTCTCTTTCTCTTCTTTCTTTCTTTCTTTCTTTCTTTCTTTCTTTCTTTCTTTCTTTCTTTCTTTCTTTCTTTCTTTCTTTTTCTTTCTATCTCTCTCTCTCTCTTTCCTAATATTATAAGTATTTTCCATTACAACTGCTTTGCATTCCTTGATGACATGTGAATGGATGGCAAAGGAAAGTCTTATTAGATATGGACCAAATGACTTTGTCAAGACAGAGTCAGAGCTGGATGAAAAACACCCATGGAACAACATGCAAGTCATGGTTTGGTTTTCCTGAGAGTTGGTTCAAAGGAAGAAAGCCAGAATTACAACAGTGACCACATATGGAAACCCTAACTGAAGCCACAGCTGTAGAGTAGGGGTTTAGGGTTCTGAGCCTGGAACTTTCCTGCCTGAGGGCAAATCTTGCCATGGTCATTTATTAGCTGTGTGACTTTGGGCCACATGATTAATGTCTAGGAACCTAATTTCCTCATCTCCAAAAGAGGGAAGTTTATATTACCTAATACCTACCTCCTAAAAATTAACTGTGTTACCAGAAGGGAGCTCCTAGAACCGAGTCTGGCATGTAACAAATACTCACTATTAACTGCTATTACATGGATGTTTTGTAGTTGATACCCACAGTCCTCAAGTTCATATGTATATGAGTCTATGTTACTCTGAAGGATTACAGTGCAGAAAAACACACTTTATTAAAAACAACACAATAACAACATATAGAGAAGCATATTTACTCATCCATCATATACTTAGTGAGAAAGTTCTATGCATTCCCCTAAATCCTGGGATATCCAGGCAGCCAAAATACCATGCCCCCAGACCTCACATATCTCATCTTCTTCACCCAAAATCTCGTGCTAAACACTTCCAATGAAGCTTCTCCGTTCGTCCCAGCATTGGATAGTGACATTATGCATGCTGGTTCGCTCCCATGTCTTGGTGGTAAATAAGGAGAATCTTTATTTCACTAGAGTAATGCACCCTCTATGGGGTCACAATAAGGAAAAGAAAAGCATGAACTCTCCTTGTTTATCTAGCTGAGGTTGGAGTAAACTGTTCCAAGTCAGCCTGTGAATAGCTCTGGTGGACTGCATAGACAGTCCTAAGTCACCCCCTCCTTCTTGTACTCAAACTATTTGCCTTCAAAAAGTGGGGTCTTCATTCTAGCTAGCTTTGTGATATTTTTTTGCCAAGAATGCACCAGAAGTGGCAGTGTGTCATGCTGAGCCTAGGTCTCAAAGGGCCTGATGCTCTCCACTGTCTCGGAGCCCTGCCCAGCGACCATGTGAACAACCTTGGGCTGGTCTTCTGGATGATGAGAGACACATGACCCAGTCACCCCTGCCACAGAAGTCAGCTACTCGCCAGACATACGAGTGAGCCAGACCAGAAGACCAGAATTGCCCAGGTGATCCCCACTCAAATCTCCAACCTACGGATACATGAGCTAAATAAATGCTTATTGTCTTAAGCCACTGAGGTTGGGAGTAATTCGTTATGCAACATTATTTGGCAATAAATAACTGATGCAACAATAGAAGTAAGATTTCAACACTAGGGTTTGTGACTCCAAGATCCGTGTCCTCGAAGTTGTAAGAAAGCAGTCATTGCATAATTAAACATATGTGTATGGGTGCCTATATATAATATACACTAAATTACTAAAAGATATGTTGAGTAGGTGTAGATGTAATACAACTAAACACAGACTATTTTAAGTGGAAGTGGAAGGAATTAGCTGTTGGAAGGACTGGTAAAAAAAAAATATCACTTTTACCAAACAAAAATGAGTGACAATTTTATAAAAGTAAGAAGGGATGGCTACTCTCACTTTTGACACTTAATAGATCATAAATCATTATTTTTAAGGATTTTATTCTCTGTTGTATTATTTGAACATCAGACCACAAAAAATATGCACAAAAGTAAGCATCTTATTGGCCCACTGAAAACATTTATTTTTTCAATTTTTTCTTATTTGGTTTTCAAGGAACATAATACTGTCACACAAACCCCAAAAATAAACACAGGAGTGGGTATAGACAGAATGAAATACGGTGCCCTTGGATAAAAATGGTAATAAAACTTCGTTATTGGCAATCATTCGACAAACATTTTCCATGCATCTTTTATGTGGAAGGTATTGTGCTAACCTCTGAGAACTCAGGGATGAATAAAACAATCTCAGCCCTGTCCTAATTTCTGTTTTATTTGTACAACTGAGAAACAACCTGGATGACTACCAAAAAAAAAAGTGGGCAATTTCTATGAAACGAAAGGTTCAAAAGGCCTAAAAATATCTGCATATCTGCATTTGACTAGTCAAAATGGTCTTACTTCAGATACATTATATTATTTGAAAGTTTCATTCCTCCCCCTTCTTCCACTGGAAAATCAAGTTAGGAATTAATAATGAATGTGGTAGACTGTAAGGTCAAAAAGGAAAATACATATCTCTGACTTTTCAAAGTCAAAAGACTTTTAAGTCCTAGAAGTCATATAAGATCATTATACTGTCTAAAAATTTACAAAATAACTTTTTTTGATTAAGACCTAGTATGAATACAAGGATGCATCACAGAGATAAGACTTAAGAGAAAAAAAAGTCTGGTTATAACTGCCATTTTACTTATGAATTCCAAGCTCAGTGTTGGTCTCTGTATTCCAATAAAGAAGTTGAGATGTTAGATAAATTTCAAAAATAAAAAAATAAAAAGAAAATAAATAATTCTTAATGAATTCTCAATGGAAGAAAGATAAATGTTGCCAGTAGTGCCCAGGACAAAACAATTTAAAAAAAGAGAGTTTCGGCCGGGCGCGGTGGCTCAAGCCTGTAATCCCAGCACTTTGGGAGGCCGAGACGGGCGGATCACGAGGTCAGGAGATCGAGACCATCCTGGTTAATATGGTGAAACCCCGTCTCTACTAAAAAGTACAAAAAAAAAACTAGCCGGGCAAGGTGGCGGGCGCCTGTAGTCCCAGCTACTTGGGAGGCTGAGGCAGGAGAATGGCGTGAACCCGGGAGGCAGAGCTTGTAGTGAGCTGAGATCTGGCCACTGCACTCCAGCCTGGGCGATAGAGCGAAACTCCGTCTCAAAAAAAAAAAAAAAAAAGAGAGTTTCAAACAAACTAAAAGAAGAAAGATGAATGGGTTATTTAATAAGTGTCTTTAAAACTACGAAGCTTTATTGTTATAAGGTCAACACTAACTCTTTTCTTGAAACTCTTTTCTTGATTTCTACAATGAGTAAAATAACCAAAAACCTTATTAAGTGGAAATAAAAATAATGATTAGTGACAGCATACAGCAGCAGAGACTGATGATCCTCCCACTCTGAACAGCACTAAGAATAATCTGGACTGCGGATGTTGAGCTCATCTTCACATAAGAATGCCTTAGAATTTGCATTTTTCTTTTGATAATACTAAGGATTTGCAAGTGCCCTGATTGCATAGATTTGCATGGCATTGTGTGTGTGTGTGTGTGTGGAGGGGGGTAAATTACTCACTCAACAAATCTTGCTGAGTACTAGCTTGTGCCAAACACTCCACTAGTGATGGGAGACAGCCTGTGTGATCAGAGTGGCACAGCCCCTCCTACCATGGGGCTCACAATCTATGATGGTGGATGTTGCTAAAATAAATAATGACCCAAATGGGGCTTTGATGACAGACATCCAGAATCATCCATTCTGGGGATAGGGCCCAGTAATCTGTGTTTTAAGAGGCCCTCCAAGGGAATCTGAAGTACCCTCAAGTGTGAGAGCTTTATGTGTTTCTAAAGCACTTTTATGCATTCTATTATCCACAAAAACCTTAGACTCTATCCACTTCTCATCCCCATTCTTTGATGTCAGTCAGTCTCTATCCCTGCTCACCTACATTACTGTCATAGCCTCCCAGCTCTTCTCCCTGACTCTATTTGCCCATTCACTCATTCATTCATTCACTTAGCATTTATTGACAGCTATTATGTGTTTGAAATCCATTGGTGAACAAACCAAAGATCTTTATCTTGATGGGGTTTACTTTCTTGTTTGAGGGTATCTGGGCAGGGGGTGGGTATAGACAGAAAGTAGGCAAACAACATAAAACATAATAAATGAATAAATTTTATATGAGAGAAGGTGATAAATGCTGTGAGGGGATAAAACGAGAGTCCTATGATCCCCAAAGGGGACTGGGGATCTGTACTAACTGGGCTGCCTTGAATTCTCCCAACCAGATCATGTTACAAATGAGGAAAGAAATTCAACGTCCCACCCCTGGTCTTTCTGCCTCCCAAATTTTGATCTTTTTCATTGTCATGGCAGTTATATCACTGATTCCTTGGAAAAGTAAACCTGAAGATAGGGATTTGTATATAGGCATTTATTAGAGAATAGTTATGGGATTAATAACTATGGAAGGGAGTAGATGGGATAAAAGAAGAAGTTTGGCTGTGTTACAGTTGCCAAAGAGGTCTCGGCCAACCTCATGGGAACTCCGGGTTGAGATTGACTAACAGAGTTGTCCTGAATTGCGGTGAGGAGCTGGGTCTTCAGCACTGGGATAAGCACTAATTGATTGTATGCTATAAAGAAGGAGGCATTATAGGCAAGATCGCTCTCTCCAGGCTAGGTGAATTCCCAGAGAGGAAATTGTCAATAAAAAACGGTGAGAAACTGTGCCAAGTGTCTTTCAGGACTGGTTCATTCACTGATTTTGAGAGGAAGGGATGAAAAAACATGTGTCTAAGAGCATATAAACACAATTTCTTTGAGCTTTCTTGGAACCTTCTGTCCCACCATATTCAGAAATAACATCTTCCCCCAGAACATCCAGCAAATGCTGATCTGCAGCTTGAGTGCTTTGTAGAGCTAGCAGTGTCAGAAACATAAGTGGGTCTTTGCATGGAAGGAGTCAGCTCTGCCAGATATCAATAAAGCATACGAGTGCTTATTCAAGGTGAGTAAAACTGCCAAGATTATAATTGCTTGTAACTGGAAGTAGGCAAAGAAATTAATGTTGCTGAATAGTGTTCAACCCCCTGAGAGCTGGCAGATTTAGTTAAGATTGCATATCATTAGAAAAACAGGAGTGAAAACTCCAATCAATATGGTCGGCTTTCTCCGAAATCCATGAGTGGTCACGGTTAACACAGTAAATATTTAATTCCATCACTTACGGTTGCCCTTTGCCCTCAGCATCTGACTTCAGCAGCCCTGAGTGTTTCGGCAAACACTCAGTCTTCTTTCCCTTGCCTACTGCTCATTTTGGCTTGGCTGGCTGTCTTGGGGCAGAATAGCAGGAAATATGTAAAAAAGACCAGCAGACACAATAAACTTAATGAAGGTAGGCAGTAAGGCAACAAAATTACAGACTAAGAGCTGGAAGGGACCTTAAGGATGAAAAAGTCCACCTTCTTCCCTCATTTTATACATAAGAAAACTAAGAACACAAGAACACAAGTGAGAAACGGTAAACCATTTTGGCCAAGGTTACACTTCCAGATCTTTCGACCTGAAAGTCAGTTCTCTCCCTTTCTGTTGTATCACATGGTCACTAGAGGAATATGGTGACTCTTCAATGTGTCAGCTTAACTAGGGCTAACAAGGTTTCCCACTATTTATGATTAGCATGAGCCACACGAGACATTTTGCAGGAAATCTGGAAAAAGGAAGTAAAGTGGCCCCACTGCTCTTCCACTCAGGTCAGGGCAGATGCCCTTTGTCACTTTTTTGGTGGCTCACTTACTTTGCATGCAATTGCTTCACCTTTTTCTGCCCCTTCACATATGTTACCTCCTCGGTCAGACATGTGTTCAGCTCCATGACAAAGGGAGCCAGTTTCTCCTGCAGGATCCCTGCTTAGTCCAAGGATGGAGGAAGTTAAGAATTGACCTGAGTTCTAGTCTGTTCTTACAAGGTCTGGCTCTCGCTCGTGAGCCCAGTTCGCCTTGCTCTCCCCCACTTTACATCCATCCTTCCTTCCCTGTGGACTTTGAGCTCCATCCTCAGATGTGAAGACTACAGACTCATAGGGACTCTTTAATAGCTTCCACAATTGCATAAGGTCAAATCCTGGTAACCAATCCTGATTAGTGGCTCTGTGTCTCTAATTGAGTATGACTGAAATAAAGTGCCAGTAGCTGGCAAAATCATTGCTCAAAGTTGTTCCTGGTATCATGGGAATAGCTTAGCCCTCTGTTAGACCCAGGGTCACTCACCTCCCCTTCCTCTCATCAACTGCCCTCATCTAAGATTTCCAAATGGAGGAGTTACATTGTATCTTAACTTTAAAGGTAGGTTTTACCTATTTGTAATTTTTACCACTGCTTAATAAAAAATAGTAGCTAGTATTTTATTTAGTGCTTACTATGGGCCAAGAAAAATACTAAGCATTTTGGGTATATTAACTCATTAAATACTCAAAACAACCCTCATTTGGTTCCATTTATTAGCACATAGGGAAACTGAGGCAGACAAAGGTTATATAGCTTGCCTAAAGTCACAGTGATAGTAACCAGCAGAACCAGAATTTGAAGTCAGGTCTGTTGGCTGAAAGCCCCTCTGGGCACAATACTGCCTATTATTAAGTGATTTTTCCTGAATATATGGCTTCTTACATATCTTCTAATATTTTGCTATCACTATCATTTCCTTTCAATGAATATCATTACTATTTCTCCACTGAGCTTAGAAGAAATGATACAACTCTGAAAAAAATTAAGAACAATTTTGGTAGTAAATATGAATGGCCCATCCCCTTCCTCTATTTATGGCAGACATTACTAATCTATGGTAGCACTCATTCCAACTTTTCCTAGTTATGGCTAGAGTTGTTCTTTATATAATTATCCAAGACAGCTGTTACTAATGGACTGAAGATGACTCTCGAGATGCCATCTCGGATGTAGAGGAAGATAATGTTGGTAGAGACAAAGGAAAAGGGGATTAGCGTAGAACCTTGAAAACGGAACTACCTGTCAATCAACTTACTATTAAACTCTTACTATACAATAAGCCTACTTCGGGAGAGTCAAGTAAGTATAAGACATGGTTCCTTACCTGAAGGAGCTTAGACTACATTGAAGCAACGAGACACTGTTATACAAATAAAAATAATCATAACTATAAAGTAATATAAAAACAAACTTGAACAATGACACAGATATTAGGCTTCCAGGAAAGTATAAACTTGAGCTGGGCTTTGGGGAATATTTTGGATTTGGATAGAAAAGAAAAACAGATATTCCAAGAAAGAGAAATGAAGTGTTCAAAACAAGAAAGGTCAAGGCCAATGAGTAGGAGCAAGATTCTGGAAAGAAAATAGAGAGAAAATGTGAAGTTACATTGTAGCTTTGGGGTTCTAGCTAGTGAATTGCATGTTTCACTTGATAAAATTTCATATGTATGTATACTCTTGTACAAGGCAGATTGTCTCAATGTGTCCAATTCTTTGCTTCTCCCAGCATTCACAACTTTGATCATTAATCTTGTATTGCCCTCCTACAGGGACCTTATGCTTTACTAGGTGACATTTTTTAGTCAATAAGATCTTAGGAAGTAAGACACAGGTGGAGGCTTGAAAGGGTGTGAGTAAGTACCTTGCTTGCTCTCATCTTTGCTCTTCTGTCACCACCATGAGAACATGCTCAGAGTGGACTGCTGGAGAATGAGAACCATGTAGCTTCATTGTCTCCATCGTCTCAAACATCAGCCAGCTGCCAGGCATATGCAAGCCCAGCTAGAACCAGAAGAACTGCCAGCTGAGCCCAGTCTATGCTGACAAACTAAAAATACCTGAGCTAATTTAATTATTTTAATTTGAGATGGTTTGCTACACAGCACTATTTTACAAATAGATGACTGATATAGTTATCTTCTGTTGCATCTCATTGTAGTAAAAACAATGCTAGTGCTTTTTGCTGTAAGTAAAATTCATGCTGCAGGCAGGCTGAGAAACCCTCCAGGGCACCAAAATTTTATTCTGAAAAGAAATTCTTTTCCTTTCCTTTCACATTTTATTAAATACAAATATACAGGACATCATTTTCAACATAAGTAAATGCACAGAATAAAGAGTTACACTTTTTCTGTGACTCTGTAATGCCAAATATTTTGAAGAGGACAGCCACTCTTCAAACAGCAACAATTTCAAGCATAGGAGAGCTGACCAATGACTTAAGCATTTTTTTTTTTTTCTATAGAGAAAAGATGGAGGCTCGTGGCTCTCAGGAACTACAAAGACTCTGGCATATTCTAATAACTCAAGGTCAGGGTTTACATTACTTCAGTATGTGTCCCTTGTATTGAAAGTTCTACAGATGGAACGATGTAAACGATGCCCTTCTAAGAAGAGTAAAATGTTAAAAATAAACATGCTTTGCCTTGTTTTTTCCCCCTCATTACTACGTGGGAGGGTCATTCCTCTTGGTTCTGCCTCATGTAAGAAGAGTGGCATTCCCCAAGCACCGCATGCAGAAGCTTCAGAGCAGGCAAAACATTAACATAGCCAACACCTAATTACAGGTACCCAAATATCCAGGTGTAATTTCTTCTTAGAGGCAATCATTGATCCCGTCTTAAATGCAAGCCTTGGTCTCTTTGAAGGTCTGTTGAAATTCTTTACCATCTTCATGAAGAAGATAAATAAAGTGCAGTCTTTGGCCTGATCCCACATACAGCTATGGAGCACAAAAAGTACCATGGAGTCATTTCTAACTGTGGGAATGGGATAGTTCTGTAGGCTTTGGGGGATAGAAGAATTGTGTGTGTGCTTGAGAAGTGGACGTGAGGAGGCAGGGAGAGGGGATGTCATTGGTGGGTGGGTAGATCTATAACTGTCCCTGGCTAGATAACTTCCAGCAATCAAGGATAATTCTCTGAGAATGAAGGCAGCTGTGAGTCTTCCCAACTAATCCTCTCAGCAGCTGGCTCTGAAAGCACAGGCCAGGTGACATGGATCGGGATAGGCCACCTATAATGTCTTCTGCAACTCAACTGTTATCTGTATATGAAAGCAGCATGGACTTAGAGGTTGAGCAGTGAGAGGGAAGAGGGGACATCACACAAGGTAGTTGGAGTTTAAAGGCTTGCTCTCCTCCTGTGTAGACATTACACATCACTCCAATTCTGAACCCACAACTGTATATGTGTTTTTGTCAATTATGGAAACCTTAACTTTAGGGCATCAATTGACAGCCACATTCCACAAGATTTGACTGCCACAGCCACCACCTCTTTGGCCTCTTACCCAGGTTCAAGTGGCAACTTAAAAAAGCCAAAGTACTGGTAGGGGCAAAAGATCACTCTGGAGTTACGGTAGCATTTCTGTGCTACACCAAGGGCTTTCTGAATCACTAGACATGCCAGTGTCTGACAAATGATACGTTTAATAGAGATGAACCCTAAGCTCATCCTGAAAAACAAGGTTTTGAATGCCACCCAATCAAAGGCACAATCACAGATGCCTTTTATCTCATTTCTAAAAAGGAAGGTGGATCAAAGTGAAGTCCAAATGATCCACTTTCCAACTCAATCAAATCCTCCCTGACCACATAAAACTGTAAATGAATGCAGAGCTTCTGGAAGCAGATATCTTCCCACATGGCTCTAGAGATTCACATAAATATTTGAAATAACAGAATAAACATATCCATACATGATTTCTAAATTCTGCTCATTGAACTGCCACAAAAATCATACCACCTTTTCTCAGTTTCTAGTTTTTTAAGTATTTGATAACAATCACTCTAGATTTTACAATGAATAACATTATTTTTACAGTTTACTTTTTACATTCAGGTAAAATTTATATACAGTGAAATGAATATATCCTAAGTGGGCATTCACAAGTTTTGATGGATGCACACACATAACCTAAACTTCTAACAAAATATAGACCATTTTTTATTATTAAAAAGCCAAAAAATAACAGATGTTGGTGAAGCTGTAGAAAAAAGGCAAAGCTTACCCACTGCTGGTGAGAGTGGTATAAAATTGTAGCACTAATCACAACAGAAAAGACATGGCATCAACCTAGGTGCCCATCAGTGGGGGTGCATATACACCATAGAATACTATGCAGCAGCCACAAAAAATAACAAATCATGTCCTCTGCAGCAACGTGGATGCAGCTAGAGGCCTTAATCCTAAGCAAATCAACACAAAACCAGAAAACCAAAATCACATGTTCTCACTTATAAGTGGGAGCTAAATCTTGGGTAAACACAGACATCAAGATGGAAATAATAGAGAGAGGGGGCTCCAAAAGGAGGGAGAGTGGGAGGGGGCCAAGGACTGAAAAACTATCTGGGTGATGGGATCAGTAGAAAACTATCTGGGTGACGGGATCAGCATCATGCAGTATGTCCTTATAACCAACCTGCACATGTAACCCCTGAATCTAAAATAAAAATGGAATTTAAACAAAACAAAAGATAAATGACGATTAATGGACCATTTTCATCATCCTAGACAGCCCCCAAATAACCCTTTCCAGGCCATCCCTGCCCCAGCACCCAGAGGTAACTGCTGTTTCTTTTTTCACCATAGATTAATTTGGTTTGTCCTAGAAATTCATCTGAATGCAATAAAACAGTAAATACTCTTGGTAAAAGGCTTCTTTCACTCAGCATCATGTTTTGAGATTGATCCATAAGCTTGGGACTAACAGCTGAACTTCATTCAACTTTGTGTTGCTAAGTAGTAGTCATTGGTGAAATGTACAACTAAACATTTTCCAGCTTTGGTTCAGATGATTCAAGTTGATTAAAATGCTGATTTACATATTTTCTTTTAAAAACATGACTTCTTTTAAAGAAAGTATTTCCAAAGGGATGGGGAAATGTTTTTCCACTAGAGAGACCCACTATAACCAAACAAAAGTGCTGAAGGTAAACTCCTTGAAATCCATCTCTGCTCCACAACAAAACCTCAACAAATCTCTCTTTTAATCAGTGAATTATTTGAAACTGATTAAAAGATAGTTAAAAAAAAAAAAGAAAACACTAAAGATTACACAGTAGACATTTTACCTTTAAGACTCATTGCTGGCCTAAGGAAACCAATCAACCATGTCAGTCCTTAGGCATAGCAGTAGCAATATATAACCTGAAGAAAAAGTCCCTGGGTGCTTTATTTCTGGCAAACTCCCTTAATTGGCTAGCATGCTAATCCCTTTCTTAGAAGAACACTTAGCACTGGAAATGTGTGAGGCAAACACAAAAATACAAGTCCTGGTTTGGTATGCAAATCAGCACCATGGAAACCAGCATGGCATTGCTGAGCTCAGGGCAATCAGCAGGGAGCAGATGAGCTATGAATCAAAGCCCAAAGAAAACTGCTGTCAACGGAATTATGGACACAGATTGCTTCTCACCCTATGGCCGCTCCCTTTAATTCTGAACTAGGAGACTTAAACTTGACATTTCAATGGACTAGGTCATCATGGGACCTCTATTTCTCATTTGTAGCCCCAATTAACAAAACTATTAGCCAGTTTGGATATAGTCGTTCAAGTATGACATTGTTTTACTTACTATTTCCAGTTATAAGAAATACATTGGTAGAAATCTGGAGGATGTTATGTTTTCCTATTCAACAACAAGAAAAATGCTTTTCCTATGTAGGCCATTACAGGGGCATAGGAATTATCTTGTCCTTAGTTCTATCTGCATAACGTTTGTAGACCAGTAAGGTCTTGTGCATTATTCTAGGGTAGAGAGGATTTCCCTCTGCGCCTCATAGAGGGATATTTCCAAGCATTAATCAAACCATTTTTAGAAAAGCATAACCCCTTGTTCATAGAAGTCCTCCTCTTATGCAAATGTCTCCCCCAGTCTACTCAGAAAGCAAGCCATGGGCAACCTATGGTTGTATAAAATCAGAGATTCTCCCACCTCAGATTCTTCATTCCCAAAATAAAATGCTAAGAAAAATACTATTCCTCCCAGCACTAACAGTTGATGATTCCATGAACCACACTACTTACTTATTCACAATGTTTTTTTCCCCAATAATACTCAATTCTAGGTCCAGATTTAAAAAAAATAAATCTATATGGATTTTAAGTCACCAAATTTGAGATTTTTTAAATATTAAAAAGAAAGAATCTATGAGTCCCTATCTGGGATTCAAAATGAACTACACTACAAAGGCAGAAGAAGTACAATGCTATGATTGGCAGGCATTTATTATTATTATTATTATTATTATTACACTTAATTAAGAGGTATGACCAAAAAGTACTGAGAGAGCACTCATTAGGCTATGGACACTACCTGAGTCCAAATCCCACCTCTTCCACTTACTAGTGATCCACCTCCCAGGCTCAAGTGATTCTCCTGCCTCAGCCTCCCAAGTAGCTGGGATTACAGGCACCCACCACCGTGCCCAGCTAGTTTTTGTGTTTTTATTACCTACAGGGTTTCACCATGTTGGCCAGGCTGGTCTCGAACTCCTGACCTCAGGTGATCCGCCCACCTTGGCCTCCCGAAATGCTGGGATTACAGGCATGAGCCACCGCACCCGGCTGAACATTCATAGTTCTTTACTCAGAAAGTCCCTATGAAGATTAAATTAGCTAATATTTACAAAGAATATAAATCATTTGGCAGATGGTAAGTGCTATATATGTGTTTATTAAATAATAAATTAAAAGCAAGTATTTTGCTCAGAAAGAATCAGAATAAGGTCTTCCTAGCTCGTGTGGTTTTAATTGCTGGCTATGAAAATATGAAAAACTGTCTCCTTACCAGGAGAAGGTCTTCTGCATAAAGCATAAAGCAGCAATGCATTTTGTTTATTTGACCCAAGTAAAAAGTTCAGGAATAACTACTTTGATATTTAAAGTTCTCTATAATACAGACAATAAATAGCTCTAGGAAGGAACAAACCACCATGAGTCAAGTACAGGTGTTTTTGTTTTTTGTTTGTTTGTTTGTTTTGTTTTGTTTTTGTTTTTTTTTTGAGATGGAGTCTTGCTCTGTTGCCCAGGCCGGAGTGCAGTGGCACGATCTCTGCTCACTGCAACATCTGCCTCCCGGGTTCAAGCAATTCTCCTGCTTCAGCCTCCCAAGTAGCTGGGATTACAGGTACGTGCCTACACCCGACTAATTTTTGTATTTTTAGTAGAGACAGGGTTTTACCATGTTGGACCAGGCTCGTCTCAAACACCTGACCTCAGGTGATCCACCCGCCTCGACCTCCTAAAGTGCTGAGATTACAGGTGTGAGCCACCACACCCAGCCCAGTCTTCTTAACTAACAACATAATTAATGATTAATTGGGATTAGGTGGGGAAGTGCTGGACCAAAAAAAAAAAAAAAACCACATACACCAAAACTCCTCAAAAACAAACAAAAAACCCCCACCAAACTAAAAGCACAAAAAGTTCAAAACCTCATTCACATTAAAATACTGTCTAAATGCTAAAGATGGGCAGGCAGGTCTTTGACAGATTATTCCAACTGACAATCTGTAGCTAATCAATATATTGTTCAATTATTTAATCAGCATTACCTGTGTAGGTTCAGTGTCCATAATTCATTTGAAGGTGACACCAGAGAGAGAAGGAAAGCCATTTGGCTTCATTATTTTGGAACCAGTTAAAGCTGAATCCAGAGACAAAGAGGCTTTCAACTGACCCCTCAGAATGCCCTGCCTGCACCCACATGTGCCCATGCCCACCCCACCCACTCTCACCCTTAGGTCTCCGGGCATGCTGCCTTTACAATAAACACTATCTTTAGCCATTGAAATGTGGAAGCTTTTGTTAATTCTATTTAGAGACTATGCAGGATGCCAGCTAAATGTCCCGTTTTACATCATCCCTCACCAGACCTGACAGTTGGAAACACTTAGTTCTGCTCTGCTTCCATTGTGTTTCTGAAGTCATTTGAATGATTTAAATTGGAGATAAGTATTTGCAAATGAGCTGAAGAAATAAAGATGTATCTGAAAACTCCAAACTGCCTTGTTAAGAATGTACTCAGTTCTAGCTTAATTCTTGGGGATTTGGTTAATGCTTGTAAATGGCAGCAGCAGCTCTTTTCTGATGGTAACATTTCATGGTTCAGCTTTTAAAGAGTCACCGCCTCCAAATCAAGTGTTTTTAAAAATCCTATTAAAAGATTCCTTAAACTGTTCACGTACAAAATTGAACAAAAAAATTGGATAAGAGGAGAGCTCTACATTCACTTTGCAATATTTTCATAACCTAATATTAAAACAACAATAATTTTAATGTAATCCCATTAGATGGGGCATCTATTGTATGCCTGCCCTAGGCTATTCGCAGTACAGACATTACTTTGCTTGATTCCAAAGACAGTCTCACAAAGTAAACATTACAAGCCCCATTTTACAGATGAAAAGACTGAGGATTGCATAGACTTTAAGGGGCTTGCCCAAAGTGAGAAGCTGATTTAGGAGTCAATCCAAAACTTAAGTAAATCTGACCAAAATGAAACAAGTTTCCTTCTTATATTTGACTTGTTCAGAAAATTCTAGTTTGACATGACCAGTGACCTGCAGGTGGCATTTCTGGGGCACTTCTAAATGTCTCCAGGAGTCCAACTGGAACCTCTCAGTCATAATGAATTCATTTTGGATAGAGAGGAAAAGTTGAAGACTTATCTGAGACACTGAGTCTTTGCTCTTTCCACCCTTTTTTGCTCCTTCTTTTCCAACAAATCACTTACTCCCTGCAGCCAATCTTTGCAAAGTGCAACCCAATGAAGCAATTCATTCTATAATAGAATAGTCCATCGGCTAAACATCCTCTGAGAGTGTTTATACTTCAAAGGAGAAATGCATTAATCCCAACAAATCTTTAAACACCCCAACAGAGGCCGATGTAAAAGAACGAGTCCTTATTTTTATGCTTCTGAAGCTCATTTCTGGAGGCATCCTAGCCCAGCATCTGCTGCTGCCTCCAATCATGAGGATACCACACACATGGGTTCAATTTACCTCAGCAGCCCACAAGTCAAACTCTCCAGTCTCAGACTGTTTTCTTGTGTGCATCTCTATAAAAATCAAAGCTAACCACTGCAGCGGCACAGAAATGAGCGTTTCAGTACATAATTCTGTCGCTAAAGGCTGAATGTGTATTGCAGCAGATATAGGGTGATGGCCTCAGAGTTGAGGAAGAGATATAAATAGCAGGGTTTATGGGGGTTCAGGGAACCAACCTTGTGGATGTTTAGCCTCTGAATGCCTCAAGTGAAATCATAAACCAGAACTCACCTTACCCTTTCTCTCAGACCGCTAGAGGGCACTAGTCGCGACTAGCAGGGCTGTTGCCTTACAGGAAGTGGACTCCTCACGCCTTTACCACAGGTGGTCGGCACCTGCAGGGAGCGGCATCTGGTTACAGACCCCAAGGTGAGTTTGCAAAATGGGAACTCCATGGTTTTGGCCCAGAAGCACACGAGTTCAAATCCTAATTCTGCTTCTTCCCATTATCTTTAACCACTTTGAGCACATTTCTCACTAGGAAGAGTATTTTGCTCAGAAAGAATTTGAAGGTTTTCCTATCTCATGTGGTTTTAATTGCTGGCTATGAAAATATGGAAAACTGTCTTCTTACCAAAAGAAGGTCTTCTTCATAAAGCAGCAATGCATTTTGCTTGCTTGGCCCAAGCAAAAAATTCTGGATTAACCATTTTCATATTTAAAGTTCTCTAAAATATAGATAATAAATAGCTCTAGAAAAGGAATAAATGGCCATGAGTTAAGTACAGGTGTTATTAATTAACAACATAATAATTAATGGGGATGGGATGGGGAAATGCTGGAGCAAGCAACAATAACAACAACAAATCCTCGAAAACAATGATTGCTGACTGTTGAAAGGATTAATCAGACCAACAAATCTATAGTTCTTAGCATATAGCCAGTGTGGAGTAGGTGATAGCAATGTCAGTTTCCCATAGAAAACTAGCAATGGTTCTTGTCTCCAGGACAGGTACGGTTGAAATAGACAAATGAGGACATGAGAAACATTAGAGTGCTGGGGTTAAGAGTGTGGAATAGTGGATTCAGATCCTGGTGAGCAAGTTTCTTAACCTCTCTGTGCCTCATTTTTTCTCTGTAAAATGGGATAATCCTAGTAACCAGTTCATACAGTTGCTGTGAGGATTATGGGAGCACATAGAACACTGCCTAGCCCACTGGAGGCACTCTGTATGTATTAGCTATTTATTATTATAATAGTAATTAGAATTTACATAAGAGCAAGTGGACACACACACACACACACACACACACACACAGCACTCTCAAAGAAGATATGAAAAGCTCAGAGATGTTTGCCCACAGAAGAGGCCCCTCAGGGGGAGTGTGAGACCTGCCTTCCCCTTTTATTAAAGAGCTATCAAGCAGAAGAAGGTTTTTGATTCATTGTGTTTGGCCCTCAGGGATAAACCAGGCTCAATGGATCTAAGCAGCAGGGGATTCGTTTTTGCTCAATTTTAAGAAAAAATGAAAACTAGCTGAGCTGCTCAGAGATGAAACAGGCTGCTCTTGGAGGGGGGTAGTTTCTGGCCACAAGAGGATTTCAAGCAGCAACTGGACACCCCTTTGGCAGAAGTAGCCCCAGTGCACTGTAAGCACTGACTGAATGATGGAAACAGCTGACCTTTAAGGACCTTCTCAAGACTGAATCTTAATGACAACATGATAAATAATGAAGTCAGAAAAATAGACAGATTCTCCATAAAAATCGCAGGCTATGTGATAGAGATACTGACAAAATGCCCTTGAGTCCATCACATTTGGTCCCCATTTTTTACTGGGCCAGGACTTACTGTTTGGTGTTTGTCCATACCAATTCCTCCCTTACAGACAGACAGCTGTCATGGGAGCTTGCTTACCTCTTAGTCTGAGATGATCTTTCAAGAAAACAGCAAGAAATGGTATTCATTTGAGATGAGGTCCTGGTTTTTGGTGCACCATTCCATTTTAATTCATGGCTTATTGGCAATCACTCATTTCCTGCTGGAAATTAATTAAGGCTTGTGTTCTGCAGTAGCTGGTATTTGCTTTGAATCCTAGACCCTACTGCCGAAACTTTAAAACGACAAAAACACATCTCTAATTTGGGGCTTGATGAGGCACATTTGAAGAGCCCCCTGTCGTTCTCAGCTATTCTATTCTGAACAATGTGCTATAAATGTTCTCAGCAACAATGCACAGGGTGGATTTCAGCCACCTGGAAGTTCCTGCTGATTTTACTAAGGAAGAAAAGTGTCACTCGGACTGGACATAAAAAGCCATTTTGAAGGGTAAAAAGTAGTATTTTCACTGTTTGGAGATTTTTTTAATTACTCTCTTTATATTGTGCTCCTGTAATCCTTTTATTAAAGAAGTAATGCACTATGTACAAAAAAGGATAGTAAAATGTCACTTAACTAGAATGCAGTATTCCAGTTAATGAGTTTTCTGTTTAACAGAGGGCCATGGTTTATCACTTCTCTAGTTTCTTACCTAAACTTCTTCTAAAATCTATATTCATCTTTGTGGCACTCCTGAGCTTCCATCTGCTCAGGAGGGTAAGTATAACTCTTCTGGTAGTTTTGAGAACTAGCAACAACACTTGCCATAAAGGCAAATTGGGTCCAGCAACAAACGACTGAGGAGATAAAATCATGACCTTTACTTTGAAACCCTGGATCTACACAAAGAATAAGGTAACAAGGAGGAAACAGGAAATCTTCTTTCAGCCCAGATGCTCTTCTTATGTTCTCAGAAGCTGCTAATGGGAGCGGACCTTCTATTTCAGGGTCATACAGAGGATATCTAAGATGGAATCAATTCTACTTTTACAAGGAAAAGGCTACTCCGTACCTCTGTTTGTGTAGATATTTCCAATCTCTAGAAGTACACAAAGCTTTGTCATTGATCCCTACCTCACAGCATAGCAGTGGATGCAGCCAGTATAATTGGTTGCAATTCTATTAGCCTATTTTCATCTTCAATCTTACTATATCAAGACTGTCTTCCACCATCTTCAAAGATCCATCCCAATGTCCAGATGCTATATTATGGTATAATATAACATTTAATAAAGATCATCTCTTAATATTCCATTGGCTGAAATAAATCACATTTCTTAACTTGTGATCAAGGGACAGAGAATTAGACTTTGCTTCCCAAATGGAGATCTGCTAATTCCATAGTAAGGACAGGGATATAGGGAGGATGATGAATTAGGATGATTAAAGCCAGAAATCTACCACACTAGGTCAGAAAGGCCTTTCCCTCCAAATTAGAGTCTCACTTTTCTTCCATTTATACTCTCTCACAGCACCCTTTCTACGACTTCATAGTCATTTGTTTGGAAGTGGTTATTTTTAAAGAACCATGTACTACCCAAACGTGTAAGCCTCACAAGAGTCCAGGGAAAGGAGCTCCCTTTTGTTTATTCACTCACAGAGCCTAGTACAATGCCTGGTACATTAAGTGTTCAGTAAATGTGGAATGGAAATAAAAGGGACCCTAGTTTTTATTTGAAAAAACACAGAAACAATTTTGTCTTCTGACACAATTTGCATATGGATAAATGAAGGGGCATGTTAAAAAATAAAATTAAAAAAATTAAAAACTGAAGAGGCATTAGAGTATGCTACTTACAACGTATACAAGCAGCAATGATTGGAATCCTCTTTAACCAAAGGAGGAAAAAGCTAGATATTTACATTCTGAAAACATGATGAAGAGATGCACTCAATGCATTGCTATCAAATTTCTAATTGAAAGCCAAAGTTTTAAATAGCTAAAGCACGACACTGATTCCTGACATTAGATAAAGTATAATTAAAAGTATAATTTTGGCCCAATCGAGTCTGTTTAAATTGGACTCATAGCAGAATGAAATTGGCCCCATATTTGGGCCACACTATCAAGTTGCCAGGGTCTTGAAAAACTGTCATGACAGCTGCAGATGCTATCATGAAAGAAAAGTACGTCCCTGAATTAGCAAATTGGCTTGTGCTCCTCCATAAAAAAATTTAGTTTAGTTTAAGAACCTTCATTACTTTTCTTGACGCATTAACAACTGTTCACTGAACATCAAATATATCTAAAACACTAGGTTAAAGATTGCAAAGAATACAAAGAGGAGGTTCTAACCCTTCCACTAATAGCAACTACAGCAAGAAAATGAAGAAAAATTCTCAACGAATGAGAGTCCACTTGAAAGCTTAAGTGCTTACATGTACTGAGTTCTTATTGAGCACCATGCACTGTTCAAAGTATTTCACATTTACTGACACTTTTAATCTTCCCAGTAAACTTAGGAGTTAGTTGCCAATATTAATTCTATCTTAGGTATGAAGCAGTTGAGGCAAAAAGATTAAATGATTTATCTGAAGTCACAGAACCAGCAAATGGTGAAGCCAAGACTTGAATCAAGGCAGTCTGATGCCAAAGCCACATTCTTGACCACCAAATCCTAACTCCTGAAGATGACGTAAATACTGCAAATGTCCTGGCACATTGCCGTGCAAACTCAAGGCACAACTCCAATTATTCCCTGAGGATAAATCCTTCAAAGCAAAACATTCGCACATTTTAAATTTATACCTGGGGCCTAGATATTGAGTAGAGCCTGGACTGTCAGGAAAGGTGGGGGAGGGTATTCCAGATGGTGGAAACAGCATGACCAGAAGGACAATGGGGATCATGACCCAGCGGCAGCAGGAGTTGCATGTGTCTAGTGTGTGGAGGATAGCATGGGACGTGGAATGGCGGATCATGGTGGAGCAGTGGGTGGTGGCTCTCTTACCATCATTCTGGCAGCCTGTTCTCTCATTGGATTTATAATCCCCTTGATTCCTTGCAATTGTACTCAATTGTACTAATGCTGTTGGCATTTATAATTTGCTAGAAAAAGAAAGTATTGTGGATCTTTCAGTCCTTCCTAGTTCTTAAATTCCCCTGAAAACCTTTGAAAATAGACAGCAAATGATTTGATTATTAAATTTTGAGGTACCAAATTCAGCTGTTTAAAAGCAGCAGCTTTTCTTTGCACTATAAGATAGTTTTACTAACAAAAATGCCACCCTTGGCATGGAAGATATTGTGGAACATGGCGTTACCAGAGTATACATTGTCTTAGGTTACATTCCTCGAAGGACAGCTGAATTTTCAGGGATACGGTAGAGTTTCTGCAGCTGTTTTGACTGGGTCCTGTAATTCCAGGTGGAAGTTTAACCAGCAGAAATAGACAGGCAAGGCTCTCCTGAATGCAACATTGTAGAACTGACGCCTGCCCCCACTCTGGTCCAGAGTGAGAAGTACATCACAATCACAGCCTCGGGGAACTGGTGCATTTCCTAAAAGGCTCACTGAAATGAGAGGCCTTGTAGTGGATGGGTCAAATTATTGGCTGAAGTCCTTATCTTTACCTGCAGGTGTAAGCAGCACTGTAGCCTGGGGCTAGAGTGAGGATATGTCATCTGCACCTTGAGAATTCCACTGCCAATTCTTTCCTGTCTTCCATTCCACATTTACTGAGCACTTAACAATGTACCGGGCATTGTGCTAGGCTCTGTGAGTGAATAAACAAAAGGGAGCTCCTTTCCCTGGACTCTTGTGAGGCTTACACGTTTGGGTAGTACATAGTTCTTTTAAAAATAACCACTTCCAAACAAATGGCTATGAAGTCATAGAAAGGGTGCTGTGAGGGAGTATAAATGGAAGAAAGGTGAGACTCTAATTTGGAGGGAAAGGCCTTTCTGACCTAGTGTGGTAGATTTCTGGCTTTAATCATCCTAATTCATCATCCTCCCTATATCCCTGTCCTTACTATGGAATTAGCAGATCTCCATTCAGGAAGCAAAGTCTAATTCTCTGTCCCTTGATCACAAGTTAAGAAATGTGATTTGTTTCAGCCAATGGAATATTAGAAGATGTAACACACCAGAGCACTGAAAAAATACTTGTACTTGATATCTCTACTTGTGCTGTTGTGCCTCTGTCATTCCCATGAGAACATTCCCTAGCTAGACTTTGGGAGGATAAGACACATGGAGCAGAACTGAGTCATCCCAGTCTTCTTAGCTGAAGCCCTCCTAAATCAGCCAGCAGCTTGAGGATCCCCAGACATGTGAGTGAGCCCAGCCAAGGTCAGTAGAGTCATCAAGGTTTGCCCCACCCACTCAAATGTGACAAATGCCTACTGTTGTGCTTTATGCCAGTGAGGTTTTTTGGTTGTTACACAACATTACTGTGACAAGAGATAGCTGATACATAAGGCAGCATTATAGCTGCGCCCTGAGGAGCAGTGAGCCAAGTTAAGCAAGAGGAAGTCCTTGAGCCTTGAGAAAAAGTGAAAATGGAGAGAAGTGGGTGGATTTTAGATGTATTTTGGATATTAAATCAACAGGACGTGGTGATAGACTCCATAGAAGAAGAGAACCTAAAGAGACTGGATATCAAAGAGACTCCTTGATATCCAGTTTGGGCAACTAAGTTGATAGCTAAGGAATTTACTAAAAAGGAAAGATTGAGGAACAGCAGTTTTGGAGGTATATGAAAATTAAGAATTTGGTTGCAGTTGAGAAATCAGGGTGCATGAGAAACATATGAGTGGAAATGTCAGACAGATAGCCTTAAACTCAAAAGGGGCATATGGAAGGAATAGTAATGTGAATTTGGGAGTGGAGAGCAAGTATGTTTCCATCCATGAGACTGAATGATATGCCCTTGAGCAAGAATGTTGATTAGGAATGGGAGAGTGCCTGGGCCTGAAAGTTGTGTGTGTGTCTACGTGTGTGTGTGTGTGTGTGTGTGTGTATGTGTGTGTAAGATGGTTACTTGTATGCCAAGGCACATGACAAAAATGTAGATTTTATTGTGCATTCATCAAAAACACAGAGAACTCAAAACCACTGTTTTACAGCATAATTATTGGGTAGCTTGGCTTATATGCCTTTATATGTTGATCAGGATAATGGGTAGAGAGAACAGTCTAAGAGAGTCTAAACTGAATTCCAGAAGAAAGACATGGGGCCACTCCAGCAAGAAAAGAGATTTGGTGTGCGATGCAGCATGGGAAGTAAAGGTGCTATAATGTGTTGGCTTTGCCTCAAGAGGATTTTAGGAAGTTTTGCAGTCTCTCTTTTGCTACTTCTTCAGTAAAAATGAATGAAAAAATGAATGAATGAATCTAGTCTGTCTATCTACCTACCTATAAGTTTGTTCAAAAGTAATTGCAATTACTTTTGCACCAACCTAATACTTACCTGTCTACGTCTATAATCTTAATGAAGCGTGTTTATGGTTAAAGTGACACTGGGCATAGCCTTTCCCATTAGCATAACACATGCCCCATGCATCTGTTTGGTTATGTTTTAGATGCTCTGCTGCATTTCAATTCCTATGTGCTATGTAATGCCATCAGAGATTTGAATACAAGAAGTACTGAATAAATACTTCTGAAATTAAAGAATAAATGGTTTTTACATGGAATTATTTATTTTTCTGAGCCAAAAAAACCCACATGCAAACAAAACCAAAAACAAAATAAGATTTAAATATTCAGATGAATAATCAATATTCCGCACTGACTCATTCCATGTTGAGGAAAAAAAAGCCCCAATTCCACACTTCTAAATGGAATACTTAGTTCAGTCAGTGAATAAGGTCTTTTTCAGTAATTTACTTTAAAATATGTCAATTTAAAAAAATAATTTTAGAAATATTACCAAGATAATAATGAGTAGTTTGAGGAATAAGAAAAATATGTTGGTTTTTCTCTCACATCTGCTAGTCACAAGGACTCTTTAAAGGATAATGCAAACTCTATCAATGATTCTTGTCTCTTGTGGTACAGACGCAGCGCTTTACATTCTTGATTCAAGTTCTTGCATTTTTTTTTTTTTTTTGAGATAGGGTTTTGCTCTGTCACACAGTGTGGAGTGTATTGGTGCGATCATGGCTCGCTGTAGCCTTGACCCCCAAGACTCAAGTGATCCTCCTACCTCAGCCACCCAGGTAGCTGGGACCACCCACGTGCACCACTATATCTGTATTTTCTTGAATTATTTTTGGTAGAAACAGGGTCTCACTATGTTGATCAGGCTGTTCTTGAACTCCCGAGTTTAAGCAATCCTCCTGGCTAGGCCTCCCAAAGTGCTAAGATTACAGATGTGAGCCAAGCACCCAGCCTCTTGCTTCATCTTATTAAAGAGAATGGGCATTTGATGGGACTGTGATTTAAAATGGCAAACAAGAAGCATGTGAGCCTGCAAACTCATGCAGTGAAGATTTTGGCAAAAACAAAAACCAAAAGAGAAATCTACTAAGGTGGTAAGATAGCAAATGAATGTTGAGGTTTAGAATTGAAGGTGGCCCCTATAGAAGGTTGAACATATTATGCAGGCAGAATTCACTGAAATTAATAGCTCTTGACTGAACAAATGGCCAGAAGCTTCCCAAAAATATGCCCTGCTGTTATTTCTAACAGTGATGTCTATGCCTCACCTTTTAAAATCATTCTCAGTGGTTGTGCATTAATGATACTGACATCCTCAAAATCCCAAGAAAGCTTTCTTTTGCCAATCAATACTATCCACTCTCAGCCACCCCTCAGTGGTTATAATGATTATTACTTGGCATTCAATTGCTTTTCTGCATTTTCTCCACTTCCCTTTTGGAATTTTTATCAATAAACAATTAAAGAGGCCATGTTATTTAGTGGCTTTTTCATATACTACTTCTGTATTGACTAATTTGTATGTCAATGTACTCAGCTAATCTCCAGATACTGAACATTATTACTATTAACATGGCTAATCAACATTTTTGAGTGTAAATTCATTTTTTTCTACAGAAATGGAGAAAGATTGATAATTTTCAATATGGGAAGAAACACAAGTGGTATAGTAGCATACTACGTCCATCTTATTCTCAATTTTATACTTATGAACACATATAGATATACACACATATATACATGCATATGTGTATATACATGCACACATGGATGTATACATGCATATGTGCATACATGAGTATGCACGTATATATGTATGCATATATATTATGTGTACATATACATACATCTATACAGATGTATATATAGGTGTGTGTATGCATGTGTTTGTGTGTGTGTATATATATACGCACATAGATGTATATACATATATATGCACATAGATGTATATACATATATATGCACACATATATACACACACCTACATGTATATATATATATACACACACACCTATATATATTCAAGTTCTTTCAGAGCAAGGTAAATGATGATATACTGATATAGAAAAGGCTGTGACTGGGTAGAAAATACGTTGTATCAAAAAAATGAACTTTTAAACTCTCTCATCATCCATATAAATGGTTACTCAAACATATGGTCACCTCATGATATATAAATAATGTCTGCATGAAGCGACAACAATGGAAAAGCATTGTGTGTTTTCATAACCTTTCTCTGGGTCTGCTCCACACTTTATGAAGCATCCCTGATGACTCCAGACATTTGCATTTACATCGCACAGTGCTGGTGGGACGGGGGATCAATAAAGGCCGGGCTCAATCACAGCCAATGAAACAAAACACCCAGAGGAAGGAACGCCAAACAAGGAGACATAATTCAGAAAGAAAGGGCTATGTACACATTCCATCCCTCTGCTCCTTTTTCCTTAAATCACCTTTCCTCCTAACCTCAAGACAACTGTTCACAACCACAAAGTTAATGGGAAAAGGGACCTAAAAGACATGCCTAGGCCAATAAACTTGATTATTACCTCAGCTAGGCAAAATTTAGAAAGCTCTCGGTTCTTGGAGGGCATATACTTGTCCTTGTTCCCACTGTCAGGACTATATTAAAGTTGAAAAGGTTCAGGGCACAACATGGAAGTGAGGACTCTATTAATCTGTGTGATTCCTGAAAGAACACTGATGGGTGATGGGAGGTGACTCCAAGTAATTCCAGAGGACAGATGGGTCACACACAGTGTTTAAGACACAACATTGTACAAAACAGACTTGCAAGGTTCTCATGTGAAGCTACAGCAAGACATAACAATGTGATTAACTTGACATATTCAATGGCTATTTACAGACAGAACACCACATATTTGTTTTTAAAATGTTCTGATATCTGGTCTTAACATGAAAATAATTGCAGTGACTATCTTAATATAGATTTCAATCCTCTGCAGTATTTGGTTGAGGCGAACTCACCCCATAAACTTAGTCAAAATTGGTTCAGTAATCTTTCTCCTATTAAAAATAAGCAAATTAGAGGTGGCAGAATTGTTTGAACCCAGGAATTTGAGACCAGCCTAGGCAACAAAGTCAGACCCCATTTCTACAAAAAATAGAGAAAATTAGCCAGGCGTGGTGGTGTGCATCTGTAGTCCCAGCTACTCGGGAGGCTAAGGTGAGAGGATCACTTGAGTTTGGGAGGTCGAGACTACAGTTAGGTATGATTGTATCACTGCACTTCAGTCCAGATGACAGAGACCCTGTCTCAAAAATAAAATAAAATAAAATAATAAAAAGAGGCATATATATATGAATTATTTTGGCTATAGATCAATCCAGAAAGCAGCTTCTATTTATGTATTTATTCTGATTAATTCTTTTTGGTCAGCAAACATAGATTTGGTGCATAATATAGCCTAGAAATTCTTTTGTTTTAAGGCAAGATGTAAACATGACTGAAAGAAGATTTTTGCCCTGGAAACTCTCATAATTTATTAGGAGACATGCAGAAAAGTTCATATTTACAATACACGTGTAAAACATGAAAGTTACAAAATTTTAAAGCAAAGGCTTACCAAAGAAACCTTTTCTCCTATCATATTTTAATATTATTTTGTTATAAATATAAAAATACTCAGCCATATGTATATCACACATTTGTGTATATTCTGTCATTTTAATAAAAACCAATTTATCTACCTCCCAATTTAAAACATAGAAGGTTACGTATATCATTGCCTTGACCTGTATATTCTTCCTGTATAACATATTTTTGTCTACACACCCACCAGGAGAAAACACCTTCTTAAAATTCTGGGTTAAATGTAGTCCTGTTTCATTGTATAGTTTTATCAAATAGGTATTATCCACTATAATATGTTTAAAGTTATGTTTGCCTTGAACGTAATGTATCATACTGCATGTAGTCTTTTGGATTTTTCTTTTTTCTTTAAGGCTTATATTTCTAAGATTTCAAGATGTTGCTGCATGTAGCAGTAGTTCATTCATTTTTTACTGCAGTGTAGTGTTCCACTGTGGGACTATACCACTAGTTATTTTCCTACCAATGGTCATTTAAGTTGCCATTATTAACATATTACTATCATCATTCTCGTGCAGTTCCCTTGGTAAACCTGTGCTAGGCTTTTGGCAGGGTATATCCCTAAAACTGGATTTTCTGGATTATAGAGAATGTAACGTCAAATTGTACAGGATAGTGTGAAATTGTTTTTCAAATGGTGTCAACTTAATCTTCCAACTAGCAGAGAACAAGCACTTCTGATAAGGCCATCTTATCAGGATACATATACATATGGACATGTATATATACACACATATATATGAATGTACATGTATAAATATGTATAAATATATACATGCATACATATGTGTAAGTATGTGTGTATATATATGCATATATATTGTGTCTACATATACTGAGTCGTAGGGGATGTTTCATATCCCTAATGACCCACTTTACCCTCAATCCTTGGTATTGTCAGATTTTTAAATTTTCACCAGTTTATTGGGTATAGAACATCTCGCTATGATATTAATTTGCATGTTCCTGATTAATGATGAAGTTTAGAATGACTCTGTCTACTGTCTGAACTGGGATAAAGGGTGGAAGAAAAACTATATGTCATTGTGGGAAGTCAGGAAGGAGAATATCATTTTTTTGTAAACTGGGATAGTTTGTCAATATCCTGCATTGTGTTAGGTCCATACAATTTTTTTTCTAAATATACAATTTAGGTCATCCTCTAAAGCAGCTTACAATTTCACTAAGAAAATGACTTCCTCATTAAAAAGGTTGGGAATGAAAAACATTCCTCTCATTTCCAGCGCACACTAGATGTTCTATTAATCTTTCTTGAATGAACAACTGCACAAGATGTCCCAAGATGTGCAACTCAAATGGGAGATCTTCTAGATGCCTCATGACCAACATGAACTTATCTTTTCTGCCACAAATCCGCCCTTCCTCTAGTCCCTCACTTCACTGCAATGGCATCTGTGCCCACTCACTTTCTTAGAATGGGAAATGATGTCATCCTTGACTCTGCTATCCCTTCCACTGGCCAGTTTTATCTACTGAATGTTTCCATAGCTAAGTGATTCTCAAAGCATAGTACACAGATCTCTGGGGTTCCCCAGGACCCTTTGAGGGTGCCTGAAGTCAAAATAATTTCATAATGATATTAAGAGGTTATTGCCTTTTTCACTGAGATGAAATCTGCACTTTATACAAAAGCAATGCTGAAAAAAACCCTGCTGATATCTTCATACAAATCAAGACAATGGCACCAGACTTCCAGTGTACCAGAAATCATTGGATTATTCATTCTACACATTCACTGTGAAAAACACACTTCAAGAATGTCATCCTTGAAGTGCTAAAAGTTATTAATTTTGTTAAATTTTTGACTCTTTATGGCTTTTAAAATATTCTGTATGACAAAATGAGAACTAGGCACAAAATAATTCTCCAGTATACTGAAACACTTAGGAGATTGAGTTTCAAGCTGAACCAGTCATTCTTCCCAAGTAACACCATTTTTGCCTGAAAGAATAACTGACAGGAAAACTAGGGTTATTCAGATGTGGATATGTGACAGATATTTTCTTGAAAATGAATAAAGTGGGTCTATCAAGGTAAATAACTGACAGTTTGTGTTGTCAATAATAAAATGCAAGCTACCAAGCAAAACTTAGAATTTTGGGAAGCTTGTATCCACCACTGTGAGCTTGATGGCTTCTCAGTATTTACAGATTTATTTTACGAGATCAGTAGCGACATTAATGAATGTGAGCATATATTACATCGAATCACACTGTGACCAAATACCATGTTTTTGGAACTACAGTGTCAATCAAAACATAGCAGTTTAAAGTGATAAGTTCTTCCTACTATGGCTACTGATAGTCTATTCACCCACTTAACAAAAGCTCCTACTATGTGCTAGGTTCTGGGGTACAGCAGTGGTAACAGATTTAAAAACCCAGACGTTGTCCAAGGAGTTTTACATATGTTAATTAATTAACTTAATGCTCACAATAATGTTATAAGGATTGTAATATTTAAAACCTCTTTTTGTAGTTGTGGACATTGAGCCATAGGAGTTGAGTAACTTGATTAACGTCACAAGCTTGTAAGTAATGGAACCAGGCCCCTATTAATTCAATTCATACTGATAGCATTATGCAGGACAATATGGTACAGCTGAATCTCATAACCTATTCTTTAAATTTCCCCCCGACTTTAGAATAACAGGAATAGTTGACATTTGGAGCACCCTTAGTAAGTGCCAGGCACCCTTCAAAGAGCTTCATGGGAATTAGTCCTCACACTGAACCTATAAGGTTAGGCACAGATTATGCACCCATTTGAAACATGAACAAACCGAAGGTCAAATACTTTATGTAATTTGTCAATGCTAAGTATCTATGAAGAGTCTGGGAATCAAACTCAGGCCTTCTACTTCTTGAGACCCCTTTCCTAAGCAATTGGTTACACTTCATCAAAAAGCACAACTGTGCTTGAGCAAACATGTTTAAGGTAACAGATAAGCCTATTACCAGACATTGAGATTAAAGAAACTCGATGTGTAACTAGAAAGGAATCAACTTTGCAGGCAAGCAGAAGCTTTTTGATTGATTCATCCAATCCCCATTCAACCCTAGGGTTATCTTAAAAGCTGAGTGATTTGAAAGTTTCTTTCTTCAGTCAGGCTCAGTTTTTCTAGAACTTCAGCTCCCTTAGAATTACCACAGAGGGTCATAAGCATACAACCACACTGCAGTACTTTGAGGTATTTGAAAGCATTTTCAGAGTTAATTTGGACTCTGTGGCATTTTCTCCACTACGTGCTGACTTTATAACCTACCCTTCACTATAACAGAGCCTGGGCAACATTCTTCTGAGTAGAATCCAGAGATAGCACAGATAAAACCTTTAATGTGTATTGGAAAACATTCCAAAAGCCATCTGGGATAGGATCAGGGAAGGGCAGAAAGATTAACCTATGAGTCAAAATTAGTTAATATATACATTTCATCAATCTTAATGTTATTTTCATGATAATACCACCATGACAATTTCTCAGTGCTTCAACTTCCCCATCTGTAAAATGGGAATAAAAACAGTACCTACACCATGGTGAAGTTATGAAGACCAGATGAGTTTAATTTGCCAAGTGCTGGTATGGTCTGGCACACGGTGAGCACACCCTTTGTTAATTAAAATAAAACAAAAATGAAAATGTGTCATCGAGTTGTGTAACAAAACACAAGAAGTTGAATGTACGTTTCCAAATATCAACAAATAAATCATGGTTTGGTTTCGAAATCATCCTCATCGTCTGTAGTATCTATACATTCATATGATTCCTAAACAAATAGTTGAGAGGAACAGGTTAATAAGCAGTTGCTCCTGGGCTTCCACGAGTAGCTTCATGGTGGCAATAACAGAACCCAAAGGGAAAGCTGTTCTCGGGCTTTGAGCCCAGTCTCAGTGGCCACACTGTTTTTGCTGTTTTCCTTGTTTGGGGGCAGGAATAAGGCTCACAGGTGGGCAAACAGCAGCTGGGCCTGGGAGGTGGCAAGAAAGCCTGTGTAGCACCAGTCAGAAGACTCAGAGAACAACATCCTGCCAGCAGCAGAGCCTGATCAGGAGGTGGATTTATTTTTCATTAACCTGGAAGGCACTATTTTATTCCTCTTTTGCCTTTGACAATGCTAAATACAAATGTTGCATTTTCAAGATGAAATCTTAAGCCCACAAAAAAATTACTGCAACACAGAAGCTTCTACTCAATTTTCAGTTTGATGGGGCATCTCTTTTCTCATTTCTTTTTTTTTTTCCACAAAAAGATTGTTACTGGGGGATCCACTCAAAGCCAAGTCACCATGAGGGGTATTCTGAACACTGATGAATAAAATCCAAAAGGACTTTACAGTCTGCACAATCTTGTCAATAGCTGTAACTTTTAATTTATGTAATTTATAGTTATAATTTATGTTCTTCCAAATGGTGATACAGTGTTGTATTATAAAATGTAAGATGGACAACTGCCTTAGTTAAAGATCTTCAAGTCAGTGGCACAGGAGTCTTGATTATGAACTCCACCCAAGGTCAGGAGCAAGCGGCTGGGAACTAGGGGGACTTCACTGTTGCACAAAAGGTCAAAGCAGCACAGTTTATATTTGGACATTGTAACAGACAATGTGTTCTCTGTCTACATCCCCTTGCCATTTATTATTCCCAGGTAGACCCAACCCTACAGCTCCAAGTGCAAGCACTTTCATCTCTTTGAAGGAGAGTTTTCTCTGGCTGTCAAAACCAGCCACGCCTACGTCCAGAATGCTTGGAGTTAAGGTGAAAAAGCAGCCCTCAACCCAGGACTGATGTGATTGGTGATTTGTTCCTGGTTGGAATAAAACCTAGACAACTCCATAGATTGAACACCAGCTGCCCACAATATAACTTATTTGACAATGCACCCCCTATTTGGCTTCCTCCTCTCCCTGTCTCACTTTCCCATTCCTGGCGTGTTTCCTGGCACTACCTTCCAGAAAACTACTTGCATTCAGAGTCCTTGTCTCAGAATCTCCTCCTGGGAGAACCCAAACCAAGACAGAGTAATCCAGGATCTTCTCTTGAGTTCTGGAGTCAATTTTCCTCCTTTATTTCTGGACCTCAACAGCAAAATCAATTTCTATTTACCTATCAAATAAAAGCCAAGTGTTAGCTTTTTATAAACTATGATACAGCTGCCTTCTAACAGCTTTTAGGAAGCCTGTTGCACCATTTTAGGGTACACAGTAAAAATTAATTCAACCCAAGGAAGCCAAGAAATCAATTAGAATGAATCAGGTTATAAATCTCCAGTTTGCCTGCTGTTTTACATTAAATGTTGAAATATTACAAAAGATGAATCAAATGATCTTTCAGAAATTGTAACTGCCGTCATCCACCTCTATTGGGCACTGGCATTCACTCATTAGTTACCTTCAAGCCATTGAGAGCCACTGTCAAAACTGCAGCCTAATGGTTTGGAGTCATGGGAGGCTGGAAGAGAAACTGACAGTGGAACAGTCTCCCGTTGAGTCACGCTCGCTCAAGATTCCGAGTGTCCTGGGGCAGTGTATAGACTTTGTTCACTGTGAGATCTACCAGAGGGATGCATTGTCTTTACTTGTTAGCCTGGTCAACCTCACCTATAACTTCATCTTTCAATAGAGGCCTTTATTCTGAGTATTTCAGGTGACACATTTGGGATTCAGGCTGCCTGGATTCAAATTCTGCTTCCATCTCTTACCAGCTGTGTCATTTTGAGCACATGGCTTAACCTCTCTCTGCCTCACTTTCCTCATCTGTAAAATGGAAATAATAAAAGAACCTATTTCACCAAGCTGTTATGAAGATTAATGAGCAAATCCCTTGCCACTCATAGTGTGGTCTGGAGACCAGCAGTATCAGCTTTCCTGGGAATCTCAGTGGAAATGCAGTCCCTCCGGTCCCTCATCAGACCCATTGAAAGAGTCTGCATTTTACCAAGATCCACAGGGGACTTGCGTACACATTAAAGCCTGAGAAGCACTGCTTTAGTACGTGTCAAGTGCTTGTTTAAAGCAGAGTTAGACAGGCTGAAGGCACTCAGCCAATTCTAGCTATTATTATCTCAACTAATAAAGCACAGACTAATAAGCAGATGACACTTGTTAGGAGTGAAGCATGCAGAAGCTGGAGAATGGGAACCAGGGATGAAAAAGCCAGGATCTGAGGTGATCTGGATGGGACACTGATAGCATCCACTACAGCTGGGCATGACCCAGATTTCCAAAGTTCCTACCTCATCCCGCCCCTACCTCTTCAACAAATTGTGTCCTGGTTACCTACTATGTGCCAAGCACTTGTTTAGAGACTGATAATGCAATGCTGATGTGCTCTGGAGTTTATGGTATCTAGTGGAAAGGAGACAGATAATAAGCAGTAAATATATAAATATGCCACTATTTCCAGACAGTGATAAGCGCTATGACTATACATAACAGAGTAATAGAGACAGTGACTGTTGGAGGCAAGAGAAAGGAAGGTGGGTCAGGAATTGTAGTTAATACGTCCGTGCCCCACTCTGGTTCCCTTCACGGGGCCATTGCACCCATCCTGCAGATGCTGCAGGTGTCAGCTGCTAACAGCTGGCACCTCTACCATTCTCTGAAGGACTGTTCTTGGCTGAGGAGTACCACCCTGGCTGAAGATGCCTGGAAGTTCATGCACCCACCCCTGGGAGGGGTAGGCTGCTGGTATTCCATGACAATCTGCAGGACAGCTCTGTGGTGCAACTCCTACTCCAGAGCTCCCTGTGGGACCAGGTTGAGGCCAGTCCCACCTTTACTTTAATTTCTAATCCTACCCTATTTTTCTTTGCTCACTCTCTTTCTCCAGAGAGCATTCCCTCCAAAAATCACTTGCATCAGAATCTCCATCTCAAGCTCTGCTTCTAGATCATCTAACAGAAGATAGTAACTTCTCCTCTTCTCTCCAGAATTTTCTTTCTTTGACAGCATCCCAGGGCAAGAGTTCCAGATATCAAGATGAATGGCCACTTCTCATTTTTTGTAGCCTCCAGGCCCCTCAAGGACAAGAAGCTGAGTAACAAGAAGCTCCATTTTAGTTCACACTGGCACGTGGATAGAAATGCAAGATAGAGAAGGGCAGACCTAAAACACAGCTTTCAAGTTTAGCCAAGAATTCCCAGTGTACTGGTTGGAGGGTCCTCTGCTGCCCAGTCTCTGCAACTAGCCTAAGTCAGTGAGAGAAATATAATAGGCAGTTACACCTCAAATAGAGAAGTTCTCTGGTTTAGTACATGTCAAGTGTTTGTTTAAAGCAGAGTTAGACAGGCTAACTCTAGGGCATTCAATAAGCTGCTGCCAAATATCTTCAAAATGGCCGCATCCAACACACACCTTTGTCTTCTTCTTGATGAAGACATCTAAAATCTTTCTCTAAGTGTAGTGTCAGTAAAATCTACCCAAATCCTCAATGCTTAAGCTTCATTGGTAATAAACAGGTTTTTAACTGGCCCCATGGACCTTAGCTTTAGGAGGTGTTAATGTAGCAAAGATCATCGTCACATGTAAATGCCATAAATTCCGTGAGTAATTACCAGTCTGCATAGGTGACACTGAGGTAATGAACAAGCCAAGAGGGTCCATGCTGATTCTTTGTACATCCATCAGGAAACGCTATGATTCTGCTGGCTTAATTATTACACCTTGTAGACATGAATGCAGGGAACATGCCTGCCTTGTCTGCAGTCTCCCAGGGGACTGGTACTGAGTAATTGCTTTCCAGCCTTGTAGGAATCATCTGCATGGAGCCACAGGCACCATCTGGCTCTCCATTCCTCCTCCACATGCCTCAGCAAGCCTCCTGGGGACAAGATGAGGTATTGGGGGTGGCAGTTATCATCAATAAGCTGGTGACATCTTGTCTTCTTCTTTATTCTAATCACAAATTTTATATTATTAAATATTCCTGATCCCAGAAACACTGTGTTAAATATATATAAAAATATATCAATTTACATGTATATATAATATCATAGGCTATTACAACATCATATACAACACACTAATTAAATATTATACATATATATACATAAACATAAATATGGACTAAATTTACTTATACTGAGGTGAGATTGTTTTGGGATATAGGGTAAACAGCCACACATGAATAGGTAGGAAATATTTAACAGACACCACTGTAGAATTTGTCTTGTTTTCTGAGGAAAATACATTCCTTTGAATCTCACTTATCACAAAAAATTCAACATAAAATCCTGTCGGATTAAAAAGTTAAATATTAAAATAATTAGATGAAAAATTTGGATACGAGAATTTATATCCTTGGCTGGTCTTACTAAATACAAAGCAAATGGAAGAAGTATAGACAAATACTGATAATTTCTACAGTATAAGAATTTTCACCCTGTCCAGACCAAAACCATGATGCTTACTTACAACGAGAGCAGGAAACTGGGAAAGTATTGTATCAAAAATAAAGCAAACAAGAGAATATTATGTAGCAACTACTATAAGGAGATCCTCCCTTTAATATAAGGAACTGGCAAATAAATCCCTGTGTCTCATTGAAGGACATCTCTTAGAAAGATTCAAGAGCTCTAACATATAGTAGACAATAACTGTTGAATTGTTGAAAATTAATTAACAAAAGGAGGAATGAGCAAAGAACACACTCAGACAATTCACATGGAAGGAACTGTAAAGGATTAATGCACTGGATGCTGTGGGTCCCATGCCCGACGCGCTCTACTGGCCAACAGTTCAGTACCTTCTGGCTCAAATACTTCTGGGAGTATGTATATATTGCTTCTATGATGAAATAGTAATATAAAATAATCTTTGTCAGTATATGGAATAATATGGAAATATAATCATTACATAATATGAGAAATCAGGAATCAGGGCAGTAGACAGGCTAAGTTAATGGCATTCATGTAAACTTGGCACTGAGAAAATGTATCTTTTCCTTTTCTTTTGAGACAGAGTCGCACTCTGTCACCCAGACTGGAGTGCAGTGGCACTATCTTGGCTCACTGCAACCTCTGCCTTCAGGGTTCAAGCGATTCTCCTGTCTTAGCGTCCTGAGTAGCTGAGACTACAGGCATATGCCACCATGCCCGGTTAATTTTTGTATTTTTGTAGAGACAGTGTTTAGCCATGTTGGCCAGGCTGGTCTCGAACTACTGACCTCAGGTAATCTGCCTGCCTTGGCCTCCCAAAGTGCTGGGATCACAGGCGTGAGCCACTGTGCCAGGATGAAAATTTATCTATTTCTCTTATGCTATGCTTCTTGGATTCCTTATAAAATGACCAATAGACTACTATATGAAAGGACTAATGTATCAACCCTGAAAAAATACCAGCAATATTTGAGAAACATAAAAATCTAGCTAAATATTAGTGAGAAGAGAAATTGTTTGAAGGGAAACACCAAGAACTATCTTGAAAGCCTCCCATTTGAGAAATAAACACTGCATGATTACATGACAATGCTCGTGGCAGCCTACAAACCCCGCACTGGTGGGTACAGGTGTGAAGGCCATAGGAATAGGTTGCTCTGTCTTATGAAGCAGCTACCCAAGTAAACTTTGGCTCATCTTCCTGACCTGGAGCTTCATTTCAATGATGCCATGGGTAGCTGTTCAAGGAATGTCATGTATCCATGGTCACTCTATGTACCTGATACAGAGGCCAGTCCAAACAGAAAGTTAAATGCAGAAAACAGCCATGTCCTTCAAGTGTCTGGATCAATGAACCAGCCACATGAACCTAGCACTGTAATATCCAGTCTTTCAGGTTAAGAAATGAGAGAGGGTTCTTAAAAAATAAACATTAAAAATTGGATGTGAAAAGATACTAGAATTTAGCCACCCATCATTTCTCTCTCTATATATATATAAATATATCTCATATATATAAATATATCATATATATGTGTGTGTATATATATATATATATATATATATAAAGCAAAACGAAGAAGAGGAGCATACATTTGGGAAAATATTTACTAGAGCAAACACAAGTGAAGCATCTGGTTTATAGGATCAATAAAATTCCGTGAAATAGTAACTCTATAAACAATGAGACAAAAATGCTGGAGAATGAGATAAAACAGGAGCTAAGACACATGCAGAAACAAAACAAGAACAGGGTAAGCTAAGCTAACACTGAGAAATAAAAATATCATAACAATATTAAAATCTTTATTAGAAAACGAGCACATAAATGTCAGATCAGAAAAATCAAACCACTGGTACAGGAACAAACCCTTTAAATTCTCCCAGAATGAAGAGGCAAAAAAGACAAAGAGATTCTTAGACTAAGAAAGAAGACGACAGATATGAAAAGCAAACTCAAATAGTGTAAACTGATGCTCCAGAGGAAGACGCCAAGCAGACCCAAGAGAAATAAGAATTAAGGGCAAAGTGGAAGGAAACATTTCCAAATCTATTTAATATAATTCCTAATATTCCCAAGGGAAGTTATGAAATGTTATCAATGCCCACTCATATTATATTGAGCTAATTTTGGGGGCAATTTCAAGAGGAGAGAAAAAGTACCTTAGAGCTGCCAGGAAGATAAAACCAAAAGAGCAGTGATTTCTTTTCTTTTCTTTTTGTAGAGACAGGGTCTTGCTATGTTGCCTAGGCTGGTCTGCAATTTCTGCACTCAAGAGATCCTCCTACCTCAGCCTCCCAAGGCTCTGGGATTACAAGCATGAGCCACTGTGCCTGGCCAATAATTTCTTACAAAGAAATAAAACTCAGGCCACTCTTACACCTTGTGTCACATACCAGGAGGTAGGAAAAGGTATACAGAGTTTTGAAGGAAAACAGGTATAATGAATTCTATACAATCTACCAAGTCCTTGGGTAAAGTCAATAGAATGATATTTTGATATGTATGTGTATATGAAGCATAAATGTATCTCAAAAGTATTGCTAAAATATATGTTCTAGTCATTCAAGATGAAAACCAAAATGAAAAGCATCCAAAAGGGGGAGATCTAGTTAAAAGAAGAAAAGACTAGCAGTAAGCATTAAGAGCAATACAATGTGGTAATAAATCTAATTTTTCACTCTTTCAATCCCTCACTAAATGAACATTTATTGATTGCTTACTAGATACAAATAAATATTTATTCTAAATATTGTAACAGAACAAATTTCCAAGAATATAAATATTGAAAGAGAAGGCTAACTCAAACCTGGGAAAATATTTCACCGTGGTTAAAGATAAGTTGTATCCATATTATTGAAAGACTTTTCATAAATTTATAAGTAGAAAAACAGATCAAGATCATATAGAGAAAATTTAAACCAGATGCACAAATTACCAAGAATTGTTTTTTCCAAAGGTTCTATGTTGTTCACAAACAAAGAAATAGATATCAAAACAATAAGAGACCATTTGTTAACTATTAAATGAGTAATCATCTTAAAATCTGTACTATTTAGTAATGAGAATATTTGATGCAGTGAGTACTCAAATATAACTGTGGGAGTACTATTTTACACCACCTTTTTGAGAGGTAATCTTAAAAATAAAATAAAAACTTTAAAGTGAGTATTTTAACCTGTAAGTTATATATCTTAGAAAAATAATTATAAACACAGGTATGTTTAGAACATAATTAGAAAAAAATCTAAATACTTAGGAGTACTAATTCAGTTAAATATATTATGATACATGCATAGTATATAATACTATGCAGCCATTAAAATAATGTTTTAAAGGCTGTTAGAGGGTTTATTATTAAAAAAAGAAAAACAGCATATTATAATATATAGTATAATTCTTTTTAAAAATAACGCATTAAAGTAATGAAATGAAATATGCCAAAAATTAAAGGTAACATTATCTTTAGGTTTTGAATCTATGGGTAATAGTTATTTTCTTCTTTATACTTTTTTTGTATTCTGGGAAAGATTGCTAGCTCTCTCCCAATATCTAGTCTTCCTTTCTTCCTGTAGAACCACCAATTTCACATGGGCATAGGATTAACTAGAATTAAGATGAAACTTCCCAGTTTTCCATTGTGGCTGAGCACAGAATAATGAAACTGAAATGTCACTTCTGGGAATGTCCAGAGTATCCTTTTCTCTGTTCTCCTTCTTATCAGAAGGTGACTGTGAAGTCTGGAGCTGAAGCAGCCATCTTAGATCAGGAGGTGGAAGCAATGCCGGAGGACGGCAGCATAGCAACAATATGGAAGAAGTCCAGGTTAGGAGTCCTGGACACCATGGAGAACCACATCAGCTCTTGCCTAATTATCTCAGAGTAGTGTGTGACAGAAATAAACTCTAATTATAAGACACTTGGGTGTCTGTTAGGGTAGCTAGATCCATATCCTAATTAGGACTCATACTTTCCAAAAGTCCTACCTTGATCCCTTATTAATTTTATGGGAAAAAAAGAAAACAGTATTAAAAGAAAAAGGAGTTTAATTAAAAGCGGTTGGGACAAGATCCAACTTGGAGGCTTACAGTCCAAAAGGCCACCCAAAAAGCCACAACCAATAAAAACATCTACCAACCCCTTTGATTGATTATTTTCCCTTGCTTTGCATGCTTATTTTTTACCCAAGTGGATTTCAAGCACTAAAATCTATTTACATCCTGGCTCCATATTGCTGTGATTATTTTTCTTTGCTGGATATAACATAAAATGAAGATTATTTCATTATTGACCAAAAATCAAAACAACGAATTGACTTCAAACAAATTCCTTTTCAAGATCTAAAGAAACGGAGAAAGTTGGTCATATTCCTTCATTGCCTCCAAACGCAAATTTAAAATGTCAGATGACTTAAAATCTGAGAACCAAGGGCTTTTCTTTTACTCAACAGGTGACCTAGCCCAGGATTAACAGTGCGATGTATAGCCTTATACTCCAATGAGGTAATAAAAGTCAAGAATAGGATCATAAGGGAAAGAAACATGATTTATACACTTCGGATTGCTTCTGTTTCATCTTTATGATTTTCTTGTTTTTGTTAAAAACTAAAACTGGCGGGCAGTAGAACACCAATGCTTGACATACATCTCATCTCCCAAGAAGGTAAGACTTACGCTGTTGGAGAAACTGCACTACATACAAATATATAGTACGTTGTAATACTAAACGTATATAATAGTTACGAGGTATGAAATGTAAAATGGATAACATGAGCATTTTAACATATATGTGTGTGTATTTGTATACATATGTAAATAAATAAGGCCTATTTAAAATTTTTTTAAATATTTCAGTTTAGATTTTCCTCTGATAGTTTATCTAAATCTTTTTTAATGAATATGATAGGGAGCTGCCAAGTATATTAGAAATGCACACAAATAAAATGGAAAATCAAACCTCCCTACAATTGAGTTAGTAGGTAGACAGCATTTAGAACAATCCCTGTTGTCATAGTAGATATGTTTTATCTTTTTACAGTACAAAAATAAAATAAAATGAAAGCAGACTTCTAAATAGAATCACTTATGTGTTAAATGATAAGCATGTCAGTAATTATGTGTTACTTTAAAATTAAGAAAAAGTAAAAGGCAATGCAACCATACCAAGAAAATAACACTAGAAAACATCTTCATACAAGTTCTAGGCCAAAGTCACAAAGTCTCTTTGGAAACAGATTAAGGAGAAGAGAGAGGGGCTATGTAATTGAACTATTTGTATAGATCATTGTTCTTTAGTGTGTAAAGGTTTATTGGTAAAAATGAGTCTGAAAGTTTAAGGGGATCTAGTAAACAAACAGCTTGATTTTCTATGAACTTTAAAAATAACTGATCTTTGCTGCTGAATTATGAATAGCGTTCATGACATCTATGTTAAGAAGGTTTTTTTTAAAAAAAAACAATAGCACAAGAGAAAACAGGAAAAAATGTATTAAAAAGAGTTCTGGGTTTACTTATATGATGTTTCTTTACACTAATAAAATATCTTAGTGACTTTTAAGAGAAGAAGGGCTACCCTCATACAAACCATAACATCTCCAAAAAACACGTATTTGTCAACTGCAAATGCTTGATAAACTGTTTTACAGATGCCCAACATGACATTGCTTTGAGTGCGAACCATGTAGTTTTGAAAAAAATATGCTAATGTTGTTTATTCCAATACGTATTCAATTTGCAATGTCATCTTACTCCAAACAGGATTTTTACTTTTAAAAAGGGTATTCATTTTTTTATGTAGCCATAAAAAGGTAAACAGGCCAGAAAAGAACTAGCTGTCCACCAGGCCAAAGGTAACCAGTGATGTTCTCAACATGGAAGCTTAATCTTCTTGCGCATTAATGCTTAATGCTTCCTGATCCTTTCTGGGGAAATGACTTTATTCCAAAATTTAATGTGTGATCCAAACAAGGAAGTTAATTTGGCTTGCTGCAAGTCCTTGCCACGGGTAGGCCAGCTACCCTGGCTAGGCCTTGGCCAAGCAGTTTCAGTCTGAAAAAGAAACAAATAAATCCATCTTCCTTTGTGTTTTCCTTTAAATTTGCAATAATTAAATGCTTAATACTTAATGAGCTATGTCAAAAAACAGGGTTTCAAACTGGAACTTAGTACTGAATGTTGGATTCTGAAAATAAATCAAATTCAATACTTATATTTAAGACATTTGTTTTTATATTTATATAAAACAAGTATTTACATTTCCTGGAAGGCTGTATTGTTTAAATATGTAGAATAAAAATTTCTTGCAGTCATTTGATCCAGGTCATTTTGTAGTTTACCAGTTTAGTAATTTGAATTGAAAAAAAATAAATGACATAAGTCTTATAGTTAAAAACCCAGCTAGAAAAGGGTATAGTTAACAGAATCATTCCCACGCCATCCAGTTCTTGTATTACCATTCTCAACACATAACCACTTTTTTCACTTCTTTTTAAAAAACTTTTTTGTTTTGTTTTGTTTTGTTTTTTTGAGATGGAGTTTCACTCTTGTTGCCCTGGAGTGCAGTGGTGCGATCTCTGCTCAATGCAACCTCTGCCTCCAGGTTCAAGCGATTCTCCTGCCTCAGCCTCCTGAGTAGCTGGGATTACAGGCTCCTGCCACTACGCCCATTTAATTTTTGTATTTTTAGTAGAGACGGAGTTTCACCATGTTGGCCAGGCTGGTCTTGAACTCCTGATCTCAGGTCATCTGCCCGCCTCGGCCTCCGAAAATGCTGGGATTACAGGCGTGAGCCACCATGCCCTGCCTGAATAACATTTTATTGTGATATGTAACACACATACATAAAATACATTAAGAAATGTACAGCTAAACAAATCATTATGGAGTGAATACCCAGATCAAAAGATGGAACACTGCCAGCGCCCCAAAGACGCCTCATCTGCTCCTCACCAAAGATAACCACTAACCTGCCTTCTAGGGCAATTCCTTTCTTGCTTTTCTTTTTACTTCATCCTAATAGTTGCATCCCGATACATCATAGTTTAGTTGTGCCTATGTGTCCTTTATGTAAGTGAACTTACATACAATTAATTTTATGTATTATTTTCTATATGACTTTCTTCACTCAACATTATATTTGAGAGATTCAACCTGTGGAGTGTATTTACAGTGTATTCATTTCCATCACTGTATAATACTATTTTGTATGAACATACTATAATTTGTTTTTTTATTATGGTGAAGTACACGTAACAAAATTTACTGTTTTAACCATTTTAAGCATACAGTTCAGTGGCATTAAGTAGATTCACAATGTTGTGTAACCACCACCACTATTTCCAAAACACTTTCATCATTCCATACAGAAACACTGTACTCATTAAATAATAATTCCCTATTCTTCCTTCTCCCCAGTCCCTTGGAATCTCACTTTCTGTCTTTATGAATATGCCATTTTAATCCTACAATATTGTCCATTGTGACTGGCTTACTTCACTTAGTGTAATGTTTCCAAGCTTCATCTGTGTTGTAGGAAATATCAGAATTTCATGGTTTTTTTAAGGCTAAATAGTTTTGCTTATCCATTTATCTGAGATGGACATTTGAGTTTCCACTTTTTGTCGATTGCGAATAGTTTTGCTAGGAACACTGGCATATAAGTATTTGTTAGAGTCCCTGCTTTCAGTTCTTTTGCAAATATATCTAGGTGTGGAACTGCTGGATCATATGGTGATTCATTGCTTAACTTTTTGAGGAATGGGTAAACTTTTTTCCATAGCAGCTGGACCATTTTACATTCCCACCAGTAATGCACAAAAGTTCTAATTTTTCTACATCCTTGCCAACACCTGCTATTTTCTGTGTGTGTGTGTGTGTGTGTGTGTTTAACACTATATGTCATGTTTATTTTGCTGCTGGTGGATATTTAATTCAGGTTATTTCTGGTCTGAGGCTATTGAGAACAATGTTAAGAAAAGTATTCTTGTGCTTGTTTCCTAGTGTGCAGGAAAATGTATTTCCAATGGTGCATACCTGGAATTGGGGTTGCTTGGCCATAGGACATGTGCATGTTCACCTTTAATAGAAAATATATTCGTAACATGGTTTTGTCCAAGTATTTACACCAATCTTCACCCTACCAGCATGCATCCAAGTCCCTGGTGCCCTTGCTATTGTAAGAAATTTTAATTTGGGCCAGCTGATGGATGTATAGTGATGGCTTCTCCTGGTATGAATTTGCATTATTATTCATGATGTTGAACATTTTTATACATTTATTGGCTGTTTGATATCCTCTTTTATGAATAGACTGGTCAAAAATCTTTGTCTGCTTTTTTCCCAGTGCATTATCTGTCATTTTCCTATATAGTTTTAGAAGTTACATTTATGTCTTGCAAACTCTTCATCAGTTTCACATATTGCAGATACTTAATTTGTTTCTTATGTGTGTCTGCAAAGTTGTTTTTAAAATGTCCATACAGGCTAATTCAAATATATATATATACACACACACACACACACACACACACAATATATATTTATATATTATATATATATTTATAAGTATCATAAACATTTATAAGTATCATAAACATAAGTATCATAAACATTTATAAGTATCATAAACATTGCTTTTGTTTTCCATTACCAATGTATTTGAAGAGTTTCCCCAATCAGTACAAGGGGATATGCTCTAATTCTTTTGCATCGCTGTATAATGTTCTATTGCAGCATTTATTGCACTAGTCCCTCATTGACCCTTATGCAACTCCCATTTACAAATAATTCTGCAATGAACATTTCTGTACATATTTCATTTTGCAAGCATATCTGTAGGATAAATTTTCAGAGGTAGGATTGGTGGGTTAAAGCATACACTTTTGAGAGATATGTCAAAAACCTCTAGGGATTATTCCCCCTACATTCCCCAACTTCCAGCAATGCTAGTGCTCTTTCTGGACAACCCACAGTATATTGTCACCCCTTTGCATTTTTACCAGTCTACAAAGAGAACATTGGTATTGGGTTGTAGTTTTAGATTGTAATTTTTAAAATTATGAATGGAGAGCTTCAGTCTCATATGTTTAAAGGCCTTTTAAATCCATATTTCCCTTGAGTGTTATGGCTTCCCCTATTAACAGTATCAACTATATTAGTACTATAATATTAAACATTAACATGCTTAGGAATTTCTGGGGAATCTCAGTAAAATGCAAATTCTGATTCGGTATGTCTGGGTTGGGGTTGGAGTCTGAGATTCTGCACTTACAACAAATTTAGTGTCAAAACTGTGAGTCTAAGAAATATATTAGAGTAGCGTTTATGTTGTAAAACTTTTGCAGTAAAGAGGAAATTTGAAATAAATCATCAAGTACAATAATCACTCATTTAAAATAATCCAGATTTAGGATGCTATGCTCAAAATACCTTCTCTTTTATACGTGGCTTGTTATGATGGGATCCTCATACACAAATGATTTCACATATACTTTTCATGTGTGCAAAGGGAATTGAAATATTGCAGAAATGTAATGTAAACCCCGTCTCTACTAAAAATACAATAATTAGCTGGGCATGGTGGCATACGCCTGTAGTCCCAGCTACTCAGGAAGCTGAGGCAGGAGAATCGCTTGAACCCGGGAAGCGGAGGTTGCAGTGAACCAAGATCGCACCACTGCACTACAGCCTGGCGACAAAGCGAGGCTCCATCTCAAATGATAATAATAATAATAATAATGATAATAATAATAGTAATAATAATAATAAGCTACCCAAGAGTGGGGTTAAGATTGAAATCAAGGATATAGCAGTCAAACTCCTCAATTCCGGCAGCATTTCATGGAAGGGCTATGGATGTGCTGTTGTATATATGAATCCCTTACAGTCCTGGGTTTGGTGACTCAGGCTGAGAGACAATTGCTGAAGATAGGTACAAAGGAGGCACTTGAGGCCTATATCCATCATAGCCCACTGGCTTCCCTTACATCCCATTTTAACAAACAAAACAACATGTTTTGGAGAAAAACTCAAATAGCGCTTTAGAAAACCAATAGAATTTGTACTTTAAATATTATGCAAAAATCTCATTTAAGGAGTTAACACTCAAAACAGAACACTCAAAAGAAGAAATCCATGAGGAAATTTCCAATGGATGACATAATAATGAAAGGAGCAGCAGCCACAGATAATATGTATTAAGTGCTTATCAAGTGCTTTCTATATATTTGCACATTTAATCCTCACAACCATACTGTGAGTCAGGTTTCCCAAGCAGCACTCTATATGTAGCGAAGGATACAGCAGAAAAATCTAATATTATGTCTCATTATTCTCACATGTGAACAACATGTGTGCACAGAAAAAGTTTAAATTTTATCCCCTTGATAGCATTTGGAAATAAAACATAGAAAACTAGCTTTTTTACTGGGAATTTTGATCTGATACAATTTTACCTTTCAAATCAGTGAGAATTCCTGCAGAAATACGTTTTGGAAAGGAAAACACCTTCAAATTTTAAGAACATTTTTATTTACTCTTTTTGTTTTAAGTTTTGCTTTCAAAATAGTAAAGATGCTGGGGTTTAGAATAATCTTGATAGTGCATCTTATCTGAAAGTTCCTCACTTTAGTTTTATAAACCTTCTCAGAGCAAGAAAAAATAAATCAAGAGGAAAAATAAAAATTTCCCAATAAAAAGAAAGTCAGTGAGGTGTGAATGTTCTGTCTTATCCGGCTTGTAAGTGGTGATGAAAAAAAAAAAAAAGGAAAAAATATAATACCCTTGACACTGACAAGAGATGAAGTAAAAAAATAAAAGCCAGCGGGTGTTCAGTGAAATGTCCTTCTGATAGGCCTAGCTCACACAGTTGGTTATACCCTCCAGACAGCTTCCCCACAGGGACAATGCACCATCTGCAAAGGAAATAGCAGTAACTTTCCGGGCTTAGGTTAAAACCCTGTACTGATTTTCAGGTTAAGACAGAAAATAAAAACTACTTCACAGAATACATTTAAACATGGGCAAAACAGTTATAAACAAAATAAAACAAGAACATACAAGAAACAAAGCTAGACCTAATGCCGTAACTCTGACAGCTAAGAAAATGACAGAAATTTCTAGGACAAAGCAAGTCACTGACTCCCAACACTGATCCCTCCTCCAAGTCAATGGTTGAGTCCAAACTTACTGAGAATTCTTGTTCATAACCACAAATCGAGAAAGAAACAAGTTGAATGGGTGTCCTGGTAGTTTCCCTAGTCCGAGTAATAGCAAAGATGCTTCTCACTGAGGAAAATAGGAGAAAATAATTTCTTTGAATTAAGGGAAGAATTCATCCACTGCTTCAGAATGATTTGAGAAAGCTAATAAAGCCTGACCATGTGCCCCTCCACACCTACACACACACACACACACACACACACACACACACACACACACACACAGATGCAAACCTGGTACAGGACATTTAACAAAGTATCGGGAGAGAAAATAGACCTGAAATTCTAGAAAGAACATATATGACATCAGTATTCCCTTCAGCCTCCCTTCTCAAGAGAATCAGAAAGAACAAGAACTATTCAGCTCTCAAACCAAAACCTATGAAAAGAAACATTCTGATCTGAGATAAAGAAAGTCAAGAAGTCACCAATACTTTAAAAGACAAGAGAGAATGTTTGAAAAGGGGCATCGAAGCAAGATTTTTTAAGAAGGGCAAAACAACTATGCAAAATATCCTTGTCCAGAGGAAAATAAAGAAAAGATTTTTTCAAGCATCCAGGTACAAAAAGCAAAGAATTCATCGCAGGGAAAGCACAGGTTCTCCTCAGGCTTCTGCACAGCAATATTTAGTGCTAGAAGCCCATGGAGCAGTGGCTACAAATGTGACTCCAAAAATATTATATTGTGCTAAAGCATTAATTTTTAAGGCAAATGACTGACATTGGCCAACATGGAAGATCTCATAAAATACATACACTTCTGAATCCTTCCTAAAAATATTTAAAAAATAGACTTTCATGATGAAATAGAGCCAATTTAGAGAAGAAGCAAGATGAATAATTTAAGAATGCAAAGCTCTGGCAAATGGAGGCAGGAGAACATTGATCTTATTTAAATACAATGCTAGTACTAATGAAATATGGAAATCATGGTTCAAGTCACCATGAATGTTTTAGAGACACGCAATGCAAAAAAAATGACACAAGTAACAAAAATCCAAACAGAGGCAGAGAGGGAGGGACACACGAGGGGATGAATGTTCTCATGCTTCATAGAGACGCAATCAATATTAAAACAAAAATTTTAAGGCTTCATGTTAAAATACCATCTGTATAATTTTTTATAAAACTATTTTATATGCTTTCATCTATATTATATAGATAATTGCATATATATTTAAAATGATGTTGAACCAATGAAATAATGGCTATTTCTGGGTGGTAGACTTGGGGGCTCTGATTTTGTGATTTTTTTTCCCCTATTTGACACACATACAAACACACGTGTGTGTGTGGTGCAAAAACAATGACATGTTTTAAAAAGTACTGAAAGCAAATATGGAAAGTTGCTAACAGTGGTTATTCATGATTTAAAATGAGTTTTTCCATTGAAAATATCCAGCCAGTTTCTTCTGCCTCCATTCATCACTTCTACTAATTTCAATATGATGATTTCTTTCTCCTATATCTTCCTTTCTATTATTTTCAACAGTATTTATATATGGAGATACATTTGTATCTTCTAAGTCATTAGTTCTATGAACTATTGTTGTCTGAATGCTACAGATCAGGGAAGAGATTTTCCCAAGTACACCTTATATGGAAGAGGGAAGATAAGAATCCATATCCATTCCATACCAGTGCCCATGGCATTTACACCCTACATTTTAGAAACAATTCATATTCTCACTCTGATTTTTACATTTTTAATCCATGCAGAACTGTAATATCTTTGAAGCCTACAGGAAATCAACTTCTTGAAATAAATGAAAATTCTGATTGCTCGAAAAATACAATATTCCAAAGGAGCTTTGAAAAATTCAAATCTAAGGGAACACATAAGAGGTAATTCTTTATATCAGTTCAGCCAGTGGTGTTAGGTTTCCTGCTTATGAAATTTCTCAGACTGGAAGCTCTGAAGCAGCAAAGCAGCATTATTAGTGCCCACCTATATTATCATCAAATTGGCAACTGATTTTGCACCATAAAAGTTTAGAAGTGAATTACTGTGGCCAAATGATGTGTATATAAAATATAGCCTCTACTTTAAAAGAAGTAAAATTAACAATCAGAAATTAGTATAAAAAGCAATTCATTTTTTCCAATTTCAACTTTGAGAGTTTTAGACTTAAGTCCATCAGAGCCAAAAGGAAGTTATTGTTGGTTCATATTAATGAAATGAAAAGCCAAGTCATAAAATGAGAAATACATGCATGCAAGATTTGGTAGGCTGAAAGTCTTTAAATATAGATTCGGTTATTTGCCAACTTCCTTGTTAAAATTTAGTTCATCCAGCTTTAATGATGGTTATTTGCAAAGGGTAGAATTTGAGACAAATTTTCTCATGTAGTCAACAATCTTTGTTGTCCATTATTGCTGTCTCTTAAACTTATTATTGCATCAGTCTGTATTTGGGGAACCGGTACATTTTAATTGTCATTGCTTTACTTTTATTTGCTCTCCTTTGTGTCAGGAATGAGTACATCCACTGCAAACGGGAAAGTCATACATGCGCTGCATGCTCCTCACCAGATGTTTTGAACTCAGAGGGAGCACCAACACTAACGATGGCAGAGTAGTCATGTACTGATTGCATGATTGCATTGTTGGCCATTTCAGCAATTACATTTAACTTAGCAGGGACTTCAATATTTTTTATTTCTGTAATCAACAGTTATCACCCCAAGTTTGAGACAAGCAAAAGGTACTACACTTCTGATGTCTGATAAATTTGGTGTGAAGACATTTCCTTAGCATTTCCAACAAACTCCAACACTGGAAAAAACAGGAGAAAACAATCTGGGAAATTGGTTTGGAGTGTAGTTTTCTAATGTAGGTATACTTGAGGTCAACTGGCTAAATACACTTCTTCAGCAGAAATTACTGTTGTTTTGCTTTAATAGCGCAGCACTGAGAAACATCTTACGAGGACTGATGCTGAACAAGTGAAACAGAGACAACCATAAAGGTGGTAGGTGGAATGATTCTGCCCTAGGTGGTGGTTGGAATGATTCTGCTCTATCCATTGCCCCTCCTGTACACTGGTCACCATAATAAAGCTCCTTATTACCATCTTGGTTTTTCTTTCTCTTTTTTATGTTCCTATGATACCTTTGTTGGATTAACAAAACATACTGCACTATCTGCATTATCAACAGTGTCTAATCTCTGGTTCACCCATCTCAAGGTACAAAACGTGCTCTCTGTTGACCTAATAACTGTACTTACCAACATGAAAATGATCTTTCCAAATAAATATATTCTTAGTTAGCTGTTCTTGACCTTTTTCCTTAGACACAATTCTTAAAGGGTCCAGCATTGCTTTCCCCCCACCCATATCTAAGCTCTTCTTTTTGCCCCAAAGACTGGCTTGATCAAGGTCTTTGAAGGACAAAACTGTAAGCCATTAGACACCTAAGTGATGCTATGCATAATACTAAAAGAAAAAAAAAAGCTTGAAAGGATGACACAAATGTACATATCAAACTGTTCTTAGTCATTATTCCTTAGAAATCTTTCCCTCCCCACTTCCTCTTTCTTTCTTCAGAGCCTGTGTAGGTGGAATGTGCTACTTGATAAGTGCAGTATAATTATATAACCTCACTTCTTCTTTTACAAGACGTTATACCAGGGTTACCTTAGTTTGTCCCTGTTATGTAATTGGATTGTAGGATGCTTCAGCCCATACACCTACACAAATATTAATTTTATTTCTGTCTTGGATGATTCCAAGAGATTCAAGCTTTAGTTTTACATACTTTTAAGGACAACTTTGTTTTTGGAGACAAGACTCTCTACCTTGCCTCTTTTCTCTATTAATCAAACATTTTTATAAATCAAGCTTTCTTATGCCCCAGCTATTATATATGTGCTACTTCTTAGAGGAGCCTCTGCAGAAATTTCACCACTTAAGATCAAAGATTGAGAAATGAATAACAATGAGAGGAACAAATAAGAACCATGAACTTAAAGTAATATAAATGGTTTTCTGCAAAATAAATCTAACCTGGTTTTAAGGTTTTCATTCATTCTAAAACATGGATTCTTAATTCTATCAGGAATTACAATGGGATTTTGAGATTCTACTGAAGGGAGGTATGTATACACACTTCATGGAAGTAGAGATGGCCAACAACTTCAATCACATAACCTACTATGGAATGCCTTAAATTCTTGTATTACAAACTCAACAAAAGAAGATGAGGTTAGATTAAACTGCCAGAAGAAAAATTGAAGGAAGCCAAAGTGTAATCATCCTCATCTCTTTTATTCCCACTTTTCTTCTAGGCAAACGAAAAGCATCTAAGGGAATGATGTCTACCATTGTTGATGAAACACTGTAGACAAAATTTTGAAATAGCAAACAAAACACAATGGCACAGCAATCAACACACAGCCATGGTTGAAGAATGTTCAGTATTTTCATCCTGAGCGTATGCACAACAATGCATTCTACTAAGCAGCACGGGGGTTGGTAACTGCAGTGGATAATTTCTTCCATATTTGCGTAGGTTTGTTTTGCTCTATCAGCAAAAGGGGTACAAGATGGGATTGAGGCCAATTATGTAACAGTGGCTCTATAAATTGTTAAATGCTACTATATGACTGAGGCATTTAATCAAAAGTCAGATTAATTATTTCAAACCCAATTGACAGAAATAAGCAAGCGTCTTCTACCAGTGTTCACTTTCAAAAAGTAGAAGAGGAAACATTGGATTTAAATCACAGACATCAGGATAAACACACACAGTAAAGAATAAATATCAAAGAATGAAAACTTAAGATCTTCATCTTAAGAATTCTCATCACTGGGTTTTCTTTGAAGAATGTGAGTCCTACTTTTTTCAGACTAATCAGTATATTGACTGATTAATCAATCTACTTTTCTATCAGTCTAAGCACATATAGTTTCTTCTCATTAACTGAAGATGCTGTAACAAATGTGAAAATCTCTGTCCAAAATTCCCCAAACCTTGTCCAGTATCAACAGTCTTGGAGATCTGCATTCCCATTTATTACATGCCCATGTTGCATAACAATCAGCGTCAACCTTCATTTGAATCTAAGTCAGCTAACTCTTTTCCCTTCCCTTGAATCTTTCAAATTCCTGAAGAAAATATTTTTGAACCAAAAAGAAAGTCTTTTGGGGAGAAAATACACCGTGTACTTAACAAGTTGAAGGGCAGGGTGTGGGGGAGAAAGAAATGAAGAAAGTCAATGTAATGTGATTAACAAAGTGATGACAAGCGAAGTCTTTGCACACACAGGCACTCTTAGCACAAATGTGTGAATCTGGGTCACAGGGCTATGCAATATCTCCAGAACATTATTTTTATTAAGAAGAAATATCTGTTTTGGTAGAGATTGTTTGGTAAACATTCTGGCCACAAATACTGAAGAGTATTACTTTCAGTTTAACCCTGGACTAACCCAAAATACAGGTGAATTTTGCCACTGAGGTGGTACCAAGAAAAGTGTCCTTTTCAGCTCGAATCTGCAATCTGCTGATCATAATATCCCCAAATTGTAAAGCTCAGTAGAATTAAATAAGATTAACCGATTTTTTTAAAGGAAAAGATCTATATTTCACAAATAAAGAATGTTTAAATTATTATTTATTTTTCAGAGCTTCCTAATTTTGAAAGTTTATTTTGCCATATGCCTGAAGTAGCATTCAGAAGAGGAAGTCAAAATATAACATTAAAATGAAGCGAACATTTCTGTGTCTTACTGTGCTGTTGTGATGAAAGCCAAAAATCTGTCTTTGTATCCCCTGGATAGAGATACAAAACTTATGTTTCAATTTTGACCAAAGGATAAAAACAGTAAGCAACAATATCAGTTTTCAAAAAAAAAAAAAAGGGAAACAAGACAGTTTTCTTTATTATTTTACGACTCCATTTTACTGGCATTAGGTAGTTGCATTGGGTTTTTAAAGCTGTGAGTTATAAGAAAATACAGTCTACAAGTAAAAATAGCATATCCATAGCCCCTTATACTCCTTTGACATACATTATCTCATTTAACTTAATTCTCAACAAAATCCTTTGCAATAGTAATTATTATTCCCATTTTGCATATGAGAATATAGAGAATCAAGTTAAGCAAACTAATACAAGAACAGAAAACCAAACACTGCATGTTCTCACTCGTAAGTGGGAGTTGAACAATGAGAACACATGGACACAGGGAGGGGAACATCACAGACCGGGGCCTGTTGGGGGCTGGGGGGATAGGGGAGGGATAGCATTAGGAGAAATACCTAATGTAGACGACGGGCTGATGGGTGCAGCAAACCACCATGGCACATGTATACCTATGTAACAAACCTGCACGTTCTGCACATGTACCCCAGAACTTAAAACATAATAAAAAATTATTTTTAAAAAAAGATCTTCATAAATTCTCAGGATCAATTATAAGTGGCAGAGCCAGGCAGACTGAAGAGATAAATTCATTTTCTCTGAAGCAAAATTGATGTCCCTTCCTCCAAGACTGCCTCAATACATACATGTGCACTGAAACTTTTGAAATAGGGCCTTTAAAAATATACCTCATAAATGTCTGAATTTAATCTCATTTTGTATCTGTGAGGTTTTCTCTATTTTTTCAGGGCACTGAGAATTTTTTTTAAAAATACATAGAGAAAATGACAGAAAATAACACTGTAACATGTATTTCAGGTTGGGTTTTCCAAAACCAGAGTCTGAGACAGGAATTAGGATGCTCGTGATTTCTTGAGAGCGAGTCTCAGGAACAGGAGAGGGAGGGAAGCAGAAAGTGAATGGGGCAGAGCTGAGCAAGGCTGTGGCCTCAGCTGGAGTCCACCCTGAGCATGGACCCAAGGGAGCTCTGGAGCATGGATTATACCACAGAGATGTCCCATCTTGAGGAAAAGTAGTTGGGATGTTTGTACTGTGTCAGACAGGCTACCCCTCAGAAGGCAGTGGGTGGGCAGTGGGACCCATGGTCTAGGAGCAGTTCTCCATAGGACTCAGTTGGGAGCTAATAAAAGCCAACACTAGCAGCAGCTGGAGAATCATCAGCCTAAGGGGATCTGGGCACAAAGCCAACATCAACACTTAAGGCATGATTATTTCTTGCTGAGTACTGACAAGTTAAGTTCCTCCACCATTAGAAGGTATCACCGAAGCATTTCTTTTTGGCAGTGTCTGCTCAGCTAATTTTTGTATTTTTAGTAGAGATGGGGTTTCACCATGTTGGCCAGACTGGACTCAAACTTCTGACCTCAGGTGATCCGCCCACCTCGGCCTCCCAAAATGCTGGGATTACTGGTGTGAGCCACTGTACCCGGCCCAGATGTACCCATTCTTAATAGGCAGATGAGATGATAGGTAGGGCATCTGGAGAGAAAGGCTATTTTTAAAAGTCCAGTTGGGGAAGTCTTCCTGAAAGGCGGTGGCTTCCACATGCAGTGGGTCCATCCCATCTGTGGTAGATTGGTTTCATTAACATCCCAATTAATAGCCTCCATGTAGCCACATCGTTTGCCCTATAACTTTGTAGCTCCCTCCTACTCTTGCTCTTGGCTTGGCCGTAGACTTTCTTTAAGCAACAGGATATTAGCTGACTTGATTCAAGAAGAAATCATGCCTGAGCATTTGTGCTTTCTTTTTGCTGCTATGTGACTGCCATGAGATTATGTCTGGACTAGCCTGAGAAAAAGCCAGAGCTAGCCTCTTGAAGGATGAGGTACCATGTGGAGCAGAGCCCACTCTTCTCAGCTGAGAGCCCAGCCACATTATTGCCCCTCCAAGTCAAATGAAACCAACAAGTTAATACAGAGCTGAGTGTAAGGCATGTGAATGAGCCCTGATGGGATATGCTCAGATCAGCAGAACCAATGCAGCCATATTACTAGAAACTACAAGTGAGTGTTGTAAGCCTAAATTTCTGGGGTGGCTTGTTACATAGCAATATTGTAGCAATGGTTAATCAATACACAACTAAAAATTGCCAACACACAAAGCCTCAACACTGACATTGACTGGAAAAGAAGAACCCAAGGCCTTAACAGCAAGTTAAGTTAGCATTTGACTAAATAAAGTAAGGGATTCAAGAAGACAGGCATTCTTACTCAGACTCTAAATAAGTATCCAGGTAAATACGGTTATTTTTACAATAAAAGTTAGTCCTCCACCTTACTCTAATGATTGATTTCCACAATGACATTTGTATGATTTCCTAAGGTGATGGTAAAAAAAATTAAAAATAATAAAACAATGACTCACAAAACACCAAATACTGTTCCTGCTATGTTGGCACCTGCTTTTATTGTTAAGTAACTGTTGCTAGGTTAAAGAAAAAGACTGTGATTTTGTTAATAATATTATTATGACTTAGCAAAGTTGATGGGAACTGGAGACATGTATTTATGTTTAACCATTCTGGAAATTAGAAATTACTGAAGTTCATATGCTGCAGAATAAAAATTAAAGGACAAGAACACATTAAGATATAAATTTGGGATGTATTTAGCTACCCATAATAGTAGGTGCCCCAAAATATTTTTTTCAAAGCATAAACGAAAGAACAAAAATGCCTGTGAAAGCTCTGTTTTTGTATTTTATCCAAGTTCCCTTCTAGCCAAAAATGTGCTCAGTTAGAAATGACCAGTGATATCATTATTTGGATATTAAATGGCTCCCCTACCCATTGGCAAGTCTTAAATGGTACGTCACCATTCACAGAATGAAAAGGCCCAAAATTAGACAATTCCAATGGTAACAACTATCCCAGTGCTTTCATGTGCCAGATTCAGGACCAAGCGTTTTTTATATGCATTCAATCATTAATCCTCACACCTGCCCTAAGGAATAGACATTGTTATTCCCATTTTATGGATGAGAAGATTGAGATTGTTCAAAATTATGCAGCTAATGACCGCTGTAATTGGTAGAGGTAGTATTAAGTCCAAGAATACCTGCCACTAAAACTGATGATCTTAAAAATTAGAATTACATACAGGGTCAGACAAATGACAAGTATTTTCAGTGTAGCCATTTCCTGGACTTACAAGTAATTTCCTTTTGAGATAAGAGCTAGAAATCTGGATACGACTCTCAAGGTTTCCTCATTAATTATCTCCCTGACCCCCTAAAATGCATCTCCAACCATGCATGTTGGCAGATTGCATGGGATTGCTACATTTCCCCAGGGCAGTAGGAGGAAAGCACCAAAATTCTTTAGAATGAAACTTTATATCTGTCCTTTGCTAAGGTGAAAACATCTTTTGTTGCCAATAAATATTGACTTACACCACATTAATAAAAATAAAAATCAAGCATAAAAGATAAATATATGTATGTGTATCTACAAACACACACAGTATAACACAGTCACGTGCCCCATAATGACATTTCAGTCCATGAGAGACTGCCTATATGATGGTGGTCCCATAAGATTATAACGGAGCTGAAAAATTCCTATAACCTAGTGATGTCATGGTTGTCATAACGTCGTAGAGCAACACAGCACTCATGCGTTTATGATGTTGTTGGTACAAGCAAAACGACATTGCTGCTAGTTGTATAAAACTCTAGTACATAAAATTATGTATAGCACGTAATATTTGGTAATGATAATAAACAACTGTTACTGGTTTATGTGTATACTATACTACACATTTTGTTTTTTTAGAGTGTATTCTTTCTAATAAATAAAGAAAAAAATTAACTGTAAAACAGTCTCAGGTGGCAATTCCAGAAGAAGGCATTGCTATCATACGAGATGACAGTTCCATGCATATTATCGCCCCTGCAGACCTTCCAGTGGGACAAGATGCGGTGGAAGACAGTGATATTGATGATGCTGACTCTGTGTTTGAGTAGGTTAATGTATGTGTTTTTGTCTTAGTTTTTAACAAACAAGTTTAAAAAGTAAAAATTAAATATTTAAAAATTGAAGAAACTTATAGAATAAGCCTATAAAGAAATATTTGTACTGTTGTACGATGTGTTTGTGTTTCAAGTGAAGTGTTCTTAGAAGAATCAAAAGTTTAAATAATTTAAAAGTTTATAAAGTAACAAAGTTAAAATAGCTAAGGTGGATAATTTATTACTGAGGGAAAAAGGTTTTTTAAAATAAATTTATTTTAGCCTAAGTATACAGTGCTTATAAATTCTCTAGTAGTGTACATTAATGTCCTAGGCCTTCACATTCACTCGCCAGTCACTCAACAACTCACCCACAGCAACTTCCAGGCCTAGGAGCTCCATTCATGGTAAGTGTTTTATACAGGTGCATCGTTTTTTTATCTTTTATATTGAATTTTCAGTGTACCTTTTCTACATTTATATGTGTTTAGATACATGAACACTTATCATTATGTTACAATTGCTTACAGTATTCAGCTCAGTAAAGTGCTGTATAAGTTTGTACCTAGAAGCCATAAGCTATGCCATGTATTTTAGGTGTGTAGTACGCTCTACCACCTAGGTTTGCATAAGTTCAGTCCCTGATGTTCACACAATATCAGAATGAATCCCCACCGTTAAGTGACTCATGATTATAATATATAATAAGAAAAGAATTCGCAATTTTTATGTCACATAGTGAAGCGCTCAAATTTCTCCTACTTGGATTGAGTCAACTGATGTCATATTTGAGGAAATAACCTCAGCACTTGAAAGTGATGTTTGTTTAATGTCACAATTTGAAATAATATTGAACCAATTAAAACTTTTGATGATATGATGTTCAGCATCTCCTTTTTAATACAGTCATTTTGATTTTTCTTCTAGTAATGAGAAATTGCCTCATTTCTTAACTACTCCAGAGTTTAGTCCAAGCTAATAATAAACAGTTACCAGTTACTGAACATTTACTCTGTGCCAGACATATTTGTTTTGGTACAATAGATACTAACTCATTCATTCCCATCTAACAGATGACAAAACTGAGGCTTAAAGAGGTTAAGTAAGTTGTCCAGGATTATTTGGGCAGTCAGTGGCAGAGCTGAAATGTTGCCTGTCCTGCATTAGGAATGCTTGTGTGTTCCCCCAAATTCATTTGTTGAAGCCCTTCATCCCCAATGTGATTATATTTACATTTGGGGCCTTTGTGAGGTAATTAGGCTTAGATTAGGTCATCAGAGTGGGACCCTCATGACGGAATTAGAGCCCTTCTAAAAAGAGGAAAACAAATCTCTCTCTCTCATTCTCTTTCTCCCTCATACATAAACAAAAGGAAGGTCAGTTGAACACACAGCAGGAAGGCAGCTGCAAGTCAGAAAGCAGGTCGCCACCAGGAACTTCATCTGCTGGCACTTTGATCTTAGACTTCCCAGCCTCCAGAATGGTTAGGAATAACTGTCTGTTGTTTAAGCCACCCCGTCTATATTTTGTTATAGCAGCCTGTACTAAAAGAGAGCTCAAATTTTGGGGAGCATAAAAAATTCAGATAATGAGGCTGGGTATTTATATATTTGAAATATCCAGGTACACATAGACTCTTCCAGTGACTGAAGGCAGTTCTAAATTCTGCTGAGCGGCATGCTCTAAACTATATCTCCCTGTTTCTCTTTCTTCATTGGGGTTCTCATAAAACAAAGACGTCATGGATTACACATTCCCCACTGCTCCATCCCTCTAATATTTGGGTATTTCCCTGTGTTAAGAAGTGAAGAAAAGCCAGGTGCAATGGCTCACACCTGTAATCCTAGCACTTTGGGAGGCCAAGGCAAGTGGATCACCTGAGGTCAGGAGTTCGAGACCAGCCTGACCAACATGGTGAAACCCCATCTCTACTAAAAACACAACAATAATAATAATAATAAATAGCCTCATTTGGTGGGACATGCCCGTTGTCTCAGCTATTTGTGATGCTGAAGCAGGAGAAACAGGCAAATCTCTTGAACTCCGGAGGCGGAGGTTGCAGTGAGCTGAGATAATGCCATGCATTCCAGCCTGGGTGACAGATCAAGACTGTCTCAAAAACAAACAAACAAACAAAAACACACATAAAAACAAACAAATGAACAAAAAATGAAGGGAAAGAAAAATCCCCAGCTTCCATCAAGAAGAAAGCAGCTAAGAGTGCCCTGTCTGAGATGTCTGTGAAGCTACCCGGATGTCTAACTCATAGAGACTTGTGTGATGGATTAGATCTCAATGTCTGAATGATCAATACATGGAGACTTGTGTGTCTGATGGACTTTATTTCAATGAGAATTAATCTCAATACTAAATAGCATGCTTATCCTCTTGGTTTAAGAAGAAAAGTAAGTTTTCTGTCTTCATTTGTCAGGATTCAGCATTTATTATGTTTTTGTCCTTTCAATTGTTTTAGGATAACAGGTAACCAAATAAGCAAGACTCCAGATATCATGCACCTAACCCCACTGTCACCTTCAATAAATTAGGTGGGTTAGTTATTCTTGGGCTCCTAGATAAAAGACTTCATGAATTTTCTAGTTATAGTCTCCCAGATCCCCTGGTCAACAATTAGTGTCTCATGGAAAGATCACGTTCATTTCATGTTAAGGCTTCTCTTCATAAGGCTCAAGATCAACCGCAAAGCTGGAACCTTATAGGAAGGAAAGGGTTTAATAGCCTTAAGGTATGCTTCCCCAAATAGCTTAGTTAGGCATCTCCTTTTTTTACCTTGCTAACATGAATTTTGGCACTTAGAAGAGCTTAGTGAAGAGATAAGGGGAAGCAGAGTGGTTCTTACCTGATTGTTACAGGAGTAACATGTCAATACGCTCTCTAAGCACAGGGAGTGTATGAAGTTCTCTTTCTCTCTGTCTCCCTCCTCTTAATGTTTTTTTTTGGGGGGGGGTTCCTCAGAGTCTCCTATATTAGGTTAGGTTCCCTAAACGTAGAGCCTGAGACAGGGATTCTTGTGCAAATGGTTTTTGAGGGAGAGCTCTCAGAAGAAGCCTCTAAAAGATCAAGAGAAGCAGGAGGGGGCAGTAGAAGGAGCTTGGCAAACATGTTGTCTCAGATGAAATTTAGTCTCCACCTGATCCCTTGGAGAGCTCTGAAGCACGGATTGCAAGACAAGGGCTGTCAGGTCTTGAAGCAAGGCGGCCGTGCTTTCACTTATACCTCTGCATTTTTCAGTCACTGACCATGGGCAGTCTCCAGATTGGTGGAAGGCATAAACTACAAGGCATCTCTGGGAAAGAGGGCTCCTGTCAGCCCAGGGCAGTTGGCCAGAGAATGGGGGCAGCTATGAGTTTCTAGTAACTGGTACCCACAGCAGCTTGAGAATGGATGCACATCCCTTGGGTATAGGAGTTAGAGATGACATGAGCAACATCTGCTAACCACACTCCCATAACAAGAGCTCTTTCTTTAGGCTCTTTGAATGGGCATGCTGTGCTTCCCTCTAGTTCACTGTTTATTCCCTTGTTAGCACTAGGCATAGATGATTCCAGCTTATTTAAGCTAGGATTTGCTTGTCCCTCTTATAACAGCACCTTGGACAGAGTCTAAGAATACTCCCACACTGGTCACAGGCCATCCTGCAAGTGGTCCTGTTAGGCCCCATCTCACTGCACTAGAAGTGTAAGAGGGGACTCAGACAACATTCCTGACTCTCCCTAAAGTCCTCCACAAGACCCATTCTCAGCTTTCTCAGCCTCTCCAAGCCTCCCAGTCTTACTTTGTGATTTTCGTTAAGAAATGTAGTGATAGGCCATGTGCAGTGGTTCATGCCTGTAATACCAGCATTTTGGGAGGCTGAAGAGGGAGAATTTCTTGAGCCCAGGAGTTTGAGACCAGTCTGGGCATCATGGAAAGACCTTGTCTCTAACAGAACAAAGAAATACTGGGTGCTATGGTGTGTGCCTGTAGTCCCAGCTGATAGGGAGGCTGAGGCATAAGATTGCTTGAGTCTAGGAGTTTGAGGGTGCAGTGGGCTATGATCTCAAAACTACACTCCAGTCTGGGCAACATTATCTTAAAAAAAAAAAAAGAAACAAGAAATGAAAAGAAAAAGAAGGTAGTAGCCATGATCTTTATTCCTTGGCCACTATGAACACGAGAAGAGTCCTATTTTCACATCCAGATAGACTAATTTAGAATATGTTCCTTCGACACTCCTTTTTTAGGGAGAGCCTGAAAGTTACATGCTTATGTGAGATACCCCAAAATTACTAGATTCAACTTCAGGAAAATCAGTGTAATGATTGTGTGCCAAATCAGGTAACATGGGATTCTCTGTGAGATACCCAAGCATTTCAAATGATTTATTAGAGGAAAACTTAAGATTGATGAAATGCAACGTACTAATTGTGAAAATTATTTTAAAAATTGGCATATTTTGGATTTAAGCAACAGAACAATGGTAATCAAATAGAAACACAGTCTGAGATCTACTGGTGTGCCTGATTATACCAGTAGACAATAAATAATTGCTTTTAGTGGAGACTTTATTTATTTATTTATTGAGACAGGGTCTCATCCTGTTTACCCAGACTGGAGTGCAGTGGTGTGATCTTGGATCACACTATCCTCTGCCTTTGGGGCTCAAGCAATCCTCCCACCTCAGCCTCCCCAGTAGCCGGGACTACAGGAGTGTGTCATCATGCCTGGCTACTTCTTATATTTTTGTAGAGATAGGGTTTGCCATGTTGCCCAGGCTGGTCTCTAAGTCTCGACATCAAGTGATCCACCTATCTCAGCCTCCCAAAGTGCTTTAATGAGAGGTATTACCCACCATGCCCAGGCAGCGGAGACTTTCAGCAACACCTTTGGATTCAGACTTCCCTACCACACCCTACTCCTATACAAACAAAGTAATTATTTTACCATTTTATTGGATCTTTTCCAAAACAAGTAAGAACATAATTAAATGGCTTTTGTTGTAATTACCAAAAACTAGAAACAAATGTCCTTCAAGTGGCGAATGGGAACTGTGAGTATCCATCCAATAAAATAATACTTATCAGTGAAAAAGAATGAATTACTGATATATGGATAAATCTAAAAGGCATTATGCTACATGAAAAGAGCCAGACTCAAAAGGCTACATATTGTATGATTCCATTTATATTTTGGGAAAGGAAAAAAATCTATGGTTGCCAGAGACTGGAGAAAGGGGTTGATGACAAAAAAATGCATGGAAATGTTGCCAGTGACAGAATTGTTGTATATCTTGACTTTGGTGATGGACACATGAACATATAGAATTGTTAAAATTTGCACAACTGTAGACATATACAGGTAAATTTTACTCTGTGCAAAGTATACTTAAATTTTAAAAATAGAAAAAAACCCCACATGGCTTAACAATGTGCATATTAAGCCAAAAATAACATTAATTGAAGTTTTAAAAAACAGAATTAATGCATTTATTGGTAACAGTGAAATTATTGCCAATTTTAAATAAGTATTAGAATCCCAAATTCAACATACTTTCTCTTCAGAAGTAATTATTCTTCATCTATAATAAATTCCTCTTCTTAATCAATGAATTCCAGTCTATGCAAATCAGATTTTTAAGGTCTAGCACTTTGCAGGGAAATACTGAACTCCAGACTCATTTCTTCAAGTGTATGAAATTCATATACCAAACGTTTTTCTATCACCTAAGCTCACCACTTCCAGAGCAAATGTAAACCCATGAATGAGACCAAATCAAGAGTAGCTAAGTTAGTAGCAAAGATTCTATAGCACTGATACAGCCTGTTCTCCAGGCAGGCTCTACAATCAATCAATGCTTTATATGGGCTCCAAGGATCCATGAAGAGAACTATAATCACTTTCTTTTCTTTGTGGCATAATTCAGTCAATATTATGCTTGGTACATTTTTAGGGAACAATTAGAAACCACCAAATAAAGAATAAGATGCTGGCATATTACAAGAGTGAAGAATGTGCCACTTTTCTTAGGCTTCACATACTCTTTATATATAATGTTTCTTTTTAAAAAAAATCAGGCCATACATAATGAGAAATTTCTGTATTTAGAAAAACATGCAGAATGAGTGTAAACTTGAGCAAATCTAGGTAATTCATTGCATTTTAGCTAACAGCCTAAAAAGCATGCATATTGCTTACAAAATTATATATTAGAAATCACCTTAAAAATAAACGAGTCTCGGCCGGGCACAGTGGCTCAAGCCTGTAATCCCAGCACTTTGGGAGGCCGAGGCGGGAGGATCACGAGGTCAGGAGATTGAGACCATCCTGGCTAACACAGTGAAACCCCGTCTCTACTAAAAAAATACAAAAACCTAGCCAGGCGAGGTGGCAGGCGCCTGTAGTCCCAGCTACTGGGAGAATGGCGTAAACCCAGGAGGCAGAACTTGCAGTGAGCCGAGATCCGGCCACTGCACTCCAGCCTGGGGGACAGAGCGAGACTCCATCTCAAAAATAAAAATAAACGAGTCTCACAGACATTCTGAATTACCTTTAAGTCATATATCCCTTTTACAAGTGGCATCACTATCCGTGCATCTGTGTGTGGTGGGGGGGTATTCATCCAATACCTCAAGCTACTTGGGAACAGTGTCTTTGTCCTTTATCTCTGTCTCCCAGGTCCCAGGCAGAGGCACACAGCATGTAAGTTTAAACAAGTGTGAAAAAAATCAGTGAAAATTCATGAAGGTTGGAACAGAAACCAACTGTAGTGTTGACAGTGAGAGTTAACATTTATTGCCTACCAGGCACGATTGATCACTGTCCTGTGTATTCCACACATACTGACTTACTGAATTCTCACAATCACCTTATGACGTAGGAAGCATTATTATCCCTGTTGTACTGGGAGGTGTAAAAAGATTAAATAACATAGAACACATGGGTAACACATAACAAAGCTTAAATCCAAATGCAAGCAGTCTGTCTTCGAAGTCAGCCATCCTAACTATTTTGTGTATTATCTCGCTCATTATATGAGACTACAAAATTCACAGGGCAGGCAGGTAGAAACAGATGCTATATTTTTATTTTTTTCTTATAAAATTATTACCATATTCGTAGATATTTAAGACTATCCTTTGTAATTTTCTTTTTCATTTTCTCTAATTTTGTAATCTGTTCAACAAGAAACAACTGTGTAAAAATCACTCTAGTACCTGGTTTTTCTACACTAAGTTGATGAAACTACTCTAAAGAGATGATATTCATCTTACCTGTAAACTAAATGACATATTAGCCTTTCTGGCCCAAGTATTGAGCTAAATATAGGAATTATGTTCTCCAGGTGACAGTTGCTTTGGGGAATTGTTCATCTAAAACCTAGAACTTTTAGAGATATCCATGGAGAGAGAATGCATGTAAAACGATCCCTTTAAATTGCGGGCTCAAAATAAAAAATTTGTTTGATTTACAGTTCCATTTACCCATACCCTTTTAGGAAACCATTTGTTCAATAACGCAAGATTCACAATGCTCCCAGAGAAAACACAGTCCTTCCATTAGCAATAGTAAACTCTTAAATGCAAAATATTTATTATAATCAAATTGAGAGAAAATTGCCCAGTTTAAGTAAGTCTTCTACCTATTAATCCATGGATTAGATTAATTTCCACATTAATCTTCTTTTTAGTAGGAGTTCAGCCAGAAGCAGGAAACAGGGTCTTTATGGAAACTTGACTGAAGGATTTCTTTATATTGCTCCAATGAAAAGGGTAGGGAGGAGAAGAGCATCTGATAAGTTAACTGTGTTTATGGTCTCCATTAATGGCCTCCTTATTTTTTCCTTTACTTTTTGCCTTGTTACTCTGCCATTTCTCCCATCGAAAAACTGGAGATTATTTCCCCCTCCCGTTAAATCTGGGCTAGCCTGTGACTTCCTATAGCCAGCAGGATGCGGTCAAAGTGACACTGTACCTGAGCCAGTTTAGGCCTCAACATGCCTTCAATTCTTCCATTGTCTTGGAGCCCTGTCTTTGCCCTTAGAACAGGCCTGGGCTAGTTAGTCTGTTGAGGATTAGAGACAACCAGGGTAAAGGAGAACTGAAGTGCCCCAGGCAAACAGCCAAAAGACTCTCAGAACCAGAGTGGCTTAGCAGAATGGCTGACCATACACACAAGGAAACCAGGAAAAACCACTCAGGATAGGCCAGCTTAAACTGCTAACTCATAGAATTGGCACTAAGTAAATGGCTGTTGTTGAAGCTACTATGTTTGGCACGGTTTGTTACATAGCAGTAGTTGACAGATACAGTCTCTTTTATAGGAAATATAGTCATGTGTCACTTAATGAGGGGGTAACTTCTGAGAAATGTGTCCTTAGTTGACTTCATTGTGCAAACATCACAGAGTGTATTTACACAAACCTAGATGGTATAGCCTACTACACACCCAGGCTATACGGTATACCCCAGTGCTCCTAGGCTACAAACTATACAGCATGTTACTGTATTGAACACTGTAGGCAAATGCAACACAGTGGAAAGTATTTGTATATGTAAACCTAGAAAAAGTACAGTAAAAATACGGTAATACAATCTTATGAGACCACCATCATATATGTGGTTTCGTTGTTGACTGAAACTTCATTATGGAGATCATGACGTTATATGTAAAAATAACTCCCAGAATATTTTAAAATATGTATTGGCCTCTTGAGTATCAGCAATTTGTTAAATATTTACACCCCACAGAAGAAATTAAACTGTCATTTAACATAAAGTATAATTGTATAAGCTTTATTTTCCTTGATATATTTTTAGACATTCCTAACTCTTAATAAATGCATTGACTTGAACTGGCGAGCTAGTTGTCTTTAATAATGCAATGCTTTATTAGAAGGATATTAATGGTAAAATCCTTAGGCCCTCTATGGACTCAGGAATTATAAGCATATGATTTATAAAAGTCTTAACATTTTGTATCAGACCTTATGTAATACAATAACTGCTAAGTTGAAGGACAACTATAACATTCTTTAAAAATCTTAAATAAAGATTAGGGCAATGACATTGTTATTGAATTTGTCTTTTGTTTTGTTTCTGAGCAATGATTCACAATTAGAACATTTTCTATTTCCATCCAGTGTTTGTATCTGTATGTTTATGTATATGTATATATATGGAGATCTTCTCAAAACAATACTTATCCTTACTATCTCTGATATTACTGATTTCTAGTATATTCTGTTATGTTTATTGCACTGGTCATTTTTGTAAAATGCTGATGTCCAACCAACATACTGATGTCATAACCCACACGTGGGTCGAGATCACTAGTTTGAAAAGCATTGGAGTTAGTTTATATCTGCTGTGAATCATGGCATTGGAAAATGGTTTGATGATAAAGTACTTGCCTAAGGGTTGAGCTGTTCTTTGCTCAGTGTTAAGACTTTTTTCTCCATTGCAAGTGGCCACAGGTAGTTTTTCCAATATAGTAATGACAACGATTAACAAGTGCCTGGTGCTTTTCAGATTACAAAGCATTTTTCATATATATTACCTCAAACCTCCATTGGGTTAATTGGCAAAGGAAATACAATATTGTGCAATTAAGTTCAATTCTAGGTAGGTCTGTAATTTTATTATTCAAGATAAAGTGAACCTTCAGCAACTAAGACATATGACACCATTTTCCCATGTCCTGGTAATTTAGTTAGTTTTGAATGTGTGATATGCAGGGATCTTCTGGAAGAGGCATACATTATTTTAAACAAAAAGTGCCTCATAGCGGTATAAAATAATTCAACCTAATAAGTCAATCATATTAGGTTGGACCGTCATCAAACGAAATTACAAAGCCAAAGATTGGTAGCCTGTATATTACATAAGCCTGTATATAAAGAAAAACCTTTTTTTTCTTGATTAGGCACTCCTCAGGAAAGAGGAACCTGACTTATAGTCAAGTCCCAACGAAGTCACTCATGTTACCAGTGTCTTCGTAATTACCTTATTTTGAACAACAGAACAATGTTTGGGGAAGATACATTAGCCCAAAATTGCCTCTATTAATCCTAGTTTGGATACTTCTAGAGGTTTACTTAAATGAAACAAATACATCAGGATGTTAAACAAAAATGAGTGCAGACTTAGTAATTATTCCCAGGTGGGTATAATCTAACAATTGCAAATGTTGTACACAATTTACAGAGGTTTACAGCAGCTCAAACAATATAAATATAAGTGAAAAATATGTGTTCTGGAAAAGTCTACTAGATGACTTCAAAAGGTGCTCCAGTGGTCACAAGGGCAATGTGTCCAAGAGTCATATGAAGATTTAGCGGGGAAAAAGGTCCTGTGAAATGTGTACAATATAGCACTATTCATAAACATATTGTTTAGTATAAATGTTTTAAATATATGTGTGAATAGCAAAGTCCTGTAATCAATTTAGGGGCCCATCAAGGGTGGATTTGATAAAGAAAATGTGGTATATGTACACCATGGGATACTACACAGCCATAACAAGAAATGAAATCATGGCCTTTGCAGAAACATAGATGCAGCTGCAGACCATTATCTTGAGCAAATTAATGCAGGAACAGAAAACCAAATACTGCATGTTCTCACTTATAAGTGGGAACTAAATATTGGGTACTGGTGGACATAAAGATAGCAACAACAGAAACTGGGGAATAGTAGAGTGGGGAGGGAGGAAGGGGAGCAGGAGTTGAAAAACTCAGGTACCATGCTTAGCTCTTGAGTGATGGGAACATTCATACCCCAAACTTCATTATCAGGCAATATTCCCAGGTAACAGACCTGCACATGTACTCCCTGTATCTAAAATAAAAGTTGAAAATAAATAAATATATGTGAAGACAGACACTGCTAGATGTCAAGTCAATATTTGTCCTGTCCTCTGTGAATAAAACCGCAAATTCATGTAGACCAGAAATGCATTTAGCCCCAGGCAATAAATCATGGTTTGTCGAAACTGGTGATTTTCAGTCCTAATGGCAAATTAAAGTCACCTGAGGACAAATACGTCAGTCTCGCATTGGTATATGGGTAGGTCAATGGATCAGAAGAGAGTCCAGAGATAGACTGACATATATAAAAATCACTTAATTTTTGACAAGGGTGCCAATGAAATGGACTAGGAAAAGGAAATTTTCTAAGTGAATAGTGCTAGAGTAACTGTACATCCACAAGGAAAAAAAAAACAAAAACAACAACAAATAAAATTTGACCACCAATTCCTATCAGTTATTGGCTAAAGGATGCTCTTCGGGAAGTCAATACCTCTGAATTCCAGCTGGGCCAAGAGCTTCTGTCATTTCAATAGAGCACTCTGCACATGATATCAACAGGCTGACGCCAGTAAGAATATTCTGGAATGCTTAGGTCTGAGGGCTATAAGAACACTCACGGTATTTGCTGTAGGAGACCATATTATTTCTAATCCAAACTGGAATACTTCAGAGAGTGAGAATGGGCATTATTAAGAATTATACTGAGAAAACAGGCATAGAAAGGGACTGTCCCAGAAAAACCTGAACATGTGGTCACCTAAATATAAGTAAGGCAAAACAAAGCTATAATGGCACCATAGAAATCGTTTTAACTGAAGCCTATTGAACTGATGCTAATTATAGCCGTGAGAGGAAGCCATGGCATAGCTAAAGGTTGTTCCCTCCATACACATCTCTGTAAGTGGACTGGCTAGTGACATTTTACACGCAGTGCTCCATACAGCAGAGGTGAGTAAGGGACAGTGGATGGGTTAAGCAAGTGAGAATTCAATTTGCCTTGGTGAGCTAATGAGATTTTATTGAAAACAATCTTAGAAACAGTGTGGTCCAGCTGCACTGCTTATGCACGAAGCAGCTATTTAATAAAATGGAAATTTTCATCAAAATGTATTCTAATTTATTCTAATGTTATATGAGATCACTGGATTAGAATTAGCCACTACCAATTTATATGACCTACTTTTCATCTTTTTTTTTCCTTCCATCCCAGCATTCTGCAGGGATAGGAGAAAAGCGAAGTACGAAGTTTTCTTGGTGTTAAGTGACCTAAGCAGATCCAAAACAGGATTCACCAACCTTTAGGCATAGTTTTCACAAGGGAAGTCAGCAGGTTCGCATCCAAGAGATTTCGGTGGCTGTTCACTACTGTCTAGAAGAGCAATGCTGCCTTTGCACATGGAGACTAGCAGGTGCCTGATGCTAAAAAATGCCCCTTGGGAGTCAAGCTTCACCAAGGACTTCCACACTTGTTTGGATGGCTGGATCTGAACATTGCCAAGTTGTGTATCCTCCCCACCCCTGCTTTTCTTTCTTTTCTATCCAGGTTATCATAGATGTACCACTCTAATCTCACTCCCTCATCATTCATGTCTTACTACCTATCTTTCATGTATTGAATTTTTGAAGATCTGCTTGAGCCATCAAGTAATAATACCACCCAGGCCCTTCAGGGCTTCCTACCATTTCAAAGAGTTTGCAGAGGGCAGCTGTCAATCTTGACCCACCAATGAGAAAATACTCACACCCAGATTCCTAAGTCCATGGCAAAAAATATCTTTCGCCCATGGGCATTCCTAATTCCAGTGGTCTTTAGAGCAGCAAACCAGTGATGTTACCACAAACTTCACCATTAAAAAATCTGTTCCAATTCTGAAGGCTTTCTGGGGAGAGACACCTAGGAACGTGTCTCACTCACAACAATATGCCAGGGACTTTGCTAACTGCCATGGATTCAGAGATGAAAAGACTGAGTTGTTGGAAAATTCCCTTTTCTATTATCTTAACCATGGAAGATGCCTCCTAGAAGGGGCACATGTCCTAATAACCAGCAGGAAGAAAATATAGGAACCACTTTGAACAGCGTATACAGTTTCTTTCTTTTTTTTTTTTTTTTTTTTGAGACAGAGTCTCGCTCTGTCCCCCAGGCTGGAGTGCAGTGGCAGGATATCGGCTTACTGCAAGCTCCGCCTCCCGGGTTCAGGCCATTCTCCTGCCTCAGCCTCCCGAGTAGCTGGGACTACAGGCGCCCGCCACTGCGCCCAATTATCTTTTGTATTTTTAGTAGAGACGGGGTTTCACCGTGGTCTCGATCTCCTAACCTTGTGATCCGCCCGCCTCGGCCTCCCAAAGTGCTGGGATTACAGGTGTGAGCCACCACGCCCAGCCGTATACAGTTTCTTTATAATCTGACCCTCATCCAACCATGCCTCAGCTGCAGTCACTCCTTGCCTTATACTTCATTCTCCAATAACTCAAAGTCTCTGATAGATTCTAGAAGCTCTAGCAAGTCTTCATGCTTTTGACCATGTTGTTTCCCCTGCTTTGAACAACCTCTCCTGCTCTTATCCACCTGGAAAACTCCTCTCTGTGCACCAAGCCTCAGCTCCAAGGCCACTTTCCTTACTCTCCCTAGCAGATATGAAGCTTTTCTCCTTGAGGACTGCACTGATCTTGGCCTAACCATCATCACTGCTGTTGTTTGAATGTTTGTGTTCCTCCCAAATTCCTATGTTGAAACTTAACCCCCAACGTGATAGTATTAAGAGGCAGGGCCTTTGGGAGGTGATTAAGTCATGAGGACATCCCCCGATGAATGAGGTTAGTGTCCTTACAAAACAGGCTTGAGGGACCCTGTTCATCCCTTTGCACTTCTGACAAGTGCAGACACAGTTCAAAAGCACCCATCTATGAAGAACGGATCCTTGCCAGACACTGAGTCTGCTGGTGCCCTTGATCTTGGACTTCCCAGCTTCCAGAACTGGGAGCAATAAATTCCTAACGTTTATAAATTACCCAGTCTAAGGTATTGTTGTAATAGCAGTCTGAACAGACTAAGACAATCAGAGTACATATTTTATGTCTCCTATGTTGTTTTGTTTGTATCACTTCTGTAAATTCTGTGAATAAAAGGAACTATGCCTTTTCATCTCTGAGTCCACGGCAGCTAGCAAAGTCCCTGGCATATTGTTGGGAGCTCAATAAATATTTGTAGACCTACAGCCTCAAAGTAAGATGAAATGCATCATGGCTCTTGCCCCCTGACCTGGCAGCCAGCAATGTCTCTGTTATATTGTTGGGGCTTAATAAATATTTGCTAACTGACAGACAGAAAGGAAGATTAAATGCACTGTGAGTAAACTTAAGTTCACTAAAAGTTTCAAATGGAACTTTTGTAGGTATGCTTTATTGGTTGTTTTTCCTACTTTAGTAGACTGTGGATTAAGGGATTATTTTTAAAAAGGAAAGGTTAAAAAAGCCACTCAAAGATGGCAAAAGCTATGATGAAGGGTATCTAACTACCAACCACCTTACAGATGCAAAATCTTTTGGAGCGCAAGGCCACAAAAGCCAACAGATTACAAATAATAAAGTAAAATAGATGTGATAATTGTAACATAGACAATACAGATATTTATAGTAGCAATCTATATGATATGATTATTAAGTGATTTTCTCCTTAATCAACTAACTAAAAATTGAAGAGTATTAAATGGGAAACACTAAAGGAGCAAGATTGCTTTTGCTCTGCACCTTGAAAGCATTCTTTTAAGCCTGCATTTCACTTCCCCAATGTCAGATTTTCACAGATATGGGATGGAGCCCATCAGATAGGAAAATGATAGGTTTAAGCTTAAATCCCAGTTTTCAACAACAACTCATGTGTTTGATTTTGCAGCTGTGTCAGGGAAAATGTACTCATCCTCAGCTGATTCTCCACTAAATGTACTAAGTCAGGAATTGAAGTGACTTGGCCTGCCTGTTAATGCTTTGCACCTAAAACAATGACAGTAAATCTTGGGCAGCAGGCTTGAGCCTCAGTTCCTCAGGCTTCTAATCCACCATCCTCATGGTCATAAATTTGAATGGGTAACATTGGAAGCATGAATAATTAGGGGAGGGCAAAGCTAATATGCTCAAACAGTCACATCAGAGAAATCGCACAGACAGTGATCTGCCAGTAATCAAAAGAAACAAATTGAGACTCAGGGCCTTATGGTTATGGCGCTCACTGGGGTCACACACAGTGACAGACTGTCTCATCTTTGCTGCTTCAGACAGACAGACATGAAGATATGGCTTTGACGACAGTTCAGATTTCAGAGTGGACGTGACCTAAAATCACCAGGAAGCTCAGAGCAAAGGGAAAGTGAGTTGTCCATCTATGACACTTTCTGTCGATCAAAATAAGAGTTAAAGGATGCTACATCATTTCAATAGCCTTCATAATTAATTTTGAAATCTTACCACCATTCATGATTTAATGGTTCCAGTTCTCATGTAGCTTCCGGCAAAGTTTTCTTTCCAATTACTTCCAATGATGGACAGGTCTTTACCCACACAAGGATAATGTGAGAATGACAACAAGTCATGAATTACGGATGAAGTGTTTCATTAACTTACCTCGAAAATATTTAAAATTGCTTATTAGCAATTTCTAATCTCTCAAGAGACCCCAAAATGAGGCACATTAGAAATAATTACACCTTAAAATAGATCATCCTTCCACAAATACAAATGCCTTTTTAAAGACGTCAAAGACCACTAACAACGTTTTGGAAATCTTCTATTTAAATAACTCTATTTCTCATGTAAATCAAACACTTGGATTTTTTTAATTACATTTCCTTAGTTAAAAACTACAGTTGAAGATTTATGCCACCAAAATATTTCATTTCAATTTTCAGAAATATCCATGCAAGTCTTAGTACTTCATTTCCGCAGAAGAGAATTTGAGAATTCCTTCTAAATTCTGAAATCTCCTGTGCTTTCTTTTTAAGTTGTGCTTTCCTAAAAATCTCAAGTTAAAATGAAAAGACCATACCTCTTTAGAGTAAATCTCTCAGCTTATCCATTCATTTAAGATGAATAGTCCTATATAGCCCAAAAACTAATCACCAATTATTCCCTTCTACAGGGATAATATTAAAGCTGATTCTTGCATACCACCTTCCTTCACCTACTAATACTCTAATCAAATACTCACAGCCACATTCAGATTGTGAATCTTCTGGCAGAAGATTAACTGGGGAAGGTGGAAGCAGATCTTTTGGGTATTTGGTCTTCAAAGATGGACTCGTTTCTCTGGACTGATACTGCTTTAGTAGCTGCTTACAAAAATAACACATGATTTTGACTTCAGTGGTAGACTTGCCCTTCCCATCAGAAGGCCACCATTTTAACAAGAGATGTGTTTTCCTGGTGCCTATAAAACCCAAGAGGACGTAGCAGATACTGTTGCTGCCACCCAGATTCGCCACCTCTGTCCCTTTTACAGGGTCCGTGCTCCCATTCCCAACTTTGACATGCTTTATTTCCAACTGCAGCCTTCTTCAGAAGGCTGAGAATGGAAATGGGAATCTGCGTGGCAAGAGCAGATACTGCTGCAGCAGTATCCGTAGCAGCCTTCTTCAGAAATTCCTCTTTTGCTACTGCAACTGCCCTAACACTATGGGGAGCTGGAAGTGCTTGGGAGATGATAGCCCACCCAGGAGGGCCCAGAGCCAGTGACAGATGGATGAAGGACTGTAAAAGCCAAGCTACCTCGCCTCCAGGCAGGACATACTCTGAGGTGCTGTTTATGTTCCAGAGTACTCTGTGAGGTCATGCAGAGGCTGGGACTTCACCTGAAATGGAAGCCAGATGTGACTTCTTTCCCTTCTTTGGCCTGCTCCTTTGCCAGTCTCTCCTGAGATGCTTCCCTAAAACATCACCTAATCCTCATTTCAAGGTCCGTTTTTGGGGAACCCAATCCAGGACAGAGGACTAGTTTATGAGCCGGTCAGCCCCAAGAAAGACAGGAAGTGAAAGAAGAAGAAAGATAATTTTATACAACACTTACTCCTTCTAGACCCTGCCCTAGGAATTCTGTATGGATTATCTCATTGGCTCTTATCCAAGGGTAATACAGGGGCAATCAGGACACTTGAAAGAAAACCCTAAAGCTAAGATGAAGACATACAAGGACATCTGCACAAGTGGTCCTTTGTCATTTAGTCACCACTCCTGATCTGACTTGCGAAGGTCATTTCCTATGCTGCCCCTTGTTTTTGAGGTTAATAATACTAATTAAAAAAATTGAGCATTTACTACTATGTTCCAGATATTAGGCAAAAGTATGTGTGTGTGTGTGTGTGTGTGTGTGTGTGTGTGTGTGTGTGTGTTGTATTAAATTGTCTAAGTTCACTCACGTTATTTATAAATGGTGGCACTGGAATTTGAATCTTAGCCTGGCCAATTCTTAAATCCATCTTTTCATTTACTGTATATGAATAAAAAAAATTCACTAAGCTCCTAATTTAAGATGGTTTTCTAAAGTTCCTTCATTTAACCATTTAAAATTTCTAATGATTTCTAAAGATATCCTCATTTCTATGTCACTAGGCCTTTAAGAAGAAATGTTATGTTGAATGAATGAGTTAGAGAGTATGTCATTTTAAGCTGTATAAAGAAAAAAAGAAAAACCTGGAATAATCTGAAAATCAAATTGGATAATTCATATGGCTGAGGGCCAAGAAATAAGAAACCCATGCATCTCAGGTGATTAACTCTTTATGAAATTGATAGCTGTTTCCTGTGGCTCAGTTTACTCATCTGATAAATGTCTTTTCTTGGCACAATAGGGCAAGGGTTTTGGGAACTGATAGTATTGAGAGAGGATGCTGAAGGTATAGGAAGTGTGGTAATATTGAAAAGTATGACAGTGCTCCTTGGAAAATGCAATTCACAAGTATTGTAGGCCATCTGCATTAAAGAATTAGTTTTGATACCTTGATTATCTAGCCAAACAGACCTGCTGCTGTGGAAAACCACAACATAATATCCTGTCCTCTGGCTACCTGAGAAATAGAGATTAAAATCATTGCAGACATAAGGACTTCAGTAGCATAAGGGTAGCTCTAAAGAGTGGAGAAATTCAGTTCAGCTTAGTCATTCAGAGGAAGCAAATCCTCATCTCAGAAAAAAAATTCTCCAAGAAAAGAAAATCAGCCATTTGCAAACTAAAAGATAAAAACTATATAGAAGGTATTCTCAGCAGAAACACATATGCACACATATACTTACACAGTAATAATTTAAAAAATCAGTGTCAGAGCTCTATGGGATGAATTAAATAAAGTAGTATTTATTTTGCTTTGCTTCCTACACTGAATTAAATAGCTGCAATTATTCCTCACCCTCTGTCTTTGCCTTTCCTATGTGTCTTGGTAGCAATTCCCAACAAGTGGTTGAATCTGAGATCACTTTGTGACTCGCTTTAACAGAAAATGTGGTGGAAACCACGCTGTGTCAGTTCTAACCATAGGCCTCAAGAATTCTTGTATGTTTCTACATTCTCTCTTGAAACCATAACCCTACATGTGCATAAGCCTGAAAAGGCCTGCTGGAGGATAAGCACTTCATGGCTCAATTGCCCCTATTTTCCTAGCTGAAGTCAATCTTCAGAGCAAAGCAGTCTAGTTGACTCAGCAGCTTATCACAGATGCTTGCATGAGCCCAGATGAAACAGAAGAACCCTGCTGCTAAGCCCTGACCAGATGATCACAGAATCAGAGCCTAAATATGCAGTTGTAATTTCAAGTCACTATATTTTGGTATGACTTTTGCACAAAAATAGCTATCTGATGCATATCTTTTGTGTTTTAAATTTTAGTATTGTTTATGATTGACAATGTAATTAGATCATTCTCCTGTAAACCACCCTATTTCATGTTACCAATGAATGCTCATGTACAAAATAAAAGGTACAGTGAACATCATATTTGAGAAGTAATATTGCATGGTAGATAAAATCACAGACACTCAAATGGAAAATCCAGGATTTGAATCTGAAGTCTCCTGCTGATTTTGTGAAAATTATTTCAATTTTTTCTTAATTCCCTCATTTGGAAAAAGTTAAGAATAATACTATACAGTACCACATTTCGTTATTGTAAATATTAAATAAATACATGAAAAGAACTTAGAACAGTGTCTCACCTACAACAAGTAGTAAACACAAGTGAATTTGATAGTTAACCATGGCAATGATCTTTCCATCATGCCAAACACATAGACTCTTATATATAGTCTTTTTGATTCTTATAATTGCTCTATATTGTGAGTAGCCAAGTATAAATTTATCTCCTTTTGATGGATGACGAGACATGGGCTCAGACCATTTAAGTGACAAACACTGATTGCTACTTCTGAGGCCAAAGCTTTCTCACTGCAGTACACAAAAGACCTTGTCCAACCAAAACCTATAAACAAAGAACTGGTTAAGTAAATTATGCTATATCTACAGCATGGACTACTGGACTGCCGTAACATACAAGTTGACTTGCAGGAATTTCCATGAAGTTTTACTGGGTGAATAAAAGCAAAATGCAGGGAAGTTTGTATACTACAATATCATTTTTATAGAAAAAAGATAAATAAAGCTGTATTTATCTATGAATGTTAATATGTGTAGGTGTACACATATACACCCATACACACATATTTATATGATAAGTATGCCTTATTATATGAGTTTAAATATTAAGTAGGACACACATAGGTTGTGACAATAGAGAGGTAAACTAAAAGATGTAGAAGAAACAGGGAAAACATTTTTTAAAAAGGCTGCACCAAAATGCTCCACAAGCATGCATAAGGCTCTATTTACAAGAGTGGGCATATATTTATAAAGATATAAAAATTTTAAAAGTAAAAACTCTGCTTAAAATTAAAATAAATTTTTTATTCTTCAATGTATCTGATTAGATATGATATAAAATATAAAAATATATACATACCCCCCAAAAAATAGAACCTCTCCTAAGCCATACTATTTTACTATTTTACTATTCTCACAATAGAACAAATTTCCTTTTTTGCAATAAACACCGACAAGTTAAAATCCCTTTGTATTTGCCTGGATACTTCCACTGCATCATCTCCTCCCCAATTTGGCCCAGGACCAACCTTTTGTACTAGACTTAGCCTCTCCCTTCTCTGTGGAATTGGAAAGGAGAAAATAATGCTTGGGGAAACATTTTGAGGTATAAAATACATATTTCATACTTTTACTGGGGAACAGCACATACATGGAGAAGTATCGAACCTTCGTGCACAGTGGGATGAATGTTTGCATATGTACGCACTCATGAAAGCACCACTTAGACAACTCCAAAATTATCAGGCACCCCTTTCCTGGTAAAACCCTCCCCAGGAAGAGAGTGGGTTACTCTTCTGATGTCTATCAGCTTCAACTAGGTTTGCCTTTCTTGAATTTCATATACAAGGAATCATATTTCTCTTTTGTGTACTATTTCTTCCATTTAACATGACATTTCTGAAATTTTATCCATATTGTAGCATGGGTTAATAGTTCATTCTTTTTATTGCTGAATAGTGTTCTATTTTGCGAATATATTACAATTTGTTTATCTATCCTATTGTTGATAAATAATTGCATTGTTCGCAGTTTGGGGCTATTACAAATACAAATGTATGATTATTCTTGTAACTGTCTTCTAGTGGACACATATGATCATTTACCTTAGACTGATACAGTAGATATATGTAGGGCACTAATAACCACTAATAAATAGTTTTCCAAAGTGGTAGTAACCAATTTACACTGCTAACCAGCAATGCACTAGAGTTCTCGCTATCTACATCTTTGCCAAATTTGGTATTGCCAGTCATTCAGTTTTTGTCATTCCAGTGGGCATGTAGCATATCTTTACACTGATCTAAAGTAAATGTCAGTATGACTTTGTTATATTAATTTTCATCATGATATTCTCTGATACAAAAGAGTATAAATCTGATCTTAATTAGTAAAAACCTATTCTTTTAATTATTCAAAAATTAGAGAACCGCATTTAATTTTGAGGTCATGCATAAAAATTACGAGGAAACCGAAATTATGCCATACAGATTCATTACTAACAGCACGCCACTTCGGTGGTATTAGAAAACATTTGTTTTCAATTCTAAGAGAACAGCTAAAAACAATTACTATAGGCCTTTAGCATTTGACCTTATCACAAGTTTTGGGGAGGAAAATATTCTTGATCTCTGATTCCACAGCCAAGTTACAAAGCATTCCTATGTGCATTGCATGTTCTTAATGAACAAAATAGAGTGGTTTTTAGGAATTAAAGTGCTTGTAAATCAGATCTGGAGTTAAATAAAGTAAGCACCACAAAGCATATGGCGTGTCTCTTTAAAGGCTCTATTTATATCAATTGGATGACAACCATTAGGAGGTACATAGTTCCCTTAGCCGGAGTTATAGAGGCCTAAAAATATATTTCCTGGCTTCCACCAGGAACTGGCAGGGTCTCAAAAAGAAGTTCGTGGTTTGGCCAAAACACAACCATTCTTTCAGACCTATGTTGCCTGCATTACAGAATGGCTAGGTCCTATTAGTACACGAACGAAATATTTAGGTTTGTGTTAGAAAATTAACCTTTTCCTGTTTGCATTCGAAGTCTAAGGCAAGCATTGGGAATCACCGGCCATTTGCCTGGCACAAGCTTTAAAGCAGGTTCCAGAATCAGTCTTATCCACAGAAGTGTTGGGCTTGCTTCTACAGTTTTCCCTACTGAACAGAACTCATCTGTTATTACTGTGCTTCAGCAAAAAAAAAAGCACCAAAACTTTATCTTAGGTCATGATATTTTTCAACTGTTTCACCACCTGATAATATGACCTACCCACCTAGAAGCTGAGTGAAATCCTATCACAAACCCACAGATAGCATGTCCGCAATGATGCAAATTTAGATTTAAGGCTACTGGCCATTGACTTTCTGTTTTTCTCCAAAATTCCCCACTTCTCATCTCATTAACTTCCAATTAACATAGCTTCACATCTTATCCAATTCACTCTGCACACCCCATTTGTAGCCTTATGGCCATTATTCCCATAGCACAATTGATCCAGAGACAATATTCCCAAACCAGAAGCATTATGTCTCTCCTGATATTCAGGTTCCTCCTCCTTCTCCTTTATGTCCCAAAGCCACACAACCTTGTCCCTATCCCTGGAGCTAAAAGCTGCCTTTATAACCAGTCAATAAATCCTGCTTATCCTTCTTTGAAGGTAGCTTCTTGCATCCTCAGCAATTGCCATTCCTCTCTTTTCTCTCTCAGTCTAGTAATTTATCCCTAGGCCTCTATTTTTACCATTACCTTTCAGCTCACCTCTGGGGCTCAGTCTCTCCCTTCTTTCAACTTGCCATGTACCAAACCCCTTTCCCTTGCAAACTTTCCCTCGCAAACTTTCCCTCGCAAACTTTCCCTCTCAATTAGAGGATCAAGTACCTGGTTTTGAAGCGGCCTTTAAGATACTCCATAGTAAGTCTGACCGTATTGACCCCCCTTCACTTCTCCTGTTCCTTGTGCTTCAAATATTAATCGTTGCCTTCTTAGAGGAGCTGCTTGTGCCATGATATAAAAGAACCTGCTCCCAGGCTGAGGTAAATGAGAACCTGAAAGCATTATCCTCATCATAGCTGATTGGACCAGGGATAGACATCTGGCCTGTGGAATCTGGCATTGAGGCCCAGTGATGCTAGTAACTGGAATCTCTGCTGCAGCTGATGTGACCACACGCTAGGTAGAGCAAATAAACCATTCTGCAGAGAGAAAAAAAATAAAAACAACAACAACAACAAAAACATGTAGCAGGAAGGTCAAGGGACAAAGAAGAGACATTAAGTTCTCTAGAGAGACACAGGGAGTCCTTCTAGATCCTGACTCCTAATATATGGCTGTTTATCACGAGACCCCAATGAGTTTCTTGCCAATGCCTTTTATCCTCCAAAATTATACTTCCCAAAGCCAGTTGAACAGGGCTCCGTTCTTATACATTAACCCAGTGAAAGCATGTGTGTACCATGCCTGTCTTCATCTGTGCCTTTACACAGACTCCTCTCCCTCTTTAAATGTGGGTCCCTCCTCCTTCAATCATCTAAATCTCAGCCACCTTTTGGGACTTAGCTCCAACTCTACCTCTTCCAAGAGGCTCTCTTTGCTCCAGTGTTCACTGATTTCTACTGAGGTGGGAGGCAGGGTGGTAGAAAGAAGTAGGGAAAGCTAGGGAACCTTTGTATGTACTAGTTGATGTGTTATTCTCTTTCTCAGCCTCCATTTCCTGATATGGAAATCAAACAAAACAAGACTTACAACATGGGTTGTAAGTCTTGTGAGCACAGATTAGATAACATACATAAAAATGCCTAGCCCAGTTCCTTGCCTCTGCTCGGTGCCTGATTAATATTTCATTGCACTTCTTGTATTTTTTTACTCCTACATAACTTTGCTTCAACATCAAACTGACATTAAGTGGCTACAAAGACATAATAGTTTTCCCAAAATACACTCGATGCCAGCCCAGCTGTCCTCAAACACGAGAGTTCAAGTGCTGTGCTCTTCCATGTGAAGAGAGAAAGAGGACCCAAAATGAGGTTAACCAAATCCTTAGCCAGGATCATCAGACAACTGTGATCCAACATAACATTAGGATGGAGACAGACTCATAGAGAATGAACCCAAACTCCATTAAAATTATCTTTCCTGGAAAGTAGAGGCTTAATTTTTCAAGTAGGTTACTTGCATTCTTTTCGTCAACTCACTATGCATGTTTTTCTTACATTTGGGAATACATCAAGGGAAGAAATAAAGATGATGCTGTTGATAAACTTCTAAACCAGAAGAAATTCAATTACATTAGGAAATACCCCAACCATGAAAATGTTGGCAGGTGTGTGATCACAGGATCACACAACCCAGAAAAACAACCTAAAACAGACAAGTAAAGAATCTTGTGTTCATAATAGCATCCCATAACCCATAATTTGGCAATTATACTTCTGTTTTTATTCAACTCATTGATTTAAATGACCAATCAGAACTGGTTTTGCATTGTTGGTAAAGGATAGGAGAAGTATGAAGCAAAATTTCATGGGGCTAGTTTAATATACATTATTTGCTTCTTTTATAAATTTGGGGGAAAAAATTGATGTAGCACTAGAAATCTATAAGAGAAATAGGATATTTGATTTCTAGTTCTTAAATTGTTATGCTATTTGGCAAGCTATAAAATCTCTGTGCCTTACCTTCTTAACCTTCTTAATTTCTAAAATTAAAAGGCTGTTATACTATCATCTTGAAGGATAAGTTGGCAACGCCACTTAAAATGTAAAATGCATTTACGTTTCCCTATATCCCTATATCCCAAAGAAAGCCAATACCTATGCACAAGGAGGTGTGTGCATTCCAGCATCACTGGTAACAGAAAAAAAAAAATTAAAACAAGCCAAATATCAATTTAAGGGGAAAGTGAAAAAAATGATGGTGCATCCATGTGATGAAATACTGTGCATCAAATAAAAATTGTGAAGTAGCTCTAGGCATACTGATATGCAAAAATCTCTAAGATATATCACTAAGTATAAAAAGCAAAATGTAAAAAAAGGATGCTATGTATTGAACACACATTAAATACTGCATACTAAGAAAAGTGTTGTGTGTGTGTCTGTGCGCGTGCACGTGCGTTTGTGTCAATATCATGAAAATTTTGAAAGGTTTCACAGCAAACTGATAACAGTTAACCTGTGTGGTTGTTTGGGAGACTGAGAGGTGTCGAAGGAGATACTAACCTCATTCACACAGCTTTTGTTTTTTTCATGAAAAAAAATCATAGATTATGGTTGTAATTACAATTCATTTTAAAAACCAGAGGCATAGTCTAGGTAATTATTAAGTCTTTCCCCAGTTCTATGTTTATTAGAAAACTATGGATAATTTGTTTTCAGAAATCTTAACTTAATGTCTCTTGGTCTGCTTTGTAAACCATAACTGATTTATAAGCAAATCACTGGGAATTACCTATCGTCTTAAAAAGAAGTAGCATAAATGTGAAATCGTTTTATAGATTTGTACCCAAAACCTTAGAGCTGTGGGCAGGATATTTAACACAGCCTCCAAATCAACGTCAACAAAGAACCCATTTAACAGTGCATTAGTGGCTACAGTGCTATCGCTCTTTGTGAACTGAATTGTTGCCAATTCTATCACAAAATTCTAAGGCATAGAATAAAATGTTATTCTTTGTGTTTAATAAAAAGGATCTCCTATCAAGCATCGTATCTTTCTTAAGTGTTAACCAATAAACTCAGTACTCTATTCAATACTCTTTTTCTCAAGATTTATCTCAGAGCGACATGAACTGACTTTACTTTTTTTTTTTTTTTCTTTTTAAGTACCAGAAACAGGAAACAGAGAGAGAACACTGAAGCACTATTTGGTAAAACTACGTGCAATTTACTAAAGACAAAACTTAACACTTTTGCAAACTGCATTTGGTACTCTCTCTAATTTATCCATACCCACCACTGGCCTATTTGCAAACATCACTAAGCTGGTGCCCATTCCTTACACTGGATGGTGACTTTACAAAAGCATATTGTTAGCACTGCCTTGCCTAAGATGGCATAAATCATCACTTCTGTCCTTACCATATAGGAAGGTTAATGACTGAAAGTTCATGAGAAGGCTTGTTGATGACTTCCGGTCTCTCCTTATCCATCATATTCCAACTAGATTTTAAGTTGCATTCAATGACTCATTGGACCACATATTTCTGTTCTGGAAGGCGTTAGTTCCTTGTCCACCTCAGTCTCATCCTAGCTCTGAGAAATAGGTGCTCCTTCTCTTTTCAAGGGCTCACCCTGGTCCTGGAATACTGCTCCAATCTCCTCCTGCTTTCACTTAGGGTTCTTTCTGTTTACTCAACCATCCCCTCTTTTTCCTGTATTTCAATGTTCTCCTCTCTCCTGCTTCCTTTTGCTCTACCTAAAGACATGCTCTAGTCTCCCTAAATATAAATAAAAGTCCTTCAATCAATGACGGCACACTCTTAGTCCATAGTCTTCCATTCCTCCCCAGACCTTAGCTTCTGCTTCTCAGGGTCTGAGGTCTTTCCCCACCCCCCCACCCCCATTTACTCAATGGACTCCACCATCTCCAAGGTTACCCATTTCTATCTACTTTTAGGCCCAGTGGCTTGTCTCAGTTCTCACTGCCTCAGGTCTGTCTATAACATTTGAAACCACAGGCCAAACACTTCCCGCAATTTTGCCCCCTTTTCATTTTCCTTGAGCCTGTCCTATGTCAACCTTTCTAAAAAACCAAATAACTGACCTCTTTTTCCCCTTTCATCCTGCATATATTGATATCAGTCATTGTACATATTGTCTTGTTCCTCACTTTGTACATATAAAGGTGAGTCCGTGTACTTCTGTCTAGCTCTTCTGAGAGACCTCATCTAGTATGTGCCACCTGGCAGATAGAGAGATGGAAACAGCATTGTTCATAATGTGGTTTATGTGAGTGATAAGCCCTGGAGCATAACTCCAAATAAGAGAATAAGAAGAGCATCCCCTGGGTTTGGAACTGTGCAAAAAGTTCGGAACTCTGCACTAACCGGGAATTCATTGTCTTCATAAGGTTTAGCTGTCACTTTTAGGTAACCGACTCCTATATGAGTATCATCTCCACTGACATGTCTGATTCAGGAGCCAATTACATATTCCCAATGCCTGCTGGACACTTCCACCCAGGTAACTTGCCAGCTCCTCAAATTATCTTGCCTGAAATCACAGTCATACCTTGGCTATTCCCACCAACACCCTCCAAGCCACCTCTCCTTCCAGTAAATTTAAGAGTACAAATCATTACTCATTCAATTTATTCACCTCTCTAACTCCTACAGGGTTACCATGAGTGCATAACTCACATGGAAAAGATTTCGTTGAGTTTCAGACCATTCACTTCCTTCTTTGAGAATAATTTTAAATTCTTAGAAAAGAATCAAATATTAAATTCAAATCTGTCTGTCTTTCAAAGGCCATCTTTAACTTTTATATCCCAAATCTTTCCCCAAGACATTACACAGTCGTTTTATAAGAAGTTGGTAGGATTAATTTTTAAAAGTTGGTACTTCATTGCTTTTGCAAAGAAAAAGACAATTTTTGCAGAGGTATGGCTGTTAAAACTGGGATCCCACTTACGTAATTAGTTAGCTAATTAATCCCATGGTTGGTGCCTGATTATATTGCAGATTCTATTTGTGTCTACATCACGGTAAATGAAAAACTAGATTAGCCAATTAAGTAGTAATGGGGAAACCAGTAAATGGAGATTTCTCCTTTAAACTCTGAATCAAGATATAGTTCTAATTATTTCATTTCTGTTTTCTGATTTTAGAAAACAAAACGTCTCTTGTAAAATACAATGAAATATGATTTTTATCATGATAAGCTATAAAAGTAATATATGCTTGCTATAGAAAGACATTTGCAAATGTGAGGCAAGTACAAGCAAGTAAATTAAAATCATTTATAATCACACCAGATAGAGAAAACCACTGTTATTTTGGTGCATATCCTTATGACTTCTGGGCATTTTTTCTTTTTTAAAAATAAGATCTTACTGTTCATTTTCTTTTGGAATCTGCATATTTCCCTTGACACTACCGCATGAACATATTTATGTATTATTTAATTTGGTAACAGCTTTCTTAATGTCTGCCTACAATTCCACTATTGACATATATCATGATTATTTAATTTATTCCTTTGGCTGAATACTTACAGCTTATGTTTCAATTTATTATACTATTGATCAGTACTACAATGAATTTCCTTGTAATATCTGCCTGCTTTCATTATAATTTCCTTAGAATCATGCATTAAAAATAAAATTGTTGAATTAAAGGGCTTGAGGACTTTCATGCTTGTGATAAATATGCCAAAGGCTACCAGAAAAGCTGAACCAATGTAAATTATCTGCAAAATACCTTACGGTGGTATTTTACCTCCCCATTGTCAACCACTGGAACTTTTAGTTTTGAAAACAAGGGAAATTTTATGGGTGAAAATAATTACTGTTATAGTATGTATTTCTTTGATTATTGCTGAAATTAATAACTTTCTCATATCTATTTATGTTTGCATTTTCTTTCTTTTTGGGAGGTTTACTTGCCCATTCATATCCTTTACCCATATTTCTATTACTCTTTAATTTATAAAGGCTAGCACAGAATAAGGATTTAAAGTTTCTAAAATGCCATCTATTTTGCAAAAATATTCCAGTTTGTTTTGTTTAGACTTGGCATTTGTGAATTGTTTTGTGTAGAAGTATTTTTAAATAATGGTGCTATCAAGTTTGTCTTTACTCTCCTTTTGTAGTTTCTGCCTCTCATTGAATAATCCTGTGTTACCCAATTGATTTAGTATCTTCATTTTATATTAATTAATTAATTAATATTTTGAGATAGGGTCTTGTTCTGTTACCCAAGCCAGAGTGCAGTTGTGAAATTATAGTTTACTGCAACCTCAAAACTCCTGGGCTCCAGCGATCCTCCCACCTTAGCCTCTCAAGCAGCTAAAACTGCAGGCGGGCACCACTACCCAGAGCTAATTTTTTGAATTTTTTTTAAAGACAGGGGTCTCACTCTGTTATCCGGGCTGATTTCAAACTCCTGGCCTCAAGCCATCCTCTTACCTCAGCCTCCTAAATTACTGAGATTACAGGTGTGAGTCACTGTGCCTGTTATTTTTCTACAGTAATTAGTGTATTTATGAACTTTCTATTCTCTTATGCTGATGAATTTCCTTATCAATAAAGTGCTATATTAGTTGTCTTACACTATATTTGAAATTTTGGTTGGCATAGTTCCCTCAGCATTTTTTCGTAGTTGCTTCAAAAAACTTTCAAATTAACTTGAGTCATTTTCCAAGTTTGAAAAATACCTTCCTAACTTTAACTGAATTTGCAGTAATTTAATTTGGAAACAACATGTATCTTTAAAATATTATTCCTTCCAGAAATATAGTGCTTCTATTTATTTAAAACTACTTTGGATTGTCTTGAGAGTTTCAATTTAATACAAGAATCCTATACACTCCTTAAGCTCTTTTTAAAATGTGGGTCTTTTATATTTGAGGTTGAGGTTTTGAATGTCAGCTTCACTAACTTTTGATTACTGGACATAAAAAGGCTTCTCATTTTATAAAAGTATTTTAGAAATAATATCCTTGTTGAATTCTTCATTGGGATTAACATTTTAGTTGATCTTGTTTTTTCAGGGTAGACAATCATGTCATATGCAAATTATAAAATGACTTTTCTAATATTTATAGTGCTTAATTCATTTTATTAAGCAGTGTTCAATAATAGGGATGTCAGTGAATCACTTTGGCTCTTTCCCAATTTAGAGACATGCCCAAGAATGTTACTATCATGTATGATGTTGTTGGTTTGTGATAGCATCTTACTATTTCTAATTTGTAGGAGATTTTAAAAATTATTAGAAGTAGAATTTTATCACACCTCTTTGTCGCTTTATCAGTATGATCATGTGGCTTTCCTCTTTTTATCTGTAGAAGTAATAATTATATGGATATATTTTCCAATAATAAAATATTCTTACATTTTAGAATCAATCTCTATTATGTGGTATTTTTATTATACTGTAGCTATTATCTAAGGACAACTTCAATCTTAATTACCCAGTAGAATAATTCTGCAACATGTTTTAGAAATGGAATATTTTATGTGATTTACTAGTAAATAATGTAGTTTATGTTTTTATTCTCTCTAAGCTCCACATATATCTCTAAATGGTTGGAAAAGGCTCTGAATAATATCTCAGACACATACTTTGAAAGATAACCACATATGGTGCATATATTCAGAAATGTCCAATAAACACTTTAACCCAGAAGGAAGTTACATGAATTTAGGCAACATGATGCTCTGTGGTTATCTTTGAGGAGAAATAACATGTAAAAATCATTATTGAAAAATCACTACTCATCAGGCATATTCACTATGCGATTCTGAACCCCTCAAATTGGATTCTTACGAAGAGACATATACATTCTAAACATAATATAAAAAACAAAAGGGGTTAAGCCAGTAAGCATTATATTCCGGGTGATACTTAGCATCATGGCAAAAATAAACATTCACTCACACTGTCTCTTGAGACACTGATAATCAGCCAAGAGGTCTATTTTTAGTTAAATACTGTTTTTAATCTAGTGATCTTCTATTCTAAAACAATTTATCAACCATTGCCAGATCCACAAAGTCAAAGCAAAGACAATAGAGGCAACAACAAAAAAAAATCTGGATATTCAAACACAGAATTTCATGTTCACTAAAGTATGTGTATGTCTTGGAACAGAAGTAGCATTCTGAAATATTATATGCAGCTCTAGGAATAGTATTTAATAGGATGTGGAAATTTCACAGTTGACCTTTAATGTGGTACTGCATTGAGAAGGAAGAAGTTCAAAAAGGGTAAAGTGTTACATTCCATTAGTGGCTGGAAATTTCAGGGGAGAATAAGCAAAATGAACACATGACAGGATTGCAAATTCATGCACCCAGCTAACCAGTAACAACCAAATTTGACAATCATACACTGCATATTTCTGTAATGCTATTTCTGTAACTCCACCCTGCTCCCTTTTATTAGTGATGTTGTTATTATTATATTATTATTACTTTAACCTTCTGGTTAACTCCTGCATGCTCTTCGAAACTCACCACTTTTAAACCATTTTGGAAAACCATTGGGCAGTATCTATTAAAGCTGGATATAGGCACTCCCTTTTACCAGCAGTGTCACCAGCTCGTGAGCTGATTGTGTACGTCTCTTTCCCATTCCACCTTCAATCCCAAAAATGCCTATAACTCATCAGTTTCACTCTAAGACACATACCACGCAGGAATTTTTACATGTGTGCAAGAAAATATGAACACTAGACTACCCATAGCAACGCTATGAATTATGATCCAAAAATGAAACTATCCAACTACCCGTAACAGTAGGGTGGATAAATGGAGCATCCACACAATGGAATATTATACAGCAATGAGAATTACAATCGCATGCCACAATGTGGGATGAATTTTACACAAACACCACGTTGAGTGAAAAACTGTGGACATACACACAGAAAGAGCAGATGAGTATGTTTCATTGATGTAAAGAATAAAGCAGGCACAGTTTATCTATGCTGTTAAAGCCAGGAGATTAGCCTTGGGTAGAGAGGCAGCAGAATTCAGGAAGGGAGCAGGGTGGTGGGAAGAGGGTGCAGTCAGGGGGATGTGAGGACCTCCAGGATGCAAGAAATGTCCTGTTTCTTAATGTGGTTATCAGACTGCTGGTTACAGGGATGTGCTCATCTTGTAAAAACTCACTGAGCTATTTAGAACTATTTAGAACTATTTAGAACACTGTACCTTTTTAACTGCATTTTATATTTCAAGAAAAGGTAAAGGAAAGAAAAAATAATCAACTCAACCAAGTATCAATTTCTAAAGAGGGTTTCCACTATTTTTGAATGCCGGCCTGTCCACCTCACCAAGTGGTTATGAGACATTAAACAGAAGTGCAAACTATATAGAAATTACAAGCACCTTGGCTGGCATACAGTACACTGTTACTAAAAAGGATTCATTCTTATATGCTTTCTCTGATTTCCCCATTATGTGTGTTCCATATCCCTTTGTACATCCATTTCTCACTGTACAATAATCATGTTTTTGCTTCATTATTATTCCCATTAGATGACCAGCAGCTTGATGAATATGACATCTTACTGTATCCACTGGAGCTATCCCAGAGCGGGTATTTGATAAATATTTGATGAGATTGAATAAATGGCCGTAACAAAGCTTCATGGTTTTGTGATTAGTAGGATCCCAGGTGATTTGGTGGTCATTCTCTCAATCCATCTAACTGGTCATGTGGTTGTGTTACAGAGGAAGCTGAAAGCTGTCTAGGACCGAGAGTGTGACAGGGCTGAGGCAAGCATCTCCTAGAGTGAGAGAGGGAGCTGACACTTTGCAGTGAAAAAATGTATACATATTTCCACTTAGAGCCCAGCCCATAGCATAGTGGCAGATGCACATTGCAATGCCAGCACCAGCTGCTAGAAGGGTATTGGACCATGCCTGCAGAGAATAAAGGTAGGTCAAATCTAGAAAAACATTGTAAGAAGTGCTAAACCAAGAAAGGAGAGAGGACTTAACCATCTTTCTTCCAGTCCAAAACAAGAGAATGCCAATATTAGGACAATTAGAGCTAGGTATATAAAGATGTATCAGGCACCACTAGGCAGAAACGGTACCCAGCAAGGAGGACAAATAGTATAAGGCTCAGACTTTCAGAATGCACGAAGTGGGGGATCAGGCTTCTGAAAGGATTCTAGATAGAAGAAGAGCAAAACAAATGACAGACTCCAAAGCTATTGCAGGCCTGGTCAGCAGAGAACTTCCAGTTCTTCTCTACTTGGCTCGAGAAATTTGGTGGAGCTAAAATAGGTCACCATCCTATAACACTGCTCTATTGCCAGGGAACTTACTAGTGAAGAGCAGAGCAGCAGACATTAGAGCTTAGAGCTTTCATAGCAAGATTTCAAGAACATCACTGTCTTATAACTTTGCATTTGATTGGTTATAAATGATGGAACCTCAAAATTCTATGTTTATCTGAAGATGCTAATGATGGCTGGAGTAGGACCTAAGGAAAGTGTCCAGATGTAGATAAAATGAGGAGTCTGAAAGCATGATCTTTTCTCTCTCTCGCTCGCTTGCTCTTTTTTTTTAAAGAGATGTGCTCTTGCTATGTTGGACAGGCTGGAGTGCTGTAGTTTTCACAGGCACTATGATGGTGGACTACAGCCTTGAACTCCTGGGTTCAAGCAATTTTCCTGCCCTAGCCTCCTGAATAGGGGGGACTACAGATGCACACCACCAAGCCCTGCTGGAATGCATAATCTTTTAGGTTTCTTCCAAATTCTGAAACCCTGTGTTGACAGCTGGCTGAAAAGCTGATAGACTGGCAACTCTGACCCATAGCTAAAAGCTATATAAAATAGTTACATAAGATACAGCTATTTTACATACATATATACAGTATATATAAAATAGCTAATAAAACTGACCATCACAGGGAGGCTGTTACATCCGATTCATTCCCAGTCCCAGTCTTCAGTTTAAGAGACTGATAATTCTCTCTATCCTTCTGCTGTGGATCAGCCAACCAAATCAACTGGCCACGGGAGACACATATGATCAATGACTGCCCTGCAGGGCTCTCCTGTTTCACCAGTGGGTTCACTCAAGAAGCAGAATTAGACTTGGGAATGTGTTGCTTACTGTGCAAAGAAGCAGAATGAAAGAAAGAAGAAACAAAGGATGCAAGGAAAAAGAAGGGAAACACCTGCTGTCGACAGATTTCCTAATTAATCATTCATTCAGCACATATACCAACATAGTGCCAATTGTGTGCAGGACTGACGTACCATGCTGTGGTTTGAGGTGTCTCACAGACCTCAAGAGGCTCTCCTTAGAGAACAGATAGGTCTAAGGTAGTGGTTCTTATGCATTGGTGATTTTGCCCCCCAGGGAACATTTGGCAATATGCGGATATATTTCTGATGGTCACAACTGGGGAGCTTACTAACATTCAGTGAGTAGAGGTCAGCAATGAGACTAAACATTTTACCACACACAAGACAGCTGTCTACTTTCCCAAGAAATAGTTATCTTATCTGGCCCCAAATGTCGATAGTGCTGAGGCTGAGAAATGCTGACCTAAATGGAGAGAATAAATCAACAGCAAAAGCATGCAATACATGCATACAAAGGCCTCTATCTAAGAAATGAAAGGGGACAATTCAAATCGTGGCAGGGTTGGAGTATGGGATGGTTTCTAGAAAAGCTTTCTGGAGCAGCTGACCATGAGGTAAATTTTGACAGAGATTAGTTGAAGATTACGGGGAGGTGAATGGAAAGAAGGGAATGGAAAAATAGTGGTCAAGGTGAAGGAACAATGAGGGTGATGGTGCATAGGAACTAAATTACATAACTTATTTGTGTTAGAGATAAGGGCCAACCTGGGACACCATGGCTTGGAGGCTTGAGAGGTAGGCAGGGGGTAGTTCTGCTAGATGATGAGATCTCTGGATGTTAAACTGGAGTCTAAATCAAAAATGTCCAATCAAACTTTTTGCAGTGAAGAAAATGTTCTATATCTACACTGTCCAACTCAGTAGCCGCCAGTCACATGTGACAAATGAGTACTTGAAATGTGACTGGGGGTCTGGGAAAACAATTTTTGAACTTTAAATGATTTTTAAACTTCAATTGACATTAATCTTAATGTAAATTAAGTTTAATTAGCTTAAATTGAAATAGACATACGTGGCTAATGCCTACCATTTTAGATAGAGCTGGTCTTGAAAGCGATGGAAAGATTAGTGGTAGGTACAAACATACAGTTAGATAAAAGGAATAAATTCTAATGTTGGACAGCACAGTAGGTATAGTAGGACTATACTTAACAATGATACATTGTAAAGATTCTTTATTTCAAAATAGCTAAGGTAGATTTGAAATGTTTCCAAAACATATAAAAAAGATAAATGTTGAAGGTTATGGTTATCCTAAATACCCTGATTTGATTATTACACATTCTAAGCATTTACCAAAAGATCAGGTGTCTCCCATAACCACATCTATCCCAAATATGTACACATATTATGTGTCAATTTAAAAGGATTAGTAGGATAGTCTGATCAGATTTGGACTTTAGAATGCCCTAGAAACATCCCAGAGGAGGGCTTCTACTTTTAAAGTACATAGGGATCATTTAAGAAACTTATTAAAATGCACATTCTGTTTCAATAGGTTTAGGCCTACTTCATTTTTTGCTTTTTAGGGTTTTTTTGTTTTTTGTTTTTTGTTTTTTGTTTTTTTTTTTTTTTGCTACAAAGTCTCAACTCTGTTGCCCAGGCTGAAGTGTGGTGATGTGATCATGACTCACCGCCAGCTTAAACTCCTGGGCTCAAGAGATGCTCCCACCTCAGCCTCCCAAGTAGCTGGGACTACAAGTGTGTGTCCCCACATGTGGCTAAATATTTTATTTTATTTTATTTATTTTATTTTATTGTATTGTATTTTGAGATGGGCTCTCACCATGTTGCCCAGGCTGGTCTCAAACTCCTGGCCTCAAGCGACCCCCCTGCCTTGGCCTCCCAAAGTACTGGGATTACAAGTACGAACCACTGCATCCAGCTTAGATTCTTCATTTCTAGAAAGCTTTCATGTGAAGTAAGAACTGCTGGCTCATGGACCACACTGTAAGTAACAAGGGTCTACAGCAGTACTGTCTAATAAAACTTTCTGTGATGATGGAAATGTTCCATATCTGTGATGTCCAATATAGTTATCACTAGCCATATGTGGCTACTGAATACCTGAAATGTGGCTAATGCAATGGAGGAATTGAATTTTTAATGAATTTAAGTTAAACTAATTGAAATTTAACTTTAAACATCTGCATGTGAGTAGTGGCTATAGTATTGGACTGTGCAGATCTAGATCAGTGCTACCTGAATGATGAACCAAGCTGTTTTAAAATTTCACAGGCAGATAAGTACAGAAACTGAAAAGTAAATATGGGAACTTACAGAGCAAGTTGAGACAGCAATTTTAGTATATTTAAATTAATAATTATTTAAATTTTTTCAAAAATGTTTTAAATATTTTCTAATATTTTGCATGCCTGGGTTTTTCTCATTTAATTTTTCTAATAATTCATTTGTATTATGTTTTATAGTAATATTGGACAGCAATGTATTCAGGAAAAAGCCTGCTCTTCTCCTGGAATAGAAAGATAAATACTGCTTGTTCTCATTCACATATGGAAGCCGTGAACATTGATCTCTTAGAAGTAGAGTAGATGAGCATTTTTTCATGTGTCTGTTGGCTGTATGAATGTCTTCTTTTGAGAAATGTCTGTTCATATCCTTTGCCCACTTTTTGATGGGGTTGTTTGTTTTTTTCTTGTAAATTTGTTTGAGTTCTTTGTAGGTTCTGGATATTAGCCCTTTGTCAGATAAGTAGATTGCAAAAATTTTCTCCCATTCTGTAGGTTGCCTGTTCACTCTGATGGTAGTTTATTTTGCTGTGCAGAGGCTCTTTAGTTTAATTAGATCCCATTTGCCAATTTTGGCTTTTGTTGCCATTGCTTTTGGTGTTTTAGACATGAAGTCTTTGCCCATGCCTATGTCCTGAATGGTATTACCTAGGTTTTCCTCTAGGGTTTTTATGGTATTAGGTCTAACATTTAAGTCTCTAATTCATCTTGAATTAATTTTCGTATAAGGAGTAAGGAAAGGATCCAGTTTCAGCTTTCTACTTATGGCTAGTCAATTTTCCCAGCACCATTTATTAAATAGGGAATCCTTTCCCCATTTCTTGTTTCTCTCAGGTTTGTCAAAGATCAGAGGGCTGTAGAGGTGTGGTATTATTTCTGAGGACTCTGTTCTGTTCCATTGGTCTATATCTCTGTTTTGGTACCAGTACCATGCTGTTTTGGTTACTGTAGCCTTGTAGTATAGTTTGAAGTCAGGTAGCGTGATGCCTCCAGCTTTGTTCTTTTGACTTAGGATTGTCTTGGAGATGCGGGCTCTTTTTTGGTTCCATATGAACTTTAAAGCAGTTCTTTCCAATTCTGTGAAGACACTCATTGGTAGCTTGATGGGGATGGCATTGAATCTATAAATAACCTTGGGCAGTATGGCCATTTTCACGATATTGATTCTTCCTATCCATGAGCATGGTATGTTCTTCCATTTGTTTGTGTCCTCTTTTATTTCACTGAGCAGTGGTTTGTAGTTCTCCTTGAAGAGGTCCTTTACATCCCTTGTAAGTTGGATTCCTAGGTATTTTATTCTCTTTGAAGCAATTGTGAATGAAAGTTCATTCATGATTTGGCTCTCTGTTTGTCTTTACACTGTTGGTGGGATTGTAAACTAGTTCAACCATTATGGAAAACAGTATGGCGATTCCTCAAGGATCTAGAACTAGAAGTACCATATGACCCAGCCATCCCATTACTGGGTATATACCCAAAGGATTATAAATCATGCTGCTATAAAGACACATGCACATGTATGTTTATTGTGGCACTATTCACAATAGCAAAGACTTGGAATCAACCTAAATGCCCATCAGTGACAGACTGGATTAAGAAAATGTGGCACATATACCCCATGGAATACTATGCAGCCATAAAAAACGATGAGTTTGTGTCCTTTGTAGGGACATGGATGCAGCTGGAAACCATCATTCTTAGCAAACTATCACAAGAACAGAAAACCAAACACCACATGTTCTCACTCATAGGTGGGAACTGAACAATGAGATCACTTGGACTCGGACTCGGGAAGGGGGACATCACACACCGGGGCCTATCATGGGGAGGGGGGAGCGGGGAGGGATTGCATTGGGAGTTATACCTGATGTAAATGACGAGTTGATGGGTGCTGACGAGTTGATGGGTGCAGCACACCAACATGGCACAAGTATACATATGTAACAAACCTGCACGTTATGCACATGTACCCTAGAACTTAAAGTATAATAATAATAAAAAAAATTTAAAAAAAATTTAAAAAAAAAAGAGAAGAACAATAACAAAATATTGGTCTTAGTTTGGGGAATTCTTGAAAAGTACAATATCATCATCTCTTTGTGAAATAAAATAGAAATCACATTGCAAAAAAAAAAAAAGAAGTAGAGTAGAACGGTGGCTACTAGAGGCTGAGAAGGGTAGCAGGGAGGGCGCATGGGGGGATTTGTTAAAGGACACAAAATTACAGCTAGCTGAAAGGAACGAGTTCTAGTGTTCCATAGCAATGTAGGATGACTGTAGTCAAAAATTATATATACTTTCAAACATGTATAAGACAGGATTTTGAATGTTCCCAACAAAACAAATGATGAGCTTCTGAGGTGATATGCTAATTACCCTGGTTTGATCGCTAGACATGTATCAAAATTCACTATGTACCTCATAAATATGTATAATTATTATATGCCAATTAAAAAAATAAAAAATTGAAAAACAAGTGGAGAGTTCAGCCTGAGCAAGATGAACCCTGTCTCTACAAGTAAAAAATAAATAAATAAATAACTAGCGGCACGTGGTGGTGCACACCTGCAATTCCAGTATTCTGTGGGAGGCCAAGGTGAGAGAATCACTTGAGCCAGGGAGGTCAAGGCTGCAGTGAGCCGTAATTATGGTCATGCCACTGCACTCCAGCCTAGGTGAAGGACCCGGTCTCAAAAACAAAACAAAACAAAAAGCAGAGAGTTTGAAACACTGGCCTGGAGGACAAATGTGGGGGTGGGGACGTACAGAGAAGGCAAGGAGACTTGCCAGGAGGGCATTCCAGCAATCCAGATGGATAGATGGATGGCAGGGACAGAAAGGAAAGCGCAGCTTTGAGGGGAATTAAAAAGATGTGCTCTATAAAGTTTGGTGACTGAGTGGGTGTATGAGGTAGTGGGGAGGTGAGTGCTTGTATCAATACTCAATGCTACTCATTAAGCCAAACATCCTCTTGCTAGGGTAAAAATTGTATGGGCCAATTGTTATTCATCTTTATTTTATTTTATTTTATTTTATTTTATTTTACTTTATTTTATTTTATTTTATTTTATCTTACTTATTTATTTATTTTGAGATGGAGTCTCGCTTCTGTCGCCAGGGTTGGAGTGCAGTGGCACAATCATGGCTCACTGCAACCTCCCCCACGCAGGTTCAAGCCATTCTCCTGCCTCAGCCTCCGGAGTATGACTTCTACTCTTCATACTTTTTTAAGTCTCCAAAGTTTGTCATTAGACTTTATGAGGGATAGAGCCAACTTATTTAGATATGTTCAAATCATTAAAATATTTTTAACCAGAATGATCATTTTCATATATCATTAGATGTATTTTTGGATAAAATCTGGCAGTCGCTCTTGCTTCATCCATACATCAGTAAGTCCTCTCCTTGAGTGGGTTTTCCCAGAAAGTTTGCTAATCCCATATATTTTATGTGGACTCTCGAGAGCATTAAAATCAGATTGACCATCCCCGAGCTTCAGGCCTAAATTTTTAGATTTGCTTCATTTGAGTCCTATGGGAATTTTTCTTTCTTGATTGCCAACCTGTACATAATGAAATGATATTTTGAAAGCTTGGCTGTTTCAACATTAAACTAAAAAGCGATTTACAAAAGTGTGGGTTGGTAGGGGTGAAAACAGAATTGGAGCTTTGCTGTCAGACAAATAAAATGGACTCATTGAGAATGGAAGTGGCAAGGCATCGGGCAGCTGCCTGTAATCAGTTTTTAATTCAGGGATTGGTTGGTTAGAGTACTTGCTGTGAGGTCAGCACTGTGCTATGTGTTTGGGTGGATTAAGAGGAAACCAGAGGCTTAATTTCTATGACCAAAAATCTGGCTGGTTGAGTGGAAGACAAATTTTACTTATCAAGTGGCAGTGGGCAACAGGCACCTGGAGTTAATGAAATGCTAAGGTAGACAGGCAAAGCCGCACCATTCTAAGAGTTTATTTATGGTTTTGGTTTTTCTCTTATAATTATCTAGAAGGTTCCTCAGGCATGACCTAGACTCATTCTGTCCATTATGGTAGCCTCTAGTCTTGCAATGTGGCTGGTCCAAACTGAGGTGTACTGTAAGGGAAAAATACACATGCTGGGATCCAAAGACTCTGTACCCATTCCTTCCCAAAAAAAGAAAAGACAAGGAGAATGTAAAATATCTCAATAAATGTTTATATTGATTACATGTTGAAATGATAATACTTCAGATGTTTTAGGCTAAATAAAAATATTTTAAAAATTAGTTTTACTTGGCCAGGCACAGTGGCTCAGGCATGTAGTCCCTGCACTTTGGGAGGCCAAGGAGGGTGGACCACGAGGTCAGGAGTTCAAGACCAGCCTGGCCAAGATGGTGAAACCCCGTTTCTACTAAAAGTACAAAAAAGTAGCTGGGCTCAGTGGCAGGCGCCTGTAATCTCAGCTACTCAGAAAGGCTAAGGCAGGAGAATTGCTGGAACTCAGAGGGTGGAGGTTGCAGTGAGCCCAGATGGAGCTACTGCACTCCAGCCTGGGAGACAGAGTGAGACTCTGTCTAAAAAAAATAAAAAATGAAAAGATTGGTTTTCCTTGCTCCTTTTTATTTCTCTTTAATTTGGCAACTAGACTATTTCACATTACCTGTCAAGTTAAAGGAAGTCACTGCATCAATCCTAGAAGACTGAAACAAGCCATGGAGAAGGAAGTAGGAGGTTATAATATAAAGGAGATAAAGAGGCCCTGGAAACTTCTTCAGGGAAAATGTAGAAGATATGAGGAAAGCATCTCACTATGGATCAAGAATTCTAAAATCATTGCTATAGGCCCCCAGCTCCTCTGCATACATGTCCCCCAAGCTCAACCTTCCTCCTGGCAGTGTGCTCAATATGACCTGGGCACAGTCGAGTGGCAAAGCTGAGAGAGGTGACCAGGCAATAGTGACCTCACTGGGTCCAGCACACTACAGCTAGTGGAGAGAAAGCAGCAGAGAGTACACAAGTACCAAGGGAGGCTGTAGGATTGGTGGACAGAAGTAGGTCTGGGGTTGGGGCAGGAGTTCACAGTGAAAGGTGATCATCAACAGGGGCATGAGAATGACCTGCAAAAGACACGTAATTTTCAATAACCACAGAAGACCTGGCTTGACATTAAACAGTATAAGAGCCCTCGACCAACCAGTGACCACTGCAAGAACAAGATGGCCTTCCCCATGTGCCTAGACACCATCCCGTGGTGGAAGAGACAGAGAGGAAAACCCTTGTACATGTTACAGGTAAGGAGGCAGGAACTTAAGGCTGAAAAAGTTTAAACGTGAAAAGACTGCAAGATATTTAACTGGTAACATCAAACATTTGCTGTGGTCAGCTTAAAAAAAATAAAACTGAAAAGAAAAATCATTTAAACAAACACCTAATCGTGTCAGCTGTATTGTTATATCCTTAAAGTCACTGTCGCATCCAAATTGCAGAAGTGAGAACTGAAAGTGAGAACACCTTGGCTTTCTCTGTTCCTTTCAAGGAATTGTTGTAGGTCTCAGTGATGAATTTCTTTACATAAGCTGAGCTAAGATTGCCCATTGTGCCTGCCACTTGGCAGGTAAATCAAGAGAGTAAAAACAGCAAAAAGTACACTCTATAATACCAAAGGTGAAAAAGTCGGTGAAGCTAAAAGTTCACTTTCAAAACACAGAGAGGATTCCATGTATGCCAGGACACAAGATATCAAGCAACTATAAGATTATCTCAAATTCTAATATTCTAAAACACTATAAGCCTCAACATGATGCAGAATGTTTCTTTCTTCACATAAGACATAAAGAACTCAAAGACTCAGTTTATATAAATGGAATAGTCCCCCAATCTATAATTAGGCATTTAAAATAAGGTATTTTCACACTTCATTCAGACCCCGTTGTAAAAAATCCAACTGCAGAAAAAACAAAACTGAAAAAACAAAACCAAAAAACCCTTATGACACAATGGAGAAATGCTGATCCAAGACAGGACATTGAAAACATGTAATTACTGTTAAGTTCGTAGATGTGACAAAAAGAATCCTTTTCTTGCTGAGACACTTACTGAAATATTCATGGATGAAATGATAGGATGTTTGGGGAAAATAATCCATTGCCTTGGGGACAGCAGAGAATTAAGTCGGTGTTTAGATCAAAGTATTTATGAGTTAAGGATGGTTTTAAAGAAGTGATGGACACATTAGGTTCACTATACTTTCTCATCCTTTGTGTACATTTGAAATTTTCCATAATGACAGTCCATAATGACTGTTAAAAAATGAATACCACTAGCATAATGAGCTGAAGAAGCCATAATATAAATGAGTACACACTGTGATTCCGTGTATATAAAGTTCAAAACCAGGCGAAACTCATCTAATGAAAGGAAGTCAGAATATTCTACCTTGGTGAGAATACGGATACTGAATAGAAAGAACACACAGAGATTCTAGGGGTGGCATGGTGGGCAGGGGGACGGTGCCAGAAACGTCTTATTCCTTGATCAGGCAATGGTTATGAGGTTTTTCAGTTTGTGAAAATTATTTTGAATTATAAACTTTATGATTTGTTCACTTTTCTGTATCTTTGTTATAACACCATCAAAAAGTTATTTAAAAGTTTTTTTTAAGTTGATATGCTGAGTGATGATTTACATAGGTGTCTATTACTATTAAATTCATTAACATTTATGGTTTATGCATTTTATGTGTGCTGTATACATCACAAAAAAATATTTCAAAATAGAGTCTCAATTGCCTCAACCCAACAAGATCACTATGAAAAACCTGAAGTTATTAGACTAATAACCTATAAGTTATTAGTCAAAAGTAAAATACTTTAATTTTTTGGTCTTGTCTATTCTCAAAATTCAAAGTACTTATTAAAAAGTGCTGAACTGCTAACCCTCTAACCCACCCTTAAAGATAGATACAATCATTTCTAATTTATAGAAAAAGATATGGTGGCCAAGAAGAGCTCAGAAACTTACCCAGTGCCACAGAATTAGTAAGTCAGGGCTCAAATCCACATCTACGTGGCTCAGAAGCCTCTGTGATTATTTCCATTTTACCACAATGATTTCCAAAACAAGCACCCAACAAATGTGCAAATTAAGTTACCTGTCTATTTTACATTAAGCAGACTGCTTGTTTAAAATGTGGTTTCTGTTTTTAACCAAAATAACTCAAAATGAAAACAATTTGAAACTGCATGCAAATTTATAAGCAACTTTGAAGAATTCCCTTAATCTCACACATGCCAAATCTCACTAAAATTTACCTACTAATTCTATCCTTTTTGTGCTTTCTAGAGCATAATTGCTGTTCGCCAAGCAAGCACTGTAGGGGTGAGGCTAATTATCCTACTTGAACTTCAGATATATTTTATTCTGGAAGAATGGAAGTTCTTTGAATCAGGTTGGGGAAATTAATTTTTAAAACTATTAACTATATGCTTCCTTAAAGAAGACGTTTAATCTGCATGCATGTGTTTGAATTGAGTCACTCTTAAGAATGTATGCTCTTTTTGAATTTTACAAGTATTTGGATAGATGTTTACATACCCAAAACACAATCCTTTCCCATGGAATTTAACCAAGATTTTTTGCCCTGGGAAATGAAGAGACCTGGACTTAATTCAACAAAAGCAAATGTGCACAGTAAAACAAGTTTAATGCTGAATTTCAAAAGTTGAGACACATTACAATCAATAGTAAGCAGTCATTTGTCTATTTTCTAAGAAATAAAGAGATTGAGAGAGAAAAAAAAACTAAAAGGTCAAAGTTGAGACTCTATCAAGCCTTCAGGCTTGATTGTTCAATTTTGATTCCTCCAAATGACTGGCTTGCAGGGTATTCGCCAATGTGATGGCAAAAATGAGTCTTCAAGTCTTACTCAGGACAGAGTGATCTTACAGCCTGTTCTAAATAGAGCTGTGAGACAATATAAATGTTCAAAGAAGGCCTGGGTTTTGGCAGTTTATTTGAAGTACAAATTCCCTGAAAGGGCAAGACTCCTTAGCAGGGCAACTATGGCTTCTATAATAGAAATGCAACCAAGTCCTTATATGGGACATACACAGGAAAGCTTATTGATGCTGTGGCAGAAACAGAATTCCACTTAACAGAGGAACTGCTGCAAGCTACAGTAAAGTTGGAACATTTATCTATCAGTGGAAGTTTGCTTGCTGTAAGTGGACAAAACTGTTTAATTTAAGACAGGCAGTAGACATATGGACATAGGTAATTACTCATGAGCGAAATGATAATTTAGCTAATCAAATACTATTGCCATGACACATTTACAGAAAGGATGACATACACATTTGTTGAATAAAAATACTGTATAGTAAAGGATTGAATTTATTTCACAGAGAAGGCTGATGTAATCAAGGTTGAGAAGCCAGTTTATTTGCATCTGATTACAATATTGAAGACAGATATTGAACAAATTATTAAAAATAATGTAAAATAGGGCAACATAAAAAAGTCTAACAGTATGTAATTGGAGTCCCAAAGGAAGAGAAGAAAGAGAGTGGGACAAGATATTTGAAGAAATGAACAAAATTTTGCCAAATTTGGTGAAAGACATGAATTTACAGACTGAAGAAACTCAGCAAAAAATGAGTAGAATAAATACAAAGAAATTCATGTTTACATTCATCATAGTGTAAGTGCTAAAAACCAAAAATAAAGAGAAAATTTTGAAATCCACTAGAGTAATACAAAATATTACCTAGACATGAACTATGAATTTGAGTGATTAATGACAACAGGCACAACATGCTGACAAATATCATAAACGTGTTGAAAAGAAACAACTACGTTACCCCAGAATTCTATATCTAGAAAAAAATATCATTTAGAAATGAAGGAAAAAATAGAGACATTTTTAAACAGAATAAAATAAGAGAACTTTTCTCCAGCAGATCTGTACTATGGCAAATGCTAAAGTAAGCTAGGCTGAAGAGAAGTGAAACTCGGAACTTCTGAAATTAATAACAAGCACTGATAGTGGTAAATATGTGAATAAGGTATTTTTAAAGATGACTTTCCATCTTAATTTCTTTAAAATACATACTAGCATTTGAAGCAAAATTATAAACACTGTGTTGTTAGGTTCAGAAAGTATGTAGGTGTCATTAACGCACAACCACTATGGAACCAAGAAGCAGGTAAATGAGCCTCTATGGTTGCATGATTTCTACCTGATGAGATACAGTATTAAAGCTGTTTTGAAAACATTTATTAAAAGTTCTTGGAAAAATAATGGAAAGTGAAACCTAAATTTCCAAACATTTTGATCTTTTTGCTTCGATTCGGCATAAGTAATTATGCAAAGAAATGTTTGAAGAGTATAGTTAAATGTACAGGGCTATGGAATATGGAGTTTTCAAACCTATTTAAATATTGAAACTCTGTGTAAATTTTAGTTTTGACCCTGAACTTCTCTTCTCTGAGTGTTTCTTATAATACCTATTTCGTTAATGCACTTAGGTTGCTATTTGAGATTTTAAACCTAATGAAGAATTATTTATTGATTGGGGACAGAAGAGCCCAGCCTGAGCTCAGAGAGGGCAGTGATAGTGATGGTATGTGAGAGATGAATCTGGCATGTTCATCTCAATTAAACACACTGGCAAAGAGCCAGCCTGGAACTTTCTCTCGATAACCGAGATTTAAAACCTTGACTTTACTGTGAAACATACAGAGTCTGTAAAGAAATTGTAAGGTTCAAGGACTTTTTCAAGCTCCTAACTTTCAATTTCTTGGTTTTATTAAATAGTGTCCAAAAGTTGCAGTTACTTAAAAGATGTATATTAAAAAAAATTGCAATTAGAATGCAAATCAGCCAAGTGAAGTTAACTGACCAGTTTTGGTTATCATTATCATGATGATAATGGCTAATTCAGATGCTCTGACAAAGAGGTGATCGAGTCCTGAATCAAAATGAAAAATGTCACCTTTCTTTTTTTAAGTTCTTGGCTCACAGTCTTGTAAACTAGAGCTATCTGAAATTGAACTACGGTTGCCTCAAGTTACCTAGTCTATAGTAATAATCATTAACACTGAGAAGGTATTATTCCAAGATATATATACTCATATATTCAAGCTACATATATGATTTCATTTAACCTTCAAGTCAGCTGATGGACTGGATACAGCTATCATCACTTGGAGTTTACAGGTGGGAAGTGGAAGATTCCCAACCTCCCAGAGTGTTGTCAGTGATGAAACCATAATCTCATCTGTGTCTCAAAGCCAGTACTTTTAAATATTAGGCTAACTGCTTCTATTTCTGTAAAGGTTTGACCAATGGTACTGATGCCAGGACACAAGACAAATTTCCAGAAGTATTATTTCACCTCTGTTCCTGTCCCTTTCTTCAGAAGAGGAAAAAATGATGATCACTTGTATTAGTTTCCTACGGCTCCCATAACAAAGTATCACCAACTGGGTGACTTTGAATGACAGAAATTTATTCTCTCACAGTTCTGGAAGCTGGAAGTCCAAACTCAAGCTGTTGTCAGCAGGGCCATGTTCCTTCTCTAGGCTCCAGGGAAGAATCCTTCCTTGCCTCTTCCTAGCTTCTGTGGCTCCTGGCAGTCCTTGGCGCTCCCTGGCTTGCAGCTGTATCACCCCAATCTCCACCTCCGCCATCACATGGCCTTCTTCTCTGTGATCCCCCATGTGTCATCTCCTCTTCTTATCAGGATGCCAGTCATAGGATTTGGGGTCCACTCTGGTGCACTATAACCTCATCTTCCCTAATTTTATCTTCAAAAAATATATTTCTAAATAAGGTTACATTCTGAGGTTCTAGGTGGATGTGAATTTGCAGGGAACACTATTCAACCAACTAAACCCCTAATGAATGCATCATTTCTCTCTGAATAAACCCTAATCTGATTCTGTTGTTTTTGTGGAATTTAGTAAACCTTGCATTTGATTAGCACTTTGTGGATTTCAAATGGTTTTATCTGACTTCTCTCTTTTGACCTTAAAAATGTTATACATAACCTGGGCATGCATGTGATACCGATCTCAGTTTTTGGATGATGATACCAAGATTTTAAGTAATTTCTCAAACTTCAAAACTCAGTTAAGTGACAGATCAGGAGGTAGAATCTAGAATGTATAACTTAAACTCCATTTACATTCCAAAATCCACCACCCCACAAATAAGGGCTCATTCATTTGTCAAAGATGTATTGCATTCTTATTTTATGCCAGGCATTGTTTTAGTTAACAAGAGCACAAAGATATTCAAACTTGACCCCCCACCTGTCAATAGTTTGCAATCCAAAAGAAAAAATCACTATGAAACCCTCACATTGTTTAAATGGGCCACATGTACTATTTATAAATAATGATATATCAAAGGCATCAATGTGAACAAATGAGTTTTCAACATATGACAATTCAAATTCTTATCTATCCCTCTAATAATGTAACTTTTATTTGGGGGAGAAACGGGTCAAATAACACACATTTGTGTGAGCAAGTGAACTCAACTCTAGAATTGTGTGAGTATGTAAATAGATTTGGACGTAAATCTGAGCTGTTGGTTTAGGTGCAGTGACTACTCTCTATCAGAAAGACATGAGCTTCTACCTTGTTTACAAAGGTTTAAAGAGAACTGTCAGCATCTTACATCAACAAACCAGAGCTTGGAAAGCTAAGTCTACGCTAAATCCCTCAGGTTACAGTTCCTGCCCATTTAACAAATGTTTTCCTTATGGAGAGCAGTACTTCCCTTATAGAGAGCATCCCACCCTCTAACAACTATCCAAGCTCCATAACTCTAACTGATACCTGCCCCAGGGCCTTTGCTTGCAGCAGAGGTTCCCAACCATATTAGTCCCAAACTGCCACTAACAAATATGCATAAAACAAAATGTATTCATCATGCAATCTAGCTAAACACTGATATGATTTCTTAAAAGCCAATATAATACTCTCATTGAAATATGAAGACGTAAAAGGAAAGCAAGTTATTTTAACAGCATATGCATCTCAATATATTAGTGACTGGTTACAGCTTCACTAGAAAACACAGTGAAGTCTTGAGATGCTTGTACAAATAAGGAGAACCACAATGAGTGTCACACATTGATGGAGTTGCATTACATTGTGATTCAAATGCTAGGATTGGTGTATCAGAGACATTCTGAAATAGTAACTCTTGGTAATGTTCTTAACAAAACAAAGGAAATCATCCCTCAATTTACAAAGCAGTCACAATTCTGGAAACCCAGTGCAGAATAAAACTCTGAAACTTATAATTCACAGCTCAATAAAACACTGACACACCTACATATAAGATGGAATTATATGTAGTTCAAATCATTTTAAAATGCCTTTTCTTCATCTGCATAAATATCTGCTAGAATATTTGAAACTTGTGCAGGAATGTACTGGTCCTTTCCCACCATATTCCCCAATCCATGGAACAACCAAAATGCCCACAAAATTCTGAAATATTTTCTAGGGAGTAGCATTGCCCCTTCCTTGAGACCCAGTAATTCATGCTCTCTCTTGCCTTTTACATACTAGATTTTGTCTAGGTGCCTATTTTTATTTGTCAATACCTATAGAGTGTTTACTATGTGCCAAGACATTTTATATAAACACTAACTTATTTAATCTTCAAAATAGCTCTGTGAAGTAGGTATTATTATTACTCCCAGTGTACATCAGAGGTAACTGAGGAATTAAATCATAGGCCCAAAGCCACAGAACTGGTAAGTGGTGGAAGCTGAAATTTGAACTAGGCAGTCTGGCTCCAGACTCAACACTTTTCCATGTACCAATGCTTCTTACTAGTTGGGGATAAAGAGGCAAGTTTGTTAAATGAAAACTGTTAGCTGTACCACTGCTCACTCTATGACCTATCTGAACTCTGAGCATGTGTATTATGCAGGGAAGACCCAAAGCACCTTTAGATACTCCCATCTCTAACACTCTCTCAGGGGATAAAATGCTGCCCCTTTAGAAACCATACTTGCAAGAGCATTTCCCACCAATGAAAACAGGGAACACGTCTGCCTTGTTCACTGTACATGCCCCTAACATATATAAGGGATATATAATGAAGAGCATGAATATTACTGGATAGATGGATGAATAAATGTGAATCAAAAATTCAGTTCAATAGTTAGTCCACCTGTCTTAGTCCATTTTGTGGTTGCTATAATAGAATACCACAGACTAGGTCATTTATAATAAACACAGCTTTGTTTCTCACAGTTCTGGAAGCTGGGAAGTCCAAGATCAAGTGCCTGCATCTGGCAAGGGGCTGCTTGATGGAAAGTGGAAGGGCAAGAGACTGCAAGCGGGCGCAAGAACAAGAGAGTAAAGGAGCCAGACTCATCCTTTTAATCAGGAACCCACTTCCGCAATAACTATCCAACTCCTGCAATAATGGCATTGATTCACTCATAAGGGAAAAGCATGCATGACCTAGTCACCTCTGAAAAGCCAACATTGTTGCACTGGTAATTAAACTTCCAACGTACATAAACTTTGGAGGACACATTCAAACTATAGCATCATTCCTTTACAACTCTCCTCAAGACCTTCAACTCTATGCATCATCCTACCGGAAAAATCACACTGCATTTCTTCCTTTGGTAAGAAGTTCAAGGTCACTGATATCACAGTCTCACAAATTCCTTGCTATTACTTTCATCAGATTATTGAACAGCTACACCTTTCTCTCCACCTGGAAGCCTCTGTGCTTCTCTTCCTCTGTCCTCCCTCCTTCCATCCTCAAGGATAGATGGGGTACTCCATCTCATCTCTTTTCTTTCTTCTTCATTCAGGCCCTTGGTTTCTTCTTCAGCTTTCTTCTCTGTGAAGTAATCAATCAGCAGATCTTGGCCTTCAACTCTACCATTCCCTGAGGCTCTGACCCCACCTTTTCACTGCACTTGTTGCAGAGATCCCCTAGGGTTAGAGATCCATTAGCCCTAGACTCTTCATATTTAATGAGGTCTTTACTCAAAACTGTAGCACACTTTGGCTTCTGTGTCAAGGTTTCAGATGCTTTACAAAGGAGATGTAAATAAGGAACAACTGGGGAAATGTCACCTTCAGTAAAGTGCGTTTAAAACAAGGTTCAGGAGAGGTGGACAAAGGCTTCGCAGTACCCACTCACCATCGGAAAGACTGAAATCACATAGAGAAGGAGAGTGACGAAGCACCTCATTGGTGAGTCATGCTCAAGAGGACACATTTGGAAGAATGTCTCCGGTCAGGGGGAGAACAGGAAGTATCTGCCACTAGTTGTGGCATGTCAAAGAAGTGGGTTGTCACCACCATTTTGGTTTTGGTTTGTTCAGGGTTCTGAATGCTCTATAATGAATAGACTTAGAGCTCCATGTACTTGAGTTTCTATATAGCCATTGCAGATGTCAAATATTTTTATGTTCATCTATAGCGAGAGAAATACTCTGAATTTCTCCCTCTTGTGCTATATAACTTTTGTGTACTCCTGTAAGATATCTTTAAATATGAGGATTTGTGGGGCCTTTTCTCTGACCTCTTTGAGGGGAAGGATCTTCTACTTCCCAGGAAACTACCTTTGGTTGAGTGAACACCATGAGTCATGATCAGGTTTCTATTTCTACTCAACCATACCCACTTTCTATCTTTACTTAGAATCATATTTTTAAACTCAAATTCATCTGTGAACTCTGCCTCTGTTTTAGAAGTCCTTTATAAACTGTGGAGACCAAAACGGAACACAAGACATTCTACTTTAGCTTTGTGGAAGAGAATTACAGAATTCCAGCATGGTTTCAGATTCAGGTTTGTTTCTAGCTTCAGGAGTGGATCCTGCAGCCTCATACTCAGTCTGAGATCCACCATGACCACAGCATTTGAATGCTCTGTGTTTTCTCTAACCTAAAATTGTATATTGCTCGATAGCTTTGCTAAATTCATTCTGTGAATAGAAGTCCATGTACAAAGTATGATGGGTGCTTTCAATTCTGTTATAAAGACTCCCTAAGTAAAAAACATACAGTTTACATAAAACTTAGCCAAGGACTCCCAAATATGGCAGGCAGTTCTTCAACTGTGAGAGCCTTCCAGTTTTTCTGAACTTATGTCCCCATGTCCTATAATCATATAAAATGTCAAAAGGATCCTAAAATATCAGCTAATTTTAACAAACTCCTCAACATCATATAAATAGCCTTTTTAAGTGAAAAGCATAAAAAGAAATAAAGAAAGCCCAAAACTGAATTACTGAATGATGTGAGTATCATCAAATGAGGGTATCATCCAATTAACTCTGCATAAAGTAGATTTCTCTCTTATGATGTGTGTACTGCTCCCTGCTGTGAATTAAATACATATGTAAATATATCTACGTACATATAAAACTTAAATTATGGCAGATTGTCTAATATTTTGCCCTACTTCAGCACTTTTCAAAGATCTCTAAGGCTGCCTTCTGAGGCTGATTTACTTGTGCAAGTTTTGGATCTGAGCCCAGAACACTTGGTCTGTATAACCAAAACAATACTGATGGTCACAGAGCACCCAATGAACACAGGTTTGTCGAGACTCACAAAAACTCTAAATGTTCACAACCTAGCCTTAGCCTCAAACTAGGACTGTTGTGAGAGGATTCCAAACAAATTGCATAATCTCTGGCTGTCACGCTCCAAGAGGGACGGGGGCTGTGAAATGTCAGCTATTTGAAGGGAAAAAACTGGCCTCCACCACCTTCCAAAAACATACTATGGCTTCTGATTGGCTGCAATTCAAAGCTGTCCTCTGACTTGCAAGGTGACATGATATTGCCATCTCTAATACCTCAACAGACTACAAAGATGCTCCCCAAGCATCCTGTCTTCAAAGTCTTCCAAGAATCTGTTTGAACTTTTTTTTTTTCCTCTGTTAGCCACTTAAGTTTTCAGGTTTTTACAGCCTTTTGAGATTAACAAATTGATTCTGAAATTTAAAAAGCGGATGCATCTGAGTGGTTGCCTATGGGTTGGGCTTTTATTTACAGTGTGGCGGAAGGTGGGAGGAGAAGGGTCTGATGGGAGCTTTCAGAAGGTCAAGAGATCAGAAAAACAAAATAATTTTCTCAGTGGCCTCAAATTCACATGGTAAACACACAGCTTCTGCATTCAGCCTATCTATGTAAATCAGACTCTGTCCTGAAAAAGGAGCTGAGAAGGAAAAGGACTTTTTCAGCCAGTAGCACACAAAGGAATTACATGGTGGGAAATGTATTTCAGCAATAACTGCACCATTTTCCATTTAGTTTGGCCTTTTCTCTATCTTGCCCACCACAGCCACAACACCTCAAACAAGAAAGTGCAAACAGTCCCCCCAAATATCTTTGGGAGTAGCACTTAGATCCTTTTTATATTTGAAAGTAAAAAAAAAAAACAAAAGCAAAATAGCACACCCCCCCGAAACTATCATCCCAAACTCCACGATTGCTTATGGGCAACTCACAGGCCACATCAGAGGATATTATCACATGAGAAAAGAATGAGGTGACATTAGGTCTTGAAATAAAAGACATTAGTTCTAAATGGAGGAAAAGCAAGTCTGCAAAATGCAGTAGTAGGCATAGTTCAGTAGCCTTTTAATGAATGAAGACACAGGGTATTGGGCTGTTGTTGCATTGCTATGAAGAAATACCTGAGAAGGGATAATTTATAAAGAAAATGTTTAATTGGCTCTGCAGGCTATACAGAAAGCATAACACAGATGTCTGCTTCTGGGGACGCCTCAGGAAAGTTACTATCACGGCAGAAGGCAAAGGGGGAAGAGAGGTCTCGCATGGTGGGAGCAGGAGCAAGAGAGAAAGAGTGAGGAGCCACACTTTTTTTTTTTTTTTTTTTTTTGAGACGGAGTCTCGCTCTGTCTCCCAGGCTGGAGTGCAGTGGCCGGATCTCAGCTCACTGCAAGCTCCGCCTCCCGCAGATCTCCTGAGAAGTCAATCATTATTGTGAGAACAGCACTAAGGGGATGCTGCTAAACCATTCATGAGAAATCCGCTTCCATGATCCCATCATCTTCTACCAGGCCCCACATCCAATACTGGGGATTACAGTTCAACATGAGATTTGTACAGGGACACAGATCCAAACTATGTCACATAGCTACTTTCATCAGCATATATATAGTACCCATTTCTACTCAGTTGTGGTTTGTAAATCGGTCCCAAAGCTGGAACCTTATGTGTAAGACTGCTCTTTACCTCAACCTCCTTTGTTTCACTTTTGCTTTTTAGTCACCTTAATCAGGAGGATTTGTGAAACACATTTTCTATTGTCCCTGCTTTGGTCTAATATTTAAGGATTAAAGTATAACAGAACTGTTAGTTGTGGATGCTAAATTAGACTAGGACTCTCTGCCCTGTAGGAAAATTACATTATTTGTATTTCCTTGCTAAATGCTGGAAAATAACCACATTATTGGGGAGAACTTCCTCCAAAAGAATCATGAACAATCTGCTTGCATGAACAACTCATACAGGACAAGAAAGATCCAATTTTTAAATTCTAAACATTCTTTTTATATTTCATGACAATTTGTGATAATGCAAACTTAATCATGTTACTCTCATGCAGGGACACACACACACCACCACCACCACCACCACCATTTCCCCTATTTCCACCTTGCTTAAATTCTTCATTGGCTTCTTACTGCATTTCAGATGTAACAAAAAATGTGCAGCAGGACAAGCTTTACTCTGACTCCTGTTCTGGCTTTACCTTTGCCCAAACTTCACCTTGTGTTCTGGGCTCAGCCACTGGGCCTTATAACTTCAACAACTCTAACTTGCTCTGCTACCTCCTGCTGCAGCGCCTTTGTATGTCTCTGATTTCAGAGCTCTTCCTCCCAGCCCACTTCCTACCCCCATTACTTTGGATAATTAGCTCTTACTCACCTTTGGAGCTAAGATCACTTCCCAGTGAGTTTTTCCCTGAAGCCCCTGGTCACTGCCAGTCACAATCAGACTGAATCATGTCCTTCTGCATTCACCTGTCTCGTTTTGGAAAAGCACAGACATTCCTGCCATTATCTAATTAACATTTTTTTCCTGATCCACTAGACCTTAAGCTTCACAAAAGCAAGTATGAAACATAATGCTCTTGTTTACCACTGTAGCCTTCAGTGTAACATCAGGCCCCCAAAATTCTTGGATGAATTAGTGAACACACTTTTTGTCACCATCAAGCTTTGAGACAATAGAGTTGTAAGGACTCAGAAGGAAACATGATGTGCAGTCTAAAAGGCACCTGGAGAGACTAGAATGAAGTGGCCATTCACAAAGACAGGAGTGGAGGAAGATAACTCAAGAAGGAAGAAACCGTGTTTTACTTCACACAGATTTGCAAAGAAAAAAAAGAAATCTACAATGTCAATTTTTTATATAGCTTTCATGGTAGCAAAGGTGAAAATGTAAATGTTCACACACTTTGATTCTACATTTTCACATATAAATTCTAAAATACGTACTAGAATGTTCTTTGGGAGTCTCTGCATGTGGAGTACAACTGGAACTTCAAAGTGCTCCAAATGTCCTTCAAGAGGCAAATAAATAATAGTATACTCATGCAAGGGTGTATCATTCAGCCATCAGCAGTGAACAATGCTTTTGGCCAAGGTCTGAAATTGTAGAGATGTTTCATCTTTTGTGTTTTGTATACCTACGTGGTTTGTGTTTTCTCTAATTTTATATTGCTTTTAAAATTCTAAGTCTCAGTAACAATTAAGAAGAATCACCATGACTAAACCATCTCATTTTATAAATGGTAACAAAGTGACTCAGAGACATGTTTACTTGAAAAAGGTCAAAGGTCACAGAGCAGAAAGAGGAAGTCTGCTGTCAGACTCTTAGTCCAGTGTTCTTTTCACCCACCATATTTTCTTGATGTCAACTGTATTTAGAATAAAATGCATACAAAATGCTTAGACAGTAATTTTGAAAGAAATTGAACAATTACTATGATGAACTAAAAATGCAGATGCTGTTCTAGACTTAGGAAATTGAGTTCTCATGTATTTATGCTGAAGAGGTTTTGATTTGCTTGAAAATAAAGCAAAACAAAAATCAGGCTTTTCTAATGTACCACTAATGAAGCATCCTTGTGACAATTCTTGAATTTTGCTGCAATAAAAATCACAGAAACCAGGAACATCTATCACAAGAAGTAAAATACAAATATACAAATATAAATACAGTTCAGTAAATATAAATATGGAGAAGTTCCTTGTCCCTGGGTGGGCTGGAATGAAGTTCACTGACATCAAAGATAATTACTAAAAAGAATTCAAACATCAATTAATATTCAAAACAATGACATTCATGTTTCAGCTACTTTCAGTTGCTAATAAAGGAAATTAAAAGGCTTATAATATGAAAAGGATATTAATAGCTTAATGAAGATTGACCTAGAAAGCAGATTTTTATTTTAACCCAGGAAAGAATTATAGATAATGAACTGCTTTTAATGATTTATTTTAGGAAAACTGATACACTGGGAGATTTTGCAATATGTTCCAATCATAATTCACAAAAGAACTGCAATAGATGCTAACAGAAATTGAAATGAATACATCTTTTGCTCTAAATACAAAACTAAGTAAAATTTAAGGAATCTCGGCAACTCAAAACAACACAGTCTATATTTTCCTATCTTACTTCATCATCAATATCCATCGTTCTGCATCCTCTCCTTTTTCTGAAGATTTTTATAGACCAATCTATACCCCTACAACTTCATTCAAATGTAATTATATGTAGAGAACCTAAAAGCCCCAATTCAGTAAAATGTGTAAATGCTCATCACTGGCATTTTTCTCATAGTAGCCAACAAACTCTTCCATGTAAATGATCTAAAATGGTGTTATGCAAATAGAGATAGAAGCATACATAAAGATTTTTCAAGAGAAACATGGGCTTGGAGAGTTTTAAGTGAATGAAATTCCAGTAGGTTTTCAACTTTCCCAAGTCTGATAAGCCTGAGATGTCTGTGGGACTGCTGGCTACTCCTGCTCCTTTCTTATCCACCCTAAACTGGTGTCCTTCTCGTCCCTTAAAAAATAAAGCCAAGTCTCTCATCCAGCCACAATCTTGCTAAGGGGCATAATCTCAGGAAGTAGAATCCTCCAGGGCACCAAATGAAGGGATGTAATAAGTTTCTTCCTTCCAAGGCACCATAAGCATATAAAGGTGCTTTGGTCTTCCCTGCATCATATACACGCTCAGAGTTCAGACAGAGCTAAAAGTTTTCATTGAACAATCTTGCCTCTTTATCCCCTGCTATTGAGAATGCATGCATCCATCCTGAGGGATAGTCCCATGAGGACAAATGGGAATGAGCTGGAAGACACCTTGACAGCAGTAGAGCGTCACGCCACCAAGCCTTGTGCCTCTTCTATCTCAATTCAGAATTCAGAAATGAAATGAAGATCACTGCAGTACTTATTAACATGTTCATTTGAACTGAGAAATGAAATCAGACTTTTTCTGACATTGAGGGCTGAGTTCTCCAATTAGATTATATGTAAATAACATTTCCTATGAATTGAATGAATTAAAACTACAGCTCTAAGGATTGAATACACATAAATTGAAGATAAAAGCTTTCCTCAAAAAAATTACGTGAGCAAAAGTATACTGAAATCACCAATATTCTGAATCTTTCTAAGTTTTATATGATTCAGCTATGTGAAAAACTAACTGATATAGAGAATGATCCTTTGATCCCCTGCCCCAAATTGAGAAAGTAAAAGACCTCAATGCTGGTAAATAAATCCTTCTACAGGTCACGTTGTTTCCAGTTTCTCAGATTTAATGAATTTGAAGGTAAGCTTACTTCAGTTGTCCATCAATAGATTAATCAAATGGCTTTTGGTGACAGAGCACTGATAATGTTTTTTGGCATATAACTTAGGAGTTCAAAGATTTGAGAGGCATGATTATAAAACATACTTCCATTACCATCTGTTTATTCATGTGAGCATTCTTTTCAGCATGGACATTTATAAAAAAGAAAAAGAAATACTATTGATATTAACACTTATTTCATTTTAGTAATAATAATTTTCACCCCAGGTACATGAATTAATTTTTTTAAAAGATGGTCTCATCTATCTTATTAAGAGATATATTTCCAATAAAGTTATACTTTTCACATTAAAAATATTTATAAAGTTGGGTTCGGTGGCTCAGGCCAGGAGTGAGAGACCAGCTTGGACAACATAATAATACCTCATCTCTAGAAAATATTTAAAAATTAGCCAGGTGTAGTGCCACAAGCCTGTGGCCTTAGCTACTTGGAAAATGAAGGCGGAAGGATCACTTGTGCCCAGGAGTTCAACGTTATAGAGAGCTGTGATCGCTCCACTGCACTCTAGCATGGGTGATAGAGAGTAAAATTGAAGTGGCTAAAGTGTATAAAAGCACTTAAATAGGAACAGGGCTTGGATGAACACTTGTGCATGTTATACATGATGATTTTCTATGTCAGTATGTTTGCCTCTACTTAGAATAAAACGGTCTATATAGTGACATACCAAACTGATCACAAGGATGACCACTGGGTGGATCAGGGAATGAAGAGAGAAACTCCTTTTTGTTTCACATACTTCTGTAGTATTTAGTTCTTCTTTCCCAAAAGAAATTATGATGACGGAATTGAAAATCATCAAATACTTTCAACAAGCAAGTACTACTTTTATAATTAAAAAAAATAAAAATAAATAAGTTTAAGGAAATAAAGTTTTTTAAAACAATATAACACATCACAATGAAATTACCATAAGACTACACACTTCTTTTCCTTTCCTAAATTACATTTTACATATACCAATTGTTTGAAGACAATAACAAACTCCTCTGAGAACAAAGTCTACATTTGCTAAGAAAAGCTCTTTCCCACTTTCACTTACAATGGGAAAGTCATTTGGTTACTGAACTGAAAAACTGCAAATTGGCTATTTCTTATAAACTGTTCATTTTTTTTCCACAACTGTTGACAAACCCCAAGGTTAAACACATTGTGTAACCGCAATACTTACTTACTTAGAAAAAAAAAAACACACACACAGTTTTTTTTCTTCTGCCCTCAAGTTTAATTAAAATAGCAGCCAGAGTTCCTGTGGTCAGGACAGCCACCCCTTGAAGACCATCTGTACAATCTGTAGAACCAGTTTTTCTTTAATGTTATCTCTACCACTATTAATCATCCTCTTCAAAGTTAACTGCCTGCAAAGCATTTTTAGAAACAAACACATTAATACCATCTTGACTATCTGATTATAATCTTTACTTTTAAGAGAGCCAAGACAAAAACTGAGAAAAACTTTAATATCATTCAGAATAAAAATTTCTTCCATTTTCTATTTTACTTAACTAATTGATCAGTGGCTTTGGTTGGAAAAATTTAGATTCATAAATAAAATATTTTGCACACTCTTTTATCTGAAAGTATTCTCATTTTTATTAAATTATATTCAATAATCTCATGAAATGTGAAAAACATCACTTTCATCCTCATCTGTAATTTGACTTGCCAATTTTCTTATGTTTGTGTATGTGCATCAAAAAGTGTATACAAACTCCTTAGGGGATGGACTACACTTTTATATTCCAAGAGCACTCCACATGACATCTAGGAAATAGATGCATGATACTAAACATAGCTCTACATTTTATTAAGACATCTGTGTGTTTAGTGAGATAATAAACACTTTAATTAATTTGAAAAAAAACTACTCCATAAACAAGAGACAGGGTAATATTTGCTTCCCAGCAGCAATAAACTAGTGGTGGAATGAACCAAGCATGTCTATGGTTTATTGATGTATGGAAAAATGACCACCTCCTCCCTTCCCCTTCCATCACCAGCCCTCTCAAAGGTTGTGTCCATTATCTCCTTTTAAAAGCAGCCAGCTTTTCAGAGTTTCTAATTTTAGCTTAACTGTGGAGTAAAAAGAAATAAGCTAAAGAATCACTCTATCCAGTTACATGGTTTTGCCTTCTCGTCCCACAGCCCAAGAATTTCTTAAAGTCTATGGAACAATTCACTGGGGCCCCAGAATAGGACCTACGATGTCTCTGAAAAAAAAAGAGAAAAAGAAAAAATCAAAACAGTTCTCCACAGTGTGGTTCAAATATCTGTCTAGTCTTTGGGATCCTGACAAAAGGAAGCAAATCTCCAGATGTCCTAACAACGTCTTTCAGTGCACTAAACCCCCAACAAAATGCCAATTCCCTCCTCAACCTCTTCCTTCCCCCAGCATGCAGATACCTCTATGAACATGGAAGACTAAGACTCTAGGTTAGCGCCTGAAAATTTTTATATACAATTTAAAAGCTGCAGGAGGAGAAAGGAGGCAGTTATTGAAACAAGAACTTAGCCAGGCAGGTGGCTCATGCCTGTAACCCCAGTGCTTTGGGTGACCCAGATGGGATGATCACTGGAGCCCAGAAATTTGAGATCAGCCTGGACAACGGAGTGAGATCTTGTCTCTACTAAATATCAAAAAATTAGTTGGACGTTGTGGTGCATGACTCTAGTTTCAGCTACTCAGGAGTCTGAGATGGGAGAATTCCTTGAACTCAAGAGTTTGAGGCTGCAGCGACCTATGATCTTGTCACTTCACACCAGCCTGGGTGACAGACCAAGATCTGGTGTCTTAAAAAAAACAAAAAAGCAAAGTAATATTATAGAGGAACAAAATGGGACAATGGAAAAGAAAATACCACCTCTGGGAGGCAGTATATGCGTGACTAAGGCACTCACCAGCATCCCTTCAGACTTTCCACAAGTGTTTGGTAAGTACCCACCCAGGTCCAGCACTGTACTGGACATTAGGTGAAGCTTATCTTCATAGTGATGCAATGCTTCTTGAAAGGGCGTAAGATTTATAACAGCACTTTTCCCTTCTGTTTAAGAAGGACAGAGCCAGGAGATGCTCTGCATTGTTCCATATAATACAAACTAGACTTTAATATACGTGGCAGTTCATTGCAAATCATTCACTGTATTTATTAGAGCTAACTTAAAAGTAATCTCGCACTTTCTTTCCTGTAGGATGGTATTTTCAATATAATTAGAGTTTTTCATGGCAGAATTTTTTTTTTGTTTTCTGCACTTTTAACATTTTATAAATATCATAGTAACAGCAGAAAAGAATTTTAAAGGAAAAATAACTCATCCTTAATATCAACACTATAATGCAACATCTGGCTTCATTTTTGAACATCCTCTTCCAGTCTTTTGTCTATAAACTAACATATTTTACGTATTTATATGAGAGTGAAGGCACAATTTTTATTCTCCTTGTATTTTTACCTATTTTTACATCTAAATATTTCCATATTGTTGCATTCTAAAAATTTCTCATGGTACTTCAATAATTCCTGTTGCTGAAATACCGTCATTTATGTATTTACTTTTTGAAACTTTTTATCATTTGATTCATGTCTAATTGTTTTAGTCCTGAAAATATTATAACTGACTTTGTTGTCCTTTGTAATGACTACCTTTGTGCATATTTTCTTTTTTTGAAATATTTTCTTGGGATACATTTACATGATTCAGCATAGCAATTCAGGTAATTCTTAATATTTACCATTCTTAGGAATAAAAATGATGAAAAACTCAATGTGTTAGTTAAAATCTAGTAATCATTTATTTTATACTTCATATTAGTTGTGGCAGAAGCAAATCTAGATGCAGGTCCAAAAATGAATTTTATTAAATTTACCAAATTATTACATGAAAGACTAATAATTTCCAAGTCAGAGTGAGGACATATTTCCTTCAAAAGGGTAGCAATGATGACAATGCCTTCATACTCCTTTATGAGGTTACCCATCCTTCCTATCTCATTTTATTGAATCCTGCAGCTCTGAAACTAAGCAAATTTAACTGAGGGACACTATATAAGACTTCTACATCTTATGTTCACAATATACAAATGATTAAAATATCAAGAAGGTGGGAAAAGGATGAGAAATGCTGGAAAATGGGAGAAGGATGAGAAATGCTGAAAGAATGTTTACCTTAAAAACAAATCCACTGTGCTAACATCTACAAAAGTCATAGGTCAGGAAAAGAGCACACAAATGTGTTATTTTCTCATTCTCTTCTTTGAGCAGAGGTCAAAACTGGATTTGCAATGAAGCTTACTGTAGGAGTGTATGTTCGTTGATTCTTGAACTTGTTTAACCTTATTTCTATCAAACAGTTGAATTTATGAAACCATGCTATTACATGACAAAGTTTTTACTGGAAAAAATAAACTATAATTTATTCATACACTGAGGATGATCTATCTTATATATTAATTTATTTTTTCCATTTTTATCATGGATAATTTTGAATATACACAAAAGTAAACTTAAATAGTATAATGCACACTCAAAGCCATAAACCAGTCTCAAAAACCATTCATTCATGGCCATCCCATCCAACCCCATTATACCGGTAAATAATTCAGCATGTATCTCTAACGGTGTAGTTTCCTTCTTTTGCAAGTAACTAAAATACCTAAAGCAAATTAACAGTAATTCCTAAATATCATCAAATACTCAATATTCAAATTATCTCACAAGGGCCATAATTTAAAAAATCCCAATCTAAATGAAAGCTATACATTGGAATTGTTTAAGATGAGCTGTATGTATTCTAAACTATCGTTTTCCCTTTTGTCTTATTTTTTTCTTGGAATTTATTTGCTGACTAAACCAGATTGATTGTCCTGAAGATTTTCCTACTTCCTATAGTACAGTATGTACCAATTTCATCCTTCATCATTTAATCATACATTTATCTTCTCAGTGTTTTCAATAAATCAGTAGCTGGATCTAGAAGCTTGAAGAATTTCAGGTTTGATATTTGTTTTGGTATAAGATTTCACAGAATGTGTATCAAGAAGACTTTTAATTAATAAAATATATGCATGCTAATAAAGTTAGAAGCCAGAGAAGAACCAGATAAGAAAAGTACGTAAGAAAAAACTTACTTTGTTCTGTTTCAACATGTGTAAGAATATTAATCACCTTTTCAAGAGTCCTGTTATATTTAATAACATTAAATCAACTATTTTAAATAATGTTTTTTCACTCTGTCTTTTCTGATTATTATGCTAAATGGATTTTAGCATAAAGAATTTAAGGCAACTTCAAGAGGGATATTCAGTTTAAATTCAAAACATATTTCTAGGATAATAACTTACCACAGATGGCAAAAGCAGAATAAGATTAACTGAATTCAATGTCAGAAAGTAGAAGCAACCAGTATTGTCAAATAAGTGGCAAGAAAAAAAATGATGAAAGGGAACCCTATTATTTAAGACAGAAAATCGTAGGTGTGACACATAGGATATGATTTATAAATATTTGCTGAATGACTAATGACAACAGACTCAGAATGAATGGACTATCCCAGTGTATTAGGCTGTTCTTGCATTGCTATAAAGAAATACCTGAGACTGGGTATTTTGTAAAGAAAAGAAGCTTAACTGGCTCACAGTTCTGCAGGCCGTACCCGAAGTATGTGCCAGCATCTGCTTGGCTTCTGGGGAAGCCTCAGGGAGCTTTCAATCGTGGTGGAAAGCAAAAGGGGAAGCCAGCATCTCACATGGTGGAAGCAAGGTTGGATGGAAGGAGGTGCCACAAAGACAATATCTAGCCATGAGGGATCCACCCTCATGATCCAAACACCTTCCACCAGGCCCCACCTCCAGCAATTAGGGATTACAAGTCAACCGGAGATTTGAGCCCAGGACAAACATCCAAACTCTATCACCTAGGGTGCTTATGAAGATGCCTGAGCTCAATAAACAATTCTGTCTCTTTCTATGCGAAATGTCAGGATGAATGATAACGAATGATCACACCACTAACATTATGTGCCTTCACTCCAATCTTTTCCTGTGTTTCTCCAGAGATGAAAAGCGCCTAATTCTCCAACTCCAATTATTTAGTTGTTAATAATTTAACAAATTATTTCCATCCCTCTGCTCCCTTGACACATTGTTTATGACACGGGACTACGTATTCAATTATTTCCCCACCCTATCTTTCTGAGTTCTCTCTTTCCGCAGTTCATCTTCCTTCTAACCCATTCCAGTCTATTCTTAGGAAGAAAGAACCAAAATTCTACTTTGTCTTAGGTATTTTGTCTCCCAGAAGTAGATCCTGATGCAAGGATTTGGTTGCAAGTAAGTTATCCTGAGGTGACCCCAGAAGGCACCAAGAGGGAAGTTGAGAAGTGAGACAGAGATGGGATGGAAGGCAATGAAAGGTGTTATAAAGTTACAAGTCACTTGCTATGGGCCACTGGGGCTGAATTCTGCAGGGGAATTCTGGAAGACTGTGCACTGTTTTTCAGGAACCTGGTTTGTCTGTGCATCTCTCCCTGAACAAGCACATCTCCTCCCTTGGCTTCAATCATCCCCCACCCCTACAACCCCCGACCTGGTGACTTGTACTTCTCTCTTTTCAGAGCCCAAACTCATTTTCCTCATGTAAAGTGACATTTCCACCTAAATAGTTATGCAGCCTCCTCAAACTCAGTATGTTCAAAATCAAATTCAGGATCCTTTTCTCCTCATCACTATACTGGAAATCATTTTACAAACAAAACAATTTCTCCATCCTAATACTCTTCCATTAATGAGTCACTTTCCATCTGGTCACACAAACTAGACCCTTCCACATCATCTTTACTTCTTCCTCTTCCTTATTTCCCACATTAAGTTTGTCATCAATTCCATCCCTTTCTTATGTCTGTCCCACGTTCCTATTGTTCAGACTACTACCATTACTCAGATTCTCATCTGTATCCTCAACTCTACTGATTTTTACTTTTTCCAACTTCCAAATGATTCTCCATGCCACTGCCTGTGTGTGTGTGTCTGTGTGTGTGTGTGTGTGTGTGCGCATCTGTGTGTGTGTGTGCGCGTGTGTATACAACCCATAATGGCCGAGCCCTTCCAGCTTAAACTTTCCTCCTCCACAATCACCACTCACTATTTGCCACGTGCACTATAGTATTTCCCATTCACTAAAGAAGCAAAGTACCCTGGTGATTCAGTGTTTTGACTCGCTCTCCTTCATATGAAGTGCAACTCCCTTTAAGGCCTAGACCAAATTCTACTTTCTCTGTGTGTTCTTCCTCATCTCTGCTCCCACATTCACCCTCAAGTCCCTGCAAAACAGATTATTTCCATCCCTGTGCTCCCTCGACACATTGTTTATGACTGTTTATGACACCAGACTATCAGTCAGCATATTGTCGGATGTGATTATCGCAGGCAAACCATCTACCTCCCACCATTATGAGGTCTTTATACCTGTGTGGGATCCCAGAACACAATGCATTGCCTGGCACACACTGTACTCTCAACATATGCGACTGAATTAAATAAACGAGCAAGCAAACCTGTTCAGTGTGATACTGATATTATCTAGTCCAACAAATACTTTGATATATTCTGCATTTGAATGTCTGTTTATCTGTCATAAATATCCACAGACAGATATCACTGTAGAAACAGACTATGTAGAAAGTGCCCACATACGTGTGTACACATAAAATAGCTGAATTTCCAAATGGTATAATATCAACATTAACAGGAATAAAAAGTAAGCCAAGAAATAAATGTTGTAAAACAAACAAACAAAAAACATTATAGGCTATGAGCAGTGGCTGTAATCCCAGCACTTTGGGAGGCCGAGGTAGGCAGATCACTTGAAGCCAGGAGTTGGAGACCAGCCTGGCCAACACGGGGAAACCCTGTCACCACTAAAATTACAAAAATTAGCTGGGCATGGTGGTGCATGCCTGTAATTCCAGCTACTGCTCAAGGCTGAGGCATGAGAATTGCTTGAACCCAGGAGGCAGAGTTTGCAATGAGCAAAGATGGCGTCACTGCCCTCCAGCCTGGGCAACAGAGTGAGACGCTGTCTCAAAACAACAACAAAATAAACAACAAAACAACAACAACAAAACAAAAGAACAACATTATAAAATCCTGCCTTCCTGAATATACTGGCTGAGGAATAAGATTAATATTAACCATGTTGGACATTTTCATTCTGTCCTATCTATTAAATATAAGCAGGAATCAAGAAGGGGCTACAAAACCCAATGCAGGCAATAACTCTATGCTTCTTCATTCATGCTGTACGTAAACTATGTACTTCATGTCTGCTCATTTAAAAAATTAACATTTTCCTTTAAATTTGCTCAACAAGAATTTAAAAACCATGTCATTGATAGCATCATTGATTGTAAAGCTGAAAGAGGAAATTTTGCTCCAGAGATGAACGCTTTAAAACATCACATTGCTTTTCAGGCTATCTATAACGCTTCAGTATGCTTGGGAATTCCAACTGCCTGCTAAAGTAAATCCTTACTCTGGCTGAGTAATAACTTATATGAGATGGAAAGCTTCTGGAATTAAATTTTTCTTCTCCGGTTATGTGTTGAGTTGAAGGCTTACTTTTGCAAATCATAATGTTGAATTAGGTAGAGATTCAGGTTTATTTTAAACCTGAAACCAATAGCAATTCTCTTGGGCACCCCAGCTGGCATCATGAAGAATACATTTGAGATTTTTGCTAAAAAAAAATTTGGGGATTTTTTTCCTCTGGTTTTAAAATAAGAATTATATAACTCCATTTTGAATATATACATGGAGGGGCCAATTCTAAGTTATCTATTTAAGATTTAAAGGTTAAAAAACCCACAATATTTAAAAATATAAGAAAAACAGAAGCGATTATTTTTATACTATTGCTGGAGGGGGACCTTTTTTTTTAATAAATAAAACACACAAGACAGAAACTAATAGTAAACGGCTGAGAAGAACTGGAACATAACAAAGCTTAAATAACTAACAAAAAAAACAAATAAGACAATTATTCTAACTTAGTCTATGAAGTGGTATTATCTTGATATTGAACAAGGAAAGTCTAAGAAATGATAAGCCTAGGTGGGCCTGTCTTATGAATATAGATGCAAAATAAAACATTAGCAAGCAGTTTGCAGCAGAGGAGAAAAGCTTATTTTATTATATACAAATAAGTCATTTGTCAAAACTTAGCCTATTTATAATTTTTCTAAATCCTTCAGCAAATCAGGCATAAAAGGGAACGGATCTTAATCTGTTAAGAAATATCTTCTACAAATCTAAAGCTGGTATCATGTTTAATATTAAAACACAAGAAGCCTTCCCTCTACAATCAGGGAAAATATGTGGGTCCAGATAAATGCTGCTTTTATTCAGTATTTTATCAGAGGCTCAAGATAATTCAAGGAGATAAGAAAAACATAAAATGGTAAAAAGGTTGGAAAAATGTGTGGTGATGTATAGATTATGAATTTTCTACATAGAAAATCCAAGAGGATCTTCAGAAAAAGACTATTAAAATTCAAAAGATTGTTAAGCAAGGTTACTGGGTTACTAGATCCATATTCTAAGCTCCAATAGCATTCCTATACACTAGAATAACCAATTTTGAAAGGCAATAAAACAATTTCATTCTCTGTAATAATAAAATTTTGAAAGCACATAGAAATACATAAAATGGGAAGTTCAAGGCCTTAATAAAGTTAGTTATATTGATAAATATTGCTGATGGTACACACTTTCTGTAACAAAAGAGGTATAATTAAGTTCCTATCATACCAAACATAGAAATCAATTCCAGGTAGATTAAAGCTCTGAATGTTAGAAATAAAAAGTCAAGATTTTTGGAAAAAAATATTAGGGCCTATTTCATGGCATAAGAGTAACAGTGGATTTTCTAGTATGCTACAAAAACAATACCCAGGAAGAAAACTATTGATAAGGCAGACCACATTATTATAATCATATCATGGCTATGACATACTTGTATATATCAAAATATAGCATAAACAAAATTAAAAGAGAGACTTCCAAGAGGAAGAAGATATTAGTAGTGCAAATGAGTGACAATGAATTAATATCCAAAACAAATAAAGATTTTTTTTAACCAATTATAAAATGCAGTAGCAAGAACAAGAACTCTAAAGGTAATTGCCTGGCTGTGAACTCAGTTTCTCCACTCAGTCCTATGTAAACTTAGACAGTACATTCAACCTCTCTGTGCCTAAGTATGCTCATTGTAGAATAGAGATAGTATCAGGATATACCTTAAATAATTTTATGAGGATAAAATAAGTTAATATTTGTAAATGCTTAAGATATTACCTATTACAGTATTCACAAATATTGTTGCATTATCATATATTAAATATTAGTAGTACATACAAATATCTTCACTGTTATTTATTTTTATTTCATAAGTAATATTTTAAGCAAATAAAGTTAAAAGATAAGATACAACTAGAAAAATTATTTGCAATAACTGAAAAATCATTCAGATCCTTAATATATAAAATCACTAAGAATTTCAATACAACCTAATTAACATATAAGCAACAAATCACCAAATAAGGTTGAAATAATAGGAAAAATAACTCAGGCAACGAGGCTCAACTTCAAAATAAAGAAATAAAATACAGGCGACAACGATATATTTTGATATCATCAAAAATTTATTTCGGCAAACATTCATGGCAATAGGCACATTGATACATTCGTGGTGGAGGTTGAAATGGGAGCAGTTTTATTCTGAAAGTCAATTTAACTATATGCAATCAGACTCAATTTTTTATACACTTGACTTAATAATTCCAATTCTAGACTTTTACCCAAGGGGAAACATCTGGGTAGAATGCAAAATCAACATGCAAGGATGTCCACTACAGCACTGTTGAAAATGGCAAAATGTCCATCAATGTGAAACCTTTTAAATCAGGTACAGATCATCCACAGAAGGGGCCACTGTTCAGCCTTTAAAAATGATAACATTGCTCCATGTTCATTATCAAGGAAAATATGTCTATTATTAAAAGCAAGTATACACTATACACACACAAACTTTTGGTAAATAAAATTGCAGATTTACAAATAATTATGTATAGCCACACAGAAAAAAAATTTTAATGTTCTCAAAAATTAAGATATTTCTGTCCAGATAATGGGTAATGGGTCCCAGTGTTTGTGTGTGTGTGCGTGTCTGTGTGTGTGTGTGTATTTCTCTCTCTCCCTCTTTCTCTCCTTCACACCTTCCATTATTTTTGGAGCTTTATTGAAATGCTTACCACATAATCATAAAACTAAAAACTTGTTCTTACTTCATGTAATTTGTAATTGTAGTTGGAAATACAAAGACTATCAATCAGTTCTTAAAAGTGAAGGACAGGTGGATTAGCTGAGAAACAAGCCATTAGCACCACCGTCAAATATCTAGCTTGAAGCAGCAGCAGTTCCATGCATTCTCTTTCTGAGGCAATAGAAAAAAAGAAAAGAAATACAGTCTGTGGGAATCAGCACATTTCCCTTGATGGCTGGAGTTTACATGGTGTGAGATTATTTAATAAAAAGGTCCCAAAAGGTGAGATAGTTCATCCTATACGTCTGTTCTCTCTTCCTAGCAGAAGATACTAGGTAAGGTTCTTCCTAGGCACAGGTAAGAGAACCCCATTTCTGTCTCTTTTCCTTGGTTGTCACAGCCTTCTGCAACCTGGAATGGAGAAGAGGTTCTACAGAAAAGGAGCTTCTTTGAGGCTGTTAGATGGAAGGAGTACTTGACCATCAAGGAGTACTTGACCATCACCTGCCTCTATAAATGCACTGCAGCGCAAGTATCTTTATCCCTCTTCCTAACCCAGCTAGTAAGAACATCTGCAATAATCAGATGTTGGGATTTGATTTTCCATTTCTACATAGGTAGAAAAAACACCAGAGTAGTTGGTAAAAGTAATCCCATCTTTCTTTCCATATGTGATACACTTGTGAGCAAAAATGGAGAATATGCAGCTAAAATTTCAAGCTACAAAATGCTTGCTCAATAATGATGCAGAGTTTGAATTAGAGGCAAATTGGTCAAAGAGCCAACTGCCAAACGGTACTTCAAACTATCATTTTCTTTCTGATAGAATGCGCTGGGAAAGGTACAGCATCACTTCTGTGGTGTTTTTGCCAAGAATACTGATATGGTTTGGCTCTGTGTCCCCACCCAGATCTCACCTTGAATCGTAATAATCCCCAGGGAGAGGGACCAGGTGGAGATAATTGAATAATGGGGTGGTTTCTGCCATGCTATTCTTGTGATAGTGAGTTCTCATGAGATTTTGTAGTTTTAAAAGGGACTTTTCCCCACGTCACTCTGCTCTCATTCTCGCTCCTGCCACCCTGTGAAGAGGTACCTTGCACCATGATTGTAAGTTTCCTAAGGCCTCCCTCATCATGCGGAAATGTGAGCCAATTAAACCTCTTTTCTTTATAAATTACCCAGTCTCAGGTACTTCTTCACACCAGTGTGAGAATCGACTAACACAAATGCAGGACCTCAATACAATCATGAGAAAACATCACACAAATCAAGACCAAGAGACATTGCATGAAGTAACTGACCAATACATTTTTAAAGTGCCAAAGATGTAAACGACAGGGAAAGACTGAGGAACTGTCACAGATTTCATGAGACTAAGAAAACATCATGACAATTAAATGCAATGTGAGAAAACTGAGTTGATTCTAGAACAAAAAATCCATCAGTTGCAAAACTGGTAATGTTTAAATTAGGTCTCTTGTTTAGTTAACAGTATTGTACCAATGTTAATTTTCTGCTTTTAAAAATTGGACTATGGTTATGTAAGATGTTAGGGGAAGCTGGATGAAGAGGATGCAGACACATTACATGAGGGCCATTTTCTGGTTCATAGAAAGCCATCTTTTTGCTGTGTCTTCACCTGGCTGATGGGCAAGGGAATTCTCTTGGGCCTCTTTTCCAAGGCACTAATCACATTTATAAGGGCTCTGCCCCCATGCCCTAATCACCCCCCAGTGGCCCCAAATCCAGATACCCTCTCATTGGGGATTAGGTTTAATATATCTATAGGAGAATCTTAACTTGAAAAACATAAGGACAAACTGCTATATCTTCTGAGTCTTTTTTGAAAAATTATGTTCCTCTGCATGGTTTCTTCCTTACTTTCCTAAAAGATTTTCTACTAATAGCATGTGCAGGAAAGCCCATCTCCATAATGCAAAAAAAAAAATGGTGTAAAAATTAGTTTTAAAATATTATTTCTACTTAAAGCAGGGAAAGAGGCTGCTAAATCAGGCAAGCAAATTAAAATCTGTAGAAGGGAATCCAAAGAAATGATCTCAGGTCTAAAAATTTAGATATTATGAAACACCAGTTGAATCTGTTTGCTTCCTCAGTCTATTAAGAAGTCTCTTCAGTGGTGTTATTACATTGCTTTTCAGTGAGCAAAGTTGGTTTAGATAGATGTCTAATGTAAGACAGATGGACTTGTGCTACCACTAATGGAATTCCCTTCCCCGTCCAATATGAATAAGTATGAGGATTCCAGCAATGAGACAATGACATATCCTTTTACTACCAAATCTTTTTGAGAGAAAAGTTTAATGTTTACTTAGCAAATACAGTTTATTTATTATAGTCACATTAACAGATGTCAGACTGAAAATACGTCACCCCTCCCTAGCACCATGTTAGCAAACATCCTGCAAATCTATAAAACAAATTTCATCCATATATTTTTCTCTATTATTCATCATAATTTTTACCAGAATTATATGTGTGGTAATAAAAGAGACATGTACTTTTCCTAAAATCAATGTGTTTCTACATCTTTAAATCCATGATTGAGATTCTGAATGTTTATTTTGACACAAGAAGCATGGTTAATTTAACTGCATATGAAATATTAAACATTCAGCTGTACATCTAAATTAAAAAGAAAAATGACAGAGTGCACTTACGGGAGTTTTTCCACCATTGGCACTTTGGACTGCAACACACTTTATCAGATAATAGTCACATCTCATGATTCTCCAGACATACTTTTCACATGCCACAATTATATCAACCCAAAGTAGAACTGGATTTGAAGTAAAGTCACAAGCTTAGAGGGCCCAAGCAAAGTTCACAAAGAAAAGATCTTAAAGAAAAACAGTATTCTACATTTGGGGCAAATACTGGATTAGACTCTAGTGCCTAATCAACACCATAAAGATCAAAATAAGTGTGATGCACACAGAGTAGCAGCTTTTTTTCTTTGATATAAGAGAAACCAAGAAGCAGCCAGTATGTTGACACCAGAGTATCACCAGGGACTCATGGGTCTTTCTCTGTCCTCTTAGCACATGGTTTCCAATATCAAGGCCCCCTCATTACCAAGATGTTTTCTGACCTTCTGGACATCACATCTATGTTGGAAAGAAGAAAGCAAGGCAGAAAGACCCTCATAGCTGAATAGATCCATTTAAAAAGTACCAAGATGTACAACACAGCACTTATTATACCTCATTGACCTCAACCACACCTAGCTGCAAGAGAAGGTGGAAACACTATTTTAAGTCTACAGGGCAATGTTCTGGTTTAAAATAAAAAACAATTGGGAGAATAAATGTTGGGGTAGAAAATTAGCAGTCCTCGCCATTCTTACAAGAACACAATAGTTCTCTTTCCATTTTTTCCATTAACTAGTACAGAAACAGCTCAGAAATTTTGAAGTATAAAAAGTTTTACACAGTGAAGACTTTCACACCCACCCTTGTCTCCATCTACCAGTTTCCACCCACTACAAAACACTTTTATTCTGTTTTTTATATCTCCTTCTAGTTCCTTTATGCAAATATATGCAAATGCGATTATTCTTGCCTTCTCTCTGGGGGATATTTCCAAATTAACCCATAGAGCACATCTTTCTCCTCCTCCTCCTCTTCTTCTTCTCCCTTTTTTTTTTTAATTTTTCTTTTACAGCTGCATAGTATTCTATGGCTGGCAGGGTTTATTTGACCAGTTTCCATTTTCAAATATTTGGTTTGGGATTTAATATTCTGCTTTTTATGCATTGTGTACAAGTAATTCTGTAAGATACATTACAGAAGCTGGACTTTCAGGGCAAAGGGCATATTTGTAATTTTGATAGTTATCATCAAGTTGCCCTCCTATAGGTAGTGTAATGATTTACACTCCTACCAGCAATATGTGAATGTGCCTATTTTCCCACAGCATCTCCTATAAAATATGTGTCAAGTTAATAGTTCTCTTAATAGTTCTCTTTATCCTGAATGTTCTTTGTCAGTCTCTGGTTATATCCTATTTCATATGCAAAGGCAGAAATTCCTGGGCTGGACTTCACTACGGCAAGATATGCATGAACAAACGTTTTAGCAAAATTTTGAAAGGTATCCACCCATTATGTACATCCTGTTCCACTAACTGGATGTTAGAGACCACTCCCTTAGCACCCATCCTATTTCATGAGAATTGGAAACTGGAAATCCCTGATACACACATTAGACCCCCTCCATATTTGGCCACTCCTCAACAGTTATCTGCTTCTCTGCAGTTATATATTTTTATTTACATCATTTCTTATTCTCTTCCCTTCTTTATGCCTATCCAATTCCTTAAGTCTGCTCTATTTGTCTCTAAGATACCTCTCCATCACCCAAATCCTTAGGTGCTTACACTGGTGCCACTTATGTATATTTACTCCTTCTAAATGATGGGAGTACAGTGATATGAGTACAGTCTTGCCTCCATAACTGGCTTAGGGATGATGCACATCCTCCCTCCAGAACTGACTTCAGGTTGTAGATGATGTTGCATCCTTAAAAAAAAATCTACCAATGCCTTCAGAGAAACACTGATGTTAAGATGCTCAGGAAGGCTCTCCTCCCACATCTCTAACCAAATCCTCACAGGTGAGTGATATCTGTCCTTTATGTTGTTCTTTAGCGTTCATCTTAGTCCCACCATTTAGCAGTCTGCAGTTCACCTACTGAATATGTTTTTTTGAATTAGCTTCTTGGGCAAGAAAATCCATCAGACTTAATACTATTTCTTGAAACATAGGCTGTAGAAACAAACATGAGATAGGTAGAAACAGATTATTCTAATGGCAAGCATCTCCCTAAAGTCTTCAGGAAGAGGGTTTTAACCTTGTTAATTATTGCTACAATAGTGCACCATTAGAAAGTCTAAATAAAAGCATGACATTTTTTAAAATGCAAAATTCAAATAATATGCTTTGTCTGTATTATGTTACTATACTGACTCTCTCCTTATTTTAGACATATTTGGTCAGCCTTTTATTGTATCATAATTATATTTATACTGAATTATATACTGTAAACCAGAAATCCAACACACCAAGAGGTCCAGTTATGGCTAAATATTGAAGTCAAACTTCCTTGCATCTTTTATTCAAACCTGCTTTACAAGTGGTATGTGAAAGTCAGGCTTGAGTAAGTGCCAATAATCATCACTTTTGGAAGTCATTAGGAAAAACAAGACATCTGAGCATTGACTAAAATATGCAAATGAGTTATTGAATAAGTGACCGACCCTCATCTAACATGTATTTGGATCATTCAGTAATTTCATAATTGAAATTTAGCCTAATACATGACTTAAATAATTAAGTCAGCTTCATTTCCCCTTTACACAGCCTAATAATCTGTCCCAGTGCAACTCATACGGTGGCATTTTGGAATAATAGTCATTCACTTTCATTCTTCTGTTTCTCTCTATATATTAAAAACATACACCACAACTGGCTAGTAGTATGCATCTTATGATTTTGATAATTATGCACTGTGGTCATGTGAAAAAAGTTCTTGTTCTTGGAATATACGCACTGAATTATTTAAATTATTTAAGGTGAAGGGCTATTCTGTCTGCAACTTACCCTGAAATGGTTGAGGAAAAAAAAATATTAAGTAGACTGATATCTTGCTAGATGTAATGAGGTAGCAGATGGGAAAAAATGAGAAACAATCAGTGAATTTGTGTGAAGGATGTATAGTTGCTCACTGTCTTGATCTTACAAATTGTTAAGTTTGAAATTATATCACTACAAAGGATAAATGCTTGAGAGGATGAATACCCAGTTCTCCATGATGTGATCATTACGCACTGCAGGTCCATATCAAAATATGTCATGTACCTCATAAATATATAAACCTACTATGTACCCACAAAAATTAAAAAATATAAAATAAAAATAAGAAATTATATCAAAATTAAATTACAAAAAAACCATAAAAGTATTCAGCTCAAAATCCTTATGCATGTATATACTCTTCTCTAATGAGGTTGTTTTATCATAACTCAGATTTATTTCAGCCTCTCTACACTCCTACTACATCTGTTAATCAGCTTTTTCTTGCCAGAATGTAATTATCATGAACTTGATTAGCTTACTATGTACTGGCTGACTACAAATAACAAATCAACCAGTTTCTCCACTGGACCCGGTCATTCACTTGAGAAAGGACATTAAATATTTGAAGCTGCAGAATGACCTTGAGTGAACTGCACCAGTAACAAAACCAGGGCATTTAGAGGAATACATGAACATCTCCAGGCCTCTAGTTACTTATTAAATGGTTCCCTGGTGACCCATGAGAGGTAATGCTTGCCCTTAAATAGCCAACTTACACTAGCAAGTGGCTTTGGCCCTGAGAATAGAAGGCAATTTAGACCATTATGTATTTAACAAGTTGCCTGTGGACTTCCCAATGTCCGGCTCACTTTGTCTGTAAACACAGCAGCCAGCTGACCTGGAGGCCTGACCATCCAGATAATTGTCTGCAATCTTCACTTCGCTCTGCCGTCATAAACATGGAGCTACATGGGGGTAACAAGCCGCTAACTACAAAACATAACTTGTCCCTGATGGAGAATGTTAAGGCATTTCAAACTTCAAAACCACACTAGCGTATTTAGGAAAAATTAGTTTATAAAGAAAGTATAAAATTGAACATTTTCAAATAAGCAAAAATAACTCTAAATACTTTCAATAGCAAGTGCAAAAAGAAATATTAAGAAACTACTTATCTGAGAATTTCAGGTGGTTCGTACACTCTGACCTGCTTAATTATTAATCAGGTTTCACAAAAGGGGCATTAGGAATGTATACTATGAACAAAACATGGGAATGCAGAGCATATTTCTACAGCACACTGGTATTTCTGTCATCTGCCATTGAATTTAGTTTTTCAAAGAAATTGAATAAGAACTCTGTCTTTAGGTGTTGGTATGGAATCTATATTTCTCATATATTTACATGTCAGGGTATGGGGGAAAGAAAATCAGTGAAGTCATCAGTTTGCCATTAATTCAAGACTTGCTAGGAACATGCTACCTAGTTTTCATATCATAACCTTAAATCTTGGACATTCTATTAAAACTATACTTGTCTTTCTCCTGCTTTTTCACACTTGTGCAATTTTTTTTCCTAGCAAAACATTTCCTTAAAACATGGTAAATGGTTAAGTGTTGAGGTTTCTAAGGGATTCTGAGAATGACAAATATCATACATGAAAAGTTGTCAGTTCCTAAAATATTCCAAGTAGAAACAGATATATATTTGTTGGATGAATCTCACTGTGAATAATACAACTATTGAAAATTTGGGTGACTGAAAATTAAAGACATTGTCAGATGCATGTTTCTTAAGACAATTTGGATGATAAATGTGTTACAGTTTTGACAAATTTTGTAATTTGATAGAAAATTTGAGTACATTCAACCACAAGTTCATTGTGTTTTCTATGACTAGATAAAAGTGTCGCCGCCTACATTTCAGGTGTGGAAGTGAAAGAGACCCATTTTCCTTGTGTAATATCTTTGTTTTTACATAAATTTCATGAGGAAATGTGTTATATCTACATGCACAATTAAAATCCTTCCTAATACTAATAAAGGAAACCCTACATCATGTTCATTTAGGCAATATTTTAAAATACATTTTATTGTGCACATTTAAGGTACATATAGTAAAATAGTTACTATAGTCAAACAAATTATCATATCCACTATCTCACTTAGTTACCCATCCCCCAACTCTCCAATGGCGAGAGCAGCTATTACTATTCACTCAGCAAAAATCCCGAATACAATACTTGGAAGCCATTATACTAAGTGAAATAAGCCAGACACAGAAAAAAAATATTGCAAGATCTCACTTATATGTGGAATCCTAGAAGGAAACAATCAAATGTACAGAGATAGAGAATGAAATAGTGGTTATCAGGAGCAGGATAATCAACATTACTTTTAAATAAATATTACAACTATTCAACTCTTGGGACATTTCTCATTTCCATTTCTAAAGCATTTGCCTTTATAGCAATATTTTCCTCTGAAACACTTACAAAATATTTGAATGACCTATCAAATCACAATGTCATCAATCATACTAATTTTAGCAGTCTGCTACACAATACTTTAAGAATTCTAAATTTAACTTCTGGGATTCTATATCCTGATATATTCAAAGTTTATATGTTAACGTTTGACTCTTTAGCTCATTTTATAAGACCCTAACAAAATTGGTTAAGAATAGTTTTGAAAGTGAAAACGTCACAGTACACTTCACTGTTTACATGGCTCAGAGATTGCAAACATGGATGAAAATAGACAATTCCCAGCAAGCTTCCAAAATAACAGTGGAAGTTCTTTATAAATTGATGGCTACTCTTATCAAAGAATTAGCACATAATAATGTCACAAATATACTTCTGTCTAGCAATCCACATTGCTCTTCTCTTAGTTTCTAATTTTAACAGGAAAATGCATCTCCTCTGCTAATTAGACCTAAACATAAAACAGGAAAGGCATCTGCACGTAACAAACCCCAAGTTTTTTCCATTTATTTTCTTTTTATGGAAAGCAATCATCGTAATTGTGTTCAACTGCATTATTGTTCCCAATACTTCATTGCTCCCTGTGTCCACTTCCTTTGTAGCCCTTCCCACTAGACCATTTGATGTTGGGCTTGGCCATGTAACTTGCTTTGTCCAAAGGAAGGTTAGTGGACAGTACATAAGGAAAGACTTCAAATGTGCTTGTGCCATTGGTCTTGCTTTCTTGTATTTTGCAATCTATGAAAAGAAGCTTCTTCACATGGCTGCTGGCTCTTAAACCTGAGCTCCACAACAAACACATGTTGGGAAGACCAGAGCCTCAGACACATCCTGAGCCTGGAGCAGAAAACGCCTGAGACAAAGCTTGATGTGAAGCTTATGTGAGCCCAGCCTAAATCAGCCAAACCTCAGCCAAGCCACGCATGAGAAAGCTAGAAATAACAACCACTGTTTCATGCCACAGAGATTCTGAGGTTGTTGGTTACACAAATAACTGATTTGTACAGCAATAAACTTGTAAGGTTTTATCATAAAGTAGTTTTAACATACATATATGTGCACAGCCACATATAACACCACCACCACCATCACAAAATATGTAGTGGTCCTATACATTTATTGATTCAGTTATCTGATTTTGATGCTTTCTGTATTACTACATGGGGAGTAGGAATTGCTGGCTCTGGTGTCAGGAACTCATCCACCATAAAAATTTGTCATTCATTATATCTGTGTGACAAGCAGATGGAAAAAATGCCAGCATTCCAACAGCATCCACCATTGCAGATCTGGACGTTTTCAACAAGTCTATGTGCAGAAGAATGACTAAGGATGAGATCAGCAATGAAAACTTTAGGAAGTGGAGAGATACCTGCCAGTCACTACTGCTTAAAAAAATAGATGATGGACCTATAGTGGCAAACTCCATCTTAAAGTACGTGACTATAAAGAAGAATCTATGAACCAAATTAGGACTGTCATAACAGAAATGGGAGGAGGGACCCGAGTTTAGAACGTTAGATACATGCAAAGGACATAGTGGCTGGTTGGATATTTGATGTAAAGGAGAGGAAGAGGTACAGATGACTCCTCGTTTTCAATATGGGAAGGGGAAGAAAGGAGACACGGTAAACTAAGACAGGAATAAAGGGTGGGACTGGGGGAGGTGAAGGATTAAGTTCATCGTGGGGTGTTGAGTTTGGAGGGTCTGCAGGGCAGCAAAGTACACAGAAGACAATTGGAAAATAGGCTTGGCATGCCAGAGAAGATAGTGATCAGGACTACAGACTGAGACTAGGTGATAGTCTACTTCATAGTAGTGGATGAGGTCATCCAAGAACAAATGTAAAATAAGAAAAGGCCCACTACAAGCTTTAGAAAGATGCACTGGTAAGAATCCCTATAGGAATCTCAGCTGACCAAGGGGCTCAGCCTGCTTGGCTCTGAAAGCCACCACCCCATTTATGCTGGGGCCATCTAGTACTCCCAGCAGTGACTTCTCCCAACAGAAAGATTAAGGCATGCCCCTTTCTAGGAGACATGGGACTCCTCTAACAGTGAACTTTGATGCTCCTTCAGGATTCCTGAAACTGCATGCCAGCCCAGGACACTCCCAACCAACCTTGTCTCCCTCTCTCCTTCACTCAGGGTCAAACATGCATCTTAGTCTGAAGGCTCTCTCAGTTGCCCTCAGCTGCCTCCCTTGTTTCACTCGCACAGCTGTTCTCCCTAATAAAGTTTTTGCACATTTAATACTATCATGATGTCTGCTTCTCAGAGAATCTGGACTATCACAGGTACATAGAGAAACTAGATGGTGTTGCTCCTTTTGTTGTTTCAGTCATACTGTTTTAGCGTCATGGGGGCAAACTCACAGAGATCTGCAAGACATTTTGTACATTCCGCACATAGAAAAACTTTATCTACAAGGCTTATGTCACAGTCAATATAGAATAAAGACATTAAACAGCCTACTTCTCTATTAGAGAGCACTCACACAACTCATAGCCTAAACAATAAAGAGTAAAGACAACATCAATTAGCACGAATTTCAAGTTATATGCAATAAAAACAAACACAAAACTTCAGATTATTCTTAAATTTATTTCACATACTCAGGAAAAATGCATAAATAATTGCATAGAGAAAATTTTGAGTTACATCTCTGAAGACATAAACACCTCCCTGAGTATATTCCATAACAGAAAGTTAGAAATCTAAAATCCACAAAATAGTGCAATATTAAAAGATAACCTAAAAAGAAACCCAAACTTTGGGGTAAAATTAGAAAGTATAAACCATTTTAGTGAGCTCCTCTTCCACCTTAAAACAAATTACTAAAACAAAAACAAAAAGTATAGGGTGAAAAACTCTACTTTTTGAAAGTGACACAATCTCATTCCAGAGGACCCTGGAATAGTACTAACAAGGTTTTGAGGTAGAAAACAAAGGAGACCAAAATATTTTAAAGGTTTTCAAGGGAGAATTGGCACACACAATTTTGATAGATATCCTCATTCATGCAGCAATTTAGGAAACAGAACATTCATTCATTTCCTTTAAAATTAACTAGATGGAAAAATCTAGCTAACCAAAAAGTCAATCAAATTAAAGAAGTCATGAATGAGGAGTCTGAGACAAAGCAGTCCTGTTCAGAATGAATCCACTTAATTAATGCTTTAATGTTCTTTTTGTAATAAGTAATTATTAGTGATAAATAAATAAAAACAAATTAAAGAGACAGAGTTACCAGTCGCCCAGTGCCCTTCCTCTCCTGTCCCTTCTCATACAAGGTAAACATTTTCCTTAAAGTGTTTATATATAAAGTGTTTATATATATATAATATGTAATAAAATATATGAATATATACACACACAAATACAAACAAATATAATCTTATCTCTTTACACACACTTTCTGGACATGAACATTTTACTGACCAATATACTTTATAAATCTTCCTAAATCAATACAGAGATCTCTTCTTTTTCCCTTCTCCACCTTTTCCTTCTGTTCCCCCTTAGCTGCAAAATATTTCATTGCATGAATGTTCCATAATTTATTTAACCAGTCCCTTACTGATGGGTACTTAGGTTCTTTGTAAGTTAGAATGTTATAAGCAGCTCAGCTGACTAACCTTGTACATCCATCATTTTTGTGCATGTGCAGATACATATAAAAAGATAAATGCCCAGAAAAGAAATTATTGGATCAAAAGCTACGTACATGTAGTTCTGGTAGATATCACTAAATTACCCTCCATTTTAGTGAAGAGTGGTGTGAATTACACTTCTCCCAGCAATGCATGATAAAGCCTGTTTCCCCACAGCCTTAACATTAAAAGGATGAGTTAATGTCCTTTGCAGGGACATGGATGAAGCTGGAAACCATCATTCTCAGCAAACTAACACAGGAACAGAAAACCAGACACCACATGTTCTCACTCACAAGCGGCAGTTGAACAATGAGAACACATGAACACAGGGAGGGGAACATCACACACTGGGGCCTGTCGGGGAGTTGGGGACTAGGTGAGGGATAGCATTAGGAGAAATACCTAATGTAGATGATGGGTTGATGGATGCAGCAAACCACCATGGAACATATAGACCTATGTAACAAACCTGCACGTTCTGCACATGTATCCCAGAACTTAAAGTATAATAATAATAATAAAGGTATTGCCAAACTTTCAGAATGTTGACAGTCTGATAGGTAAGAAATGGAAACTCAGTGTGGTTACAATTTACATTTCTACTATTATGAATGGGTTTGAGTTTCCTTTCTTATGCATCTGAAGACTTTTTGCATTTCCAATTTTAACTGAATTGCTGTTTCTGATAAAATATGATAAAATTAATTTTGAAGAACTTCAGAAATTATTGCCACAAAGCGTCCTAGCATGGCAGAAGCCTCAAAAATATAAAAATAATATAACTAACAAATTCAGAGGCTGAAATGGTAGAGTAAAAAAGAAGCCTACCTAATCTAATTTCTTTGTCTTCCATAACAAGAATTAGAGATGGTTAAAGGAAAATTTTTAGTTACAGAAGTAATGATATAAACTTCAATTTCTTCATAATCATGTCTTACGAACCTTAGAGGGATCTTTTAGAAACAACTTATTCTGCAGTGAAATTGTTACTAGAGTTCAGCCACTTAGATTATATTCAGCTTCTTTTTTATGCTTAATTTCAAATAAAGTTAAATTTAAGATGTTAATTAAATTAGTATGCATCATATACTCTAGTTGTTCTAAAAGCACTCCTATTTATGCATTATCTTTCTATGTGTATTTATGCACAGGCTGATACCTGAATTTATAGTCTCTAAAAGTTAATTAACAGTGTAAGTAACTGGGTGAAGGTATCTGGAGTACATTTTATTTAATTTTATTCATTCATTATTTATTACTTCAAATTTTATAATATTACATATCAATATTATCTCAAAAACATATTTAAAAATCTATAAATATTCAAAATTTTCAAGATGGAAGACTGCAGTTTACAGTCAAACCAAGAAAACTATTTTTGGTTCTTTTTTAGCCAAAAACTCTTTTTGGTTCTTTTTTACCCAATATTTGTGGTTATTCAAATAGCAAACTAGTTAAGGATATACAGTCAACTTTTATACCAGCGGCTGCAAATAAGGTAACTTTGAAAGCCGATAAGCTTAAATTAGTGAAGTTTTTTTCTATGTTTCAAAATCATATGGAAACCTGTGGCTTGTGAAACAAGTGCATCTGATTCACACCCTGATATCCCTGGAGACTGACACTCATACTTGACATTCCGAACTAAAACATGTCCATGAGTAAATCAAAACTTGTTTGGGTTTATTTTATTTAAAGTCTCCTTCTGTAAGCCACACTTATAAAACTAAACAAAATTTCTTCTCTAGTTAATTTCAAATTCATCATAAACATATCAAGGAGTATCAAAATATGCCTACGTTATTTTAACACTGTGACTGGCTTGGCATTAGAATAGTCCTTATGTTTGTTTCTTTTATGTAGTAGCTGAAAGATCAAATGCATTGGGAAAAAACTTAAATGTAGTACATTATTACAGAGCAAAGAGTTTTAAATTAATCAAATTTTGCATTGTGATTTATAGATAATAAATACATTTATACATATTTCACTTTACTTTAGCAATTTTGTGAGTTAGACAAATTTTTTTTTCCATTTTACATATGCCACTTAATGATGTTAAAATATTTGCTGAAGCCACATAGCTAGTTAAAGGAAGAACCACGACTGGAACCCTGAAGGAAAGATAACCAATCTCCTTCACTACAAGGATCAAACCAGATGGATCATGTATCTGTTACTGCAACAATGCTGCATAACAAACAACTACAAAAGCTCAATGACATACAGCAAAGCCTCATCTTTGCTCATGTGTGTGTGGGACAGATCAGTGGTTCTGCTGATCTGGGCCCAGCTCAGCTGAATGCAGCTTCACTGCCTCAAATACCAAAAAAAATGGTTCTTTTTTAACCAAAAGAGTAATAATGTGGTTATTCTAACAGTAAGTTATGTTAAAGATAAAGAGTCAACTTTTATCTCAGTGGCTGCAAATAAGATAATCAACTGTACAGCCGGTCGCGGTGGCTCCCACCTGTAATCCCAGCACTTTGGGAGGCTGAGGTGGGCAGATCTCTAGAGGTCAGGAGTTCGAGACCAGCCCGGCCAACATGGTGAAACCCTGTCTCTACCAAATATACAAAAATTAGCCGGGCATGGTTGCGGGCGCCTGCAACTCCAGCTACTCAGGAGGCTGAGGTGCAAGAATCGCTTGAACTTGGGGAGCAGAGGTTGCAGTGAGCCAAGATCACACCACCGTACTCCATCCTGGGCAACAGAGTGAGACTCAGTCTCAAAAAAGAAAAAAAAAAAGATAATCAACTGTGATCAACTGGCAAGTCAAATAGGAGCTTGATGGTATAGGATGACTTGTCTCTCTTCCACATGATCTTTCATCTTCTGGCAGGATGGTAGGATAATCTGAGCTTGTTCTCTTGACAGACATAGACGTCGTAGGATGAAACAGAAACACAAAAGGCCCCTGGAAGACCAAGCTCAGATACGACACACCATCACTTCTACCACATTTTACCAGACAAAGAAACTCACACCCAGCCCAGTTTTCAGGGGCGAGGAAATAGTCTCCAACTCTCAATGGGAGGATCTACAAAGTCAAACTGCAAAGAGGTATGCCATAGGAAAAGGAAATATTAGAGCTACCGATCCTCCACACGCAACACTGGAAAGCTGCTGCACACCTGGTTCACATGGTTTTATATCTGCTGGAATTGCTAGTAACGAATAACTTTCGATTTGTGTCTCAGAATGATATGAGACTAATTTCTGTGAATGCTGCTGTCCCTGTGTCTTACAGGGATGTCACTCACTAAAAGATATGATTTTTCATCTTTATGGGTATATATTCCAGAAACCTCTTAAACATCAGTATTAGCAGTAGCTTTTTTGTTTCTTTTTAGAGACAGGATCTTACTCTGTAGCTCAGGCTGAAGTGCAGTGGCACAATCACAGGTCACTGTAACCTGGAACTCTTGGGCTCAAGTGATCCTTGCCCTCACCAACCCAAGTAGCTGGGACTATAGGTGTGATTCACCATGCCCAGATATTTTTTATTTTCATTTTTGCAGACATAGGGTCTTCCTTTGTTGCTAAGGTTGGTCTTGCACTCCTGGCCTCAGGTGATCCTCCCGCCTTAGCCTCCCAAAGCACTGGGATTACAGGTGTGAGCCACCATGACCAGCCAGTGGTAGCTATTAATAGCTATGGTAGGCATTAGATTCCTGAACAGCTAGTCTGTTCACTCCAGTCACCACTGAGAATCCTTGCATATACTTCTAGGAAACAGCCAAAATATAGATCACTTGGGCTAAAAAGGCCAAGTGCAGGGCCTTTTGGCCTATTGGCTTATAAATTCTACCTCCAGTCTCAGCTATTTTGTCATATACTAGTTTTCCCTTTGCTTAAATTTCTTCCTTTTTAAAAATAATTATGTATTGTTATTATTATTTTTTTAGTTTCAACAGTAAGGTAAAGAAATCATAAGGAAATCTGAAGACGTACAATGGCACTGGAAAGAAAATAAATCCCCCACACATTCCTACCATTCCCCAAAGTAAAGCTCTGTTAAAATTCTGACATATATTTTTCTGGTCTTTTTTTCTTATTCTTCTTTTTTTTTTAATCCCAGCCTCCTGAGTAGCTGGGATTACAGGCATACCACCACGCCTGGCTAATTTTTGTATTTTTAGCAGAGACGGGGTTTCGCCATGTTGGCCAGGCTGGTCTCAAACTCCTGACCTCAGGTAATCCACCTGCCTCAGCCTCCCAATCTTATTCTTCTTTACACACACATTCACACACACACATTACTTTTACATTATGAATGTATGAAAAAATACCAAATGCAATTCCTTTTTTAAATTTAATGCTTCATAAATATTCCTGTGGCAATAATTATTAATGCATAGCATGAGTTTTAAGGGTTGCAATGTTCAGAGGTACCATGATTCAGGCAATCTCATATTACCAGATAGTTAAAGACTGTTAGCCTCACTTATTCTTATCCTAGAGAGCATATATTCTTCTGAGTTAACCCAAATTCTCATTTGGAATTTAAAAGGAAATTGACAAATACATTTTTTGTCAACGAACTGAACTTTGGATTGCTGAAAGTATATTACATGCCCCTGTATTCCTCACTTTTGACATATTCCTTAATCTCTCTGTTTCCAAATTCAACCAAATTCAACTCTGTTTCTTATATAGCCCTGGGAATATGGTACCATTCCTACTAAAACTATTCTAAAAATCTGAGGAAGAGGGACTTCTGCCTAATTCATTCTGTGAGGCCAGCATCATTCTGCTACTAAAATCTGGCAAAGACACAACAAAAAAAAGGAAAACTTCAGGCCAATATCCTTGACAAACTCAGATACAAAAATACTTAACAAAATACTAGCAAACTTAATTCGGTAGTACATCAAAAATCTAATCCACCGTGATCAAATAGGCTTTATCCCTGGGATGCAAAGTTGGTTAACATACGCAAATCAGTAAACGTGATTTATCACATAAACAGAACTAAAACCAAAAACCATATGATTACCTCCATATATACAGAAAAGCTTTTTTAAAATATCAGCATCACTTCATGTTAAAACCCCTCAACACACTAGGCATTGAAAGAACATATCTCAAAATAATAAGAGCCATCTATGAAAAACCCACAGTCGATATCATACTGAACAAGAAAAGCTGGACGCATTCCCCTTGAGAACTGGGACAAGAACAAGACAAAGATGCCCATTCTCACCACTCCTATTCAACACAGTACTGGAAGTCCTAGCCAGAGCAATAAGGCAAGAGAAAGAAATAAAAGACATGCAAATAGAAAGATAAGATGTCAAACCATCTTGGTTTGCAGACGATATGATTTTATACCTAGTACCTAGAAAACCCTACTGCCTCTGCCCAAAAGCTCCTTGATTTAATAAACAACTTCAGCAAATTTTCAGGATACAAAATCAATGTACAAAATTCAGTAGCATTTCTATACACCAACAATATCAATACTGAGAGTCAAATAAATAAAGCCATCCCATTCACAATAGCCACAAAAAAAGAATAATATACCTAGGAATACAGCTAACCAGGGAGTTAAAAGATCTCTACAATGAGAATTACAAAACACTGCTCAAAGAAATCAGAGATGATACAAACAAATAGAAATATATTCCACGCTTATGGATAGGAAGAGTCAATATTGATAAACTGGCTATACTGCCCAAAGCTATTACAAACTCAATGCTATTATTATCAAACTGCCAATGACATTCTTCAGAGAATTAGAAAAAAAAATTCTAAAATTCATATGGAATCAAAAAAGAGCCAGAATAGCCAAAGCAATCCTAAGCAAAAGAACAAAGCTGGAGGCATCACATTACCTGACTTCAAACTATACTACAAGGCTATACAGTAATGAAAACAGCATGGTACTGTTACAAAATAGACACATAGACCAATGGAACCACATAGAGAGCCCAGAAATAAAGCCACAAACCTACTACCATATGACCTTTGACACAGTCGACAAAACAAGCAATGGGGAATGGACTGCCTATTCAATACATGGTGCTAGGATAACTGGCTAGCCATATGCAGAAGATTGAAACTAGACTCTTTCTTTAACCCATATACAAAAATTAACTCAAAATGGATTAAAGACTTAAATGTAAAACCAAAAACTATAAATATCCTTCAAAAAAACCTAGGAAATATCACTCTAGACATAGGCCCTGGCAACAATTTTGTGTGGAAGATGCCAAAAGCAATTGCAACAAAAACAAAAATTGACAAACAGGATCTAATTAAACTAAAGAGCTCTTTCACAGCACAAGAAACTATCAACAGAGTAAACAGACAACCTGCAGAATGTGAGAAAACATTTGCAAACTGAAAAAGGCCTAATATCCAGAATCTATAATGAATTTAAATTAACAAGAAAAAGCAAGCCACCCCATTAAAAGTAGGCAAAGGACGTGAACAGACACTTTTCAACAGAAGACAAATACATGACCGACAAGCATATGAAAAAATGCTAAATGTCACTAATCATGAGAGAAATGCGAATCACAACCACAACGAGACACCATCTCACACCAGTCAGAAAAATCGAAAAACACTTACATACTGCTGGTGGGAATGTAAATTAGTTCAGCCACAGTGGAAAGCAGTTTGGCTATTTCTCAAAGAATTTAGAACTACCATTCAACCCAGCAACCCCACTATTGGATATATACTCAAAGGAATATAAATAATTTTATCTAAAAGACATATGCACACGTATGTTCACTGCAGCACTATTCACAAAAACGAAGACATGAAATCGACCTAAATGCCCATCAACAGTAGCCTGGATAAAGAAAATATGGTAAACATACACCATAAAATACTATGCAGCCATAAAAAAGAGTGAGACCTGTTGTCCTTTGCAGCAACATGGATGGAGCTGGAGGTCATTATCCCAAGCAAACTAACACAGGAACAGAAAACCAAACATCACATGTTCTCATGTATAAGTGGGAGCTAAACACTGAGTACACATGGACAGAAAGAACGGAATAATAGACACCGGGACCTACTTGACAGTAGAGAGTGGAAGGAGGGTGAGGATTGAAAAACTATCTATTGGGTACTACGCTTATTACCTGGGTGATTAAATAATATGTACAGCAAATCCCTGGGACCTGTAATTTTTCTATAGAACCAACTTGTACATGTACCCCTGAAAATAAATAAAAGATTTTTAAAAAGCTGAATCACATACCAGAACAAATAAAATTTTAAAAAATAGTAATAATAATACTTGGGACCTGCATAGCGCCCTTCAAAAAAAGAGGGTGAAGTTGCTGATTTCTGCCGTGTCTTATAGGAGGGAGTAGCAGCCTAGAATAGAAACAGCAGCAATAAAGCCATATTGTCCAAAATCATTTCTCCCAGAGCAGTCATATTTATTTGAATTAACATAATCATCTTAGTCCATTTAGACTATTACAACAAAATACCTTAGACTGGGTAATTTATCAACAGAAATGTATTCCTCACTGTTCTGGAGGCTGAGAAGTCCAAGATCAAGATGCTGGCAGATTTAGCGTCCGGTGATTGCCCATTTCTCACATAAGGTGCCTTCTATGAATACTCATGTGGTGGAAGGGTAAAAAGACTCTCAAAAGCCTCTTTTATTAAGGCAAAAATCCCATTCATGGGGGCAGAGCTCTCATGACCTAATCACCTCCCGAAAGACTCATCTCTTAATGCCATCACTGTGAAGGTTAGGTTTCAACATATGATTTTCTGGGGGGACACAAACATTCTGACTATAGCAATCATTCTTTTTCTGAAATGTAAACTTCCCCCTAAGAGTTAATCTGTCAGGCATTTGCACTCTCGTGTAAAATTATTTTAATTTGATTTTAACACGAACAAACATTGATATACCATGAGATATTTTTCTACAAACATAATATTATACTACTGATTACTGAGAAGGGAGTGGTGATAATATCACATTATGACAAACTCTTCACAAAGTAATACTCATTCTATCACTTTTGTCTAGAGATATTCTGAGGTCAAGTATAACTGGGAGTCCTCAGGTGCTGCTCTGGAGGTTCCTTTTTATTTCATTGAAACTTGACTGAGATAATTACAGATTCACATGCAGTTGTAAGTAATAATATAAAGGGAGTGTTTTACCTTTTACCCAATTTTTCCTAATGGTAATATCTTGCAAAACTACAGTACATCACAACCAGGACGTTGATATTGATACAATCTATTAATCTAATTCAGATTTCCCCAGTTTTACTTGTGTGTGTGGGTGTGCCTGTGTGTGTATTTAATTCTATACAAGTTTATCATGTGTAGGTTCATGTATTCCTCACCACAGTCAAGATATAGAACAGCATCGTCACCACAAGCATTCCTCATGTTGCTCTTTTATAACTACAGCAGCCTCCATCCCTGCCTACGCCTGTGCCTAACACTTTACAGACACAAATTTGTCCCTCATTAAAATTTTGCCATTGCAAAACTCTTATGTAAATGGAATGATACAGTATGCAACCTTTTGAGACTGGCTTTTTCCATTCAGCATACTGGAGACTTATCCAGGCTATGTGCACCAATAGTTCATTGCTTTTTATCGCTGAGTAGCATGTGTCACAGTATGGACATGCCATCTTTCTTTAACCATTTGCTCACTGAAGGCATCTGGTCTATTTTCAGTTTGGGCTATCATTAATAAAGCTGCTTTGAATATTTGTGTACAGATTTTTTTGGTGAACATACTTTTAAAACATGTTTCTGGGATCAACGCTCCAGAGTACAATAGTTATATCGTACAGTAACTACATGTTTAGTTTTATAAGAAACTGCCAGACTGTTTAACCTACTGTTGATCTGTTCCTCCACATCCTTGCCAGCATTTGGTAATGTCACTATTTTAATTCCAGTCATTCTGATAGGTGTGCAGTGAGATCTCACTGGGGTTTTAATTTGCATTTCCCTAATGGCTAATGAAGGCAACATCTTTTCATATGCTTATGTGCCATCTGTGTATCCTCTTTAGTAGATTGTCTACTTAGACCTTTTGCCCATTTTCTAAATGGATTGTTTGATTTAGGTTTTTTGTTTTTTGTTTTTTGTTTTTTTTTTCCTGTGAATCTGAAGGTCCTTTCTGTATTCTAGATACAAGTCCTTTGGCAGATATGTGGTTTACAAACACTTTCTCTCAGTCTGTAGCTTGTCTTCTCATCCTCTTTTTAGGATTTTAAACAAAGAAATTATTTTAATTTTAATGAGATCCAATTTTTATTCTTATGAATCATGGTTTTGATGTCAAAGAACTCTGCCTAGATCCATATTCCAAAGATTTTCCCATGTGTTTTCCTAAAAGTTTTACAGTTTTATGTTTTACATTTATATCTAGGATCTATTTGAATTCATTTTTGTATGAAGTGTGAAGCTTATGTTGAACTTCATTTTATCTACTTTTTTTATTTTTACTTATTTTCTTTGCCTATGAATATCCAATTTCTCCATCATCACTTGAAAATACTGTCCTTTGCCTTGTTGAACTAATTTTGTGTGTTTGTAAAAGATCAGCAGAGCATATGTATATGGGTCTATATCTAGGTTCTCTTTGCTTTTACCCTTTAAGGTATTCATTCATATTTTAGAGCTTACATCTGCCTTTTTATTATTTGTTTCCCATTTGTTTACTCTGATTTTTGTTCTGCTGTTTTCTTTTTCTTGCCTTCTTGGAGGTTAGTCAAATATTTTTTAGGATTTTATCTTGATTTCTTTATAAATGTTTTAAGTGTAAGGTTTTTGTTTGTTATTAGGTTGGTGCAAAAGTAATTGCAGTTTTTACTATTACTTTTAATATTTTTTTAGAGATGAAGTCTTGCTCTGTCACCCATTCTGGAGTGTAGTGGTACAGTGACAGCTCACGGCAGGCTCAACTTCCTGTGCTAAAGTCACCTTCCTGCCTCAGCCTCCCAAGTAGCTGGAACTACAGGCACATGTCACCACACCCATCTTACTTATTTATTTTGTTATTTTTATTTTTAACTATTTGTAGAGATGGAATTTGCTTTCTTGCCCAGGCTGGTCTCAAACTCCTGGCCTCATGCACTCCTCCTGCACTGACCTCCTAAAGTGTTGGGATTAGAGGCATCAGCCCTCGCACCTGGCCTAATACAATATGCATATGTGATTTATTACATTTTATGGGTATCAATATTTTACACTTCAGCTGAAGAGTGGAAATCATCTTACTTTCATTTAGGTTCCTTTACCCACTCTTACTTTTAAATAGCATTGCCTCGAGTATCAGATGCTGATATAATGCTTCAACCATCAAATATGATTTACAAACTGTCGAGGCATAGGATGGTCTATTGCCTGCACACGTTTCAGCTTTTTCCATTATTTTCTGTTTCTGATACTCCAATTTTCCTTCTTCTATAATTTCCTTTCTATTTTATAAAATCCCATTAGTCAGTCTTAATGGTGGGTCCACTAGTGACAAATTCCGGTTTTCTTCATCTGAGAGAAATCCTAGAAGGAGATTCTCACTGGACACAGAAGTCACTGTTGACAGATACTTTCTTTCAGCCGTCGACAGATGCACTGCCTTCTGACCTCCATGTTTCCTGATGAGAAATCATTATGATTTGAATTGGTACTTCTCTGTAGTTAATGCACCATTTCTCTTGGTCTCCTTTGAAGATATTTTTCCTCTGTCTTTGTTTTCAGAAGTTTACACATGGTGTATCTTGCTGTAGATTCCCTAAGGTGTATCCTGTTTGAGGTGTGCTCAGATTCTTAGGTTGTGTTTTTTTGCCAAATTTGGGACATGTTCAGTCATTACTTATTCAAATATTCCTCAGCCCAATTCCCCTGGGACTCTTCTGCAACTCCAATGATAGAAATCTTAGAAATTTTGTTATTGTTCCACAGGTCCCTGGGGCTCAGTTCATTTTTTAAAATCTATTTTATTTACTCTGTTGTTCAGATGAGTACATTCTGCCAATTTGTCCTGAATTCACTGACACTGTCTTCTGTCATTTCCACTCTTCTATTGAGCCCACCTATTGTGTTCTTTTATGTTGGCCATCATATTTTTCAGTTTTATCTTTTACATGTGGTTCTTTTTAAAAACTTCTATTTTTTTGCTGAAGTTTTCTATTTTTGCATTTGTTTTAAAATAATTTGGTTTTGATTGCTGAAATATTTGTTGTGGTGGCTGCTTTAAAATTCTTGTAAGATGATTCCAAAATCTGATTCATCTTGATGTTGACTAAATTTTCTGACTCAAGCAGTGATCTTCTCGGTTCTTGGTATGATAAGCAACTTTCAATTGTATCCTGGACATTTTATTTGTGTATTTTAGAAGACTCTAAATTCTATTCAAATCTTTCCTTTTAGCAGGTGGTCGCCCTGGTTTAAGTTTATCACATGAGTTCTGGTCTACTTTTGTGGGTTGTTATTCCACTGATGGTTTAATTTTCAGAACTTTTGCTGTGTTGTTTTGGTCTGCTTGGTTTATATGATATGAGAGGGGCTTCCAGAGGTCCCTGTACCTGAGGGGGCTGACAGATTCCTTCAGCCTGACCCTCCAGTGTCTCTTGGTGAGGGAACAGCATCTTGGGTCTACGGAGACAAATAGGCTTCACAGGCTAAGTGCTTGTTGTAGTGAAATACCTCTTCCTGGTGTCACCCAGCAGTCCCAGTGTCTCCGGGCAGGAGAGAGGAGTTTCAGGCCCATGGAGAAAGAGGTATCCCAGACCAGGCTGCTTGTTGTCATAGGCATGGGCTCCCTTTTGCTGGCACAACCTGGTGACCCTGTGTTGTATCTCTTGGTAGAGGGAGAAGTTCCAGGCCTGGTCAGGAAGAAGAGCATTTACCCTGCCCATGTATGGCTAGCCATAAGTGAATTCCCAACTGATCCCTTTGCCAGTGGTGCTGGGCTTCCATGGTGACAGTGGATGGATTCCATTAAAGGAAGGAGCTTCCCTGAGCCACCTTCTATTGCTAGGTCAGAGGTTGTAAAATGCTGGTCCTGAGCACCTTCTTTTATTGGCTAGGGGAAACAAGATACCCTGCCCTGTGCTGTTTCTCTGGTCCTGATGCCAGAAACCAGTTTGCTTTCCTCTTAGCACCTTTCAGAGTTCTCTGCTGGTTGCCTCTCACATTATGTTCGGGATGTATAGTCATACTTAGGGAAGAAGAACAGAGAAAAATGTTCAGATCCAATATCTAATCTGGCCATCTTGTACAGATCAGAAGTCTCAGTGATCCTTTTTTAAAAAACACAAGTCCAATCACATCACATCTTTATTCAAAACTTTATAACATCTTTGAATTTCATGCAGAGAAAACCCAAAGCCCTTACAATGGTTGTAAAAACCTAATATAATTCACCCTTGTCTTCAGCGATCTCTCTGACCTCACCTCCTACTACTGATTCCAATCCCCATTTACTATATTCCAGCCAACTGGCCTCTTGAACTGTTTGTCAAACTATCCCAGAAGTCACACACCTTCACATTTACCAGTTCTTTTGCTTAGAACCAACCACACGGCTTATCCCTCACAGCCTTTAAATATCTGCTCAAAGATCAGCTTACCAGAGATTCCTTTCCTGAGTACCTATGTAAAACAATTACTACTACTACCTCCTTGAACTCTTCTCATCACTCTTACTACTCTCAATAGTACAATGTCTTGCTTACTATGCATTTAGGTAGTCATATATTATCTGTAATATATCTGATACAGAGAGTGCCTAACAGTAGATGCTCAATAAAATTGTGCTGAATAAGTGAATGAATTTCAGGGTGCACATTCCTATACATAGACCCCAACCATCGCTTACTGGGGTCGCAATGGTTACACCAAACTGCTTTGTGGAAAAGGACATACCTGAAAAAAAAAAAATGCACTAGAACATATGATAAGCAACAACAGCTGGGACAGCTCCCAGACAAGTGAACACTCAGAGGCAGTTTACTCCTACCAACCAATCCTCAGAAATTGTAAACTAATTCAGGAAGTGCTACCCTATAGGTTTATATGGCTTGCATGGACTTTACGATGAGAAAGTAACCTGCTCTCAGATGAATTTCTGGTACAATAGAAGTAGTACAGCTTCTCTCTTTAAAAGATAAAATGTCATCCTCCAGACAACCTATGCACACAAGTTTCATAAAGGAGACTAGAATTAGAAGTAATAATAATAAACACTAACCTAGTGCTTCTAACATGGTAAGCTCTGATCCAAACACATTATATTAATTCACGTAATCCCTAACACAACCTGAAGGGAGTATTAATATTATCCTCTCTTCATGTATGTTAAAACTGAGGTGCACAGAGGTTAAGTCACTTACTCAAAATCACACAGCCCACAAGGGATGCAGCTGGGATTCAAACCCAGGCAGAAGGGGTTCAGAGTATGTACTTTTGACCACCACCCTCTAATACAAAAGAAGTAACCTAAACCAGTACTTCGCCCATACAACAACAACAACAAAAATAACATACAAACAAATAAAATGATGAATAGATGAGAAACAAATTTGAAGCTTATTTCCCTCAAATTCCAATTTGAAGCTGACCTCTTGGGCAACACTTATATTTGTCCTCAGTTAAATGTACATAATTTGTATGCATTTTATGTATATGTTACATATATTTTACATGCTTATATATTATATATATTAAACGTGATAGTCTTGAAAGTAGCATACTCTTTCTTGTTATTTATAAAATGTTGCACCATACACTAAAGTAACTTCACTTGATATTTACAGAGCACATGTCATAAACTCTATTTAAAAACAGAGGTAAGAAGGGGGAAGTACTCAAAAATATAACTGGAGTAATCAGTTTCATTCAAAATGTAAGTGGGAGAATCAGAATAGAAAATAATGTGATTTGCAGATTTATTTTAAATCACATCTAAATTAGAATAAAATCATATCCATTAACAATAGAGAGGTTAACTCATGCTTGCCACATCAATGTGAGGTTCTAAACTGTCATAATTGGATGGTCAACTAAGCAAAAGTAATGCTGTTGCTCTCTTAGAACAACAGTAATATTGGCCTATGAGAAACCGCCTGCGTTTGGCCATTTTTGGCCTACTGTTATGACTATTTCATATGGCTCGGCCTCATAGATTCAGGGCTCCTTTTTAATTTCTTCTTAGGCTCAGTCTTTTCTATTCATGGTTTTTATGTTTATATAAAGTCAGAGATTAAAGGTCGCCTTGCTTCTATGTACCAAGTATACACCCTTTCAGTATGATACGCTTCTTCTCTGTCAAAAACTGGAAACCAAATAAGGCTCACCACACAGCCTATTTCCTACAGATTTATTGATTTGTTTTCCTAAGAAGTTCTAAGCAATGACACTCTTTTTTTCCACTCAGACCTTGCAAATCTAAAAATTTAGATGTGATTTAAAATAAATCTGCAAATCACATTATTTTCTATTCTGATTCTCCCACTTACATTTTGAATGAAACTGATTACTCCAGTTATATTTTTGAGTGCTTCCCCCTTCTTATCTCTGTTTTTAAATAGAGTTTATGACATGTGCTCTGTAAATGTCAAGTGAAGCTACTTTAGGATTTGAAATAGTCTATTTCAAAAAAAAGAAAGAAAAGAAGAAATACATGCTGTTTTCTCCTAGAGTAAGATTTTCCTATTTGTCCTTACAATGGATAGAATAGTTTATTACTTTGGTAGGTTTTCCCAACTAGAGATCTCAGATACTAAAACAAAGAGCATATCATAGGCACTCAAAAATATCCAAGGTGGGTACACAGGGATGCAGGAGAACAGGAGCAGAACCTTGACACTGACCAGCACGAGGAATAAATCAGTGTCCCTTTAACTGAATGCCTCAGGCCATCTTGACTGAGACCCTAATGCCATTCTTTTAATAGAAGATGCCTAGCTGACACAGAAAGAAATCAAACATGGCACCTGTTTCCAAAGGGTTGAGAATTCAGTCTCATTCTCCAGGGCCAGCCCAGCAATTGAGCCCTCCAAACTTGTCCAGAACCTTAGTTTTGATGACAAACTATCTTCTCCCCTTCAGCCTTCCATTTCTAAGATGCAATAGGCCAGAAGCAATTGTAGACCTTGGCCACATGCACTATGCACCATGTCCTCTCTGAATTCAGGCATCAAAATCTGCACTCCAAGTTCCTGGGAGTATGAGTGGATCTACTAACTCTTAGACAGTTGTCCAACTAAGGACTTCATCTGCAACTTGGCACTATTATCTGCAACCTGAGACACTGGCATTCTTTGGGGGCCCTGATGTTTCAATCAAATTGGATGCAAAAAGACTCAGAATATGAATCAGAAGTATCCGAATACCTCTCCTAGTTCAGATTCACACAATATATATTCAAATTTACTAAAATGTATCCTAAAAATCAGTAGCAGGTGTGAAGCACCTATCAGCATGTGTGTTGTGCCAAGTGTTTCACATGTGTTATCTCATTTAATCCTCTTGAGATTCCTTATTTCTAGCTTGTAGAAGAGAACATTGAAGCTCAGAGTGAGTTAAATGTCTTCCTCAGAGATACATGGTGTTCGAGGCAGGTTTTGAACCCTGGGAACTGTATTTCAGAGTCTATAATCTCATACAGGGTATCTGACAAAAGAACAACTAGGGAAGTCATGAACAACTTCCATACAGCACAAAGTGAAGAGATGGCAGTAGGCTGAATTTTTTAACCTCAGTGGCTCCCCACCCAATATACATTTACTAGATAATGGCCTTCCTTCCCCTTCACTGCATGCCCTGTCAGCTCAGTCAGATATAAATTCACAGATGCCTACATTTTCCAAGAGCATACTCAGCTCAAAAAAAAAAGATGAGCTCAGATAAGGACCGATCCCTTTTCATTCTTCATTGACAAAACCTACCAAGCTTTTCCTTGGTCAAACTCATGTACTTTTCTTCCCAGAAAAATGCATGTGGTAGGCCCCAGCTAGGAGAAGCGGTCTGAAATGATTTCCACCTCTCTACTGCAAAACATTTCCCATCATCATTTTTCAGCCGTAAAGAATCCCAAAGTTTGATTTCCATTTCCCAGTGTTTTTACAGATTTTGAATTATTTCCATTTCCCAACACAGGGTACAAAAAAAAAAAAAAAAGGAAAAAAAAAAAACAGATTATACCAGGCACAGAAAAATCACTTCCAAATCATTTAGGAAGAAACAGAATAGCACAACAAACTAGTATCCTCAAAGATGACTTAAGGTTTCCCTCTCTTGTTGCAACTGCTCCCAACCCACTTCACTCCTCAATATGTCCAAAAACACCATCTGCTTTAAGAGATGTTGCTAGGAGGCTACTGTCTGTGCACCAGGCTGGGATGCAGTTTTACTTCCCTATAACCTCACAAGGATCTTCTTCTTTCAGAACACCAATCAGGGACCTCCAAGTCTAGGGTATGGTGAGAGACACCCACCTCACTGCAGTGTAAGTGCTCTAATATTGGGCATACACAATTAACACAATTGTCCAGGTGGGGCACTTCATATTGCCTTAATATTTCAGAGATATGAGGAAGCTGTCAGTCAGTTCTCTCCCATCACAGAGACAATCTTCTACTAATTTGAAGAAGAAATAACTTTTTTGTATTTAATGCAAAAACAGCCACAAGTTATTCATTTCACCGTAACTGTGCCTCTTTGCAGTGTGACTTTTCAGATCTTGTCATCAATAGGAGGCATCTATTTCCCCAACCTATGAATGATTTGCTTTGGCATAGAAAATGTGGCAGAAGTGCCAGTATGGCAATTCTGCTTCTAGGGCTTTGCAGCTTCTACTGTGTCTCAGAACTCTGCCAATGAACTGCCAGAAGAAGCTGGACTAGCCTGCTGGAAGATGAGAGACCACATGGGCCAGATACAAGTCCACCTAGCCATCCTAGCTGAAGCCTCAGGTCGGAGAGGCCAGCCATATCAGCAAAGCCACACATCCAACCCACGGGTAGCTGCAGAAGCCAGAAGGAGCCCAGCTGAGACCAGAATGATCCCCCAGAGCCTGCACCAGATTGTCAACCCAAAGAAAAGTGACCTCAAAAAAATGGTTGTTGTTTTAGGGTATAAGTTTTGGGGTGGTTTGCTACACCAAAAACGCTGACTAATGTCTTTGTTCTATAAATAAGTACATCAGAATATTAAAGAGGAAAAAGACAAAAGGGAAATCCCTCTTAAGAGACAACTCATAGGGGGGGCGGAGCAAGATGGCCGAATAGGAGCAGCTCCAGTCTTCAACTCCCAGCGCCAGCGACACAGAAGACCGGTGATTTCGGCATTTTCAACTGAGGTACTGGGTTCATCTCACTGGGGAGTGCCGGACGATCGGTACTGGTCAGCTGCTGCAGCCCGACCAGCGAGAGCTGAAGCAGGGCGAGGCATTGCCTCACCTGAGAAGCGCAAGGGGGAAGGGAATCCCTTTTCCTAGCCAGGGGAACTGAGACACACAACACCTGGAGAATCGGGTAACTCCCACCCCAATACTGCGCTTTGAGCAAACAGGCACACCAGGAGATCATATCCCACACCTGGCCAGGAGGGTCCCACACCCACGGAGCCTCCCTCATTGCTATTACAGCAGTCTGTGATCTACCGGCAAGGCAGCAGCGAGGCTGGGGGAGGGGCGCCCGCCATTGCTGAGGCTTAAGTAGGTAAACAAAGCTGCTGGGAAGCTCGAACTGGGTGGAGCTCACAGCAGCTCAAGGAAACCTGCCTGTCTCTGTAGACTCCACCTCTGGGGGCAGGGCACAGAAAACAATAACAAAGCAGCAGACACCTCTGCAGACACAAACGACTCTGTCTGACAGCTTTGAAGAGAGCAGTGGATCTCCCAACACGGAGGTTGAGATCTGAGAAGGGACAGACTCCCTGCTCAAGCGGGTCCCTGACCCCTGAGTAGCCTAACTGGGAGACATCCCCCACTAGGGGCAGTCTGACACCCCACACCTCACAGGGTGGAGTACACCCCTGAGAGGAAGCTTCCAAAGCAAGAATCAGACAGGTACACTTGCTGTTCAGAAATATTCTATCTTCTGCAGCCTCTGCTGCTGTTACCCAGGCAAACAGGGTCTGGAGTGGACCTCAAGCAATCTCCAACAGACCTACAGCTGAGGGTCCTGACTGTTAGAAGGAAAACTATCAAACAGGAAGGACACCTACACCAAAACCCCATCAGTACATCACCATCATCAAAGACCAGAGGCAGATAAAACCACAAAGATGGGGAAAAAGCAGGGCAGAAAAGCTGGAAATTCAAAAAACAAGAGCGCATCTCCCCCGGCAAAGGAGCGCAGCTCATCGCCAGCAACGGATCAAAGCTGGACGGAGAATGACTTTGACGAGATGAGAGAAGAAGGCTTCAGTCCATCAAATTTCTCAGAGCTAAAGGAGGAATTACGTACCCAGCGCAAAGAAACTAAAAATCTTGAAAAAAAAGTGGAAGAATTGACGGCTAGACTAATTAATGCAGAGAAGGTCATAAACGAAATGAAAGAGATGAAAACCATGACACGAGAAATACGTGACAAATGCACAAGCTTCAGTAACCGACTCGATCAACTGGAAGAAAGAGTATCAGCAATTGAGGATCAAATGAATGAAATGAAGCGAGAAGAGAAACCAAAAGAAAAAAGAAGAAAAAGAAATGAACAAAGCCTGCAAGAAGTATGGGATTATGTAAAAAGACCAAATCTACGTCTGATTGGGGTGCCTGAAAGTGAGGGGGAAAATGGAACCAAGTTGGAAAACACTCTTCAGGATATCATCCAGGAGAACTTCCCCAACCTAGTAGGGCAGGCCAACATTCAAATCCAGGAAATACAGAGAACGCCACAAAGATACTCCTCGAGAAGAGCAACTCCAAGACACATAACTGCCAGATTCACCAAAGTTGAAATGAAGGAAAAAATCTTAAGGGCAGCCAGAGAGAAAGGTCGGGTTACCCACAAAGGGAAGCCCATCAGACTCACAGCAGATCTCTCGGCAGAAACTCTCCAAGCCAGAAGAGAGTGGGGGCCAATATTCAACATTCTTAAAGAAAAGAATTTTAAACCCAGAATTTCATATCCAGCCAAACTAAGTTTCATAAGTGAAGGAGAAATAAAATCCTTTACAGATAAGCAAATGCTTAGAGATTTTGTCACCACTAGGCCTGCCTTACAAGAGACCCTGAAGGAAGCACTCAACATGGAAAGGAACAACCGGTACCAGCCATCTCAAAAACATGCCAAAATGTAAAGACCATCGAGGCTAAGAAGAAACTGCATCAACTAATGAGCAAAATAACCAGTTAATATCATAATGGCAGGATCAAGTTCACACATAACAATCTTAACCTTAAATGTAAATGGACTAAATGCTCCAATTAAGAGACACAGACTGGCAAACTGGATAAAGAGTCAAGACCCATCAGTCTGCTGTATTCAGGAGACCCATCTCACATGCAGAGACATACATAGGCTCAAAATAAAGGGATGGAGGAAGATTTACCAAGCAAATGGAGAACAAAAAAAAGCGGGGGTTGCAATACTAGTCTCTGATAAAACAGACTTTAAACCATCAAAGATCAAAAGAGACAAAGAAGGCCATTACATAATGGTAAAGGGATCAATTCAACAGGAAGAGCTAACTATCCTAAATATATATGCACCCAATACAGGAGCACCCAGATTCATAAAGCAAGTCCTTAGAGACTTACAAAGAGACTTAGACTCCCATACAATAATAATGGGAGACTTCAACACTCCATTGTCAACATTAGACAGATCAACGAGACAGAAAGTTAACAAGGATATCCAGGAATTGAACTCATCTCTGCAGCAAGCAGACCTAATAGACATCTATAGAACTCTCCACCCCAAATCAACAGAATATACATTCTTCTCAGCACCACATCGCACTTATTCCAAAATTGACCACGTAATTGGAAGTAAAGCACTCCTCAGCAAATGTACAAGAACAGAAATTATAACAAACTGTCTCTCAGACCACAGTGCAATCAAACTAGAACTCAGGACTAAGAAACTCAATCAAAACCGCTCAACTACATGGAAACTGAACAACCTGCTCCTGAATGACTACTGGGTACATAACGAAATGAAGGCAGAAATAAAGATGTTCTTTGAAACCAATGAGAACAAAGATACAACATACCAGAATCTCTGGGACACATTTAAAGCAGTGTGTAGAGGGAAATTTATAGCACTAAATGCCCACAAGAGAAAGCAGGAAAGATCTAAAATTGACACTCTAACATCGCAATTAAAAGAACTAGAGAAGCAAGAGCAAACACATTCGAAAGCTAGCAGAAGGCTAGAAATAACTAAGATCAGAGCAGAACTGAAGGAGATAGAGACACAAAAAACCCTCCAAAAAATCAATGAATCCAGGAGTTGGTTTTTTGAAAAGATCAACAAAATTGACAGACCACTAGCAAGACTAATAAAGAAGAAAAGAGAGAAGAATCAAATCGACGCAATTAAAAATGAAAAAGGGGATATCACCACCGACCCCACAGAAATACAAACTACCATCAGAGAATACTATAAACACCTCTACGCAAATAAACTGGAAAATCTAGAAGAAATGGATAATTTCCTGGACACTTACACTCTTCCAAGACTAAACCAGGAAGAAGTTGAATCCCTGAATAGACCAATAGCAGGCTCTGAAATTGAGGCAACAATTAATAGCCTACCAACCAAAAAAAGTCCAGGACCAGATGGATTCACAGCTGAATTCTACCAGAGGTACAAGGAGGAGTTGGTACCATTCCTTCTGAAACTATTCCAATCAATAGAAAAAGAGGGAATCCTCCCTAACTCATTTTATGAGGCCAACATCATCCTGATACCAAAGCCTGGCAGAGATACAACAAAAAAAGAGAATTTTAGACCAATATCCCTGATGAACATCGATGCAAAAATCCTCAATAAAATACTGGCAAACCGGATTCAGCAACACATCAAAAAGCTTATCCACCATGATCAAGTGGGCTTCATCCCTGGGATGCAAGGCTGGTTCAACATTCGCAAATCAATAAACATAATCCAGCATATAAACAGAACCAAAGACAAGAACCACATGATTATTTCAATAGATGCAGAAAAGGCTTTTGACAAAATTCAACAGCCCTTCATGCTAAAAACGCTCAATAAATTCGGTATTGATGGAACGTACCTCAAAATAATAAGAGCTATTTATGACAAACCCACAGCCAATATCATACTGAATGGGCAAAAACTGGAAAAATTCCCTTTGAAAACTGGCACAAGACAGGGATGCCCTCTCTCACCACTCCTATTCAACATAGTGTTGGAAGTTCTGGCTAGGGCAATCAGGCAAGAGAAAGAAATCAAGGGTATTCAGTTAGGAAAAGAAGAAGTCAAATTGTCCCTCTTTGCAGATGACATGATTGTATATTTAGAAAACCCCATTGTCTCAGCCCAAAATCTCCTTAAGCTGATAAGCAACTTCAGCAAAGTCTCAGGATACAAAATTAATGTGCAAAAATCACAAGCATTCTTATACACTAGTAACAGACAAACAGAGAGCCAAATCATGAATGAACTTCCATTCACAATTGCTTCAAAGAGAATCAAATACCTAGGAATCCAACTTACAAGGGATGTAAAGGACCTCTTCAAGGAGAACTACAAACCACTGCTCAGTGAAATAAAAGAGGACACAAACAAATGGAAGAACATACCATGCTCATGGATAGGAAGAATCAATATCGTGAAAATGGCCATACTGCCCAAGGTAATTTATAGATTCAATGCCATCCCCATCAAGCTACCAATGAGTTTCTTCACAGAATTGGAAAAAACTGCTTTAAAGTTCATATGGAACCAAAAAAGAGCCCGCATCTCCAAGACAATCCTAAGTCAAAAGAACAAAGCTGGAGGCATCACGCTACCTGACTTCAAACTATACTACAAGGCTACAGTAACCAAAACAGCATGGTACTGGTACCAAAACAGAGATATAGACCAATGGAACAGAACAGAGTCCTCAGAAATAATACCACACCTCTACAGCCCTCTGATCTTTGACAAACCTGAGAGAAACAAGAAATGGGGAAAGGATTCCCTATTTAATAAATGGTGCTGGGAAAATTGACTAGCCATAAGTAGAAAGCTGAAACTGGATCCTTTCCTTACTCCTTATACGAAAATTAATTCAAGATGAATTAGAGACTTAAATGTTAGACCTAATACCATAAAAACCCTAGAGGAAAACCTAGGTAATACCATTCAGGACATAGGCATGGGCAAAGACTTCATGTCTAAAACACCAAAAGCAATGGCAACAAAAGCCAAAATTGGCAAATGGGATCTAATTAAACTAAAGAGCCTCTGCACAGCAAAATAAACTACCATCAGAGTGAACAGGCAACCTACAGAATGGGAGAAAATTTTTGCAATCTACTTATCTGACAAAGGGCTAATATCCAGAACCTACAAAGAACTCAAACAAATTTACAAGAAAAAAACAAACAACCCCATCAAAAAGTGGGCAAAG